>NC_040098.1:43305857-43930857 GCF_003369695.1 Bos indicus x Bos taurus | reverse complement strand
GGAATCTTTAACCTTAATCACCTTAATAATAGGCAAAGCCAAGGGGGAAGCCCAGGCCTCCTAAAATGCATAACTGGGGAGTCCAGAAGCTACAGTGCATATTTACATACGTACATCTATGCCTGTATCTCTCTCTGTCTAGTCTCTCTATCTGACTATCATCTGTCTTTCTATCTGGAAAATCATGGTTTGTGTTCACATGTCCAGTTCCGATCCAACACCACCATGTCCGTTCTGGCTCTCTCCCTTTCCACATTTGTAACTCCTTTCTCGAGCGTGAGAAACCTTCATAGATTTATTTATCTGATCAGTTCCGTGGGATCACCTCCACCCCTCCCTCTTATGGATGCTTTCCTCTCTGCTCAGGCTCCAACACGCTCACAGAAGGATGACTTGGTCATTGTGTTCACACTCTGACACACACGTGGAGCCGCCCTGTCTGTGGATGCCCCCACCCTCACGGGCTCTGACCCCCCCATCAGATTTCCCCCTGGCACAGAGGTCCTCTTTACCTAGAGTGGGTGCCAACACGCTGCAGGTAACTCTCTCCCTCACCGTGAATGTCCACCTCTCTCTGCCCCATCTAATACTTTAGGATGACCGAATCATTTGGGAAGAGAAGGGAAGGACCAGACAGGAAAAGAGCCACTTCTCTTCAATGATTCTTTATTTCCTCATCAGGTGTGATGCTCCTTTCTTCCCCCCAAAGGTGGGAGAATAGGTATAAAACATTCCCTGAACAGATGGTGTAAAATACAGGTGGCTATTCTATAAATCTGCAGCCTATAAGCTGGAGTTGGAGGAACTCTGATGTGTGAAGCAGTAGAAAAAAAAAAATGAAAGAGGACAAAGGTAAACAAGGATGCTCAGCCCTTTGATTTGAGCTCTAGGCTTTCCCTGAGCTCATCTCTCTTCTAGCCAGAGAAGCCCACTTTGCTGTCCTTCGTGTTAGTTCAATTCCTCACTTCATTCAAGGGCCAGCTCCCAAGGCTCCATCTTCTATGGAAGCGCTCCCTAACCTGAGCCCGGCCGATTTATCCCCTTTTCAAATTCCATCCATGCTCCTGTCCTTGTCATCATGCTCCATTGCTTGATTCTGTATGACCTTGCACTGATCTCTAGCTCTTTTATGTAGACACATCTTTTCTCCTAAGCTAGGTAGTAAGTTCCTTAAAGATCTACTTCGTTCTGTCTTTCACATGCTTGTTGAGTGATTGATACCAGCCGCCCTGGGTAGGCACACGCTACTGGGCTGACGTGAGAAAGATGGGAATCTTTTCAGAAGAATGGCCACTAGCTCTTTCATCTCTTATTCCTTTGTTTGGTTGTGTCTCCAGGCTGAAGGCAAGCACAGCATCAAAAAGTTCAATAAATATGGACTGAATTAGAATTTAGTACATGCAGTAACTATCTCTACAGAATATGTGGACCCCAGAAGCCGTACATCATATTTCACCTACCCCAGTGGTTGGTGGACGATGGTCAGTGTTGTTGTTGTTCTTTCGTCACTAAATCTTGTTCAACTCCCTGCAACCCCACGGACTGCAGCACGCAAGGCCTCCCTGTCCTTCACCATTTCCCAAAGTTTGCTCGAACTCCTGTCCATTGAGTCAGTGACGCCATCCAAGCATCTCATTCTCCGTTGTCCCCCTCCTCTCCTGCCCTCAATTTTTCCCAGCATCAGGGTGTTTTCCAATGAGGCAGCTCTTGGCATCGGGTGGCCAAACTATTGGAGCTTCAGCTTCAGCATCAGTCCTTCCAATGAATATTCAGGGTTGATATCCTTTAGGATGCACTGGTTGGATCTCCTTGAAGTCCAAGGGTCTTCAAACACCACAGCTCAAAAGCATCAGTTCTTTGGTGCTCAGCCTTCTTTATGGTCAGTAACATGCATATAAAACTGGATGGATGGTTTTATTTATATCCCTGGATTTCAGGACCCCATATATAACGTGAGCACCATAATTTAAAGAGTCTCACTGAACATGGATGCACAATTACATTTGCAAACCACTGAAAGAGAGGGATCAAAGAGTCAGATCATCTTCCGACACAGTCTGAGTTAAGAAAGGCAGCAGCTTTGATTGCGATTAAAAAATAGTAAGAACAATTTTCTGGCGTGACGCGCACCCTCAGTCTTGACCGTGTCACAGCCACGGGGTTTAAGGCACTTGCTTCCTGTGGAGACTTCGGAGCCGCACATGACTTGATTTTCAGACTTATAATAACAAACCAGAAGGTTTTCTTATAATAAAATCCCTAGTAACTGTGTAGGGGTGAACATGAGTCACCACCACAGAAATGTTAACTGGTTTGACCCAAGTCACTGAAAAGCATCAGACCTGGAAAATCTTGACCTTGTGACCGGAACACCTTCCAAGAGGCCTTGTGGACATCATCATCTTTTTTTTTCCCTTATTGGTGTTCATCATGAATAAGACAGTGGCTTTGGGTTGTATTTACTTGGTAGTCAAGTGATACTATCAAGTCTTCCCTAATCACCCTGATCTAGCACTCAGCTAGTCAAAACAGACCCAAAGAATAGCATCGTGCAATCAGGACACGGAGCACACCCTTCTGCTGCCTGCCGGGGTGACAGCCCCGGCTCCACACGGCTGCACAAGGCTCCTTTAAGGGGTGGGAGCAGGAGAGAATGCCTGCGGGCTGCCAGAACCCGTGAGCCTGGCGAAGAGGATCCCGAACATGTGAAGAGGGAGATGCGAAATGTAAACAGAGCCCTTTCTCCTTGGCAAAAACAAGACACAAGAGACACCACGGGGGAGAAAGAAACAGAATTTTTAGATGTGCTAGTTATGACTGTTTTTAGAGGTTTTTTCCCCAGCAGATTCAAAAGTAGTTTTTTTTTTTTTTTTTAATAGAACGTTTGAATCTGGTTTTATAAAGTAATCGAATACACATGTACACACACACACCCCCACTTGCCCATGTAGTTGGCCAGGGGATGTCTGAAGAAATGCAACCAGCATTTTGACTCTGTTCTGGGTGCCAGAGGTCACAGTGGTGGCCTCTGAGTGTCCTTGCTCCTTGAGAAGCACAAAGGGAAAGGCTGCAGTTTTAGGAGAGGGTGAGCTCTCCAAGGAACATTTTCTTGAGATTCTCTGAGTCCTTTGTTTGTTTAACTACCATTTTAAATCAACACACTCTCGTGATGGGAAGGAGACCCCTTGAAAAGAGGAGGCTGGACCCTAGCAGGCAGCACAAACTTCCTCAGATGCACGTGCAGCTGAAAATGTTCTCTAGCTGGAAACTGAAGGAGAAACGAGAAGCTTTTGTTCAAGAGAGGTTCTGTGGTGAGTTTTTATGTTTAGCCAAGATTTTGGCTAGATATCCTACTCTCCAGTTAAGAGATTTACTTAAATTCTACCTATATTAATCAGATTACTGTTTTAAAAACACTGGAGTTCTAACCACTGGATGGCCAGAAAGTTCCTTCTAACATTTTTTTAAACACTTAAACTGAACCCAATATAAGACTCACTTCCTTGAACCAAGACAGAGAGGAAAGGTCAAGAAATATGGAGGTTCAGTGACATTTCTTACCAACCATTATTAATAGCATCTACTGCTCAGGATTAACCAAATGCCAATGATTTTGTCCTCATAAGGTTCTCATAATATATGCATCCTCGGATGTAAAAAATGTGTCCAGGGTTTTTCTTTGTTTCAAGCTTAGCTATTTCTTACATCTAAGTTTTAAAGTGAAAGTGAAGTCGTGTCCAACTCTTTGTGACCCCATGGTCTGTAGCCTGCCAGGATCCTTCGTCATGGGATTTTCCAGGCAGGAATACTGGAGTGGGTTGTCATTTTCTTCTCCAGGAGATGTTCCTGACCCAGGGATCAAACCCGGGTCTCCCGCACTGCAGGCAGACTTTTTACTGTCTGAGCCACCAGGGGAGCTAAAGTAGAAGTTTTACAGTAGAAACATTTATTGTTAGCATATGTGATCATTTTTAAGAGTGAATGTTTGTAAAAAAATTTATTTCTTTGTTCATGAACACCATTGCATGTTAGACATTGTGCTGCATGAGATACAAAGAGAAATTAAAGGTAGAATTCTGGAATGCTAAAGTTATCTAGTCAACCCCAATTGTTATTGCTGTTGTTATTTGGTCACTAAGTCATGTTCAACTCTTTTGCAGCCCCATGGACTATAGCCTGCCAGGCTTCTCGGTCCATGGGATTTCCCAGGCAAGCATACTGTAGCGGGCTGCCATTTCCTTCTCCAGTGGATCTTCCTGACCCAGGGACTGAATCCTGGTCTCCTGCATTGGCAGGCAGACTCTTTACCGCTGAGCCACCTGGGAAGCCCCAGTATCTATATTTAAATGTTTTGTGAAGGTAGATGGTTAATCAAACATTAGGGAAAGGAATTTTGTGTGTCACTTCCTCCATTGCCCTACAGGCATCCTTGGGGCAGGAACTTGATTGTTTCCATATCCTGTATTATTCCTGTATTCCACAGCTAAATACCATCTCAGTAGCTCAGTAAATATGGAACTAACTGAGGGCTGAAGACCTGCATCCTCCCTGGCCTAGGCATGTTCTATGTTGAGGTCTTGTGGCACACAGAAGGGGGAGCTGTGGGCACAGTTACAAACCCCCAGGGTGGGCACTACAAAGCCTTTCTCAGCTAAGTTCAGTCTCTCAGTCCTGTCCGGCTCTGCGACCCCAGGGACTGCAAGACACAGGCGTCCCTGTCCATCACCAGCTCCTGGAGTTCACCCAGACTCGTGTCCTTCGAGTGGGTGATGCCATCCAGCCATCTCATCCTCTTCTCCTTCTCCTCCCACCTTCAATCTTTCCCAGCATCAGGGTCTTTTCCAATGAGTCAGTCCTTTGCATCAGGTGGCCAGAGTATTGGAGCTTCAGCTTCAACATCAGTCCTTCCAATGAATATTCAGGACTGATTTCCTTTAGGATAGACTGGCTGGATCTCCTTGCAGTTCAAGGGACTCTCAAGAGCCTTCTGCAACACTACAGTTCAAAAGCATCAATTCTTCAGTGCTCAGCTTTCTTTATAGTCCAACCCTTATATCCATACATGACTACTGAAAAAACCACAGCTTTGACTAGATGGACCTTTGTTGGCAAAGTAATGTCTCTGCTTTTTAGTATACTGTCTAGGTTGATCATAGCTTTTCTTCCAAGAAGCAAGCGTCTTTTACTTTCAGTCACCATTTGCAGTGATTTTGGAGCCCCCAAAATAAAGTCTGACACTGTTTCCGCTGTTTCCCCATCTATTTGCCATGAAGTGATGGGACCAGATGCCATGACCTTAGTTTCTTGAATGTTGAGTTTTAAGCCATCTTTTTGACTCTCCTCTTTCACTTTCATCAAGAGGCTCTTTTAGTTCTTCTTCACTTTCTGCCACAAATGTAGTATCATTTGCATATCTGAGGTTCTTGATATTTATCCCAGCAATCTTGATTCCAGCTTGCACTTCATCCAACCCAGTATTTCGCATGATGTACTCTGGATATGTTAAACAAGCAGAGTGACAATATGCAGCCTTGACAAACTCCTTTCCCGATTTGGAAGCACTCTGTTGTTCCATGTCCAGTTCTAACTGTTGCTTCCTGACCTGCATACAGATTTCTCAGGAGGCAGGTCAGGTGGTCTGCTATTCTCATCTCTTTAAGAATGTTCCACAGTCTGTTGTGGTCCACACAGTAAAAGGCTTTGGTGTAGTCAATAAACCAGATATTTTTCTGGAACTCTCTTGCTTTTTCGATGATCCAGCAGATGTTGGCAATTTGATCTCTGGTTCCTCTGCTTTTCTAAATCCAGCTTGAACATCTGGAAGTTCACGGTTCACGAACTGTTGAAGCCTGACTTGGAGAATTTTGAGCATTACTTTGCTAGCATGTGAGATGAGTGCAATTGTGCGGTAGTTTGAGCATTCGTTGGCATTGCCTTTCTTTGGGATTGGAATGAAAACTGACCTTTTCCAGTCCTGTGGCCACTGCTGAGTTTTCCAAATTTGCTGGCATATTGAGTGCAGCACTTTCACAGTATCATCTTTCAGGATTTGAAATAGCTCAACTGGAATTCCATCACCTCTACTAGCTTTGTTCGTAGTGATGCTTTCTAAGGCCCACTTGACTTCACATTCCAGGATGTCTGGCTCTAGGTCAGTGATCACACCATTGTGATTATCTGGGTCATGAAGACCTTTTTTTGTACAGTTCTTCTGTGTATTCTTGTCACCTCTTCTTAATATCTTCTGCTTCTGTTAGGTCCATACCATTTCTGTCCTTTATCGAGCCTATCTTTGCATGAAATATTCCCTTGGTATCTCTAATTTTCTTGAGGAGATCTCTAATCTTTCCCATTCTATTTCTATTCTATTGTTTTCCTCTATTTCTTTGCATAGAAGTAATGGAACACCTAACTCAAATTAGGTGACTTGGGACCACAAGATGGTGGAGTAGAAGGAAGTGTGTTCATCTTCTCCTGCAAGAGCTCCAAAATTACAATTCACTGCTGAGCAACTGTCGACAGGAGAATGTTAGATCCCACCAAAAAAGATACCCCGTGTCTAAGAGCAAAGGTGAAGCACCAGTGAGACGGTAAGAGGGGGGAAATCATGTTTAGAATCAAACCGCATACCTGCCAGACCTGCCAGGGACGCTCAGTGGGCTCAGACAAACCTCGTGCGAACCAGGACCCGGAGACCCGACAGAGACTGAGCCAGAACTGCTCGAGTGTCTCCTGGAGAGGTACGGGTCAGCAGTAGCCTGCCACAGGGGCAGAAGTTCTGGGTGCAGCAGACCTGGGTATGCATAAGCATACTGGAGGAGGTCACCATTAACCCCACCATAGAGCCACCCCACTAGAGACTGACCAAGACTTGCCCATGAGTGTCCAAGAGTCTCTGGCAGAGGTTTGGGTCAGCGGTGGCCTGCTGTGGGTTGGAGGCACTGAGTGCAGCAGTGCCTGCATGGAACCTTTTGAAGTAATTATCTTCATTACCTCCACCATAGTTTGGCCTCAGGTCAAACAGTGGGGGGACACATCTCCATCCATCAATGGAAAATTGGATTAAAGATTTACTGAGCATGGCCCCACCCATCAGAACAACTTCCAGTTTCCACCTGGTCAGTCTCTCCCATCAGGAAGCTTCCATAAGCCTCTTATCTTTATCCATCAGAGGGAAGACAGAATGAAAACCACAATCACAGAAAACTAACCAAACAGATCACGTGGACCAGAGCCTTGTCTAACTCAATGAAACTATGAGTCATGCCGTTTAGGACCACCCAAGATGGATGGGTCCTGGTGGAGAGTTCTGACAAAACATGGTCCACTGGAGAAGGGAATGGCAAACCACTTAGTATTCTTGCCTTGAGAACCCCAGGAACAGTATGAAAAGGCAAAAAGATAAGACACTGAAAGACAAATTCTCCAGGTCGGTAGGTGCCCAGTATGCTACTGGAGATCAGTGGAGAACTAACTCCAGAAAGAATGAAGAGATGGAGCCAAAGCAAAAACAACACCCAGTTGCAAATGTGACTGGTGATGGAAGTAAAGTCCAGTGCTATAAAGAGCAATATGGCATAAGAACCTGGAATGTTAGGTCCATGAATCAAGGCAAATTGGAAGTGGTCAAACAGGTGATGGCAAGAGTGAATATCGACATTTTAGGAATCGGTCCTTCCTAAAATCACTGATTAGGAATGGAATGGATGAATTTAACTCAGATGACTATTATATCTACTACTGTGGGCAAGAATCCCTTAGAAGAAATGGAGTAGCCATCACAGTCAACAAAAGATTCTGAAATGCAGTACTTGGATGCAATCTCAAAAATGACGGAATGATCTCTGTTCATTTCCAAGGCAAACCATTCAATATCACAGTAATCCAAGTCTATTCCCTGACCAGTAATGCTGAAGAAGCTGAAGTTAAACAGTTCTATGAAGACCTACAAGACTTTCTAGAACTAACACCCAAAAAAGATGTCCTTTTCATTATAGGGGACTGGAATGCAAAAATAGGAAGTGAAGAGATACCTGGAGTAACAGGCAAATTTGGCCTTGGAGAACGCAATGAAGCAGGGCAAAGGTTAACAGAGTTTTACCAAGAGAATGCACTGGTCATAGCAAACACCCTCTTCCAACAACACAAGAGAAGACTCTACACATGGACATCACCAGATGGTCAATACTGAAATCAGATTGATTTTATTTTTTTGCAGCCAAAGATGGAGAAGCTCTATACAGTCAGCAAAAACAAGACCAGGAGTTGACTGTGGCTCCAACTATGAACTCTTTATTACCAAATTCAGACTTAAACTGAAGAAAGTAGGGAAAACCACCAGACCATTCAGGTATGACCTAAATCGAATCCTTTACAATTATACAGTGGAAGTGACAAATAGATTCAAGGGATTAGATCTGATAGAGTGCCTGAAGAACTATGGGTGGAAGTTCATGACATTATACAGGAGGCAGTGATCAAGACCACCTCCAAGAAAAAGAAATGCAAAAAGGCAAAATAGTTATCTGAGGAGGCCTTACAAATAGCTGAGAAAAGAAGAGAAGCAAAAGGCAAAGGAGAAAAGGAAAGATATACCCATTTGAATGCAGAGTTCCAAAGAATAACAAGGAGAGATAAGAAAGCCTTCCTCAGCAATAAATGAAAAGAAATAGAGGAAAACAATAGAATGGGAAAGAACAGACATCTCTTCAAGAAAATTAGAGATAAGAAGGGAACATTTCATGCAAAATGGGCTCAATAAAGGATAGAAATGGTATGGACCTAACAGAAGCAGAAGATATCAAGAAGAGTTGGCAAGAATACAGAGAAGAACTATACAAAAAAGATCTTCATGTCCCAGATAACCACGATGGTGTGATCACTCATCTAGAGCCAGACATCCTGGAATGTGAAGTCAAGTGGGCCTTAGGAAACATCACTACGAACAAAGCTAGTGGAGATGATGGAATTCCAGTTGAGCTATTTCAAATCCTAAAAGATGATACTGTGAAAGTGCTACACTCAATATGCCAGCAAATCTGGAAAACTCAGCAGTGGCCACAGGACTGGAAAAGGTCAGTTTTCATTCCAATCCCAAAGAAAGGCAATGTCAAAGAATGCTCAAACTACCGCTCAATTGCACTCATCTCACATGCTAGCAAAGTAATGCTCAAAATTCTCCAAGCCAGGCTTCAGCAATACGTGAACCATGAACTGTGAACCATGTTCAAGCTGGTTTTAGAAAAGGCAGAGGAACCAGAGATCAAATTACCAACATCTGCTGGATCATCAAAAAAGCAAGAGAGTTCCAGAAAAACATCTACTTCTGCTTTATTGACTATGCCAAAACCTTTGATTGTGTGGATCACAATCAACTGGAAAATTCTGAAAGAGATGGGTATATCAGACCACCTGACCTGCCTCTTGAGAAACCTATATGCAGGTCAGGAAGCAACAGTTAGAACTGGGCACAGAACAACAGACTGGTTCCAAACAGGAAAAGGAGTACATCAAGGCTGTATATTGTCACCCTGCTTATTTAACTTATATGCAGAGTACATCATGAGAAATGCTGGACTGGAAGAAACACAAGCTGGAATCAAGATTGCTGGGAGAAATATCAATAACCTCAGATATGCAGATGACACCATCCTTATGACAGAAAGTGAAGAGGAACTAAAGAGCCTCTTGATGAAAGTGAAAGTGGAGAGTGAAAAAGTTGGCTTAAAGCTCAGCATTCAGAAAACTAAGATCATGGTATCTGGTCCCATCACTTCATGGGAAATAGATAGGGAAACAGTGGAAACAGTGTCAGACTTAATTTTGGGGGGCTCCAAAATCACTGCAGATGGTGACTGCAGCCATGAAATTAAAAGATGCTTACTCCTTGGAAAGAAAGTTATGACCAACCTAGACAGCATATTCAAAAGCAGAGACATTACTTTGCCAACAAAGGTCTGTCTAGTCAAGGCTATGGTTTTTCCAGTGGTCACGTATGGATGTGAGAGTTGGACTGTGAAGAAGGCTGAGCCCCAAAGAATTGATGCTTTTGAACTGTGGTGTTGGAGAAGACTCTTGAGAGTCCCTTGGACTGCAAGGAGATCCAACCAGTCCATTCTAAAGGAGATCAGTCCTGGGTGTTCATTGGAAGGACTGATGAACTCCAATACTTTGGCCACCTCATGGGAAGAGTTGACTCATTGGAAAAGACCCTGATGCTGGGAGGGATTGGGGGCAGGAGGAGAAAGGGACGACAAAGAATGAGATGGCTGGATGGCATCACTGACTCGATGGACATGAGTTTGAGTGAACTCCGGGAGTTGGTGATGGACAGGGAGGCCTGGGGTGCTGCAATTCATGGGGTCGCAAAGAGTCGGACACAACTGAGTGACTGAACTGAACCGAAGGTCCCTTCTATGACAAACCTAGAAAACATATTAAAAAGCAAAGATATCACTTTGCTGACAAAGTTCTGCATAGTCAAAGTTATGGTCTTTCCAGTAGCCATGTACAGATGTGAGAGTTGGACCATAAAGAAGGTTGAATGCCGAAGAATTGAGTCTTTTGAACTCTGGTGTTGGAGAAGACTCTTGAGAATCCCTTGGACTGCAAGGAGATCAAGCCAGTCAATCTTAAAAGGAAATCAACCCTGGGTACTCATTGGAAGGACTGATGCTGAAGCTGAAGCTCCAATACTTGGCCATCTGATATGAAAAGCTGACTCATTGGAAAAGACCCTGAAGCTAGGAAAGATTGAAGGCAAAAGGAGAAGATAGCAGCAGAGAATGAGATGGTTGGATAGGATCAGCGACGCAATGGACATGAACTTGGGTGAACTCTGGGAGATGGGGAAGGCCAGGGGAACCTGGCATGCTGTAGTCCATGGAGTTACAAAGAATCAGACACGGCTTAGCAACTCAACAGCAACAACAAAGGCCCCTTCTAACTCAACTATTCCTTTTCTTGTTTATCAGATTCTTCTATCTATCCTCTCACTTATTTATGTTAATTTTTTGGCAAAAATGCTATATGCCTAAGACCAAAATATTCTAACAATACAGAAAGTTACAGCAGTGAAAAAGTCAGTTTCTTCCCTACCCTTGACTCCTCCCCTCCAGTTTCTGCCCCACCCAAACCACTCTTAACAATCTGCTGTATATGCATTTGTTGTCCCCATACCTTCCGTATACAAGTAGTAACCTGCCACCCAGGTATTCTCCATTCTGCCATGCTCATGTAACTACCTATACATGGTATACACCTATACACCTTCTGGGTCTGAAGAGGTGTGTGTTTCATATTTTGAGAGATAGTGCTAAACTTCCCACTGAAAAGGATGATGCTTGTCTCTCCAATACCCCATCAACAACTTTCCTTATCACTCTTCCATGTCTGTTAGTCTGCAAGATTGTAAAACCACATCTCATTGTGGTTTGACTTTGTCTTTCTTCTATCGTGTAGGTTGAAAGTCTTCATATGCTTAAAATCATCTGTTGGTGTACTTTTCTCTTTTGCACAACTGTAATTTTTTCTTGGAATGCAGAAAATGGGACATCCTTAATACCCCTCGATGGAAAGATGGAATTTAAAAGGCATTGCTATTGAGGCCATTGGGTTACAGGTGTTGGAACAATGGCAGTGGGTGGAGTGGTCCACGAAGAACCCTCAGTGATGGGGGGCCCCACGCAGAGCAGAAACAGTTAAGAAGGGCTTTTATCATTAGATAGGGTTTTAAACAACAGCAGGCAAACAAAAAAAACAAAGAATGTGCAGTGAGGACCCTGTGGCCCATGAAACCTAAAATATGAACCATCATTCCTTTTATGGAAAACATCTGTCAATTCCTGAAATCTGGGATGAAGAGAAAAAGAGGAGGCTGAGACAGTGCTGTCAGGGTTACAGGCGGAGATGCAGACAGACCAGCAGCTGAGAAGCCAGGAGTAGAAAGTTTTATTAGATTGGAGAAGTTATCAGTGTTGAGTTTGGCCAAGAACTCAGGTAAAATGAAGATTTAAGAGTGCTTTGGAATTGGCAATGAGGAAGCAGGTCACTGTGACCTTTGGTAGAGCAGGTTTGGGGGAGGCTTGATTCTTCCCTGGTGGCTCAGATGCTAAAGAATCTGCCTGCAATGCAGGAGACCCGGGTTCGATTCCTGGGTCGGGAAGATCCCTGGAGAAGGAAATGGCAACCCACTCCAGTATTCTTGCCTGGAGAATTCTATGGACAGAGGAGCCTTGTGGGCCACAGTCCATGGGGTCTCAAAGAGTTGGACATGACTGAGCGGCTAACACTTGAGTCACAAGAAAGAAAATCAGAGAGAGGGAGGGAGGGCAGGAGAGAGAGGGTCAGAGAAAAGAGAGAGAAGCCTGGGATAAACCATGAGTGCTTAATAAAAGTTAATTGAAAAAAAACTAGCATGACTTCTTTAAGACAAATTATTTTTTTCATGAATGCAAATATCGTTCACGTCGTTAAAGCATTCTTTGGGCATGCGTGCTAAGTCGCTTGGGTTGTGTCCGATTCTTTGCGACCCTACGGACCGACGCCTGCCAGGCTTCTTTGTCAATGCAGTTCTCCAGGCAAGAATACTGGAGTGGGTTGCCATGCCCTCCTCCAGGGGACCTTCCTGACCCAGGGACTGAAGAATCTCTTACCTCTCCATTGGCAGGCAAGTTCTTTACCGCTAGCGCCACCTACAATGCCCTACGTCGGTCTAACCCAAGCTTTGGATCTTCGTTTTCCCATCTCGTATTCTGTAAGAAAGTAAATCCCCACTGGACATAAGAGCAGAGGTGTTGGCACCGGAAGAGCCCTTGGGTGTGAACCAGTCCATCCCCCACATGTTGCTGGCAAGGCTGCTGAAGCTCAAGGAGGAAAGACAAGGAGACCTGCTGCCACAGGGAGCTGGGCAGGTGCTACAACTCTGGTTTTTTAAGTCCAGCTCTTTTTCTACTCCATGGTTGCCATTTTCGTCTTCTTCGACAGCATCTAACATCTTGCTAACATATAGTAGGTCCTCCATAGATATTTCCAAATATTATATATTCATTTCTGTATGAGCGTGGGTCAGTCACTCAGTTGTGTCCGACTCCTTGTGACCACAAAGACTGTGGACCACAAGGCTCCTCAGGACCACACAGGCTCCTCTGTCCATGGAATTTTTCAGGCAAGTATACTGGAGTAGGTTGCCATTTTTCTCCCCCAGGGGATTTTCCTGACCCAGGAATCAAACCCATATCTCCTCTGTCTTCTGCATTGCAGGCTGATTCTTTGCCTGCTGAGCCATTAAGGAAACCCCTATATTCATTTCCAGACATTGCATTTCATTCATTTTCAAACTGCTACCTTGAACTCCATCTTCTCATTTTTGCAAAATAGTATTATTGAGGTATAGATTTTTTTATTGTAGTAAATATATATAATACAAAAGTTACTATTTTAGCTATTTTTAAGTGTATAGTTCTATGGCATTAAGTATATTCACATTGTTGTTTTAGAAATTCACATGAAGAACCATATGTCACCACCATGAAAAAAGATGAACTTTTTCATCTTCCTCAACTGAAACTCAATGATCATTAAACAGTAACTTCCCATTGCCCTGGTTGGTGTATAAGTGACTTAAAATAAAACTCATTTTAAGTGTATATTTTGTTGGATTTTGACAAATGTATACTCTTGGGTATTCTACAATAATCAAAATATTCTCTCAAGGTCCTTTGCAGTCAGTTCCCAAATTCCACCTCTGACCTCTGATGTAGATTTGTGCTTTGTTCAAACACACACTTTGGATATCCTGAAGATTGAAAAAACCATACCTCACTGTGGTTTTACTTTGCTTTTTAAAAACTGTGCATGAGCTTGAGAATGTTTCTGTCATTGTAGGTTCCCTTCTTCTTTTTTAGAACTTCATAAATGGGATCTTAGAGTGTATACACTTTGGTATCTGTTTTCTCTCATTCAGTGTAATGTTTTTGAAATTCACCCATGTCGGGTATTCCAACAGTTTGCTCTTTTTTATTGCTGAGTAGTGTTCAGTACTCCTGCCTAGAAAATCCCATGGATGGAGGAGCCTGGTAGGCTGCAGTCCATGGGGTCACTAAGAGTCGGACACGACTGAGCGACTTCCCTTTCATTTTTCACTTTCATGCATTGGAGAAGGAAATGGCAACCCACTCCAGTGTTCTTGCCTGGGGAAGCCCAGGGACGGGGGAGCCTGGTGGGCTGCCATCTATGGGGTTGCACAGAGTCGGACACAACTGAAGCGACTTAGCAGCAGCAGCAGCAGTGTTCTATTATGGGCTTCCCTGGTGGCTCAGTGGTAAAGAATCCGCCTGCCAAGCAGTAGATGCAGTTTCAATTCCTGGGTGAAGGAAATTCCCTGGAGGAGGTCATGGCAACCCACTCCAGTATTCTTGCTGGAAAAATCCCATGGAGAGAGGAGCCTGGAGGGCTACAGTCCATAGGGTCACAAAGAGCTGGACATGACTTAGCAGTCAAACAATCTAGTGAAACAAGTATTTCATTATATTTGGTAGAATATACCAAAACACATTTATTGATTCACTTGCTGACAGACATTTTGGTTAATTTCAGTTTTGCTTTTGATATTATGAATATAGCTTCTGTAAGCACTCATGTGCAAGTCTTTGGGTGAACATATTCTTCATTTCTCTTGGGTACAATTAAAGGAGTAGAATAGCTGGGTCATGTGATTAGTGTAACTTTAAGAAACCATCCAGCTGTTTCCCGGTGTGGTGGTTCCATTTTGCATCTCCACCAGCTCTACATCCTTCCCAATACTTACTTGGTGGTGGTGTCAATTTTAAAAATTTGGTCATTCTAGTGAATTTAATTTGCATTTCTCTGATGAATAAAAATGCTGAGCATTTTTCAAGTGCTTAATCCGAGATTACGAAAACCTTTTCCTATCATTTCTTTTAGAAGTATCATCGTTTTTAGCTTTTAGGTCTTTGGTTATTTCAAGTTAATCTTGGGGTTTGACATCAATAGAAGCCAAGGCTCATTTTTTTTTCCCATGCAATTATCCAATTTTTGCAGGACATTTTGTTGAAAAGATATCCTCAACTCATTGAATTACATTGGAACTTCTGTCAAAAATCAATTGGCTATATATGTGAAGATCTGTTTCTAGACTCTTTACCGATTCTATTAATGCGTATGCTTGTTCTTATACCAAGACCACACTGTCTTAACTACTGTGGCTTTATAGCTAGTATTGAAATCAGTTACTGTCATTCCTTCAACTTTGCTCTCCTATTTCAAAATTTTTTGGCTCTGCAATTCCATATAAATTTTAAAATGAGTTTGTCACTGTTTTCAAAAAACATGCTGAGATTGTGAAAGAGATTTCAGTGAATCTATGGATTAATATTTTTTTCATTTAAAAAATTTCATTCTGATCTTGGGGTCTCTTGAGCATGAAGACTGGAATCCTTGTGTGTTCTGAGATAGTTTTATTGTGACTTTTTTTCACAACTATCTATCTCAGGAAAACTATCTCTGATAATTCATTGAGGCCTGTATTGAAAACACGTTTATTAGAGATTTTGCATTCACTTTTTCCAGGCCTCATTTACTGCTCTGGCCTACATTAAACACAAATTCCACGTAGGATTTTTTGGAGAACCATGTATGTGAATTTCAATCTTAAACCCAGGTAAAAATGAATTTATGACTGTAATTTATTCTCTTATCTTAGGTCTGGTTTCCTTGGAAACAGACCCTGAGACCTGATCTGAGTGCAAGTAGTTTATTTTAGAGGTGATATCTTGGGTAGCCCCAGTAGGGCAGTGGAGAATTAGACAAAAAAAGGAATTGGATACGGTGTATTAATGAGATTGAAGTTACCATTGAACAACCGGGACCCAGTTTCACTAAGCTCCTGTTGCAGATGGTACACAGGTACATTAGATGTGCCTGACATGAGAGGTGAGGAAGCTGGGGTATTTCTCTACCCATTTGCAATCATCATTGGTTGCTCCCTGCAGGCAGTAGCTCCCTGGCTTCCAGACATTCAGATGAAAAGTGCTCGGGCAGCCAGTGAAAGCTCTCAGCGGAACACTTATACTCTTTTGTCCAAAAGGAGGATTTCTTTCTTAGGTTCCTTTTCATTAAGAAAACTCAAGTAGGAAGTATCTCCAACACAAACACGCTTCTTGCTTCATCATTAGTCTGTTCTCCTATGATGATTAATTTTGTGGGTCAGCTTGACTGGGCCACAGGGACCCAGATATTTGGTCAAACATTATTCTAAGTGCATGGCTGTAAGAGTGTTTTTGGATGGGATTGGAACACCTTCAACAAGAAAGTCCTTTACTCCTGAAAAACTATTTTAGCTAAATCTCATTTTACATTACAGAAACATTCAACAGTAGGAACTGAAAAGGAGTAGTTCCCTGATGGCTCAGCGGTAAAGAATCCGTCTGCCAATGCAGGAGACGCAGGAGACATGGGATCAATTCCTGGGTCAGGAAGATCCCCTGGAGGAGGAAATGGCAACCCACATCAGTATTCTAGCCTGGGAAACCCCATGGACAGAGGAGCTTGGTAGGCTGTAGCACATGGGGTTGCAAACTCGGACACGACTAAGTGACTGAGTGTGAAAGCACAGTTATGTAACACTGAACCGCAGTGCCATTGACATATAAAAGATAGTAGTTCCTATTATTTGGTTTCTGAATCTGTGATCTAGGAATTTTAGGCCTTAGGAGGAGCACAAGGTTGAAAGTATAACAATGACATAATAAGGATATTGTATTGAGCTATTACCAGTGCCAGCTGCTGTGCCCATGTATCACCTGCTGTCTTGTCCAATCACAATTAGTCTCTGAAACAGCCTTGCAGTGGGTCACCTTCCTTTCCTCATTTACATATAGGGATGCTGCTGCCGCTGCTAAGTCACTTCAGTCGTGTCCAACTCTGTGTGACCCCATAGACGGCAGCCCACCAGGCTCCCCCGTCCCTGGGCTTCTCCAGGCAAGAACACTGGAGTGGGTTGCCATTTCCTTCTCCAATGCGTGAAAGTGAAAAGTGAAAAGTGAAAGTGAAATCGCTCAGTCGTGTCCGACCCTCAGCGACCCCATGGACTGCAGCTTACCAGGCTCCTCTGTCCATGGGATTTTCCAGGCAAGGGTACTGGAGAGGGGTGCCATTGCCTTCTCCAACATATAGGGATACTGATGCTTAAAGAAGTTCCATAAATTTCCTAAGGTTACTCAGGTAGTAGGTTGCAGTCTTGTCACCAAAGACCATTCTGAAAATTTCACTTGCTCGTTAAACAAATATGTATTTGATCTCTGTATACCTGGCACTCTGCTAGGTGCTGGATGTTCAACAATGGATAAAGAGAGTTTGTGTCTTCTTCCTAGGCTCACACAGAAAAATGACCAGTGCTTATTAAATGGCACTGCACTGGGGGCCTTTGGTAAGGAGGCTCCTGACATCCGCTCATGTAAAGATGCAGCCACAGAGCCTGAGTGGGACTTCTTAATCCCTCAATGATTGCAAAGCCCTCTTTACCTGTTTTAATACCTGTGGATGACATTGCTTTCAAGGAGTAAACAAAGAAAGGCTTGGTGGCAGCTGGCATTTTGTGGCTGAGGCCTGATACCTAAAGTGGTAACAAGCAACAGCTTGTGGTCTCAGTGGGTGAAGGCAGTTGGTGGCTCCCTGGCCTTTTAGGAAGAAGCCTCAGGACCGCAAACCAAAGCCATCGAAAGTCCTTGGCTGCTAGGGTCTGAAGGGTCTCAGGCATGTTTGTCTCTGGGGGAGAAGGAAGACCTGGCAGAAATTCAGCAGGGCTAGGAGAGCTGGATGCCCTGGCTTTGTTTCAGGAGCAGGGCATCCTAATACAGGCTCACGGTCCGTGTCCTGTCCTAATTATGGTGAGGGAGAGTCAGTTCCGCTGAGTGGCAGCCTCAGAAGATAACCCCCTCACCTCATCTCTCGTTCTTCCCCTTTCTAGCTGAATATTTGAAACAGCAAATGACATGGGACCTCGTGAAGTTTCTTCCCACAGGTTTGTTCTCTGCTGGTGCTTGGGTCAGAATTTCTTCAAAATTCCACACAGGAAGGTGGTCATGAAGCAATGGGAGGTTTTAGGGGCGACCTCAACACAGATCAAAGTGCCTCTCAGCGATTTTTGGAATGTTTACCTGCAGGAAAGCCTTTGGTGATCACTATCTAGCCAGGAGACTGAGGGGCTTCCTTGCGACGTTTTCCCCAGTATGACTAGCAGACAGGTGGGCATCTTTTCAGGAACTGGATAGGGCGCTGCTGAGATGCTTTGTCCCACGGAACAGGTGGGACTGACCTCGGACAGGCAGCTGGAGCCAGAGGGAAAGAACAGCGTGTGAACAGGATGCCAGAGCCTTGCTTTAACCCCAGTGTGCTAGTCACTCAGTCGTGTCCAACTCTTTGTGACCCCATGGACTGTAGCCCACCAGGCTCCTCTGCCCATGGAATCCTCCAGGTAAGAATACTGGAGTGGGTTGCCATTTCTTGCTCCAGGGGATCTTCCCAACTCAGGGATCGAATCTAGATCTCCTGCCTTGCAGACAGTTTCTTTACCGTCTGGGCCACGAGGAAAGTCAATCAATCCCAGAGGAGCCAGAAAATCAGGGCCAGGAGAGGTGAGACTCAAACCAAGAAACGGAGGAGAATCCAGGAGACCACAGACCACCTTCTACTGCAGAAAAAGCAACAAAAGGAAATGAGGGGAAGTCTGGAAGCTTCCTCACCTGGAGCCTGGGGCCTGGGGCCTGGGGTGTGATGGGCTGAACAGTGCCCGGGCAGCCTGTTCTCCCTGTCGTCTGACATTGATTAATCCTCTTATTCATTCAACAAATATTTATTAAGCTCTTATTCCTCGCCAGGCCCTGGGGACACAACAGCGAACGATACATGCCCTGCCCTCATGGGAAGGAGGAAGTTGGTCAATGAACAGACATGTGAAAATGCCAGCAGAGGCAGTGGAGAACCAGGAAGGGAGCTTAGAGGGATGGAGATGGGGTGGCCTGGGTACATCTGCTATTTTTAGAGAGAGAATTCAGGAATGCTGGCTCTGATGATGCTCAGCAGACTCAGAAGGGGCAGGCTGTCTAGACCTCTGCAGGAGGAGAGCTCCGTTGTTGCTGCGTTAGTAGCTCAGTAGTATCCGACTCTCTGACACCCCATGGACTCTAGCCCACCAGGCTCCTCTGTCCATGGAATTCTCCAGGCAAGAATACTAGAGTGGGTTGCCATTCCCTTCTCCAGGGGATCTTCTCGACCCAGGGATGGAACCCGGGTCTCCTGCATTGCAGGCAGATTCTTTACTGTCTGAACCACCAGGGAAGCAGGAAGAGCGCTTTGGGCAGAAACGTTAAGGACCTCAATCCCAGGAGATGTGGAGGGGCCCAGAAACTTATACTGGCCTCCAGCATCTACACAATTGGCTCAGCTCACAAAGCATTGGTTCTGCCCTCAATGACACCTGATTAGAATGACATGCTTGCCTTCTTTAAAATTTGGATTTTCATTAAATTGCACAGAAAAAAATATTGGTAGCTTTCAAATTCATTGGCCTCACGACTGGATTTGGGTGGAAGGAGGCTGGCTGAGGTAAAAGGCTTTCCTGACTTCATGACATTTCAGATGAGACCTGAAGGATGGAGAGTCACCCAGGGCTTCAGGGAAGGGCAGGTGGGCCACGTTCAGAGGTTACAGTGCATCAAAGGCCCTGAGGAGGCCTGCTAATTTTGAGGATCTCATTTCCAGGTGGTACTCTACTGCCCTGATTCTCTAAGCATGGGATGGGCATCCTCTTCTTAGTGCAAACCGAAGCCATCAGCCCATCTGCCCTGCAGCCATTCTAGGGTGTCTTCTGTTCCTATGCCCCAGGCTGCTATCCAAGATCCTGTTTATATATTTGATGCTGGTCCTTAAATTTTTAAAGACAGCCCACCAGCCCAGCGTTGAAACCATTCCATATGTCTCCTAAGGTGTCTTTTATCTCCCTTGGGTCCTGGGGTGGACTGGCCTTTTGGTCCTGAATGCCTGTTCTCTTGCTTCAATGCCAGGCTTGGCTAGGTTTGCTCAGTGACATCTGGAAAATGACTTTCCTGCCCCATGTTTCAGCTTTTTTCTAACTACATGCCATTCTATCATCTTTATACTTGTAGCTCCATAAGGGCAAGGACTATTTTGTTCATGGCTATTTCCGTAGCAACTAGAATAGTGCCTGCCATCCAGCAGCCCAGAGTTGCTCTTCTGGTTCTGGTCATTGGCTGCTCATATCAATGAATAGCCAATGTCGTGCTCCCTGTGGGTTTCCATCTTGGCTCCTTTGATCCTTTTGATTCTGAGTCAATGCCTTCCTGGTTTATATTCTCTGTGACTCAGGGGCCGCCTTGTGATCTCCTCCTTAGTCTTTCTAGAGAGTGCAATCCTGCCTCTATGATCCACTCTCTATATATTTGCTATTTGAAGAGCAGGAATCTCACCTCTCACTCTCCAGATGTCATTGTATAAGCAATTCATGGATACCTTCCTAAAAAAAAAAAAAATCCAAGTTCTCTTTCTCACCAATGTCCCATCCATGGTCTGGGCAGCCTTCCTGAAAGTCACGTCCAAACTGTGAGCAGACCTTGCCCTTCGGCCTCAAAGAAGCATTGGAGGGCCATGTCACTGCTGTAGGGAAAGAAGTTTGCATTTGGACAAGGACGGCCTGGGTGTGCAGCACCCCAGCTCCGTCACTTACAGTGGGGCACGCTCGGGCAAGCCCCTCCCTTCCCTGTGCTCCACCTTCTGCCCTTGGACGGCAGTCAGTGATGTCAGCCTTGCAGAGAGGCTGTCTACAACTCGTGCAGACCTGAAAAATGCAGAAGGGTCTAGCATGTGGCTGGCAGTCAGCAAAATTCCTCCCAACTGTACGAAATCCTCTGAAACATCTGCTCCCTCGTGTTCAGTGGAGTAGCACAGTGTCCCCAGCAGGGGACTCTCAGACCGGGTGGCTCTGTGTGCAAAATAAAGTATTTCCCGTGGGAAAACGTTCAGCATTCCGTGAAGATTCATGATCACTTCAAGCATATTGGAACAACACAACAATAACCTGTGCGGCAAAATTATGTTGTCAGTTATGTTCACGAGGTCCAGGCATTGTCTCAGGTACAGGAAAGCACAGCTTTACCCCCAGAGCATAGCCCTTAATGAACAAGTGGCACTAAAGCATGATGAATAGACGTGTTTCCCTCTGCCGGCCTCACCTTTGCCAGAGGGACTGGAAACATTTATCCTAACCCTTGCCAAATTCACAGAAGCTTTTCTAGTTCCCACCACTTTGCTACTCAAAAGGAAGGGAATGATCGCTTCCGTGATAGGGTGTGGTATATTTAGCAGAGTGCTGAAAGCAAGTTCAACACAAATGACCGATGTTGGCAGATTGCACAATTCTCGAGTTATTTTTGTGATGGGCAATGTTTTCCTCCCTCTTGAGCTGGCTGATGATTTCCAGTGAATAGAAACACGTCCAGCGCAATCCAGTTAGCCCACACTGAATGTCAAGCATCCATGGGAGGTGCTGTGTTGACACTCTATTTTCATGGACTCCCAGTCTAGTGAAGATGGAAAATGACATGCGGTTGGGATGTTCGTTTGTAATTTGCGCTCTTGGTTTGGAAGTGGGTCATCCGCTCAGCACAGAGAATATAAAAATACACCGTAAGGTCACCACAGCTTCTGAAGCCGGAGCCATCACCTCTTGTGGAATCAAAACATGCGTAGACACATCATGAAAGTGTCTAATACTCTTCTACATGACCAGGTGTGGGGCTTCCCTGTCCAGCCTGGATGAACTATCTCATTTTGGCTTGGCAGAAACTCAGGTGTATGCCCGGCTCCCTGCAGTCAGTAGGTAGCTACATTCACCACCAGCTGCACTTTCTTTGTGATACTGCCAGAAAGAATGTGTTTAATGGTATTATTGATTACTATTGAATCTAACAGATATCCTATCTCCACTCAACAACCTTTATCCATCCCAATGGATAGGGCTGAGGACAGTATCCTTGATGATGAGTCACGTGCACCCAAGAAGGCAGTCAGATTCCATCTTCATATTCACTTTATGATTGTTCAGAGATTCCCAGATTCTTTCTGGGGAGCTGAGTGCAGGAGTCAAGGGGAGTTTTTTTTTTTTCAACAGTAGTATATTAAAAATATTTATTTACTTTTGGCTGTGCTGGGTCTTCGTTGCTGTGCACAGGCTCTTCTCTAGTGTGGCAAGCCGGGGCTACTCTCCAGTTGAGGTGCGAGGTCTTCTCGTTGCCGTGGTTTCTCTTGTTGCAGAGCACAGGTTCTAGGGTACAGGGGCTTCCATAGTTGTGGCTTCTGGGCTCAGCAGTTTCGCCTCCTGCTCTAGAGGACAGCTTCAGTAGTGTGGTGCGTGGGCTTAGTTGCTCTGAGGCATGTGGGATCTTCCTAGGCCAGGGATTGAACTCATGTTTTCTGCATTGGCAGGCGGACCCTTTAACCACTGAGCCACCAGGGAAGCCCCCCCCCTAAGAGGAATATCTGAGTCAGTGAATATTTTCCAAGAGAAGCCTTGGCACTGAATCTCCAGATTTCATTTTTAGAAAGGATTACACGCTTATGGTAAAAATAAATAAAAATAAATAAATAATACACATTGAAGAATGAGTGTCCCTTAACCACTGAACCCCTAGTTCTCTCCCCCACAGACAAGCACTGTTACCATTTTTCATGTGTTCTTCCAGACAGAAGCTACGCACAGAAGAGGAGCTTTGATTTCTAAAACGCAGTTTCATACATCAGCTGAAGTGGTTCACAGGACACCTTTTCCAAATAACTCTCCATGGTAACGCAACTTGGGAACACACACAACACAGACTCGCACGCACACAGGCAAGCACACACACACTCATTCTCTTCAGCATAAAATGGAGAGGAAATGATGCAACAGAAAGTGGCTAGGAAATATATTACCGTAAACCGCAGCGGTTAGTGATTCTCAGATGGTTCCAGACAGCTTTTTGTACAGAAATAGCCCAGCGAGAACACGCCAGCCCACTCAGACTACAGACTGAATCCCGGGAACTTGCTTTTTGTGCGACCTTCCCTGTGAAGTTCAAGTCTAAACACATCAGAGCTTGGCAGGGCTGCAGGCGTACATTAGCTGACAGAGGAAACACTCTAGGTCCTCAGGCTCCCCTGGTTTCTTCCCGGTGAACTGGTAGATTCTTCTCGATGGCACCTGCTCTTCCCCCATCCCCAGCAACATGCAGAAACTGAGAACCCCTCAGGTTACTCTGGGTCACAGAGTTGGATAAAAACCCACCTGACTCTCACACTCGGAAGGAAAGGGAGAAAACAACCCGGGAAGTAGCAAGTTAGGATATATATGTACATGTTTGGCAGAAATAAGAAAAACTGTTCTATCCACCAGACTATTCTGAAGCTAAGTGATAGGTACTGGGTGGTGGTTTAGTCACTAAGGCATCTCCAACTCTTGTGACCCCATGGACTGTAGCCTGTCAGGCTCCTCTGTCCACGGGATTCTCCAGGCAAGAATACTGGGGTGGGTAGCCCTTCTCTTCTCCAGGGGATCTTCCCCACCCAGGGATCAAACCCACACCTCCTGCACTGCTGGCAGATTCTTTACCCCTGGAGCCACCTGGGAAGCCCCAGGGGATGGGTAATATTGTTCAGATTGGGAAGGTGTATTTGTCTTCAGAGTGGAGATGCCTGACTGGTACCTTGATAAGCTGTGGTTCGAGAGACTTGCCATAACTGAAATGTGAATGAGGACGTTGGTGGACTAACTTTTACCTAAGTAAAATCAGTCAATCTATAGGAGCCTCATCAAAAGCCAGCATTCTAATACAGGAGCCACATGGAAGCCAATAGAAAGGATACCTTTCCACTGTATCTTGGAAATACGGATGAGTGCAGGTCTTACTCCCAGTTAAGGAAATAGTTACTTAGGGTATGGCTTTGAGGGACTCTGGCAAGACCACTTTCTGAGAAAATGCTGCCTCAACTTGCTGACTAGAACCTGAAAATTGTTTACTAGTTGAGAGAGTCTTAAATTCCTCAATAACAGATCAAGTGTAATAAGCAAAGTTCCCTGCAAAGAATAGTGATAGTAATAATACTCATTTCCTGAGCACTGAATTATGGTAAGTTCTTCACTTACATTCATACTCAAGACTTTATATTATATTTTTAAAAATATCTCCTAAAAAAAAGATTTTGAACTTCTAATTATATGGGTCAATACATTTCCTTATGGGTTGACTTTTTGGTTACTTGGTGCTGAAAGCACACTCAGGTATGGTGAGTGTTATGACCTGTATGGCTCCTTGTGGCTCAGACGGTAAAGAGTCTGCCTGCAATGCAGGAGAGTCGGGTTTTATCCCTGGGTCAGAAAGATCCTCTGAAGAAGGAAATGGCAACCTACTCCAGTATTCTTGCCTGGGAAATCCCATGGACGGAGGAGCCTGGAGGGCTAAGGTCGAGTCGGACACAACAGAGTGACTAACAGACACACACACATGACCTATATTTTCCATCGGGGACGGAAGGTAGTTTGCAATCGTTCAGACAGCTAGGAAGCAGAAGAGTGAGGATTTGAACTCAGCTCTCCTTGTTGTTGGGTTTCCCAGGTGGTGCTACTTGCTGATGGAGGAGATGATGCAGGTTCAACCCCTGGGTTGGGAAGATCCCCTTGAGGAGGGCATGGCAACCCACTCTCGTGTTCTTGCTTGGAGAATCCCACGGGCAGAGGATCCTGATGGTTAGGTCCGTGGGGTCGCAAGAGTCGGACACGACTGAGCGACTAAGCACACATGCTCCTTGTGAAGTCCCACCCTCATAAGGCCGCCTCCAAAGGGTGAGATGTGCACTGTTCCTGAGAGTAGGTGGTTTGGGGTTTGGTTTTGGTGGGTTGGGGTCCTGAGAAAACATGAAAGGAGTGGGCATCTGGAGACCATGGAACGAAGAGAAGGCCCGGAGAGTGGGCGGCGGGAGGCGGGCAGAGGTGATACATAAAAGACAGACAGTTCTCTCTGAGTTCTGTTCAGGACTGGCCTGGGCTCCGGTATTTCTTCATGTCTGTGAGTTGGAAGATGCCCTCTCTCTCCTCCTTTCTTCCCAAACAGATCGGCACAGCATGTTGTTTTGCAAGAACAATCCTGGAAGACGGGAAGGCGCGTGTTCCTTCGAGGAGCAGGCTGATTGGTCCAGGCAGTTCTATTAATATAAACGGCAACCGCCCACAGCACGCTACTCCAGAGACAGTTTATAATCACACAGGGAACAAGCTGCAGGATTCCAGCTGTCAATGCTGCTGAGACGTAGCAGCAGCAGACCTTGCAAAGATACTCGAGCCACGACATGAAGTCAGGATTTTTATAACCCGGGATCTCTGGGCTCCCTGCCCCCTCAGCGGATGCCAACATCTGAGGGGGACGCTCGCCTCTATTCCCACTATGCCACCTACTCCCACCACATTCCTGCCTTCTCTGAAGAGAGGGATGAGGCCAATTTTAACCTGTAATCTGAAGCCCTGTTTAGGGCAGTCCCGAGGTGGCACAGCTAAAGGACACTTTCAGGCTTCAGGGGAACAAGGCAAATGAGAAGGTGACAGCTCGTCTCTGCAACAAATATCCAGAGTTTACAACGTGTGCTCAGTCGCTCAGTCGTATCTGACTCTTTGCGATCCAACGGACTGTAGCCCACCAGACTCCTCTGTCCGTGGGATTCTCCAGGCCAGAATACTGGAGTGGGTTGCCGTTTCCTCCTCCAGGGGATCTTCCTGACCCAGGGATGGAACCCTGCCTCCTGTGTCTCCTGCATTGGCAGGCAAATTCTTTACTGATAGCGCCACCTGGGAATAGGGGCAGATCACCCTTGATAAAAATTTCAGTGTTCATTCGCTTTGCCTAAATTCATTTTCTCACTTCAATTTGTTCCTGTGTCTCTGCTGGAAAAGGAAGTTTGCAAGGTACTGTGACATGGAAATACTACAGGCTGGCAGTCAAAGGAAGAGGATTCTAATTTTGGTTTTTATCATTAACTAGCTGAGTAACTTCAGTAAATCACTTAACCTCTCTGGTTCTCATTAAAACCAAATGATCTCTTTCAGTAAAAAAAAAAAAAAAAAAATCCAGTGTTGGACTTTCTCCTAATTGTAAACAGATTCCTGTAGGAAAAAGCACATGCATTTAACTGAAGACTCTCCATGGGCTTCCCTCGGTGGCTCAGTGGCAAAGAATCTGCCTGCCAGTTCGATCCCTGGCTTGGGAAGATCTCCTGGAGAAGAAAATGGCAACCCACTCCGGTATTCTTGCTGGGAAATCCCATGGACAGAGGAGCCTGGCGGGCTACAGTCCCTGGGGGCACAGAGAGTCCAACAGGACTGAGTGACTAAGCAACAAGTGGGCAGTGCAGGGCATTATTTTGACACTGGGAAAGGACACCAGTTAGGGACCAGTTCTTCCGAAGATGTTTCTAAAAGGTCGCTGTGAGTCTGGAAAGGACAATAAACCACCAGCTTCCCCCTCCTTATTTTACAGACAAAGAAACTAAAGCTGAAAGCGATTCTGTGGCGCCCAGGCCAGCATGCCCCGGCCTCCTGATTCCCTGGGGAATTATGAAACGTTGATCTTGCCTACCCCGGCCTGGGTTAGTCCAGATTTGGAGGCGTGAGGATGCAATCACGGAACTCCTGTTAGAGCCAAGTGGTGGGGTGCACGAATGGTGGACGTCTCAGCCTTCCCGGCTGGTACTGCGCCCCCTTCTGGCCATACGCTGATTCGCTCCCTAGAAGAGGCCTCTGCGGTCAGCATGGGCCGCCTCTCCACCCTCGCCGCCCACGTGGGTACCCTTTCTCCTGCCATCCTGGGGATGAGAGACCAGCAAGTCCTGACGCTGACTTTGGAGTATCCGGGCCAGGGGGTGGGTCCGGTGCCCTTGAGGAGACAAACTCACAAATGGCCGTGTTCCCGCTTCTCTCCCTGTACTGACCAGGAGTTGACTTTGCCCCTTGTAAAACATTACAAATAGAAGAAGGATGACTATATTATGGCATCTATGAAACCTGATAAAAAGTAATTTAGGACTTAACAGCAACCAAAGCATCACCTCAGGAGACTAGTCAGGAGTCATGAGGCCACAGGAGGAGCTGGCCTCTCAGATCCCAGCGGGGCCGCCAGTCACGGCTGTGTGACTCACACAGTCAAAGGGACAAGTCTCAGGCCTCAGGGCTGCATCTGTAAACCGGAGGTGTAGAATGGACATTAAAAAAGACCAAAAAGCAAACCAACAACACAGCTTTAATGGAGCTAGCATGCAACTTACAAGTGACCCATTTAAAATGTGCCATTCAGTGGTTCTCCGTACCTTCACTGAGCCGCACAACCATCACCAAAATTGGTTTTTATTTTGTTTTTGCTTTTCCAACTTAATTTAGAAAAACAAATCCAGGTCTCAGTGCGCTTGTGCCCCCTGTCCCCCACCCCTAGCCTCTGAAATTTTTTTTTTCAAAATTGGATTTTAGAATATTTTCATCAGTCCAGAAAGAAAGCCTGTAGAATTAGCTCTCACACATCATCTCCCGCCATCCTCAGCCTCTAGCCCTTGGCAACAATCAGTCTACTTTCTGTCTTTATGGATTTGCCTATTCTTGTGAGGTTGTGTATATGTCTGTACAATACATATATATTATTTACAAAATTTAATATATATAATTACATATATATAATTTTTTTAGTGCACAAGAGATTGGGGTGAAAGCATAGTGTGACCTATAAGGGTACCAATTCTTCCTCCCTCCTCTTTGAGATCTGAAATCTAGCTTGGCTTGAGAAGAGGAGGAGACCCTTAGTTTCCATGGAAAGCTGAGAGCAAGCAAGAAGGGCTTTATACAAATAAAATAGAATTCAGATGAGATGTGAATGTTCCCAAGGGGCCTGGGTCAGGATCTGGGGAACCCAGTTTTCTGGGAAATTTTTGAAAAGAGGCTGAAATTTGTTTTATTTTCTCATGTAGTGGTTGATGTCAGAGAAGGCAATGGCACCCCACTCCAGTACTCTTGCCTGGAAAATCCCATGGACGGAGGAGCCTGGTAGGCTGTAGTCCACGGGGTCGCTAAGAGTCAGACATGACTGAGTGACTTCACTTTCACTTTTCACTTTCTTGCATTGCAGAAGGAAATGGCAACCCACTCCAGTGTTCTTGCCTGGAGAAGCCCAGGGACGGGGGAGCCTGGTGGGCTGCCTTCTATGGGGTCGCACAGAGTCGGACACGACTGAAGTGACTTAGCAGCAGCAGTAGCAGTGGTTGATGTCGTTGATTAAGAATGAAATATCCTAGTTAATGATCGTGT
Source organism: Bos indicus x Bos taurus (assembly GCF_003369695.1). Lineage (NCBI taxonomy): Eukaryota > Metazoa > Chordata > Mammalia > Artiodactyla > Bovidae > Bos > Bos indicus x Bos taurus. Next base: position 43,902,452 of record NC_040098.1, on the reverse strand, counting down.
CACAGAAAGAAGGGTGAACTAAGCAGGAAGGAATTACCTAAGGCCTAAACATCAGATGAAGCTAAGGCTTGGACAGTGGGCTCCATGCCAACACCAATTCTTTGGTAGAAAGACCTCCAAAGAGAAGTATGGACAGTCACAATTACCCTGGGATTTATATGAAGGGCTGGTGTAGTATAATACGTATTTCCTCTACATTCCTCTAATATCTACTGCAATCTCTATACCAGCCATTCAAAGGATGACGATGTTCTTTTGCTGGGATATGGCATCGTCTGTCTTGGTGCTCTGGGGTGGTTGCTAGGGAGCATACTAAGGGGAATTTACTTGTTTGGGTGGTGGTATAACTAATATGCCTAATAATTACTAGTAAGTGATTCCAGTTATTACACATGGACTGCATTATATTTTCCATGAATGTATGGTTTTACAGTTTGCAGAACGTGTCCATGTGTTTGGCCTCACTTGATCCTCACCAAGTGCTCTCAGTTGGGTGGGGTCTCTATTCCTTAGAGTCAGGAGGCTTGGGCTTGAATCTGGAATCACCACTTAGTAGCTGGGTGCTCTCAGACAAGTTTTTCCACTCTCTCATTCTTGATTCCCTCAATATAAAACAGAGATCATTATAATACTTAATTCCTAGGGATGTGATGAAGATACATGGCAACCCACTCCAGTGTTCTTGCCTGTAGAATCCCATGGACAGAGGAGCCTCGTGGGCTACAGTTAATAGGGTCACAAAGAGTTGGACATGACTGAAGCGACAGAGCACGCCAAGGTTTTAGAACTGTGCCTCTAAGACAGTAAATGAACGCCCTATAATTATTGCCATTATCATTATTGTTGTTGATGCTATTATTTTAGAAACGTGGGACTGAGGATCGGCAATGTTAGATGGCTTCGCCAGAACAAAGCAAGTGGCAAGGCTGGAGGCTGAAACCAGGGCTCCTGACTCATCCTACCCGTGGTTGTGAAATGATCTGCCTGTAAAAACTGGTATGTAGCGACCAGACCAGGATATTGTGCTGCCCTGACAAAATAATCGTGGTTTTGTTCATTGGAAGGAAGACGTTAGTAGACTTTTGTCTGTCTCTCACTTTTTCCCTTAGAGTTTTCTTAAACTTTGTGGATCTGCAGCTGCTTTGCCTCTCCCACTTGCTGGTGTTCATGGCCAAGTCAAGGCATTCACATAAATATTTATGCAGAAAACCGAGAACTCACTGTCCATTCTTGGTTCAACAGCCATGTTTTTTTTTTCGTTCCATGAGCCCCTGACCTTGTGATTTCATTCCATACATGTGTCAGTAGACTTTCTGCAGGTACACCTATCCTGGGTCGCGAGAAGGAATTACAGTTACACCAATAATTTGCAGTATTTCACAAAGAACACATTGTTCTGTAGAGAGCAAGATGCCTTCCAAGTCCACCCACCCTGAACAAGCCTGAGGGCTGTTGTCTCAGTCATCCTTCCCTGACCTTGAATTCTACCAAATGTAGACTTATTTTTCACACTTCCTACGACCACTCGAATTTCAGATCAAGCAGTCCTATGGTTGTCTTTACTGTAGCCTGTGTTTTATTAAATTTTCACGAACATTGTAAACAACACTGTTGAATGCCAATCCAACAACCATTTCCAAACTCCTTCTTCCTTGCCCACCTCCTACCAGAGGGGCTGGAAAGCTAAACATTCCCTTTGGTAACTTTTCTTGCTACAGATGGCCATGTGACCTAGTCCTGGCCTACAAGACAGGAGGGAATTTCTGTGGGAGGGGTGGAAAACCTTCTTCCTGATTAAAAGGAGAGAGACCTCTTATGAGAAGAATGCTCTTATGCATCTCTCTCTTTGTCTTGGATGCTTTGTGAGGATGTGATGCCTGGAGCTGGGGCAGTCATGTTGTGATCAGCAATCCCATGGCTGCAGTTGAAAGCTAATGTACAGAGACCCTGACGCTGGGAAAGATTGAAGGCAGGAGACGGGGACAACAGAGGGTGAGATGGTTGGATGGCATCACCGACTCGATGGACATGAGTTTGAGCAAGCTCTGGAGTTGGTGATGGACAGGGAAGCCTGGCATTCTGCATTCCATGGGGTCGCAAAGAATCAGACATGACTGAGCGACAGAACTAAACTGTACAGAGTAAGGTAAGAGTGGAAAGGTGAAGGGTTAAACTGCCACCCAGTCCTGAGGATCACTTATTTCTAGACTTGAGTAGTAAAAGTCACGAGGTATAAATCACTGTTAGTTTTATGCTACTTACAGTTGAAAGCATCCAACTGATACAAATGTGAAAAAAAAAAAACCAATTCTAAGTGCTCTCACTAAGTGCTCTTCTAAGTGCAGCCCACTCCAGTACTCTTGCCTGGAAAATCCCATGGACAGAGGAGCTTGGAAGGCTGCAGTCCAGGGGGTCGCTGAGGGTCGGACACGACTGAGCAACTTCACTTTCACTTTTCACTTTCATGCATTGGAGAAGGAAATGGCAACCCACTCCAGTGTTCTTGCCTGGAGAATCCCAGGGACGGGGGAGCCTGGTCTGTGGGGTGGCACAGAGTCGGACACGACTGAAGCAACTTAGCAGCAAGTGCTCTCATGGGATCACTGAGTATTTTGATTCCCCCAAGCTTCCATCTTTTCCCCACAAAGTTTTACCACTGTTTTCACAGGTAGCAGTTCTTGAGGTCTGAGCTAGACACTGCCTGATACAGCACTTCAGGTTCGTGCAGGCCATAACTAGTATAAGAGATAAGAGAACTAGTGAAAAATATCTCTGTGCTAGGTAGACACTAGCTTTCATGCTGAGGGACAAGAGGCTGCTAAGCAGCAGTTTTTCTCCTAAAGGAATGGGTGTTGAGGAGTTGGAGATGGCCGAAGTTTTTTAAAAAGCCTTCCCCAAGAAGGTGGTAAGTGCAGAAACACCATGCTGACCTGAAGCTGTTGTGTGCAGCTCTTGGGCTTTATGTTAAGCTGACTTGGAACTTCAGAATCATGAGCAATAGATCAGGGTTTACTGAAACACAGATTGCGTGCAAAAAGAAAGAAGAAATAGAACTGAAAGGAATAGTTAGGACCTTGTAAAATGTGAGCATGTATCAACTTTTTACCCCTGAGTGTTGGCCTAAAAACAGTTCCCCACGTACCTGTGACGTGCAAAACAATGGAAGCTCACTGCTCTCTATTTAAAACTTAGAGATGCTGGAGCTCAGACCCTGTGGCTGACAGTGGCCACCACGACCCCTTGCTGGGGTCCTGGTCTGGTCCTCCATGGAAACTGCAGAACTAGAGTAGAAACACGGCTGCCAGCAGCACGAACAGCGAGACTCCGCTGTGGAGTGCCAGGGCTTTAGAGTCCAGCAACAACGCTGTTTTTAGAAAATGCCTTTCTTTAAAACAATTTTCTTAAAGAAATCAAAGAGCTGTGGTAAAAAGCAGGTTTTTAGTTTGCGCGCCAGACATGTGGAAGGGGAACTGAGGTGAGAAGGCAGACAGAAGACTGACGTCTGGAACTTCAGTGGCACGGTTTTCACAGGAAGGCTGCATTTGTGGGTCATTCAGGGGCTTTGAGAAACCAGATGCCCCCCCCAACCCCTCGGATCTAGTCAGTTCTTGGTGACTCCCTAACTTGAGGAAAAGGTTTCTGGTTGGAGAAAATGAAAGGGGCCCAAAATTAGTTTCCAGGCGCTCACTCATTTATCCACTCCCTCAAGCCATTCCTCTGCTTCCCTCTCGAACAGGTATCTGTCACACAGAAGCTAAGCCTGTGCAGGTGACCCAGAAAAGCCCCACCTTTCAGGGGTGGTGTTTGTGTCAAACAGGTGGGTCCTGGGGAAGGAGCGTGGAGACCCTCTCAGGACCCCTCCTCTGGTTGCTCCTGCAGCGCTTGCTTCGGTTTCTTCCAGGCCCTTTCGCAGTGGAACTCTCCCAGGCTCAGTCGCAGGGCGTGTGCTGGCAACTTCACCACCGTGAAGCTGGTCTGAGAGAACTACCCACCCCGTAAGAAGTGGAAGTGTGAGGTGCCGGCGGGTGAGTTCCCATGGTACCTTCGTCTTGCTCTTCCTGAATTTTGATCACGTAGGCCAAGAAAAGCAAACTCTTTGCTCAAGCTCATCTGATTTGGATTTCTATCACTTGTAACTTGACCTTCAGCTTTTGTAGAAACTTGCATATAAACCACATTTTCCTTCAAACAAAGAGTTAAAACACTTCACCACAAGCATGCTAATAAGAGTCTTTTGAATAAAAATTTATTTTTTAAATCAAATAACCACTTTCAAATGTATCCTGGATGCAAATCCAAATGTTTAGGTTTTAGATTTTTAAAATAATACATCATTGTTATCATATACAACTGGAAGGAAAAAAACAGTATAAACAGAGTGTAGGCAGAAGTTGTTCTAGTTTTTCATATTCAATGTGAACAGAAGAGTATTCTAATCACATAAAATTTAGTATTTTATTTTAGATCATAAGAATATTAGGCCCCCTCTGTCATAGAGTACAATGTAACCAAACATTTGCTTAAGTAATGAAAGGGTTAAGGAACGATCTGGGTTATAATGAGAACAACATAAGTTATAAATCTGCAGGAAGGTTGGTATTTTCCAAATGAAACCCTGATAAAAGGCTAAACAGGCTCAAACATTTTCTATAAAGAATAAATCACTCCTGATTAACATGTTTTTGCTTCAGTGTCAGAAAAGTCACAACACATGTGATGAACGTATGTTAAGAGCCAGTTTTCGAGACGTGAGTTCCATGGTGCCGTCTATACGACATTTGTTCAGGAATGACGCCAAAATTCTCAGAACACGGCATATCGGGGGGGAGAGAGGTCCCTGCCAACGCTGACACAGCTAGTTAGCAGGAGGAGAGGCTGCGGAGGAGCCTGGGACAGAAGAGCTCGTCACTCTGCACAGCAGCAAAGGGCCACAGACCCTGCGGCTCAGGAGTCTGCTTTTCAAAGAGCTCAGAGCAAGATGGCTGGCTTGAGTCAAGCCTTTCTTCCTGAACCAGAGACTTCTCGACTGGTACTTGACATCCTTAAGTGAAAAGACGAGACCTTCAGATGTAGTTTTGTTAGCTACCGAGCTGGAAAAGTACTTAGTGGAGGGCTGAGACCAGCAAGGAAGTCAGAATTCACGTTTCCTCTAAAGAACCATACACACAAACAGGCTTGTTTATGAAGGGAACAGGAGAGGAGTCGGGCTGCAGCTTAAGCTCTTTTAAAAAGATAAAAAGCAGGGAGTGTAGAGAAGGTATGGAGGAACCTTCTGAGCGGTTCGTGCATGAACAGGAAATAAGGGCTCAGGCCACTTGACATTCAGGGTTAGGAACCTGTGCCTGGAAGGGTGATCTTCAGGACCTCACTATGGCCAATTCCCCCATGTGCTAGACGCACAGAGTTTCGTCAGGCATCTTTTCCCTTCTGAGTGCTAATGCTGAATTTCCTCTAAGCCAGCTGAGCTCAGGAACAGTCACACGGAATCCAGCCCCAGCCACTTACAGGCTCACAGACGGCCAGGCGAGCGCTGGGAAGGGTATACTTGCATTTCTGGCTCATGTGCTTTCAAATAGAATATATCTGACTAAATAGAGAACATGGTCCTGAACCGGCAGTCCGGGCCACCAAGAGGAGAGTTCGTTGTTCCCCGAGGCTGGGGAGGTGCGGGCTGGTACTTCGGAGGACTCCACTGCAGTCAGTGATGGCCCAGACCAAGCGACAGGGGTGCAGTCCGCCCTCACTAGGAGGAATGTCACATGGAATACTGGCGGAGGACAGAAAGTCATCCAGCTGAGTGTTATCTAAAAAATATTTTATCAGAATATAAGGTCACTTTGTGAACGCATTGGTATTCGCTTTGAAACCGAACTGCGGACAGTGCTTTTTCCTCCTGGGACTTTGTTTTGTTGGAGCGTGTGTGCTCCAGGCTCCTTCTGGTTCTCCCTAATCAAAGTTATGTTGCAAAGGTGGGCTTAATGGGAGGTCACTTACTTCACTCTTTAATACTTAGGGCAATTGTTAAATGAACAGGATTTTCTGGAGAACCTTCTCTGAAAGGGACAGAATATAGTGATAAAGTACTTTTTGTGGCAGTTAAGGGAACTCTGGATCTAATTGAAAAAAGATTATTTTTCACTTTGAAACTGACACCACGAATGCCAAAGCATTTGATTTTCATACTTATCTGGAGCTCAGACTCTTTAAGTTACACAAATATTCTCAAACAAGGCAATGACTTACAAAGTTTAGAAATGGCATCCAAAGGACAGAGGACAACATTGTACCACTGTGGATGAAGAGTAATGATGGGTACTTTATTCTACCAGTGTGATCCAGAAGTCTCTATGTGGTTTTTCCACGGGACCAGGTATGCATAGATACGCACACGCATGTGTGAGAAAGACAGGAAGGAGACATCTGATGTCATCATTTCTTGAATGCTTATTCTCTTTACGGGCAGGTCATTCAAGTAAGACGGGAATGTGCATTTCCAAGCCCCTCCCAGCTGTATCTAGTAATCTGTTTTAAATGCAGAGGTAAGGTCACTATGAGAATGTCTTTAACAACCAAAGAAATCAACCCATATTAGGCTGATACCTGGCAGGACAGTTCTCTAATTTTCAAAGCCTATGACCTGAGCTTGTAATGGGCAAAGGCATCTTCATTAAAGATATTTCTGAGCAGTACCTACACTAGCTAACTATCTTAGTATTGCTACAGACATTGTGCCTTGTGCTTCCCTTGTATCGTGTACAAAGCTGAAGAAGGCCATTAGGGTGACGATCACACACGCTGAAGTTGACTTCCATGCTGAGAGTGAGCACGTTTTCTAGGGACACAGTGTCATCCCTGGAGCATTATGATAGCTCTTAAATCAAGAGGGAGAGGAGGAGGGACCGAGTAAGGGGGAAGAAGGCAGAAGAAGTCTACACACCAGGAGGATGGGACAGTCTCCATCCTAATCATAATACTTCATTAGGCAATAAGATTTTCCAGCTGGAAGGCGCATAAACAATAAGCAGAATAATAACGAAGATAATGGAAACCAAAAGGAAAAAAATCTCTCTCTGGTGTCAAGTACAGTGTAGCATGAGGCTACCAACTGACTGGACTTGAAACACAACCTCTAACACAGGGACCGGCTGATGTCAGGGTCTGGGTCAGCAGGTGAAGAAGATTCGATGCTCTTGGTTTGGTTACCGTGATTCTTCAGCACTTAGTAAAGCTCCTGGGCCTCTACATGGAGACCCCAAATCCTTGATGAGACAGAAGATTTAAAATTGCAGAGTTATACACATATTTACTATTGCTATGTCCTGCAAGTTAGACTGAGTTCACTGGTCCAGGGGAGTGGAGTCCTCCTTGCTTTGTCCACCACTCAGTTATAAAGTTAACTAAATAGAAGAGATGAAAGAAACAGTTGTGAAATTTCTTACTTCTTTGCCTTGGTTATATGTCCATCATTTGCATAAAATAAATAATATGCATTAAATTAAAAAATCAGCATTATAATTAGAAATGAGAAAAAAAAAGTACAGCAAGATTCTGGTGTTCTTAAGGCAGAACAATAGAATGCTCTTTAAATAGACACTTTATTATATCCACAGGCGATAAAATCCCAGAGCTACTGTTAGGCACGTAAATACAGATCCTGGAAGAAAAAGAACAATTGTGCACAGTATTAGTTCTATTAAATGTTACTTGCAGGAACATCATTTTACTAAAAAAAAAAACAAAAAAACAAAAAAAACACAACAGTCATTTATCCTCCAAGAAAGTAAAACCAAACCCAAGAAACCTGGCTTGTTCACTGATGTGCCACACGCCATGAAACACCTTCCTATTAAAAAACCCCACATCTAATATCGTCATCTCCAAAGGACAAATGCGTTCAATATCCAAGGAAACGTCTCAATAAATGTATAGAAGCCCAAGAATTCTGTGGTCACAAAGTAAATGCACTGGAGAAGGAAATGGCAACCCACTCCAGCGTTCTTGCCTGGAGAGTCCCAGGGACGGGGGAGCCTGGTGGGCTGCCGTCTATGGGGTCACAGAGTCGGACACGACTGAAGCGACTTAGCAGCAGCAAAGTAAATGCACATGTACCACAGAGGGACGCACCCTTTAACCCTGTGAGCAAAATTCTGCTTTTAAATACTATTCTACTTCAAAATATGGATCTAGAATGTTAAATTTGGTTAAAATAATGGTTAAGTAATTTTTTTTTGGTACGTGAATCTTTTCCCCTCTTTTGGCTCAAAAATTTCAACAGCAAAATAACTCCTTATAAGAAGTGTCACCCACTGAAAGATCACGACTCAACTATGTGTAAAACATTCCACCTTGAATGTCACTAAAAGTAATTACCAATAACTACAGTTTGATGATAGCATCTCATCAAATTTAAGATGCCATGAGTAGTAGTAAATAAAGTCAGGTACTTCACAAAGAAAGAAAAAAATGACATTAATAGTATGATACTTTATCTATTGGAAACTGTAAGATGCCTTCTAATTTCAGAGATGTTAAAGCATGAAAAAAATGTTCTAGAATCAATGAAATGCAATATCTGTCTGTGACTCAATTTATACATTTATCTTGGGAGTTCCCTAGTGGTCCAGTGGTCAGGACTCTGCACTTCCATCGCAGGGCACATGGGTTTAATCCCTGGTCGGGGAACTAAGATCGTGTGTGGCTCGGCCAAAAAACTTTAAAATTTTATTTATTTTCAGTTCATTTTAACTATCTAAATGTAAGACGGCTTACCTGCTAAATATTTAATATTATCAAGCTTGTGCGACTCAAGCATGGTTTTTAGGCCAGCAACCTCGGTGTCTATCTTTCTGTCTGTCTGTGTGACGGCCCGATCCTGCTGGGCGTGCTTTTAAAACAAAGAGATTCACAGCATTAAACCACACTGGATTTGTCCCTGAGTCCCTTCCCGACAGGGTGCAGTCAAGGTACACCCACGGTCAGATTAAGGAGACCTGGGCTTTAGCCTTGAGTTCTAGCTTCATGCTATATTCTGCTAGTCAGGGCCTTAGCTATCTCTAGGCCTGTTTCCTTCAGTTTGAAACAAAGATAAAAAGTAACATTGGCCCTGTCTTCACAAAGGCTGTTTAGAGAATCAAGTGCAATTACTGATAGAAGAAAGCTTTTATAAATTATAGGCAGCTTTACAAGTAAGATTAAGATTAGGAAGCTCGTCTGTTCTCAATGGCAATGAATATACCTCCTCCTTCTGAATTCCTCTCTGTAAAAGGTATACAAAACATGCTTTAAGGAACCCTCTTACACTGTTGGTGGGAATGCAAACTAGTACAGCCACTATGGAGAACAGTGTGGAGACTCCTTAAAAACTGGAAATGGAACTGCCATATGACCCAGCAATCGCACTCCTGGGCATACACACTGAGGAAACCAGAATTGAAAGAGACACGTGTACCCCAATGTTCATTGTAGCACTGTTTGTAATAGCCAGGACATGGAAGCAACCTAGATGTCCATCAGCAGATGAATGGGTAAGAAAGCTGTGGTACATATACACAATGGAGTATTACTCAGCCATTAAAAAGAATACATTTGAATCAGTTCTAATGAGGTGGATGAAACTGGAGCCTATTATACAGAGTGAAGTAAGCCAGAAAGAAAAACACCAATACAGTATACTAATGCATATATATAGAATTTAGAAAAATGGTAACAATAACCCTGTATGCGAGACAGCAAAAGAGACACAGATGTATAGAACAGTCTTTTGGACTCTGTGGGAGAGGGCGAGGGTGGGATGATTTGGGAGAATGGCATGGAAACATGTATATCATATGTGAAATGAATCGCCAGTCCAGGTTTGATGCAGCATACAGGATGCTTGGGGCTGGTGCACTGGGACGACCCAGGGGGAGGGGATGGGGAGGGAGGCGGGGGGGGGGGGTTCAGGATGGGGAACACGTGTACACCTGTGGCTGATTCATGTTGATGTATGGCAAATCCAATATAATACTGTAAAGTAATTAGCCTCCAATTAAATAAATTTATATTAAAAAAACAGGCTTTAAAAAAATGAATGGAATCTTAGGTAATCTAAAAGCAACAGTGCTTGCTGACACTATTTCTATTCACATTTTTAAAAAGTTTTCTTTTTTTATAATTCAAATACCAAGTGTTTTATTATGAGGCTTGGCTATACTAAGGGCCTTTATGAGTTCTTTCCCAAATATAAATAGTTAAACCAGATACATAGTTAACACCCAAAGGGTAGTGAGTTTGGTTGATGTTATAAAGGGTTTGTAACAATTCATTAATGTGAATGCGTAAAAGCATGGGAAATACTTCATTAAAAATCCCAGGGCAAGTAAGTAGTCCTCTGTGGTGAACAGTTCAGGTAATGAATAAGGAAATAAATGCGTGGAGGAGTTAAATATTCCAGAGGATGAGTTTAGTATTCTCTCATGGAAGACTCTTCCAGGTTTCAGAGGTCCCAGGTAATAAGGATGGAAAAGAAGTTACACATGCCATAAATTAAAAATATAGTAAAAAAAACAAAACTCCATTCCTTACTTATTCTTCAATTAAAATAACTAAGTACTTTGTTAAGCACCAAAAAATTCCCATGATACTCCACTTCTGGGTATGTATACCCAAAAGAATTAAAAACAGGGACTCCAACAGATATCCACAAGTCCACAATTAGAGCGCTATTCACAATGACCGTAATAATAATCAAAATGTAGTATGTCATAAGGGAGTATTATTTAGCTTTAAGAAGGAAGGGGAGTCTGACATATGCTACAACAGGGATGGACCCTGAGGACGGAAAGCCAAGGAAGATAAGCCAGTTACGAAAGGACAAATACTGTATGATCCCACTTACACGAGGGACCGAGAGTGGTCAAATTCAGAGGCAGAGAACAGAATGACGGTAGCCAGCGGGAGGAAGGAGGAGCTAGTGCGTTTAATGGGCAGAATTTCAGTTCTGCAAGGTGAGAACTGAGTCTTTTCTTACCAGTGACACCATTTCTGTTTTTATTTCCAGCAGCTTCCTTTCGTTTAACGAATACTGAAACAAACATGTAACACAGGTTAGATTCTGATTTAGTCCTTTATTTATTCCTCTCCTCCTTCCCTGGTACCTTAAATATTCTGCTCTTAGCACTTCCAAGATATGTACCATGAGCAGTCACCCCTAGGATGAAGCAGCCTACCTGCTTTCTCCTTTTGATCTTTTTTAAATCTTATTTATATTCACTCGTTGCTTCAACATCTAGATTCCCCTTTGTCATCTCCTACCTCTCTCTCGGTTGGGTTTCTTTTCCTGTCTTTGCTGTGATGTCTCTAAGCCCCTCCCACTACTATGATAGCATCACCTGGGACCAATTTAGATGGATACTGAGTCACAGGCTTTTCAGCTTTGGGAGGGGTGAAAAAAGTAGGGTAACAATTCAATTTCGGAGCTATCCCATCTTAACTACAAACAAAATTGGCACTATTTGAAGCCTAGACAAAAGAGAAAAGACATAAAGTTGGGAAAAAAATAATTTCAAGGATTATTATTCTGTGACATAGATGCTGCCTTCTGATTATAAAACACTATGTAAATACACAGATTCAAGAAATACACTAAACCATCACATGTTGGTTTTAATTGAAAAAAAAAAAAACAAAAAACAAACCCATGTGGGCATTGTCACAATCCAATGTTATTAAGGGAATTGACTAGTTCTACTCAGAATTAAATGATATCTTGCCTTTTTTGCTATTAATGACTGTGTGATTCTGTCAATACTGAGAACAAAATCAGGCGTATTTCCTTAGTGGCAGGCATCAGGATTTGCTTAAGCAAAGAAAAATGTGTAACTTAAGTGAAGAATTTAAAAAATCCTCAATAAATTAACACTTGTTATGGGGGGAAATTAATGCTTTTTAAGTCTCTAGAAACTTTCTAGCTATAAATGTCCCCCTATGACTACCAGGGGATAGAGTATAAAAACAGCATTGCTTAGAAGTTTAAAAAAACAACAACCCAAACCCCAAACCAAGAACTACTTGCAGGACCAAAGAATGCTCATCTCCAGGGTTTCAGAGAGAGCTATGCACCAGATTACCACCAGGGGGCAGGGTGGAACGGGATTTTCTGCATCCCTTAAAATTCCAGCCTTCACTAATACTGACTCAGCCACAAGAGAAAAGACTAAATCTCGACACTGCCATGATTATAAAAGTAGCATCTATCTGGACCCATCTCCCTCTACCCCAAAGCAGTCTATAGGCTACACTTCATTTGAAACTGGCTGTAAATATCACCACAGTCAATGCTGCTAGAACAGTATTCTAAGTGTATTAAACAAAAGAATGAGAAGGTTGGATAGCTCATCTTCCTCAGTGCATGTTAAACTCATGCTAGTTGCAGACTAGTATACTGCTGTCCTGCACTTCAGAGTAATCTGAATTTAGGATTTCCAAAAAGGACTTCTCACCTAGGTTAATAAGTCACACAAATTCACTGACTTTAATCCATGCTCACAGCCCCTATCTCCCAATCTCTGAGATCTAGTTCTTCCTGACTTTGTTGCTAGAGGCATCTTCCTACATCAAGTGGATTCGGAATTCCTGCTAAGCCTATATATAACCCTTAAGGGCAAAGGTAACCAAAGGACTTTAAGTCATATGCTAGTGATCATTATATATTTCAGCAATACTAAGTGATTTCCTCTTCATGGTTAAAAGTGTTTCAAAACTAGAAAGGCAGGTAACACTGGCATAATAATTATTTAGTATATCATATGGGGGCTTCCCTGGTAGCTCAGTGGTAAAGAACCTGCCAGCCAATGCAGGAGACACAGGTTTGATCCCTGTGTTGGGAAGATCCCCTAGAGAAGAAAATGGCAACCCACTTGCCTGGGAAATCCCATGGACAGAGGAGCCTGGTGGGCTACAGTCCATGGGGTTGCAAGATAGTCAAACATGACTTAGCAAGTAAACAACAAATATATGTCATATAATATATATATATATCCCTTCTGCTTATATACAACCCATAATTTGTGGTATCTTTTTGGTAATGAAAGTTTTACTTTTCAGTTATTTTTCCTAACTGAAAATTTCAATTTAGCATGACTTAAAGAATCATTTAGAATTTGCATTTCAAAACAATGCAAAAAAACTCATTAAGATTTCTCTATTAAAAAAACTACATGAAAATAGTTTTCAAACCCTCAATTTTTAATGTAGAATTTAACATTATTTAATATTTATAATTTAATATGATTCAAGTCAGATAATCAACTTAACTTCTGCAAAATCAGGACCAGTAGAGATTTAAGTTAATATCAAAGAGATCAAAATAAAACAATTTATTCATGTCTAAGTGACAAATAGTTTAGTATCTCTGAAACAAACAAGATTCAAACTTGACTTGACCAAGATTTTAATTTTAATGTTACTTTTTAAAGTCCTAATCCAAAATATAGTTGAAATAAAGAAACACCATGTGTAACAATCATATGTAGGTAAATATTTAACAGTACTTATGAACTGTAAATAACCTTAGACTTGACCAAATGTTCCATCTTGCAAAGAAATTAATTCATGTTCTATTTTTAAATAAAGAAACATACCAGTTCTTTCACTCTGCTCTTTTCTAGATTGAAGTCCAATTTGGTATCTGTTCGGACTTTGATCACTTCATCCTAGTGGGAGGGCAAACATCAAAGACAGAAAGAAATCCAAAGTAAGAGACCCAAAGCCTGTGTGGACACGAGCCTGGGTCCACTGTCTCCACTGCTCCACCGGAGGGGTCGAGGGTAGGGGCCGGGGGTGTGCAGAGTGATGGAGCTAGAAACGAGGCAGGTCAAGAGACTGGTTAAGCCATGTCTGCGGGGACTTCCTGGTTATTTATACAGATAATCCCCTTTTATGTTGAAGTCAGATCACAGTGGGTTACTGTTGCTTTTAACATCAAGATTCCCAATACAATCGCCTTGTGGAATTTATGAATCAAGCTGTTCTCTGGACAACTTTGGAAAGCAGAGATGGACTCAAGTCAAATATTAGATTCTGGTTCAAATAAAGCTTTCTGACACTCATCAAAACCTTTTTCTTATTTAACACCAATGTCCTTTCCACTCAAAAAAATCAAGTAGCTGGCATTAGTCAGCATTTTAAAATCACATGTAATTCTTTTAAAGACAGTCTCTCCTAAGAGAATGTAAGGATTCCATGTGGCTGTTTTAGAAAAATTTTATTTAAAAATGACTTCATTCCTTCTGGATCACAATTTTCTTAATGGATTTGGTTACAGACATCAGTTAACTTATTCTTTGGCTATGTTCTCAGTTAAATCTTCCAATATGTACTTTTGAGACATATCACACAAATATTTAACACAGAAGCAAGTTTTTAAGAACACATAAATATTTTGGACACTATATTTATTACTGAACTTATGTAATTATAAATGAGCAAGCAAACAGGAATGAGGATCTTACCATTACTTGTTGTTTTAACCGATGGAGTTCAAGTTTTATTTTCTAAAAAAACATTAAAAAAGAAGTCAGTCAAGGGTATGTTTGGAAGGTTAGAAGAAAAACCTAAAACTTGGTAATAAATATTACAACCTGCGTTTATGAGCAAGTTCTTCAAGTTCTTTCCTCAAGTCAACATGAATTTAGCTACATTTAGCACACAACCATAACTGAACAGCCTCAGAGGCAGAAATGATCACTGGCCATGCCAGGATGGCACTACAGTCATGGCGTGTCCTGAGGGCTTTCAATTCATGTTGAAGGCCACATACAATCAGTAACGCAACTGTCTTCAATAGTTTCACCTCCCTCCAGCGATGCTTTAGTACCTCTTTCAAGTTTCCTTTTAACTAATTCTGCCCTCAAATAAATGACTTCAAGACAGTTTCAAACTTTTATCTTTTTTTCTAGCAAAAGAAGGAATCGTTTGCTAGGTGGGTTCTTATAAGATCAAAACTAACAGGTGATCAATGAACTTCCTTCATGGGACTCTAAATACAACTAAAAACAAAAGGAAGATGTGGAGACAGTACCTATTTCAACACTGATCTCATACGCCCACACTTTAAGTAAGACATGAAGAGATATTTTACAGCACCACTTATTCATAATAACCCCAAACTGGAAACAACTCTAATATGCATCACAGTAGAATAATGTGGTGTGTTCCAATCATACTATGAACGATGAAAGAGAGTTATCTATTGCTGCAAGACACATTTGTGATTCCATTGATAAAGTCAAAACCAGTTAATGGCCATGTAAGCTGGGATGGTGATTTTTGCTGTGGGAGGAGTGACCAGAAGGGGATGACAGCAGGTCTTGGGGTGCCAGTCAAGGACCGCTTCTTCATCTGACTGACAGTCCATACTGAAAATTCACTGTGTACACTTCTTTGTACACTTTTGTGTATTCACATTATATCTCCATATCCTAATAGAAAAGCACTTGAGAAATATGAGTGGCTCTTTGGTTTTACCTCATTTTCTGATCTGAGGGCTGAAAATTCACTCTTCTCCAAAATAATCATATCTTTTTTCACGTTGGCGATCTGAGACATTATTTGCTGAAGAGTGATCTCCTGGGAAAAGAAAAACTAAACATATAACCTTGTCTGGCCTAGGAAGTCCACCTCCTACCATCCCAACTTGGGATCATCTTAATGAGAAACCAGGACGTGGGCACATAGAAAGAGGTTCAGTAAGGTATTCCTCCGTCTCGAAACGAGAAAAGAGGAAGAACTCCAGGCCAGTATCAGCACCAGATGAATCACAGTTAACAGAGTGGCAGTCAGAGGACCGCCAGCTACAATTCGGGCCACATCTCCATTTATTAAAGCATTTTGTTGTTCAGTCGCTCAGTTGTGTCTGATTCTCTGTGACCCCATGGACTGCAGCGTGCCAGGCTTCCCATCTCCTGGAGTTTGCTCAAACTCATGTCCACTGCATAGATGACTAGAAGAGTTAGTTTTCAAACTTAATGGTTCTATAGAAGTTGAAAAAATAGCTCTGAATAAATATATTTTATGCCACTCTAGCCATTTGCCTCTCGTCTATACTAAAATTGCTACATGCTGGGACTTCCCTGGTGGCTCACTAGCTCAATCTGCTCCAGAGCCCAGCAAGCTACCTGCTGCATCTTGGTGACCATATCTTTGTAGATGATATCCATGTTGGCCTCCATGATCTTGATCAAGGCAGATACGACGACTTCTGCTTGTTGAGTAGTAAACCCTAGGCAAACACACAAAGACAATTACTCAGGAGACCGTAATTGTCAGAATTTAAAAAAAGAAAAACATCCTTCATTGAAAGGGAGAAAATGCAAAGTTACACCTGCAGGTGAATGTCTGAATTCAGAAGCAGCTGGAAAGTTTAGCATGGCAAGAGGGTGGAGTCTAGTCACAGGCTGTGGTGTGTCTGTCACTCAGGACAAGCTGGGACACATGAGCATTTACACGACTGTTTCCTTACGTACAATGAGGGGTGGGGCTGACTGAGCTCTGATGTCCCTTCTAGGGGTCAAAAACCATGTTTTCAGAGAATGTCTAATGACAGGAGATAACTGCTCTGCAAGGTCAAGTGAAAAGATGCAAGACTCAAAAATACAGATATTATACAAGTTATTGCTTTCGTAATTTATGAGAGAGTCTAGGTAGCTGTTATTTTCTTCTGTGTTGTCTTATTTCTACAATGGATATGACTTCCTTAATTTTAAAGTGTATATATTAGTAAAAAATAATTACATTAAGTAGAGAAAGTTTGTTTATTTCCAGCACAAATCGGTCAAGTCAATGGCTATATAATAATAATTCAGCTGTTAATTTATTTAATGTTAAAAGACAAAATCAGTTCTTACATTTTTCCCTCCACAATCTTCCTCAATCACTAGTGAGGAAAGCCCAAATTGGAAAGAATATATTCTTTTATATTCAATAAATGACGCTGAACTGAATTACATAAAGACTCAACTTAGCAGTGCTACTATTTTTAATAACTATAGGTACTAATATATTTCACATTTAAAATTCTAATTAAAATGCTTAATTTTAAATACTTAAGATGAATAAGTACCTGGTATATAATTCTTTGTTAAATACTTTCATTTATAAGAACTTCAGAAGAATGTACTGATACTTATAATTAGTTCATGGCATATTTGTCTGGATAAAGTTATACCTGATTCAATCTGGATGAGATTAAGCATGGGACTATACTGAAAAAGAACAAAGAAACAAATTCAAAGAAGACAAAAAGACCTCCAAAAACCTATTCTTTTCACTTTATTCAAAATCCTTTTAGTTTCAATGTGTGGGTCATGAACAGCTAGCAAAAAACATCACTCAAATGTTAACAGTTTAGCTCTGGCACTGGGATTCACAGTAGTTTTTCTTGGTTCTTTTCTGTTTTCCTAATTTTAAAAAAGTCAACAAGTCTTTTGCAATTTTTAAAATTTATTAATAAGAGTTCATAATTAAACATAATTAGGCTTGGGAATTATAAAGAAAAGAAAAAGAGAAACCAAAGTGGACTTACACTGATAAGAAAAGAGATAAACTTTACAGCCTTATAATTTAGAACCACCTACAGGAGGAGAAAGGATAAGAATAGGGAGAAGTTAAGCCTGAAAACTTCTGGGATACCCAGATGCAAATGAATTCTTTGTTTTAATAGGAAAGAGAGGTGGGACAAAATCAGGGCCAGTGAGATTATGGACAGAGGACATTCTGTGAATCAGGAGACATAACTCCAGGGGAGGAAAAAAAGGATAAAGGACAGAGCATTCCCCAAGGGGTCCTTCCTGGTCTTACCCTAACCCAGCCACCATCCAGGTAAGCACTTTCACATGCTACACCCAGTGGGGTCCTTACATCACTGGTTTTGAAATAGGCAAATACTCACGGGCCAGGGTTTCAAATCAAGAAAAGTAGGAAGTACATATGTTGAAACATTCAACATCTATTATTTTTACTTTGTCAAAAATAAGTACATGGATTCTGAAAGGCAGGAGGAGAAACAAACCCCACCTTTCATGGGAGAAAGGCTTTGGGACCACTGCTGCTACCTGGCCACAGTCACGCTTAGCAAAATGAATGACGTTCTCTTAGCATCATCAGACATCCAGTCCATGTAGAGACACTCCTAGTATCTCTGGAATGTCTTTTTTACAATTGGTTACTTCGAATACAAAAGGTCCATGAAAAAAGAAAAAAGGAAAGAAAAAGAAAAGTGGAAAGACTTCTGCTTTTCAAGATAATTTTAGATGCCCCTCTTATTCTACTTTTCTTTTTAAAATTCTGAGCAGAAAGACGTGGTGGTGGAAAAGGCTGACTGTTTCAAGTTTGAGAAGAAAAAACTGTAAAAATTATCACAGAGCATGTGACAGTTTTCCCAACGTGCATTCAGGACATTACTTAACACTCACAAGGGCTCTCTGGAATTCTCTGGGAACTGAGAGGGGAGAAAGACTGTGAGGCCACGCAGCTGGAAGCTTGCAGAGCCTGAACCCAGAGCTGCTAACTAACCCACGTACGCACAGAAGGACCCACCCCATCACCGTGTTCTGGGCAGACAAAGCACATCAACACAGGGCAGCTTTTCAGATATGAACACGCATAACCGGATGGATGACTGTACTATAGCACAGACTGGTTTATTTCAAAGGCATAAGCTATGGTATCTGAGATTCTGATTGTGAGAGGATATGTGTCTATGGTTTAAAGAATTATCAATATAATATGTATTAAACTTACACTGTGCATTTGTCTAGACAAGATTAAATATGAGACTGCTACCTACATATTAAGTGTACTTTGAATAACTGCCATACATATAGGAGTAATCTTTTACATCAGTTGGTTCAACAGCAGTAAAAGAAAATGTCAAGTCTGAATATTTTTTTAAAACCACAGTAAGCTAAAATGATCAATAACTGCTGCTCCGCAACATTTTAATTTCACGAAAAATTTTAGAGCACACGAGATGCACAGGAAAAAACTGTCCCTTCTGACCTTAGACAGCTGTCCTAGGAGCCATTCCTGAGTTTTGCTGGCTTGTGTCTAATTTTTAACCTGTAACACTATACTTCCAGAGTGATGTTATACACACACACTTCACTTGGACAAAGGGAAAATGTAGGAGAAAAGTCTCAATTGTGCTGATGAAGCAAAAATGCCCTTAAACAGAGAAAAAACAAGGACTTAAAAAAATGGAGACTGATCAAAAGGCGACCTGTGGACTTCAAAGTCAAAGGGAAATACGGGAAACTAGGTAAGACCATCAGGAAGCCGTGAGGTACAGGGTATCTCGATGGCACCGAGTGGCGACTGGCAGAGGATTACCATTCTCCTCGAGCACACACACTAAGGCATGGGTGTCAAAGTAGAGCTTCCTGTTCCCAGAAGAGGTGAACTCTCTCCTTCTGCTGTCCAGCTGCAGGTTCCCAGCACTGAGGCTAAGCTCTAGAAAGGAAAGGACACTATGGTTCATAACAGGACCTGATGGTAAAAAAAAAGCAACTCAGCATCAGGAAAAAAAAAAACCACAACAACAAGGCATACCTCAAAGGCCTTTTTTTAAATTAACAACAGCTTTATTGAGACACACCTCACATGCATATGACCCACCCATTTGCAATGCATACTTCAGTTGTTTTCAGTATATTTACAGAGCTGTGCAGCTGACCCACAACTAACTTTAGAATACTTTCATCAATCCCAAAGAAATCCTAGACCCTCTAGCTACCCTCTCTCATTTCCCTACTCTGTGCCCCCCAACCTCGACAATCCCTTAATCTATTTTCCATCTCTATGAATTTGCCTACTCTGGACATTTCATTTGAATAGAATCATTAGGTATATGACGGAGAAGGCAATGGCACCCCCATCCAGTACTTTTGCCTGGAAAATCCCATGGATGGAGGAATCTGGAGGGCTGCAGTCCATGGGGTTTCTGGGAGTCGGACACGACTGAGCGACTTCCCTTTCACTTTTCACTTTCATGCATTGGAGAAGGAAATGGCAGCCCACTCCAGTGTTCTTGCCTGGAGAATCCCAGGGATGGCAGAGCCTGGTGGGCTGCCGTCTCTGGGGTCGCACAGAGTTGGACACGACTGAAGTGACTTCGCCAGCATTAGGTATATGATATCTTGTGACTGGTTCTTTCCCACAGAGTGGTATTTTCGAGGTTCACCCCACCGTGTTCTATGTCAGTATCTTATTTCCTTTTATTGCCAAATAATATTTCATTGTACAGATATACGTTTTTTTTTTTTAATGCAGTCACCAGTTAAAGGACTAACTGTATGAAGGTTCTAATTTCTCCACATCCTCAACACTGTTATTATCTGTCTTTTTTTTTTATTATAATTATCCTACTGGGTGTCAAGTGGTATCTCTCTGTAGTTTTGATTTGCATTTCCCTGACAGTTAATGATGCTGAATATCTTTTCATGTGTTTACTGGCCATCTGTACATCTTTGGAGAAATATACTTTCAGACCCTTTGCCCATTTTTAAAAACTGGGCTATCTTTTTATTACCGAGAGTTTTTTTTCTTAAATACATCTTAAGATAAGTCCAATTTATCTTTTCCTTTTGGTCCTTTTGCTTTTGGTGTCACAACTAAGAAGCCACTGGCAGATGTGAGCACAGCGATTTACATCTGTCTTCTAAGGGTTTTGCAGTTTTAATGTTCACATGTAGGTCTTTAACCCATCTGAGCGTTTTTGTATATGGTGTGAGATGGGGGTTCAACTTCATCCTTTGACATGTGGTTATCCAGTTCTCTCAGCACTATTTTCTCCCTTAAATTGTCTTGTGACTCTCATCAAACATTCAACCCATTTTAAGTGGGTGGGTTTATCTGTGGATTCTCCAGTCTCTTCCATCGATCTATATGTCTGTCCATCTGCTAGTGCCCCATTTTCTTGATTACTTGCAGCTCTGTAATAAGTTTTGACACCAGGAAGTGAGTTCTTTTTGTTCTTTTACAGGATGGTCTCGGCTATTTTGAGTCCATTGCATTTCCATACAAATTTTAGGATTATATAGTATCAATTTCTGCAAAGAAGCTACTTAGAACTGTGATAGAGATTGCATTAAATCTGTAGGTCAATTTGGGGAAGCAGTGCCATCTTAAAAATATTAAAGTCTTCCAACCATGAACATGGAATGTCTATTTATTTAGGTCTTTAATTCCTTTAATAATGTTATATATAGATTTCAGAATATAACTTTAGTGCTTTTTTTGTTGTTGTTAAATTTAAGGATTTTGTTCTTTTTGATGCTACTGTTACTGGAATTGTTCTTTAGATTTTTCAGACTGTTTATTGCTAGTATATAAAAATACAACTGAGTTTTGTTTTTGTACAGTTTGTATGTTGATCTTGTATCCTGCAATCTTGCTAAATTTGTGTATTAGCTGTGAAAGTATTTTAATGAATTTCTTAGAGTTTTTCATGTACAAGGTCATGTCATCTGTGAATAGTGATAACTTACTTCTTCTTTCACAATCTGGATGCCTTTTCATTTTCTTGCCTAACTGTACTGGCTAGAACTTCTGGCACAGTGTTCAACTGAATAGCGAGAGCAGACATCCTTGTCCCTGACCTTGGGGGGAGAATAATCTTGTCTTTCACCATTAAGTACAAAGTTCACTATGGATGTTTCAGATGTCCTTAATCAGATGAGGCAGGTTCCTCCTGATTCAGATTTGTCATGAATGGATTACGGAATTTCATCAAGTTCTTCGTTTTTTCCCATGATCGTGTGGTTTCCCTCCTTTGCACGGTGAGTGTGGTGTGCTACACACATTGATTTTTTCATAAGTGAAGCTGCTGTTCCTGAGGCGGAAGCCCACATGGTCCTGGTGTTGACTCCCTCTCACATATCGCTGGATCTGGTTTGCTAGTATTTTCATAACAGATATTTGTCTGTAGTTTTCTTTCCTTGACTTTGCAAAAGTCTACCTTTGGGGAGGGACTTCCCTGGTGGTTCAGACGGTAAAGCGTCTGTCTACAGTGCGGGAGACCCGGGTTCGATCCCTGGGTTGGGAAGATCCCCTGGAGAAGGAAATGGCAATCCACTCCAGTACTATTGCCTGGAAAATCCCATGGACAGAGGAGCCTGGTAGGCTACAGTCCATGGGGTTGCAAAGAGTCGGACACGACTGAGCGACTTCACTTTCACTTTCACCTTTGGGGAGACATGTTCTAACAATTCATATATTACCTGTTGTACGAATTTCTGTGTGTTTAACCACAGATCCAACCTGTTTTGCAAATTTGTTTCAAGATGCTCATTTGATTTTTAAAATTTTTTTGGCTGCTCCTCATGATATGTGGGATCCTAGTTCCTGACCAGGGATTGAACCTGCAGCCGCTCTACATGAAGGGCGGAGTCCTAAGCACTGAACAGCCCAGGAAGTCCCTCCCGGTGCTCATTTGAAAGAGGCAGCATAGTAATGGTTTCCTGGGTTTTGTATTCCACAAACCATAAAAGTAGTTTTAAAAAGACAGGGAACAACTGCAAAATGAACTTGTAATTTTTATCAAGAAAGGCCATTTAAACATTATAGTTTCTTATTCTTACAAGCATACTAAAACTGACAGCAAAAGAAAAAGAGAGATGGACAATATAAAATAAAAATCTTTCAATTAAATGTAATAAACATAGCTATATAAAAACCAGTCCATCCTAAAGGAAATCAGTCCTGAATATTCACGGGAAGGACTGATGCTGAAGCTGAAACTCCAATACTTTGGCCACCTGATGCGAAGAACTGACTCACTGGACAAGACCCTGATGCTGGGAATGACTGAAGGCGGGAGGAGAAGGGGACGACAGAGGATGAGATGGTTGGATGGCATCACCGACTCGATGGACACGAGTTTGAGTAAGCTCCACCAGTTGGTGATGGACAGGGAGGCCTGGTATGCTGCAGTCCATGAGGTCACAAAGAGTCAGACACGACTGAGCGACTGCACAGAACTGAATATAAAAACCTACATTTTTGTTCTTACTTGTCTAAGATGCCAGGTGTAGAAGAGTGAGAGAAGACAGAATAGTCATCTATTAATTCAGAGTTCAAAGGTTTTCTCAGGAGCTCTCCTAAACATCCTTCAGCTGATCAACTCTTATTCTCATCCCCTAAACATTCAAAGGAAATTCCAAGTAAGCAAAAATGTGACATGGACAGAACCCTACAGATCTGATGCTTTTCTGTAAGACGACAGCAGTGATTCCCAAGTTACTGGAAAGAGTGGGGTGGCTGCAGTCACAGTCTGTACCAAGATAAGGACTAGAAAACCAATAATCACTTTGTACCAAGCACCGTTTGCAGACCAACAAAACATCAAATGCAGCAACTACTGTATGTATGTGTGTGGCAAACAGTAAAAACAAAACAGAAAAACTTGAGAGTTGCTTAGATTCAAAGAAGCACTCGCCTACAGCATAAGGCCCTTGACAAGGCACACAAAGCTCATCCCAATTTAGCCCACTCACCCCTTTAGCTTTCGTTCTGGCCACCTAAGCTATTCTGTTTCCCGCACTGTCAGACTCTGTACTCCATCCTTAAGCTTGGCTTGCTCCCCTTTCTCAACTGGTAAATTTTAAGCATCTCTTTTACCCCTCTTCATCTGATCTAACAGTGTGCTAAGCACCCATTACGCTCTGGGCAGGGCATTATGCTACCCTGTAAGGTTCTCTCTGCTAACTCCTCCCAGGTAAGGGAGCAGCCTGTATTCCTTCCTTATCTGTGTTCTCAGCCCAGGACAGACAACCCCATCATAGCACTTACTACATTTATTTCCATGTCTGTGTATCATTCCAAACTCCCCAAGAGTGTTCAGTCAGTTATTTTTGTATCACTAGCATTTAGCAGAGGTCCTGGTACATTGCAGGCCAGAAATAACTTAACAAAATATGCAACTGTATGAATTCTTAGATCCAGATCTATAAACCGTCTACAAAGAAAGTTTGAGATGAACTAATTTCTCCTCTTCACCTACGGTTTTCCCTTTTCACATAAGTGAGGTCACTTAAATCTGGCACCTCTTTCTTCATCCTTTATCTCCAGCTCTGGGCAAAAACTGGCCTTTATGAGAAGAGACCCCGACACAGAACAGCCCTAGCTGGATGGCAGGTGAATGAATGAATGCACCTCTTACAGGGCTCTTTACAGGCCACCCCACCCATTTCAGAACCGTGCTGGACTGTTCCATGGGTTAGAGAGCTTAAATATATTTGTATCCAGAACTGGCTTGATGCGATTATTCTAGTACAAAATTCCTTTCTTCTAATAACAACAATCATTCATGTAATTTAAAACAATACTGCAAGCTTATTTTAAATAAATATTATCGGCTGAAAAATGGAGACGGCCTAGTCATGTGTCGCTTGACCCTCCAACCCTGGCTGATGGAAGGTGAAGTCCATCTTGCCTCCATCACAGGGCAGGGCCTAGGGACACCAGAAGCAGCTCTGGTCCACTTTTCTTTCTTTATTGTGATAACAAATTGAGGTCCAAGAACTATGAATTCCCAGAATTAATCACCAGGAAACAAGGAAACTGAGCTATGATATGTAATTCTCCTTTGGGGACGTTCTGAGTGACTTCACATGCATTGGAGAAGGAAATGACAACCCACTCCAGTGTTCTTGCCTGGAGAATCCCAGGGACCGGGGAGCCTGATGGGCTGCTGTCTATGGGGTCGCACAGAGTCGGACATGACTGAAGCGACTTAGCAGCAGCAGCAGCAGCAGCAGCACATCAAAAGCATACACAAAAGAAGCCCAAAGTTAGCCCTGGACAGAGGAAGAAACTCAGCACAAAGTTCCTATTCATAAATCATCCTTAGGTCTGAGTAGCTCTACAGAGAATTCTGGACACCAAACAGACCACTAGGCTGAAGACCAAGAAACAAAATTCTCATTAGCTGATGGGATCATGAGAGGAAAAGAAATTACTAGTTACTAGCTTGTCAAAAAAAGAGGAACAAAAGGCAAAGGACAGAAATAAAGACTCACAATTACTGCAGCGCACTGCCAGCTGACCACTCACTTCCCAGTCTCCTACACAACTCTCCTCACGCTTTGCAAGAAACTAACCAGTTTCTTGCCCAGCCAAAGATATTCTTAAATTTCAGAAGCAACCAACATTTACCGAGCATTTCTGTTGAGGAAAACATTTTTTAAATAGCCATCAGTGTGGTTAGGGAGAGCCACTGATGTATATGTATAGATTCCCCAAAGTTAGACTTTTGCTAATAAATAACGATTACCCCAAATGATTTTTTTTTTAATCAACAGTTTTCAATCTAGTACACTGAGTCTGCTTGGACTTTCCTCATCTCATACAAGGGAGTGATTGATCTCACGTTCTCAAAGAATTTAATCAAATGCCAACTTTTCAATGAAGCTTATTACGAGGACTCCATTTAAATGAATAACTGGAGGACCACTCCACTTCCCAACATTTACCCCCTCTATTTTTTCCGACACCATTGATCAGATGTTATTATATACACATATATAGTTGTATATAATATATATATTTATATATTATAACATGTTATTATATTATATATATATAATCTCCTTTGCTAGAATTAAGCTCCAAGAAGGAAAAGAGTTTGCTGACCGATACACCCTGAGTACTTAGAAAAATGCCAGGCAGAGCAACGAACCAAAAGAGGGTCTGAAATTAAACTGTGAAACAATCCCTTCGTCTCCTATAGCTTCGCACCTCCCATCGCAAGCCTACTACACGCCGTGTGTGCACCCGACCCGGGGGATCTGCAGAAGTACGCACCCCCTTCCCGCAGCCATCAGTCACAACCTGCGCCGGACACCGGGCGCCCGCCTCCCGGAAGGGTCGGACCCTCCCGTGTGGGGAAGCCCAGGTTAGCGCGTGGCCCAGACGTCTGACCGGACAGTCCCCCCGCCCGGGAGGAGACCGGCGACCTCGGCCGGCCTGCCCAGCTCCCGCCGCCCCGGCCCGGCTCTCACCTCTCCTGGAGGACGCCAGGGCGGCCACCCGGCCGAGGCACCGGGGGAGCGCGCCCGCCGCACCCGCGAGGCCCGGGGCCAGGCCCGGCTGGCTTCTCCACACGCCGCCGCGCCCGGCCGGGGGGCCCGGAGGGGCCGGGGGGCCGGCGCGCGGGCGCTCCCAGTCCGCGGGCGGCCGGCGCGAGGCCGCGGCCGCCCGGCGCGGGCAGGGCACCAGCAGGAGGAGGAGCAACGGGGAGGCGCGTGCCGCGCCGCCGCGGGCCGCCTGGGCGCAGGGGCGCAGCGCCCCCGGACCGCCGGGTAGCGCGGGCAGGAGGCGGCGCGCGGGGTTGCCGCGGCCGCCCAGACCTCCAGCGCGGCCGGCGGCCAGGAGGGGCAGGAGCCGCCGGCGGCTGGGCGGGCACTTCGGCCTCTCGGCCGCGATGGAGCCGCAGTCCATCCCCGACGCGGTCACTGGCCCGGGAGCGCGCTCATGCCAGTTACGCGCGGCCCCCGCCCGACACCTACGGCAAAAGCGAGCACGGGCGGCGGCGCCGAGCCCGCCCTTTCCTGCCCGCCAGGCGAGGCTCGGGGCCCGCGCCGGGGGCGGGGCTGTGCGGGTAGGCGGGGCTCCAGGCCTGCGCCGGGGGCGGGGCAGGGCCGAGGGGCGGGGCTCCGGGCGCGCGCTGGGGGCGGGGCCGGGCTCGTCTACCGGAGCCAGCACCCTAAGAGAGGCGAGTCTTTAGTTTAGTTTAGTCGCTCAGTCGTGTCCGACTCTTTGCGACCCTATGCACTGCAGCACGCCAGGCCACCCTGTCCATCACCAACTCCCGGAGTTTACTCAAACTCATGCCCATTGAATCGGTGATGCCATCCAACCATCTCATCCTCTGTCGTCCCCTTCTCCTCCTGCCTTCTGTCATTCCCAGCATCAGGGTCTTTACCAATGAGTCGGTTCTTCGCATCAGGTGGCCAGAGTATTGGAGTTTCAGCTTCAACACCAGTCCTTCCAATGAATATTCAGGACTGATTTCCTTTAAGATGGACTGGTTGGATCTCCTTGCTGTCCAACGGACTCTCAAGAGTTTTCTCCAACAACACAGTTCAGAGTCTGGTACACATCAAACCCTCATACTGCTTCGTGACGGCGACCAGGGAGACCAGGAGGTGGTCGTGGGACTTCACAGAGCTGGAATGAGCTTGGAACTGCCACGATTTGCGTATTTATTACACTAATGTCCTTATAAAGACATTAATTATCCTGGGCCCCTTTAGAATCCCGTGGAAAGTCCGCCGAACTGCCCTGGGTTTTCCTGATTTTCCTGGTCCGAAGTCCCTCAGAGTGTTGGCGCCGAAGTGCATTTTAATAATTATTAACAGGGTCGAGGGTGTAGCACTTAACGTAGTCAACGCATTTAAATCTAAACTTGAAGAGCTTTTGTTTCCGGATTAGTGGATCAAGTGAGAAACTCTCAATCTGGGAATTTAAAACGTGGGGGTTTGAGTGTTAAATGAAACCTTCTGGTCTAAAAGGATATCTGATACTAGCAGTGTTTAGTTCAGTGAGCTTTTTGAATGCCCGCTGCTGCACCTGTCTCAGTTACTGGTCCATTGTGTGAACTCAGAGGTATTCCTTGGACGAAGGAATGAAATGTCTAAGGCACCAGCCTAGGAAATACAAAAAAAAAAAAAAAAGATTGAAAACAACATTTTTATTTACATAAATCAATAAACTGTTTTTGTTTAAACTTGATAGAGTAAGGTTTCTGTCTCTTACCCTAACACAGAAATCTTAATAAATAGACAGACTAGATACAGGGATTAAAAGGCCAAACGAAAAAGAAGTATCTACAAATTAAGGCTTCAGGCAGGGACCAAACAACCTACGGGCTCATAACTTTCTGACAAAGTTGGATTGGAGAATATGTTTGGACATGGGGCCCTCCTGCTGTCTCCCCACAACTGGACCTGGGGACTTCCATGAGCCAATTTGGGTTCGCAGAGCAAATTCTCTGAGACCCACCAGCTGTGAGATCTCTAGGCAGGCCTCACACACTCAGAGGTCACCAAGGAGAAGAGAGTGAAGGATGGCAGGGCTGTCCCTGGAGGCCCTGGGCCTGGCCAGGGTGTAGTTACCATGTGGTGACCTGAGGGTGACGTCTCTATAATGTAACTACAAAGTAAAGGGGCAGGGATAAAGAGATCTTTGTGGTGGTGAGTTTTCTTCTTTGCACTTGAAGTGCTAAAATACTGAGTCTAAATAGATTTAGAAAAGTTAAAAAAAATATGTACACCATAATCCCTAATCTATAAACATATTATCTGAAGAGATATAGTCCAAACACATAATAGGTAAAATGTAATAATAAAAAATATTCAAATAACCCCAAAAAGAGACAGCAAAGGGAAAATAGATAAAAAACCAGAGGAAACAAACCGAAAGCAAATAGTAAAATGGTAGACCCGAATTCAAATGTAGTAATAATCATATGAAATGTAAATTGTCTATACCAGAGAAAATCAAGCTAATATACTGTTAAATAAAATATGGTTTATCCCTCTTCCCTCTGAAAGGTAGCAAAATATGCCACCCCAAAATACACCACTTTGGCATGAAGGTTATATTGAACTGAAGGCTGTTGAAAAAAAGCTGATAGAAGAGAATCTCTCTACTCTCATTTTGGCCTAAAAGCAGGACATAAGTTTGTAAAGGGTGTCCCCCTCCCCTCTCTACTGTGAAGGGCAGAAGGTAGTCACCAAAGAGAACTCTTAGCAGCCCAGAGACAGCATGTGAGGAATCTATATGATCAACTCACTCAGACTAGCCCTTATCTATTACTTTCCATATATTGACCTTGCCACAATTTGCTGCCTTACATGCTCAAAGTCCTTTTCCTCTGTCTTGCCACTTCTCTGCAAAATTATGGTTCTTTGCTAAGACGCTATGTAAGTCCAAGTTCTGACCACTCCTTTGTGTTACTCCTCTCTGAGTACTCCCATGTGTATGTTCTTCATACGTGTTAATAAGCTTGTCTGTTTTTCTCTTCTAAATCTATCTTTTTAATCAGCCTAATATACAGGGCCCTAGCCTATGATTCTAAGATGGAAAAACAATTTTTCTTCCTTACACTTGACAGATATACTTTCAGACTGGAAAAATAGAAAATGTGTAAAACTTGATTTTTCATGGTTTTGCAGAGTTTTTACATAATTGAAACTTGGCAAAATATTAAAGAGGATGAATGTAATTATCATTGGGCACATTGAGTTCCTGAACCAGTGATGTTTAGATGAGTACTGAAACACTTTCCTATCCTATGAATTTTTACCTACTCTATAAAATTAATTTTTCTTTCCTTCATTTTAACAAAATCAAATTATCTTGGTATAGTGGAGACTTTCACATAGTTCATTTTCTAGGATAGGAAAGATCTAAAGAATTGAAAAGCGGAATGTACTCAAATTGAACAAAAGTTGAATGATCTACATCAAAAACATAAGGTAAATGCAAAAACTGTAAAAGTAGATTGCTTTGATAATTTATACATTTTCTTCAAAAATACTGGAGTTGCTCTTTTAAAAGAAAAATAATTATAATTAAAAATCAAAATTTTATTTCAAAATTAAAGTTGACAGCTTATTTAATTGTGTACATTGGAATACAACCACATAAATCTTTTTGTATTGGAAAATGATTTGCAGTTTTAGTTTTTAATGTCCACATAGTTACCAGTGTAAAGAATTAGAATCATGCCTCACACATGCTGTATCTTGTATGTATGTGTGTATACACTTAACAATAATGTGTGACTTGTTTACTATTGCAAAATAGTAAATTTCTTAGACACCGTGTGCCAACAGTTGTGAGTATTGTCAATCAAAAATTTAAAAAAACCAGAAAGCCTGCATCTACATCTGACACCATGTAACGTCAACCAAAAAATCTGAGAAAGTCTGGAAATGAAAGTTTTTGTTGTTGTTGTTGTCTTCAAAATTGCAATTTGGGAGACACTTTGTAGGGTAAAACCAAATGAGTGTTCCAAGGAAGAGAGTCAGAGGCTTATCAAGGCAAGAGCCACAAGGCTGTACGCTAATAGGAGAAAGAAATTATTTGCCTGAAGTTATTTTAAGGTTGGGCTTCCCTGGTGGTTCAGATGGTAAAGAATCCGCCTGCAGTGCAGGAGACCAGGATTCCACCTCTGGGCTGGAAAGATCCCCTGGAGAAGGAAATGGCAACCCCCTCCAGTACTCTTTTCTGAAGAATCCCATGGACAGAGGAGCCTGGTGGGCTACAGTCCATGGGGCCGCAAAGAGTTGGACATGACTGAAGCGACTTAGCATTCACACACACATACGTAATGTAGGCAGCCCTAACCAGACCTTCAGTTTGCTTGGATGGTCTCGTCTTACATCTTTACTGATTTTCCCGTGAGACCTTTTTGTCTCGATGTCTGTACTTCAGCTTGAGAGTGTAGTTCTTGGGCTCTATATACTTGGCCATAGCCTGAAGCTATAACACTCATGGGAGAGAGCTCAGCTGCTATTGCCTCCAGCCTTTCTTAGAGAGATTGTACTCAAATCGTTCTTCGATCTTATTAAGTATCTTGCAATAGACTTTGCGTCACCATAATGGGCTAGATATGAGAAAGAGGTAACAGAGGAGTAATTCTATTTCCATTAGAAGGAAAAATTTCACTGAGTGTATGTTTCTGTTAGAATGAGTCAGTCACACCTGGCTATGCAAGCTCTCATTTTACCTGCCTTCCCTCAATAGCTGGAAAAAAGCATTTTTGGAAGATTAGTTTTGCATCAGTAGTCAAGATGGATTGAAATGGAGAACACTGGACTCAGGGAGATTAAAGAGGTAACTCTTATGGTAATGTTGGGGAGAAATGAATTAGGTTGAAGTGCTGAGTGTATATAAAGAGTAATATATATATATATATATATGTTATTCTAGAAGCACATGTATTAAAATATTTAACAGTGATTATTTCTGAAAAGGGGTTAATAGATGCATTTATTTTTCTTTGTACTTTGTTTTTCAAATTTTCTACAAATGAACATGTATTGCTTTTATAATAGAGAAGAAGCTGCAAATAGGAATAGTATATAGTACTATCTTTTATGCAAATTTCCATGAAAAATTATTTAGAAGTTTCATTTTAAATCTTGACCAGAGAAACTTCAGTGATTTGTGCATTTCACATTTGGCTGGTCCAAACTTAAAAGAGCTGTAAGTGTAAAATATAAAATGAATTTCAAAGACTTACTGCAAAAAAAAAAAACCAGAATACAAAATACCTCTTGTATTTTCAGACATTGGTTACTTGTTGAAATGAAATTTTGAATATATTAGGTTAAATGAAATATATTATTAAAGTTAACTTCATGTATTTCTTTCTATTTTTTTAAAACATGCCTACTAAAAAAAACCGTTTAAATTACATGTGTGGTTTTCATTTGTGACTATGTTTTATGGGACATAAAACCTGGTCTGTATTTTATCCAATTTTTAATAAACCAGTGAAAACCAATTGACTTAAGGTGCTACTTTTCCAGTGTCACCCGTTCAATAAATGGCCTTATCCTCTCTGAGCCATTTTTACTCACATTTCTGACATCACAGGGGTGGGGATATTTTTCGCAACAGCCACTTTCTCCAACTCTCCAGATACCAATTGGATGTCTTAGAATTCAGTTCAACAACTCTGGGAAGTTGGTGTCAGACAACATGCATTTCAGGGCTCAGTTTCTGAAGCCAATTTCACGTCTCAGGTTGTTACTTGTTTGTACTACTCCATTGTATACAAGGGACTCGAGCATCCATGGATCTGGGTATCTACAGAGGTTTCAGAACCAGTTCCCCGTGGATACCAAGGGACGATTGTACTTCTGACTAAATAAGTGGCTATGTTCACCAACCCAGATGCTGTCAGAATTCTGTCACTTAAGGGTATTTATGGAGTTTTTGGAGAAGGCAATGGCACCCCACTGCAGTACTCTTGCCTGGAAAATCCCATGGATGGAAGAGCCTAGTAGGCTGCAGTCCATGGGGTCTCGAAGAGTTGGACACAACTGAACGACTTCAGTTTCACTTTTCACTTTCATGCATTGGAGAAGGAAATGGCAACCCGCTCCAGTGTTCTTGCCTGGAGAATCCCAGGGATGGGAGAGCCTGGTAGGCTGCCATCTATGGGGTCTCAGAGTCGGACACGACTGAAGCGACTTAGCAGCAGCAGCATGGAGCTTTCATTACTTAGGCATGATTGATTAATTCATTGGCCACCAGTGATTTTTCTCAGCCTCTAGCCCTGCTCCCTTCTCTGGAGGTCAGGGGGTGGGGCTGCAAGTTCTATGCCTTGGTCTTTCTGGAAACCAGCCCCCGTCCTGAAGCTATCCAGGGGCCCCCAGCCTCCAGTCAGTTCGGTGCACAAAAGACACTCATCACTTTGGAGATTCCAAGGGCTTTAGGTGCCAAGAATTGGGGACAAAGAACAAATCTACTTATTTCTTATTATATCACACCCTCTGTTCTACCTGCTGATAGCATCTAGTTCTTCTCTCCGCCCCTTCCAAGGGTCTCCTGGATTTGGGACACACACAGAATTATTCCACAGCTCAGGTGGGTTTCCTGCTGAAACTTGTCATCTCATCACTGCTGGGAACAGTATTCATTTTGCTATTGGGTCACTTCTACCCACCCTTCCATTGCTTCTCCAAAACCGTGCTAATACAAGGCTGTTTTGATTAACAAATGTTTATGAAGTTTGAGGATAACTATAGCAGAATCAAGATTGCCGGGAGAAATATCAATAACCTCAGATATGCAGATGACACTACCCTTATGGCAGAAAGACCCAGAAGGATGGTATGGGGAGGGAGGAGTGAGGAGGGTTCAGGATGGGGAACACATGTATAGCTGTGATGGATTCATTATGATATTTGGCAAAACTAATACAATTATGTAAAGTTTAAAAATAAAAGAAAATTTAAAAAATAAATAAATAAAAATGGAAAAAAAAAAAAAAGCCTCTTGATGAAAGTGAAAGAGGAGAGTGAAAAAGTTGGCTTAAAGCTCAACATTCAGAAAACGAAGATCATGGCATGCGGTCCCATCACTTCATGGGAAATAGATGGGGAAACAGTGGAAACAGTGTCAGACTTTATTTTTCTGGGCTCCAAAATCACTGCAGATGGTGACTGCAGCCATGAAATTAAAAGACGCTTACTCCTTGGAAGGATAGTTATGACCAACCTAGATAGCATATTCAAAAGCAGAGACATTACTTTGCCAACAAAGGTCCGTCTAGTCAAGGCTATGGTTTTTCCTGTGGTCATGTATGGCTGTAAGAGTTGGACTGTGAAGAAGGCTGAGCGCCGAAGAATTGATGCTTTTGAACTGTGGTGTTGGAGAAGACTCTTGAGAGTCCCTTGGAGTGCAAGGAGATCCAACCAGTCCATTCTGAAGGAGATCAGCCCTGGGATTTCTTTGGAAGGAATGATGCTAAAGCTGAAACTCCAGTACTTTGGCCACCTCATGTGAAGAGTTGACTCATTTGAAAAGACTCTGATGCTGGGAGGGATTGGGGGCAGGAGGAGAAGGGGACGACAGAGGATGAGATGGCTGGATGGCATCATTGACTCGATGGATGTGAGTCTGAGTGAACTCCGGGAGTTGGTGATGGACAGGGAGGCCTGGCATGCTGCAATTCATGGGGTCGCAAAGAGTCGGACACGACTGAGCGACTGAACTGAACTGAACTGAACTGATAGCAAATGTTGAAAAGGACTTCAAATGATGTCCCTTTCTGTAAGTTTTCCCATCACTCTCAGCAGTGATGAGCAGGCTCTGTCCACATGTGCATACCCCCACTGGCCATCCCCCACTCTCTTTCTTCTGGAGTCCGTTTCCCTTTTGTAGCACTTGCTGACAACTCCAAATTTTCTTCATACTTTATTGTGTACAGTGAGCTTCTCAGGTGGAGCTAATGGTAAAAAATCCTCCTGCCAATGCAGGAGATGAGTGCTTGATCCCCAAATTGGGAAGATCCCCTAGAACCCACTCCAGTATCCTTGCCTGAGAAATCCAATGGGCAAGGGAGCCTGGCGGGCTACAGTCTGTGGGGTCACAAATAGTCAGACACAGCTGAGTGTCTGAGCACAATTGTGTATCTTGTCTAAAAGTTTTCCGCATAGACTCTGCTTGGCCAGTTTTGCATTTCAAAACCAGATGGGCCCCTTTGGGGTTTTCCCAAGGATTAAACTGTTCAAATTTTCATGAGCTCTTTACAGTAACCCCATTTTATTTTGTTATGTAGTTTTGTTTGTGGAGAGACAGGTGGTGTAACTCTCAGTATGAGCCAAGCTCTGTTATATTAACATTTCTCAGGTAACAGACAGACTTTTGTCCTGGAATGTTGTCTGCCTTCCAAAAATTGAGATCTAGTCACTTAAATTTTGTATTCCAAAAATTAAGAGCTATTTGCAAAATAGCACAGTGTTAAGATTGTGGGTGCCCACCCTGACATTTACTAACTATATGACCTTAGGTGATTTCTTTCTTGTTCTCACACTGAATTATCCCATTCTTAAAAAGAATTCTGTCATAATAATACCATCTACCTCTTAGGTAAGGATTAAAATGAAAAGTCAAAACATACAATCGTGCCTGGTCTGTAGTATGTGATTAATGAACAATAGTTATTTTGTTTATTAATATTAAAGCAAGCTAGCATTGCGTTTAATTGCTCTGCAAGCACGCAGGAGGAATGGTACCACCAGGAGCCCCGCGGGGCAGCAGCTGTGGTACCACCTGCAGGGCTACAGAAAGTTTGCTGAAGTACTGCTTGTAGACCCACCCTGCAGGCACCAGAGGGAAGGGTCCTGGTGGTTAAGGAAAGGGGCACATTGATCGAAACCCCGGGAGACTCCTGGCTAGATGCCTGAGGACATCCTGTGAGCTCTGATCCAACCCTGCCAAGTGAGTCACTCAGGGAGGCAGCTGGGGTGTGAGTTCAGAGGTGAAAAGGAGGAGATATCCGGAAGATCAGAAAATAGGCTTTCCTTTCTTCTTTGTGTTTTCATTTTCCCTTGCATTATTCCCCTGAAAGTAAAGCTCCTAGGAAATGGAAATCTCATGTGCAGACTTTGTGCAGACCAAAGCGGAAATGTCTTATCCCAGAAAAAGTTGACCTGGGCAAGACATACTTTTAAACGTGTGGGGATTTGTCCCAGGGACGTCAGGACTTGATATAGGCATCCTTGGCATGTATACTCACTCAAGATGACTGAGCCAGTAAGTGGTTCCTACTTGTGGAGAAGGAAATGGCAACCCACTCCAGTATTCTTGCCTGGAGAACCCCATGGACAAAGGAGCCTGGTGGGCTACAGTCCATGGGGTCGCAAAGAGTCGGACACGACTGAGCAACTAACACACACACACACACAGACACTTGCAGGAAACAATTCTTGGAGCTGCATGGCAGAACTTTCTGGTATAGCAAGGGCCTGAAATGACAGGGCATTCAATATCCAGGGAGAATTGAATGGAGGCTTGTGATTGGTTTAAAATTGATAAGAACATTGGGGCTACTTCTGCCACTTTCCCTTATGCGCCTCAATCCTAGATGTGTCGGGTTGTTCAACCAAACTCGGGATTCACGGACTTAGAGCTAGGCTTAATCATGGTCCTTTGAAGGCGAGCAATGTTGTATGCGTTGGGGTATCTGACGCCTTTCACATATGGCCTTACATCCTCTCAGCCCCAACTCTGATCTCAGTAATGGCTAGAACAATTAGTTGCCTCTGGGCTGGGGCTCATTTCTTGCTGAGAGCATCTCACCTTGAACATGAACTGTGTGTTTTTTATTTTCTGCCTAGGGCTTTTCCCATGCAATGGTCCAGGGTGGCCATGGGTCTTTGCTCTGCATGCCTGCTTGGGAAACCCACCAGACGGAAAGAGCAGGCTTCCTGAGTTACTACGTGGAGGGCTGCCTGCTTAAATGCATGGTTGATCTATGGTATGAGTAGGAAGCAACACCTCTAATATGATAAGCCTGTGGGATTTTGGGGATCCTGGGATATGTGTTAGCACACCCTGACTAATACACCCACTGTACAGCTCCTGGACTTTCCCCAGATCCATATTTCCAGCCAAAAAGGGGGTGGGGGACTGTGAGGTCCCAGGCGAAAATGAGCTCACAGACAACAAATTAAGCAAGCTGCCCTTGTCAAGGAGATAATTGGTGCTCACCAGAAGTCCATGTGCTCATTTATCGTGTTCCGGCTTTCCTGGCAGTTGGCTTGGGGCCACGTGACTAGTTCTGGCTAATGGAGTGTGAGTTCTCCGTGGTACTTGGGCTACTGTTTTTATGACTTACAGTGAAGACCTCCAAGATGGCGGGGTTGCAGTGTGGAAGCAGCCTGGGTCACAGTCTGAGAAAACCAACTAACGTTGCCTGTGAGTGAGAAATACAGCTTTGTGGGTATTCGTTGCTGAAATGTCCAGTATCACTCGTTACTGCAGCACAGTCTACA
The DNA here is from genome assembly GCF_003369695.1 of Bos indicus x Bos taurus. NCBI lineage: Eukaryota > Metazoa > Chordata > Mammalia > Artiodactyla > Bovidae > Bos > Bos indicus x Bos taurus. The sequence goes on along the minus strand of NC_040098.1, from coordinate 43,865,901 downwards.
CTATCTTCTCTTTCTCTCTAGTCGCTAAGTCATGTCCGACTTTTGCGACTGCACGGACTGTAAGCTGCCAGGTTCCTCTGTCCATGGGATTCTCCAGGCAAGAATACTGGAGTGGGTTGCCATTTCCTTCTCCAGGGGATCTTTCCGACTCAGGGATCGAACTCCGGTCTCCTGCACTGGAGGCAGATTCTTTACCGACTGAGCTACAAGGAAAGCCCATAGGAATTGAAAAAAATTGATCAAAAACTTAAAATAGAGAATATTTGGTAAATGACATAGGAATGAAAGATTATAAAGGAGAATCTACTGGATATAATGATTATATTTTGAAAATGGTTAAAGCATCCAATTTGAGGGCAGGATACACAATAGAAAATATATAGCCAAAGGACAAATTAGTGAACTGCCATAACAGATCCAGAAACAGCCCCAGAGGGCAAATTAAATTATAGTGAAGATAGGAAGTAAAAGGGAAAAATAAAATAAAACAAGGGGGGTAGGCAATACCGATAACTGATTATCAGATCAGATCAGAGCAGTCGCTCAGTCGTGTCCGACTCTTTGTGACCCCATGAATTGCAGCACGCCAGGCCTCCCTGTCCATCACTAACTGATTATAATCAACTATAAATGGAGGACTATAAGTAACTTGAATCTGCAACTGTTTTGTTTTTTTTTTTAAAGTAAAGTAAATGTAGGACAGGCATCAGGAAATTTGGATTCTGGCCCCAACTCTAACTTGCTATGTACCCTGGATAAATCATTCAGTCTTCTGAAGCCTCAGTTCCCTAATCTACAAAATCTTAAAGAGAAAGAGTCAGATGGCCTGGAACTGAATCCTAGCTTAGTTGCTACCTTGGTCGACTTTCTTACCTTCTTTATATATTCATTTCTTTACGCATCAAATAAAGGTAACGATATCTAATATTATCCTTGAATCCAAAAGGTACTTCCTATTCCTTCCATTTCAGAAAAAGGCTGCATTTAAAATTCAGATTCTAGTTCAACACAATTATTTCACAAGTGAAAAAGTTGAAACATGGAGCCATTAGAAAACAGGAAAAATACTCACTAAGTGTCCGAACTGTAACTGGAGCTCAGTTGTCCTGACACGGGCCTGTCAATCTCTCTAGCAGTCACTGGTTGCTCATGCGTGACGCTAAGTTTAATCATTAGAAGAAATGACCTACTTTTGTGGGAATTTCATCTTTCATAAACTATTCAGTTTCTCATTGAGCCTGATGGCGTGGTCTAATCTCACAGTTAAGGAGCAAAGAGGCTGGGAAGGGTTTGCACCAGAGCACAGGGGAAGCCAGGGCCAACCATAGGGTGACAACTCATTTTTCCTTCGAATGAACCTGACAGTTGAGTAAAAGAAAAAACGTAAATTTCTCTACCAAGCCAGTAATAAGAATGCTGCTGTGTCTTTAATTTCCTATCAACAGCACTGATGGCATTATTTTCCATGATGCAGGCAGTAAGAGGTAATTGAAAAATTGGAAACTATGAAAATGTGCAAGGAAAAAAAATGAACTCGAGCACCGCCATCAAAACAACATTATTCTCAGCTCTGGTAAATTTCTTTCTAGTTCATTTTCCATTGAGACATCTGACTGCACACATTTGAATATATAATTTTATATCTTGCATTTACCCTTCATATTATAATGTAAGGATTTCATGGTATTTCATAGTCTTCTAACACTTCTTATTAAAAGGTTGCATAATATTTTGAGAATGGCATTTTATTTCACTGTTTTTTTCTGGTAACCGCTTGGGTTGTTTGCAGCTTTCTGCTAATACAACAGAACTGTAATAGACATCTGTATAGATGAAGGTTTTCTGTATTAAAGATTACTGGACCAAAGAGCATGAACAATGCTTGTGGCACATGGTAACTCTCTAGAAGGATCATGCTCTGCTGACGTATAAACTGTCGTTGAAAACTTCCAGTTTATTAATTTTAAATTTATTATACCTATTTATATTTAAAATGAGACAGAAGCATTAAAAAATTACATAAGCGATAGGTAATGCTTATAAAAGTTTATAAGATACAGAGATGAATAAGGTCGAAAGTGAAATTATCCCATAATGTCATTTCCTAGAGTCATTACTCTCTAAAATTCGTTGCCTATTCTTCCAGATTTTGTTATCTGCACATACTGACCTTTATTGCTGTTACCATTACTATTAGAGACATGCATAGTGTCTTGCATTTCACTTTTTTCATTTATCGGTAGATGTTAAATATTGTCACCTTGGCACATGTAGATCAACTTCATCCTTTTTAATAGCTTCATGGTTGGAACATAACACAATCTCTTTATCTCATTTCCTTTGATAGACTTGTGGGTTAGCTTCAAGTTCTCTCCTCTGGCAAACAAAGCTGCCATGGGAGTTCTTGTCTTTATGGTTTATTTTTAAAGAGCATTTACTGTTGTGCTAATGTGACTTTGAAAACAATGGTTGGCAAGATAATTCTCGCTGTGTGTGGAACATGCCATATGTAAACGTCATTTAAATTTTAAAACTAGAATTGAGTCATTTCTGTTAAAACCGGGTTAAAATCACAGTGATCTCTTTCTCTTGTGTACGAATGAATCCTCTTGCTCCAGATGGGACATGAAACTCCTTAAATTGAAATTCTGTGCACAGGGGCTCTGATGGCCCTTGACAGATGGAAGGACAATCTCATCTGGATGGTTATATAACTCAGTGACTCTCATGAAAGCCTTCGGAGAGCCTCAGACAGAAGGTGGACTGAGCTAGGCTTGGGGCAGAGGCAGGTAAAGAGGCTGGAGTCACTAGTTTCTTTGTGTGTATTTATTTGCTAGTGTCGATAAGACTGGGGTCTGAGATCTGAGCAGTATAACACAGTCTGGTCTAATGACTAATGTTGGGACCTCAGAAATCTCCCATTTGGATACGATTTGAGTTGGAACTCAAAGTTTCCTGTTAAATGACCTTGGGATGATCATTCCATCTCTCTGAAGCCCTCATTCTCACTAATATGCAGATAATGCTTTCAGTAGGAGAGTATCATATTAATATTAGTCATAGGTATTTATGAAGAATTGATGCTTTTGAACTGTGGTGTTGGAGAAGACTCTTCAGAGTCCCTTGGATTGCAAGGAGATCCAACCAGTCCATCCTAAAGGAAATCAGTCCTGAATATTCATTGGAAGGACTGATGCTGAAGCTGAAACTCCAATACTTTGGCCACCTGATGTGAAAAACTGACTCATTGGAAAAGACCCTGATGCTAGCAAAGATTGAAGGCGGGAGGAGAAGCAGATGACAGAGGATGAGATGGTTGGATGGCATCACCGACTCGATGGACATGAGTTTGAGTAAGTTCCGGGAGTTGGTGATGGACAGGGAAGCCTGGTGTGCTGCAGTCCATGGGGTCGCAAAGAGTCGGACATGACTGAGCGACTGAACTGAACTGACAGGTATTTATTCAGCTGTATCTCTTGTAAGAGCTAGAGATACAGTTGTAAACAAGAGATAATCTATTTTTTTTTTCCCCTAAAGGGGAGGTTGTTGACTTCCTCACCCGGAAGTAATCAGCTAATCTGCTTGAATTTTGTCAATATACCGCACTGAAGTTTAGCCTTCATGTATCACCTCTTCTTGGTATTGTAGGCTGATGGTGAAAGTGTTAGTTGCTCAGTTGTGTGCAACTCTTTGCAATCCGATGGACTGTAACCCTCCAGGCTCCTCTGTCCGTCCATGGGATTCTCCAGGCAAGAATACTGGAGTGGGTAGCCATTCCCTTTTCCTGGGGATCTTCCTGACCCGGGGATCAAACCCAAGTCTCTTGCAGTGCAGGCAGATTCTTCACCATCTGAGCCAGTGGGGAAGCCACAGGGCAGGCTAAACTGTGCCAAACTTATTAGCCAAATCAATCGAACTTATCTGGACTTATCCGTTCAACAAGATACTATTCCTCCTGCCTTGTATCAGGCCTGCATTGCTGAAGTCAGGACTCTTCCTTTTAAAAAAAAGCAGGTTTATTTATTTATGGCTGCGACCGGTCTTTCTTGCTGCACACGGGCTTTCTCTAGGTGCAGTGAGTGAGGGTCGCTCTCTAGCCATGGTGCGTGGGCCTCTCTTGCTGTGGAACATGGGCTCTGGGCATGCGGGCTTCAGCAGTCATGGTGCACAGGCCTAGTTGTGCCCTCAGGCCTAGCTGTGCCCACAGTTCGAAAGCATCAATTCTTCGGCGCTCAGCCTTCTTACGGTCCAACTCTCACATCCACACATGACTACTGGAAAAACCATAGCTTTGACTATGCGGACCTTTATTGCAAAGTGATATCTCTGCTTTTAAATACACTGTCTATGTTTGTCATAGCGTTTCTTCCAAGAGCAAGTCTCTTTTAGTTTCACGGCTGCAGTCACCATCCACAGTGATTTTGGAGCTCAAGAAAATAAAATCTGTCACTGTTTACGCTTTCCCCCCTTCTATTTGCCATGAAGTGATGGGACTGGATCCATGATCTTAGTTTTTTGAATGTTTAGTTTCAAGCCAGCCTTTATACTCTCCTCTTTCACCCTCATCAAGAAGCTCTTTAATTCTGCCATTAGAATGGTATCTGCCTATCTGAGGTTGTTGCTATTTCTCCTGGCAATCTTGATTCCAGCTTGTGATTCATCTGGACCAGCATTTTGCATGATGTACTTTTCATATGTACCCTGTTAAATAAGCAGGGTGACAATATACAGCCTTGATGTACTCCTTTCCCAGTTTTGAACCAGTCCCTTGTTCCATGTTTGGTTCTAAATGTTGTTTCTTGACCTGCATACAGGTTTCTCAGGAGACAGATAAGGTAGTCTGGTATTCCTATCTCTTTGAGTATTTCCCACAATTTATTGTGACCCACACAGGCAAAGACTTTTGTGTAGTCAATGAAGCAGATGTTTTCTGGAATTCCCTTGCTTTTTCTATGATCCAGCAGATGTTGGCAGTTTGATCTGTCCTTCCTCAGCCTTTTCTAAATCAAGCTTGTGTCTCTGGTACATAGTAGGTGGGAAATAAATTTTGGGAGGCTAGATATCTAAAAATATTTATTGTCTAAACTTTAGGCATTCAGAATACCTTTGGTGGATATAAGTATAAAATACTACTTCTGCTTTCAAATATCTTATATCTACTTAGGAGACAGGCATATTAACCAGAAATATGGATGCTTTAAGAATTGTGTGCACAGCATCTTCTTTCTCTATCGCCCCAATTAAAGTCACCATTTCCCGATTTCTTGTTCTATTCATCTACCCTATACTTTTAAATTTGCCTAAAATTGCAGACCAGATAAGCCAAAACATATTTTTGTTTCTGTTTTTGGTGAATCAGAGGTTACATTTCCCATCTTTTTCAAGGATATCTTTGGAGGCAGAACTCTTAAATGTTTTATACTTATTTGAAAAGCTGGTATAAATATTTCAGGACACAGTTGAGCTTTTCTCATTATTGCCCATTCTTCCCTTTCTGTATGCAGAAGTTTCTAGCTGTGGAGTGGAAGTACTATTTTCAAATAATTGTGAAGAGCCTAATTCCATGGTAACCATGACAAACAGACTTTTGCTATAATAGGTTTTGATGAGCTTATTTTAAATCAGAACAATGACAATTTTTTAACCTAATTTGATGTGTGTTTTTCAACTTGCTCTCAGTTAAAGGCTGTGGTGGGCTAGACAAGTCAGAATCAATCTATTTTTCAAACCAATAGCATAATCTGTGAATCACTGTTCTCAGGAAGATTTGGTGATATTTGTTGTAGAGTTGGTAGCTATCTTTAATCTTTTTTCTTTTGTTTCTGCATAATATAAAAATCAACAAATAAGCGAAAAATCTTCCTTGGTACTTTCTGTAGAATTACATTTAAATGCACGTAAGGGATGAGAGAAATTTCCATTTCCCCTTGGGTCACTTTTAATGTCCTACCCATAGGTGGCAGCAAGTGACTACTCTGCTAGACACTGGGCCTTTGCTGTTCAGAAGCTAAACTGTGTCTGACTCTTTGCAACCCCATGGACTGCAGTACACTGAGCTCCTCTGTCCTTCGCTATCTCCCGTAGTTTGCTCAAACGCGTGTCAGTTGAGTTGGTGATGATGCTATCTAACTATCTCATCCTCTGCTGCCCCCTTTTCCTTTTGCCTTCAGTCTTTTCCAGCATCAGAGTCTTTTCTAATGAGGCAGCTCTTTGCATAGGGTGCCCAAGGTATTGAAGCTTCAGCTTCACCATTAGTCCTTTCAATGACTTTTCTGGGTTGATCTCCTTTAGGATGGACTGGTTGGCTCTCCTTGCAGTCCAAGGGACTCTCAAGAGTCTTCTCCAACACCACAGTTCAAAAGCATCAATTCTTTGGCTCTCAGCCTTCTTTGTGGTCCAACTCTCACATCCATACATGACTACTGGAAAAACCATAGCTTTGACTATGCGGACCTTTGTTGGCAAAGTAATGTCTGTGCTTTTAAATATGCTGCCTAGGTTTGTCATAGCTTTCCACCCAAGGAGAAAGCATCTTTTAATTTCATGGCTGCAGTCACCATCTGCAGGGCCTTCGAGTCCCTTTCTATCAGCCCCTTGTTGTAAAACCCTGGTAAAGGAAAGAACGTGGAAGATGACAGATTGCATCTCTGACGGATACTTCATTTTGTTTTCTGAGATGTAGCCCTCGTCTTTAGAGCTGGAGAATTCCGTTCTGTTTTGATTCTTCTTCTGTGGCTTTGGAGAACCCCAGCAGCACTGAAGTAGCCATCAAGGTCAAATAGGGAGGGTCAGGCTGGATGGGAAGGCCAAGGTCATCCAGGGAGTGCATATGGCTGAGGCTTTCCTTGAATTGCCCAGGGCCTCTGCCTCCTGCCTTGACTCATTCAGGTCAAGCCTTAAGAATTGGAAGTGCCTCTGACAATTCAGCATTGTCCCTTGGCCCCTGTGGGTCTGGAGTCTCTCTCTCTTTTTTCTCACCCTCTCAGCAAATTGTATTCTTGGGCAGCCCCTGACTCGAGTCCTCATGTGTATCACTGGTCCCTGGAGACTAGAGAGCCAGCATGCACATGATTTTAGACAATAATTTAAAGTTGGCATAAATGGATTTGTAGGTATATTCCTTTTATTCTGTGCTTATTATTTGACTAGCACTGTGCCAAATACTATATATACAACTTCTTACTATCCACAAGAGCTCCATAAATTAGAAATTATGAATCTCATTTGACCAGTGTGGAAATGGAAGTGAATTAACTTGTTGAAGTTTATAAATCTGGTTTAAACTGCTTTGGCTGGTTTAAGGAGGCCCTTTCTTGAGACGTGGGAAGACTTTGACCTTCTCGTTCAGTATGTACAGACTGCTTCCATGTGCATTGTGAAAGATGTAAATGTTCCGTATCTTTGAAGACTTTACAGTGGGACGGCTTACACACATCAAAAAGACATCAAGGCAGCAGAATTTGAGAAAACCCAAATTACGGTAAGTGTAATCTTGGGGAGATACTGCAATAAAAGAGTTTTCATAGAAACAGAAGAGGCCTGGGTAGAAATGTAAGCTAAATAGGAGAAGTATTGAACATAAGATGAACTTGTTCTGTTCTTTCAGTTTCTTTTGATTGGTATGTTTAAAAACATGGCTAGTATTCCCACCTGGCAAGGGCTGAGTTGTAGGAGTAATCTGGATCATTTCAAAATCTCAAGAGAACGTAGGAGCTAGATCTGCTCTCAGAATCTCTCTTGTGATGTAAGTTTCCTGAAGCATCAACAAGAGGTATTTTGTAAGAACTCATAGCTTACCAGTGGCCAATAAGCACATGCAAAAATGCTTTACATCCTTAGTTATTCAGTTCAGTTCAGTCACTCAGTCGTGTCCGACGCTTTGTGACCCCATGGAGTGCAGCACACAAGGCCTCCCTGTCCATCACCAACTCCCAGAGTTTACTCAAACTCATGCCCATTGAGTCGGTGATGCCATCCAACCATCTGGAAATGCAAATCAAAGAGATACCATTTCCCACCCATTAAGGATGGCTAGAAACCACAAGTCAGAAAACAGCAAATGTTGGTAGCGATGTGGAGAAACCGGAATGCTTATGCATTACAAATGGGAATGAAGAATTGTGCCGCCACTTTGGAGCACAGTCTGGCGGTTTGATTAAATTTAGAGCTACAAAATGAACTAACAATTCCACTCCTGGGTTTATACCCAAAGGGAATGAAAACGTACATCCACACAAAAACTCGCACATGCATATTTATACCAGCATTTTTTCATAATAGTGAAAATGTGGAAACAACACAAATGTCCATTAATTGATAAATGAAGATATCCATAAAAAGGATATTATTTAGCAATGACAAGGAACGAGGCACTGACATGTGTTACAACATAGATGAACCTTGAAAACACTACGCTGCAACTGAAAGAGGCCAGTCGTAAAAGACCACGTGGTGTGTGGTTCCATTTATACGAGATGTGCAGAGCAGGTAGAGCTACACAGGCAGACGCAGATTAGTGATTGCCCTGGGCTGGGGGTGGGATGTGAGGGGACAGGGTGATCGCTAAAGAGCATGGTGTTTCTGGGTGATAAAAATGTTCTAAAATTGAGTGTCATGATAGTTGCACAACTCCGTAAATACACTGATTCATACAATGGGTGAACTGGGTGAATGGTGAATATGTGAATTACACCTTAATAAAGCTGTTAAAGAGAGGAAAAAAACCAAAAAGAATCCATAGTCCCCTATGGCTACCTATGTAAAACTTTGAAGGCTTTTCATATGTTAATTTTTGTGATCTTCTCAAAAATCTCATGAGGTGGAAACTTTTAATCTTCCTTATTTTACAGGTGTGTGTTAGTCACTCAGTCATGTCCGACTCTTTTTGAATCCGTGGACTGTAGCCCCCCAGACTCCTCTGTTCATGGGATTCTCCAGGCAAGAATACTGGAGTGGGTTGCCATGCCCTCCTCCAGGGGATCTCCCCCAACCCAGGGATTGAACCCAGGTCTCCCGCATTGCAGGGGGATTCTTTACCATCTGACCCACGAGGGAAGCCCATGAATACTGGAGTGGGTAGCCTATCCCTTCCCCAGGGGATCTTCCTGACCCAGGAATTGAACCCGGGTCTCCTGCATTACAGGTGGATTCTTTACCAGCTGAGCTAATATACAGGAAAAGAAGGCACACTTAGGGTGCAGCTGCCACATATGCCCGAGCTGGGGCTCTCCAATGAATCCCGTCACTCAGATACAGAAGGCCTAGCAAGGACAAAGTCTGAGCCATCTGCATACACAGAAAGACAGTCTTTTCTTAAACTCCATATTTATTACTTTTGAATCTAGGGGGAGAGGTAGGTCAGACTGCATAGACGGCGTTGCAGGAGTATTAAATAGAAGAAAATGATGGAGCAGGCAATAAAATTGGTTGGGGATTTGGGAATTTATGAGAGAGAAACTGAAATAATATGCAAGCATGTCCACGAAATAGTGCCTGTCTCATTCTTCATTATGTATTATCAGAGGATTTCAAGGCAACTAAATTTGCAGAGAGATCTTGCTTGAAGTTAGAGGGATTCTTTTTTATAGGAGAAACTCAGGTATTCCACATGCCATTTCTGCTTCACTGTTAAATCTAGTTAGGAAGAGTGTGGGTAGCAGCAGGCTATGGAGAAAGATGGGAGAGCAGGGATAAACCTTAATATCCTATTAAGTGACTTAAAGGCGTGTGTGCATGTTCAGTTGTTTCAGTCATGTTCGACTCTTTGCAACCTTGTGGACTGTAGCCCACCAGGCTCCTCTGTCCATGGGATTCTTCAGGCAAGAATACTGGAGTGGGTTGCCATGCCCTTCTCCAGGGGATCTTCCAGATCCAGGGATCGAACCCACGCCTCTTACATCTCCTCCATTGGCAGGTGGATTCTTTACCACTAGCACCACCTGGGAAGCCTGATTTAAAGACAGAGGACCAATAAAAGCCTTCAGAATTAGCGTATGATCAAATTCGCCATCACCGTTCCCCTGCCGTTCTCTTATTCACTAAACCAGCCTCCTAGAACAGACCTCCGACAGCTCTGAGGTTCCCCTGTCTCTTTACAATAAGGGCAGTCATCTGGTCCAAGGTCTTCCGAGTTTCTGCTGAGCCTGAACTATCTTTCTGTTCCCTGGCATTTTCGTCCTCCTTGAATTGTTCAACTGCTCTGTCTGTTCCATCGCTGTTTCTTGAAAGGTTCAAAGTGGAGCACAGCTTCAAAGAAGACTCTGATATTTGCAGTCTTACACTGGAATTGTAACCTTGACAGCTTCCCTTGGGGGAATGTCTGTGTCTGTGGGCAACGTCAGATTGCAATGTGTTCAGAAGAACGTGGCAGTGAATGCAGGACACAGAGGAAGAGCCACCCACGCAAAAATAAAGGAAATAAATTTGAGGTGAGACAGAACCACTGAGGAAGAAAGGCTAGCAGGAAGTGTCCTGGGAAGCAGTGGTAAAAGGTAAATGACAGCTGTGGCTGGACTAGCAGGAAGGGTCAAAGGTTGGGTGACTCAGTTTGAATGAAAACTCACAGTGACATACAGATGGAGAGGAATTTTCCCACAGGTTGGGATAAGCCTCCAGGCCCAGTAATTATACATAAGCCACTATTTAATTTAGCAATTGATGTGAAAAGAATAAATAGTGATAGTATTTCAGCTTAATTCAAGTAAACATAAGATAAATATTTTCAGTAACCCTGTATAAAAATACCCAGGACAATAAAACAAACTATAGCTTAAAGTGGGAAGACAGTCTTGGTCTTTTAGATTCTGTTCTTTATCATCATCCTGTTTGATGATGCCGATAATTATAACAACAATAAAATAACAGTGGGCTATTATTAATATTTGATTTGGAGTAATGAGAAATCCTTTCACTCTTATTAGTACTGATTGATTATCCACAAAAAATACGTTCTTGATTTTGAACAAGATGAAGAGCCGTGTACAGCACTTGGCAGGTAAAGTGGGCTGCCTACTCAATAACCATGCCCTGTTTTTCTTGCTCTCAGAACCCATTTCTTTTTTTATCTGACAAGCTGCCCAGCTCCTGCAAATGATGTCATTGGCCTACACCAATCAGGACTTCAGGATTTCCCTTTAACAGTGATTGGTCCAGGGATGAACATGTGACCCAGTTCAGTCCACCAAGACAAGCTACTGAAGAATTCTGGGAAAAAGTTCCTCTCTGATGAAAAGGAGCAGCAGGATGAGAAAGGCCGTTTGTCACACCCCATTTCTTCCTGTTTGGATGTGGTTGTGTGAAGACGTGATACTTGCAGTCATGCCAGTCATTTGGGGACCCTGCTAATTACTGGGAGAGGAGAGCAAGGAGACAGCAAGAGTCCTATCCTTTGCTGATGTTAGAACTACCTTCCTATAGATGTACCTTCCTTTAGATGTCTTGTTTGATGAAATAAACACAATTATTTGGACTACTTTTATTAAAACTTTTTTTTTTTGACCATGCCCCCATGGCATGTGGGATCTTGGCTCCCCGACAAGGGATCTAACCTGTGCCCCTTGCACTGGAAGCGCAGGGTCTTAGCCGCTGGACCGCCAGAGTAGTCCCAGGACGACTTTTAATCATTATTTCCTTCCTGTTAGTTGAAGGTGTCTTACCTGCTCTAAGTTGCTGTGGTCTGAATGCTTGTGCACCAGCTCCCTCACCATCGCCCGCCAAATTCTTACATTGAAACCTTCTGCCCCCATCTGATGGTATTAGGAGGTGGAGCCTTTGGGAGATGCTGAGATCATGAGGGTGAAACCTTCATGAATGGGATTGGTGCTCTTATAAAAGAGACCCCAGAGATAGCTCTTCTCCTTCTGCCATGTGAGGTTAGAGCAAACAGATGGTTATCTATAAACTGGGGAGTGGGCCCTTGCCAAGAGGAATCTGCTGGCACCTTGATCTTGAACTTTTCAGCTTCCAGAACTACAAGAAACAAATGTCTGTTGTTGAAGCCACTCAGTATGTGGTATTTTTGTTATAGCAGCCTGAAAGGACGTAGATACAGGTACTGTAACCACTGCACGTTTTGCCGCTGCAAACGTGCAAACAGTCCAGATGAACATCTGGGATGTATGCCGCTAGTTCGTCTCGGCGCCCCCTGAGACTGAGCTGTCTTTCTGCTCCCTGGCATTTCAAGCACTTTAATCATCCGATTTTGCACACAAGTGTTTCAGTTCTTACAAATAAAGTCCCTGAAGAGAAAACAAAATCAAATTAAAAGTTTGCCTAAGCAAATTGATCCTATAAAATCCTTTCGGAGTAAAAGCTGACAAAACAAATGTGTTGCTAGCGCTAGGGTGCTCTGGGCTGTTAAGCAGGGCAAAGGTCCAAGATGGAAAAAACCCCCAACAAAGGAGCCCACGTGAGTAATTAGGGACGCAGGAAAGGAAGCGCAGATTGCAGAGCCAAAGCTGGGCTTCTGTGCCAGAAAGAGCCCCTTCAGGGCAGGGGTTTAGTTGATTTCCAGGCCACGTTTTACAAATGGGCACCTCTTCAGTCTGCTTTTGCCCCAAACCCCCAACAGCCAATCACCTCCTCCCGCACAAAACAGAAAAATGAAACAAATCCTCGGTGGGCACTCTTGTCTGACAACTAAACACAATGCCGCATGAAGTTACACCTGGGCTGGGAGTTCTATGTGGGAGCAAATACTTAACGTCATTAAATCAACAGACAGACTGCCAGCGAGGGCGAGACACTAGGCTAGGGAGAGACAGGCCATGCTAGGGGCTATGAGGGATTCAAAAGAAGACACGCACTTTGTGGTTTGGGAGTTTTTATTCTTGACATATGAAAATACCGGGCTTCCCTTGCGCCTTAGTGGTACAGAATCCTCCTGCCAATGCAGGAGATGTGGGTTCGATCCCTGGGTTGGGAAGATCCCCTGAAGAAGGAAACGGCAACCCACTCCAGTATTCTTGCCTGGGAAATCCCATGGACAGAGGAGCCTGGTGGGCTAGAGTCTATGGAGTTGCAAACGAGTAGGACACGACTTAGCGACTGAGCTTGCTCACCCACCATACACACAGGCGTGCATGCAAATACCACTCTGGCACAAAATGCCAGGGGATTAGCTCTATAAGAGAGATGTGAGGTCACGGGCTATGGGAGCTACTAGGCGAGTCCATCCCCACCAAAGGATGAGAGATTGCTTCAGTGAAGTGTGGGCATCTGAAGTCAGCACTGAAGGGTGGGGAAAGTTGGAGAAAAGGGCACTTTAAGCTGAATAAACCTGTCACTACAGAAGGACAGTATGTTTTAGTTCAGCTGCAATATGAAGACGAAGTAGTAGGCGTTACAGTGGGAAAGGTGAGTTAGCGCCAGAGCACAGAGAGTGAGAGTTGGGCAAGGATGTCTCTCTGTAGACAGCGGGGAGTTACAGAGAGCTCAGGGGCAGAGCATGGCATGTTCAAAGCACTGCTTTAGGAAGATGGAGCCAGAAACAATGAGTCCAATGATGAGTGATGCTAAGGGGAGACGGACAATCACGTGACCAGTTAAAACGCTATTATGATATTTCAGATAAAAATATACTAAAGTCCTTACTACAATTATGAGAATGAAAGTGAAGCAGGAGGGTGGGTTTGAAATTTAAATAAAAAGATGGAATTGACAGAATGTGGCAAATTGCCAGAAAGCAGAGGAAAAAGTTTACCCCGGGTTTCCTCCCTAATGTTTCTGAGAGGACAGAGTACCTCCCAGGCAACAGGTTTTGTTTTCATGAAAATCAAACTGTTCTAATGAATGTCTTTCCTGTTAAATGCGTGAATTGAAGCCCCTTGTGATGCTGTGATCCCCGGCAGCCTACACAACAGGCAGCTTTTGGAGGATTCCTGGCTCGCCGCCTTCCTCTGGCAAGCTGTCATTGAGGAGGCTGACAATGGCGCTGGTCTTGGCGACACTGGATATCCATCCATGGGAACCTGGACTGGGACCAGCCGGCCTCTTAACTTCCAATGCACTTCATTAATAATCACACGCGGCTTTAATATTTGCTCAGCTCTTTTGAAGGCAGTCTCATGGAGAATGTCAAATAGCATTCAAGAAAGGATATGTATGTGTGTATGTGTGTGTGGTCAGCTAGAAAATAAAGTCCCAGCTCTCCAGCTTGGAAGAACAAGGGTCCCCCTGAGGCTTGTTAGTATTGAGAGTTGCCAGGAGGTGGGAAAAATCCAGAAGGGAGCAGAGGCTCTGTGAGTTCCTGTTCACCAGGCAAGACTTTTTTTCCAGGACTAGATTTTATTGTCTTGGGTTTTATTTACTAAAGAAAATGATTTTTCCTTACAAAAGTCCATCCAGTCTGGTCTTTGCTACTGTCTCAGTATCATTTCTGTCACTGGCTCTTGAACACCCTGAATTCTGGCCACACTGAATCAAGGGCTCAGAACTTGATACCCTGGCTCAGCATCTTTAGCGCCTCACATCTGCTGCTTCCTCTACCTGCAATGACCTCCTTCCTTCATTATCTCAAGATAATGGGAAACGTACCTCCTTGGCGGAGAAGGCAATGGCACCCCACTCCAGTACTCTTGCCTGGAAAATCCCATGGGCGGAGGAACCTAGTAGGCTGCAATCCATGTGGTCGCTGAGTCGGACACGACTGAGCGACTTCACTTTCACTTTTTCTCTTTCATGCATTGGAGAAGGAAATGGCAACCCACTCCAGTGATCTTGCCTGGAGAATCCCAGGGGCAGGAGAGCCTGGTGGACTGCCGTCTATGGGGTCTCACAGAGTCGGACACGACTGAAATGACTTAGCAGCAGCAGTACCTCCTTGGTGGCTGTCAGTACCTGAAGCCTGATCTGCAGACTGCTACAGAAGGCTCACCACCTGAGCTACGGGTGTGCTCAGTCGTGTTTGACTCTTTGGGACCCCATGCACTGCAGCCTGCCAGACTCCTCTGTCCGTGGGATTTTCCCAGGTAAGGAGACTGGAGTGGGCTGCTATGGTGGGTAGCTATTTCCTACTCCAGGGGATCTTCCCGACCCAGGGATGGAAACCAACCGAGTCTCTTGTGTCTCCTGCATTGGCAGGCAGGTTCTTTACCACTAGCGCCACCTGGGAATCTCCCATGCTACCATTACCGAGACTCTTATCTGCCCTGTGCACGCTGCCTTCCCTCACAGCTGGGCTGCCCCTTCTTCATCTCTGGATCCCTGGCCTTGCTCAGAGATTGCACATGGAAGGAATAAAACCTTTGAATTAGCTAATATTCGTCAGCAGTAAGACAGGCTAGTGTCTTAGTGGAGTATTCTTCCCTTGATGTATCTGTCCTAATTTTTTTTCAAAAAAAGCTGTGGCTTTTCTTTTTATTAGAGGTTGATCTTTTTGGCACCTTTCCTGGTCTTTGTCCAGCCCTCTACTGACTTAGATTTCTATGTGTATTCTGGTACAGCCCTTTTGTTGGTAAGGTCAAGAAGTCACTCAAATAAGATCAAGGAAAAGAAAAGATTCTTATGAGGATGTGGCGATTTTACAGCAGCCAAGGGTAGAAAGCAGTTTATGGCTGGATCTCTGTGAGCTAGAACCCGGCACTGGGAAGCCGGCCAGATCAGAACCGACTCACCAGGTGTTTGCTGAGTGTCTGGCCATGCCGGTGTTGTTCTAGAGGTGGAAGGTGGTCAGTCTGAAAGGGCCAGGCAAGTCCCTGTGGTCTGGAAGCTTGCATTCTAGAGGCAGAGGTGGTGGGAGACACACATATGAATGAACGACAGTTTTAGAAGGTGGCGTTTTGAAAATATTAAAAGAGGATGCTGATATGATGATGAGAAACTGGGTGTTCTTGCAGATTGGTCGGGAAAGCCGTCTTTGAGTGGGTGACGCTTTAGTGGGTGGCCGAAAGACACGAGGGAAGGAGATCTGGGCAGGGGACTCAGACAGGAATAGACTTGATGTATTCAGACAGCAGAAAGCAAGCCCGTGAGGCTTTAGTCTCTTAGCAGGTCACACAATGATGTCTGTTTCTCTGTTTGCAGTAGCTTGTCCTTCTCTGGCCCTGGGATGAACATGGCGGTCTGCATTGGCCGTGCATCATATATCCCAGCTTTGTCCACTTCCACCTACTCGTCCCCCACTCTTCTTTCAAGAGAGAGAATCTAATTGGCTCAGGTGACCTCCCTCAGCACAGAACCTTTCATGGCCAGAAACCTAGAAGGCATTCTTGGCACAGTCCTCTCCTCCATGACCTGGAGGAAACCTTCTGAAGAGGTTTCTGTTCTTCTTCTAAAATGCCTCTTTAATCTTTTTACTTTTCGCCATTTCATCTGTCACCACCCACCCGGTCCAGCTCAAAATCATCTGCCACTTGCTCTAGTAAACTGATACACATGTGAGTTTCCCTGTTTTCATCTTGCTCACCACAAATCCATTCTCCATCAACCAGAGGGATGTGCAAAAAGCTGCTAATTGGGGAGATAGCCTCGTTTACGATTAGAAGCTGAAGGGTGGCTTTTTTAAGCCTCTACCTCCTGTTGGGAAATTTGATACACCTCCGGGTTCTCTGGACTGTCGGGTTCTGGGAACGGTATGGAGGCAGAGACATGGAGAAGCACACTTGCCACCCACTATTTTGGAACTCACAGTCAGCTCACTCTTGTTAGTGTAGCCTTGATCTTGTTCCTTGTTCTAATAACTGTTCTTCCTCCCCGTGAGCGCCCTCACATTGGCCCTCACTTCCTTCGTGGACGACTCGTGGGCACCGCCATTAGTAGCACTGACCATCGCGTCACTGAGAGATCTTGCTTTGCCACTAGAATAGATTCTTTCCCAGAGCTGCTCCTGTACCTGATGTTGCCTGATTTAGGAAATACAGATAGAGGACACCCAGTTAGATTTGAACTTAGGATAAACACATAAAAATGTTTTCGTATCGGATCAGTTCAGTTCAGTCACTCAGTCGTGTCTAACTCTTTGCGACCCCATGGACTGCAGCACGCCAGGCCTCCCTGTCCATCACCAACTCTCAGAGTTCATCCAAATGCAAGTCCATCAAGTCGGTGATGCCATCCAACCATCTCATCCTCTGTTGTCCCCTTTTCCTCTTGCCTTCAATCTTTCCCAGCATCAGGGTCTTTTCCGATGAGTCAGCTCTTCGCATCAGGTGGCCAAAGTATTGGAGCTTCAGCTTCAGCATCAGTCCTTCCAATGAATATTCAGGGTTGATTTCCTTTAGGATGGACTGGTTGGATCTCCTTGCTGTCCAAGGGACTCTCAAGAGTCTTCTCCAACAGCACAGTTCAAAGGCATCAGTTTTTGGCACTCAGCTTTCTTTACAGTCCAACTCTCATGTCCGTGACTCCTGGAAAAACCATAGCCTGGACTAGACGGACGTTTGTTGGCAAAGTAGTCTCTGCTTTTTAATATGCTCTCTAGGCTGGTCATAGCTTTCCTTCCAAGGAGTAAAGTACTGGCATGTCCCCCAGATTTCGTGTCCTGTATTTTACCTGGTCACTCTATCCTGCCCTTTGTCTGGAGTTCTGCCACCCTACTGAGCAGAGTTTGTCTCTCTCCCCTCTGCTTGAACTACCCTGTCTGGCCACAGTAAACAAGCCTACAAGTGGGTACTTCCGGTCATCTATGCCTGTCTAGCAGAGCAAGGTAAGCTCTCAGAGTGAGGGTGAGGTTTCAGTGGAAGGGTCCCGAGCCATCTTTCCTTCCCTGTGTTGTGTGCCTCATCCACGGAGAGCCTGTCTGGTCACAATATCCATGGCTTTGATGGCACAGAGTTCTTCGTTTATAATGTTCAAAAGAGCTAGTCACAAAGAAGGCCTTTCACATCATTTTACTATTCTAATGATGTGTACAGCACAGGGTTTCCTTTTGACACCAATTCTAGTCTTTCACTTCAAAAGTGTTACAGCATTAGAGTTGCACAGAACCTTTGATCAATGAGCTTTACTGAACGATCTAATTTAGACTTAGGAAATCCTTTGCCGCTAACAAGAGCAGCCTTCAGTACCCTCAATTTATAGGCGAGGAAACGAGAAACAAATCATTTCCAGTCTGCTGAGAGCTATGTCAGGGATCAATAAGTAAATGACATATGAATTTAAAACATCATGTTGAACTGGTTAATATTCTGACACACTTTTTGCCACTGGAATGAGATAAGCTATGAGTGTGGGTAAAGTCTGACACCAGGGAACCCTGAAAAGAGGTGTGAGGCTCTATTAATGACTCAAAAAAAGGAAGCAACATCTTTAAACTGTGACATTTTTAAACACAGCTCCAAATTAATTGATTTAAAACAAAACTTATTTAAACCAGATTAAAGCACATCAAAAGTTAACTTTAATGGGATCTGGTCGATATCAAATTATACTTTTGGCTGAGACATCATGTGGAATCTCTCCATAGGGAGCTCTTGGCAAAGAACTATGATGTATTTGTTTAACTCTCTGTTTCCCTGCCATTTTCCCCACTGGCACAGAATATGTATATATTTTTAATTGGGCTGCACAATACACACCAGAGCTAAGAAATGATAAAATGGACAGTACTTCTCAATCCTATCTACTTTTGCCTGTATCCTCCAGGATTTTTACAGGATACATTTCTTTAATCAGCAGCCAGTTTCTCACACTGAGGTTGATATGTCAGATAGCTCAGTAAATACATTGCTACTTTCAAGTACTGAATTTCAAAATTCATTTTATCTTTGTGGAATGGATTGCAATGAAAAATTAGTCCTCCTGTAAGCAGTTATGGGTCTGTTTGACATTTGATGGGCTTCCCTGGTGGCTCAGATGATAAAGAATCCGCCTGCAGTGTGGGACACCCAAGTTCAATCCCTGGGTTAGGAAGATCCCCTGGAGAATGGAATGGCTACCCACTCCAGTATTCTTGCCTGGAGAATTCCATGGACAGAGGAGCCTGGCGAGCTACAGTTCACTGAGTCATAAAGAGTTGGATATGCCTAAGTGACTAACACTTTCACTTTGGCATTGGTAGGAAACCTGACTAGAGCCATTTGGGGATGCATAGCCTTTCGTCAACCAACACTTTACACAAAATGCTCCTTTCAAGCTGGGTGACATTCCTGTTGCTTGTTGGATTTTTTTTATGTCTCCAAGAAATTCCCAGTGATGAAGGAATTGATGCACAGAGCTCATTTCAAGTTAGGTGACATTCTTGTCATCTGGTTGGATCTTTCTTTCTCCAAGAGATTCACTCTGATAAAGGAATTGAGAATGTTAATTGAGCATCTTTTGGAGACTCTGAAACATACGACTGATGATGTAACTGAACATTTTTGTTTATTTTTAAATGGATTAAAATATCTCCTTGATTTTGATAGTAATTTTATAACCAGTTCAGGGGTGAGGAGGGTTAAATTTCATGTCTCAGTCACAGTGCCAATCAGCTTACTTAAAGGAAGATGAAAAGATTTGTTATGACTAACCAGACAAATTTAGACTAACCAGAATTGAAGATTAATAGAATAGTGACAGATCTGACAAAGTATAATAAAAAAAATAGTTAAAATTTATTCAGCATTGTATATGATCAGACATCATAATTAGAGTTTTCCACACATTCACTTATCTCGTTCTCAAAATAACTCAGTGAGGTAAGTACTATTATGGGACCCATTTAACAAATGTGGAAACTGAGGACCAGATGTATTAAACTGCTTGCCTGGGTCATATAGCTGATACGTAGGAGAGCTGGGATTCAGGCCCAGGTAATTGAACTTTAGTGCTTGTGGTAAAGTCTTTCTAAAATATAAACAAATGAGCTAGTTTTATCTCTAACATTTGTCTATGTTTAACATTTTCAATAAGTAAAAAATATTTAACATAAATTGCTATGACACATGTATGAAAACATTAATGTGAAAATTATATCTTGTTTTAACTAAAAGTTAACTTTGGATTTCCTGCTGATTTTTAGCATAAACACTAGCTCTAAAACAGAGCAGTCCAATATGCCACTTACATAATTTAAAATTTTTTAGTAAGCATGTTAAAGTGAAAAGAAACTGTACTAATTTTAATTAATATGTTTTATTTGACCCCATATATTAAAAATGTTATTTCACCATGTGATCAATATAAGGATTATTAATGAGATATTATACTTTTGGGCGGAGAAGGCAATGGCACCCCACTCCAGTACCCTTGCCTGGAAAATCCCATGGATGGAGGACCCTGGTAGGCTGCAGTCCATGGGGTCACTAAGAGTCAGATATGACTGAGCGATTTCACTTTAACTTTTCACTTTCATGCAGTGGAGAAGGAAGTGGCAACCCACTCCAGTCTTCTTGCCTGGAGAATCCCAGGGATGGGGGAGCCTGGTGGGCTGCCGTCTGTGGGGTGGCACAGAGTCAGACACGACTGAAGCGACTTAGCAGTAGCAATACTTTTGGGGGGTTATTGTTCCAAGTGTTTGGAATCTGGTGAGCATTTTGCACTTACTGAACAAGTCACTTTGGACTACATGGTATGAGTGTGCCAAACTTATTTACCTGATGGACAAACAAGTTGTTTCAATTTTTTGCTAATAAATAATTGCTGGAATGCACATCCTTGTAAATCTATCATCGTACACTTGTGTATTTCCGCATGACAAATTTCTGAGAATTGAGCTAGCCAGGAGAAAGGGATGTACATTTAAAATTTTGACAAATACTGTCAGACTGCTTAAGAGCCTGTGAGAAGTCCTTGTCTCTGGACTTCGTCTGGAATCACCAATGTTCCCAGTACAGGAAAGAGGCCAGTTGTTCTGAGGAACAGGCTGTTTCTATTCACCCTAAAATGAATCTTCTATTTTCATTAATTAAAATGTGTGGCTTCCATTGGTAATAACCTTGTTTTCCTTTATGGCTTCTCAGATAGGGAGCAAATCCAGAAAACATCAGCTACCCTGGGGTTTTATTATGTTATTGACATTCCTTTGGTGATTCACAAGTGCCAGAAAATAAATGCCGCGTTCCCCGGGGTCTAAACGAAGACACTGTAGGTCCTAGGTTTAATCACTGATATTTCAGGAAAACATAGGATGGGGTGATGACTCACCCCGGTGGTAGCTGTCCTCCAGCTCTGTCCTTCAGAGGAAGTATTACTGTGACCGTGCTAGTACTTTTCCCTCCCTCTCCAAGAATTTCCATAGGAGAGGATGCCTACCAGGTGCCAAGGTCAGCCTCACCCTTTCATCTTCCCCGGAGCACCACGACCTGCAGTGCACGGCTCGGGGGCTTGGCACAGAGAGAGCGAGCGAGCCCGCGCTCAAGGTAGGCGCTTAAGCGGTCACGGCCAGTAGCCGAACAGTAGCAGCAGCAGAGATTCACAAGGACAGCCTCCAAGTTGTTTTAGCGTGAGGTTACAAGTGTATCCAGTGTTTAAATTAAAAAAACAAAAACAAAAACACACACCAAAAAACACGAAGCCCCCTTCTCTCTTCTCTTACTGGAGCCCCCCACGAAACATACGGATTTGGGTGGAGCGAGCCCAGACCCGTCGAGGCGCAGCTCGGTCAGGGCGGGAGGCGGCGGGGCGCCGGAGCCTCTTGGCAGCGCCGGGCTTCTGCGGCAGCTCGCAACAGATGCACCGGGACCAGTTGCTCCACACTTTATCTGTTTGCACCGCTTTCTCCTCTCTTCAGTGAATTTCCATGTTGAGGGCACAGCGCCAGAGAGGAGAAAGGTGGGGTGGTGGTGGTGGTGGTGTGGTTGGTGGTGGTGGGCTTTGGGAATGTCCAGTGTGCGAAGCCAAAGAGGGTGCCTACGGGGGATGCCAATAGGCATCGGGCCCGGGGTGGGCTCCTTTCGCCCCCTCTTCCCCTCTTGCTGGGGCCAGACGAACGTTTTGGGCCCTTGAGAGAGGGGCGTGTGCGGTGGTGGCGGCTACTTGTGGGGTGGTGGGGGGTTGGGGGTCGGGGTGGTCCTTGTCCCCTCGGAGCAGCCAGACTGGGAAGAGGAAAGGCGGGGGTCCCGGACCCGGGATGCCCAGGGGTCCTCGCAGGGCCCGGGATGGGGGCCCGCCCCCCCGGCGGTTGCCATGGTGACGCAGGGTCGGTGGCTCCGCGCCGTGGAAACAAAGCCGCCCGCCCGCTCCTCGCCCGAGCTCCTCCTCCGCCGGCGCCTCCCTCCCCTCCCGGGCGCCGCCGCCGCCGGAGCGGCTCCCCGGCCCGCGCCGCCCGCCGCCGCCGCCGCCGCCGCTCACACACCCGCTGCCGCGGCCGCCCGCGGGTCAGGTGAGGCGAGCGCGCCGGCCGCCCGGGGGTTGGCGGGGGCGGAGGCTCGGGCCGGGCGCCGGGGGGTGGGGACGGGGGGCGTCCACCTGCCGCGGGGAGCGGGTCTCCGGGGAGGGGTGCGCCCCCGCCGGACAAGGTCTCTCCGCCGGGCCGCCCCGCAATCCCGGACGGCGCCCCGGGGCGCGGCGGCGGGCGGCAAACTTCGCGGCGGGCGCGCCCGACGGGCCCGGCCCGTCCCGGTTCCGCTCGACCGAGTGCGGGGCGCTGGGGTGCCCGGAGCCAGCGGGGTGCGCGGGGTGAGGCCGTGCGGAGAGGCGGGGGTGGTACCTGTCTACGTTATCCGTCCTTCTCTGTCTCTTTTGGAGTGTTAGCGAGGCTTTTTTGGCGGGGGGGTGGGGGTGGGGCGGGGGGGGGGAGACAAAAAGATACGAAAATATTTCCCTCTGGGACTTTGATGTTGCCGAGTTGATCCTCTTTGAGGGCGGGATGATGCCATAGGTCGCCAAGGGAACAAATGAGACTTTATTATTATTATTATTATTATTTTAAAACAATCTCTGAAAAGTGAGCCCAGGTTTCCATGCCTGGGACGGGAGCATTTTGAGGCGCTTTTAAAGTTCCCTGGGCTTTTGAACATCAGCACCTTTATCTTTGGAATGGGTGCTGGCACTTGTAACTAAATGGGAGAGGTAGCCTGGGATTCCTTCTGGCAATACGAGAGTTAACAGGACCAGTACTTGTAGATTAGATGCTTGGCACCCGTGTCAGCGCTGTTGTTTCTGGAAGGCAATGTGTTCTTGCTTTAAGGAACTGGAAATGCCTTTTTTTTGGTTTGTCTATGTGAGGAAGCAAACCAAAGCACCTCTGAGGGCAGGTGTCTGGGCGGTGTTTGCGTCTATTTATGAGTGTGGTGAGAGGGTTACGATCGGTTGTCAAGGGCATAGGGTTACTGGATGAAGACCTGCTCAAGTTATGGGTAGTCTCCTCCTTTCTCAACGGGCCCCAACCTTGCCATCATTTCGTGATATTTAGTTTGTAGCAGACCTAGAGTAGATTAAAAATAGAATTGTGAAGACTTAGATATCATCTTTAGGTGTACTTATGTGGAAGAAGACAGTTTTCATTTTTAAGAAGCTGATCAGTGCAGAAGGAAATAAGGTATTTGTTAATTTTTTTGAAATAGGGGATAATAGGAAGATATTGAATTGTATACCCAACTTAGCAAAATAATCTTTAAGTTGGAAGAGGTCAGAGAAAATTTTATGGAAAGCAAGAAATTGTATTTTTGCTTAAAGGTAGTCAATGAGAAGAAACCATTGGCACTGATCATTTTGAATTGCAGTTAAGTTGATTAGAATTATGGATATTAAAGCTACTTGAGGTGTCAGACATAAAGTGATTATCTGATACTTCTCTCTTTTGGGATTTCAACACCTGTTAGCTGGCTGATTACTAGGTTTCTGAGTCTGTTCATATTTGCTAGTAATTTTAAGTAATGTCACTTCATTAGAAGATTGTATTGGAAACTATTAAGAATTGAGTTGCAGCAACAATTTGCAGATTATTTCACAATTGGTTTTGTTATTAAACTGAATCTTAACCTGTAGAGTGATTCACAGACACTCTGCAATGATGGTAGTGAAATGGTACATTGATTAAAATGAAGTTGATCTGTTTTCAGAAGATAACCAGGAGAGGAAAAATAAGCATTTTTTCACTTGAGCATGAAAGACAACTAGGATGAATATTGAGGCCTTGTCCTGTTCTATAGACAGAATATCGTTTCATGTTTTGTGCTAAAAATAATTAGTTTTGTGTTCTTTCTGAGGCAGCAACAGTACAGCGTTATTCATACCTTTGTTAGCAAATCCAACATTCAAGTGCAAGGATTCTGGACCTGCTTTTCAGCTACATGGGCCCCTCACTATGAGTTCTAGTCTGTGGTCCTTGGTTTGGATTCTGAAGATTGGTGATAGCCAGTGTTAATTCAGCACAGTGATAACTCGTGTTTTGCCTTTGCTACTAGCTCACCCAAGGCACAGGATTCAATATAGTTTGGCATCTTTAAAGCTGGATCACTTTCTGCCAAGAAAATAAAGTCAGTAAACATCAGAAATAAACAGGCATATATTGCAAGCACAGCTTTGTCCTAGTGGTTTATTTACACAAGCTCTGAGGCAAGAAATGAAGCTTTTGTCAGTGAAGTGAAAAACAATAATTTGGCATATTTATATATGTTACTAGCATCACGAGGTATGTGCATGACCAAATCAGTTCAGTTGCTCAGTCGTGTCCGACTCTTTGCGACCCCATGAATCGCAGCACGCCAGGCCTCCCTGTCCATCACCAACTCCCGGAGTTCACTCAGACTCACATCCATCAAGTCAGTGATGCCATCCAGCCATCTCATCCTCTGTCATCCCCTTCTCCTCCTGCCCCTAATCCCTCCCAGTATCAGAATCTTTTCCAATGAGTCAACTCTTCGCATGAGGTGGCCAAAGTACTGGAGTTTCAGTTTTAACATCATTCCTTCCAAAGAAATCCCAGGGCTGATCTCCTTCAGAATGGACTGGTTGGATCTCCTTGAATGAAAGCCAAAAAAAAAAAAAAAAAAAAGCTGTGATATCTATAGAAGCCCCTTAGGAAATGCAGATGGGAGTGTGCAGTAGGTCCCTGGTTGAGATCGGCCACCTGGTGGAAGTAGGGAACAGCACAGAGCATCCTTAGGTGTAATATGCCAGTTGTCACCGGCTCATTCATAGTAGTAGAAATCTTTTGCATTTCTAAGCTTCAGAGCCTTAAAATTAGAAAAGTCTCAATTTTGTAAAATTATTTTATAATTTTGTAACATCATAATTTTATAGTCTTAATTTAATAATTAAAATAAAACCCTGGTCCTAATTTTTGGTATACGTTGTAAAATTTGGTCTGATAATTATAAACACAGCCTGAAGAATTCTGTAACTTGACTTAGCGAGCATGTCCAAAGAGATAAAAGGAGTCAAGAAATGTTCTCATTTAAGTCAGATTAACATTGTTCTTGTGCCACTGAAAGTCATATTTTTAACCATATGAGCCTGCACGGGCAGCATTAGGCCGTTGGAGGCTTTGTTGGCTGTTTCTGGGTCAGTGTTCTCCAGCAATTTCTAGCTCTGTGATAACGTGATGACTGGTTGGTAATTTAGCGTCTCGTACAACGTGTTGTAGCATTTGTAAAAGTGTATTTGTGAAAAAGATGATAGTTTTTTAAAACATAATTTCTTCACTGCCAAAACACTTGGATTTGGATTTGTGGCTGGGGAGAATAATGTTAGCCCTGGGACTTCAAGGAAAAAATGCTGTAAATGTAAGGTATTGTCAGCTGACCTGCTGTGTGTGGTGAGTATTGATTGTAACCACAGTGCTGAGAAAAGGCATGGGAATCCATGCTTGTGGTGATAGGAAGGGGTGTTTGTGCTACGGACAGTTAGTAGAGATTGACAGAGGCTGAGAAACTTCTGTGGGCGTGTGTTTCATTTTTTTCCTGCTCTCAGTTAAAATGAGGGTAAGATCTCTTAAGCCATTTTGTAAACCACTTTACAAAATGGGAAATGCATATATTTATTCAGTCTGACACAGAATTGGAGTGTTATAAACATAGTTCGAGATCAACGCTTGATTTCCATATGTGCCAGTTCTTTGTAGCAATTATATAGAATAGTTTTGGACATCAGTCAGCAAATGTTTATCAGCTGATTCCTTTTCTTTATTCCATATTGCTTGATAAAGTCACCTGAGATTTTATAGTTGAGGAATTACTTGTTTTCCAACTATTACGATTATTCTTATTATATGTGTAACTCATTGTTTATGATACCTAATACCCAAATATTCTATGTTAGCCTTCCTTTTCTTATGGGGAAAAGTTACCAGTTAATTCTTTAATGCTTTGTAAGTAATTTTATACCCTCCAGGGCTTTTAGAAAATATAAGTTGGTTAATTTGTTTTTCAACCAGAATATTAGAAAACTTACTTTATAATGGTGTGTATTAAAAAACTCATAATTCATGTTATAATCTTTTTTTTTCTTTTTAAGCTTTCTTTATTTTACATTGGAGTATAGCTGATTAACAGTGTTGTAAGAATTTCAGGTGGATAGCAAAGGGACTCAGCCATACATGTACATGTATCCATTCTCTCCCAAACTCCCCTCCCATCCAGGCCATGTTATAATCCTTAATTTCACATTCTGGACATGTACAAAGGTCGTGTGGTGGATAGGAAAATCTGGAATCCTGTTAGGTGATGAAGTGCTGTTTTCCCTAACTGCCTAGATCTAGATCTCTGCTTCTTTACCTCATAACCAATTGAAGTGAAAGCCAAAGAATCTCAAGATGGAGAGTTCGGTGAGTTAAAAAGTATTGTTCAGTCACTAAGTCGTGTCTGACTCTCTGCAACCTCATGGACTGCTGCACACCAGGCTTCCCTGTCTGGCACTATCTCCTGGAGTTTGCTTAAACTCATGTGCAATCCAACCATCTCATCCTCTGTCACCCCCTTCTTCTCCTGCCCTCTATCTTTCCCAGCATCAGGGTCTTTCCCAATGAGTCACGTCAGGTGGCCAAAGTATTGGAGCTTCAGCTTCAGCATCAATCCTTCCAATGAATATTTAGGATTGAATTCCTTTAGGATTGAGTTGTTTGATCTCCTTGTTGTCCAAGGGATTTGAGATTAATATATACTGAGACCTTTCAGGACCGGGTGAAGGGGAGGAAAAAGATGGATGACACAGATCATCTCTTCAGCACCTTGTGGTCCAGAATCCTAAAGCAACTCCCCAGCGAGTGTTTACATGGTTTCCAGAGACTGATCACTCCTACAGCAGAGAGGCTGTTCTGTTCACTTACCCCCACTTTTCCTTACAACCGAGTAAAAAGTGACTCCCCTGAACTGGGATGTAAGTGCACTTTTAATATTATAAACCACAAGTTAGGACATAAGAATAAAGATTTCCACATGATTATAGTGTATAATTGGTCAGGAAAAGTGAAGTCACTCAGTCATGTCCGATTCTTTGCGACCCCATGGACTGTAGCCTGCCAGGCTCTTCCGTCCATGGAATTTTCCAGGCAAGAGTACTGGAGTGGATTGCCATTTCCTTCTCCAGAGGATCTTCCTGACCCAGGGATCAAACCCGGGTCTCCCACATTGCAGGCAGACGCTTTACCATCTGAGCCACTGGGGAAGCCCATAATTGGTCAGGGAGAGCAGTTAAATAGCCAAGACAGTAATGGAGCTTGAAAAGAAAACTATGGGTTTGTCCCATGTATTTGGGGGTGTTTAAATGAGAAATTGTTTCTCTGAGTATCAGTCTATTGTGAACCATCTTCCCTCTGTTAC
The DNA here is from genome assembly GCF_003369695.1 of Bos indicus x Bos taurus. Classification (NCBI taxonomy): domain Eukaryota; kingdom Metazoa; phylum Chordata; class Mammalia; order Artiodactyla; family Bovidae; genus Bos; species Bos indicus x Bos taurus. Next base: position 43,838,284 of record NC_040098.1, on the reverse strand, counting down.
AGTCATAGCTGTTCAAGGAAGACATGGCATTTTACACAATTTTATTACTACGTGATGTGTCAGGCAGAGTTGAATTGAAGGACAGATGATTACTCAAACTCCTGAATTGTAAATCTCTAATGAAAGGTTTCTGTGTGGTCTCATCTGGCATTTTGTCTTGTTTCATATGGCTTCGTTAGACCCTGGTTAGCATGATTGCAGTTCCATCTCTTTTCTATCAGTCAAATCCTTGCAAGTGCTTCTTAATGGCCAGGCGCTTTTCTGAATACTTCACAAATATCAATCTATTTAATCTTCTTAAGAACTCTGTGAAGTAGGTACTACTGTGATCCCCATTTTAAGAAGGAGGAAACTGATGTGATCTTTCTGTTATATTATTCTAAAAGTACAGAGGCTTCCCAGGTGGCTCAGCGGTACAGAATCCACCTGCCAATGCAGGAGACACAGGAGACACGGGTTCGACTCCTGGGTTGGGAAGATCCCCTGGAGGAGGAAATGGCAACTTACTCCAGTATTCTTGCCTAGAGAATTCCATGGACAGAGGAGCCTGGTGGGCTACAGTCTATGGGGTCATAAGATTGGAACATGACTGAGCACACACAAGCACGCAGGCAAAATATGTACCAGAATCCTGGCTTCTTTATGTCAAGGAATGCAGCAAACTTTGCTTTTTAATTAACTGATATCAAGTGTAGAAATAAAGGCGTCAATTGTAATGGTACTTCGTTTTTTTCCCCTTATTTTAATAAAAAGGAACAAAACCTAAAGCCAGAATGATTTCTTCAAGAATAAAGCAAGAATTATTTCTTCATAGCATATTGTGACCTATGTCAGTATTTTCTTTACTTAAAAACTAGAACAGACTAATTTATGGAAAAGATACTTTTGAAGATAGTTGTTCTTTCACTTATTATTTGTATTCATATATTAAAAGAATGTATATTTTCGGTGGTGTTAGCTTTGCTATATACATGTGAAGGTATCTTTTACATTTGTCTATTTGGGATTGCCTTATGTGGTGTATCATCAGTCTAGGCACACCTTTTTAAAAATAATGAAATGTAGTTGATTTGCAGTATTATATTAGTTTTCAGGTGGACAGCACAGTGAGTCAGTATTTTTGCAGGTTATAATCATGGTATGGAGAAGGAAATGGCAATCCACTCCAGTATTCTTGCTTAGAGAATCCTGTGGACAGAGGAGCCTGGTGGGCTGCTGTCCATGGGATCGCACAGAGTCAGACATGACTGAAGTGACTTAGCATGCACGCATGCATTGGAGAAGGAAATGGCAACCCACTCCAGTATTCTTGCCTGGAGAATCCCAGGGACAGAGGAGCCAGGTAGGCTGTCATCTATGGGGTCCCACAGAGTGAAGCGACTTAGCAGCAGCAGGAGCAGCAGCATAATCGTTGTAAGCTACTACAAGATAATGGCTATCATTCCCTGAGCTGTAGGCTCGTCTGGTCTTTTCTCAGTAGCTCTCTCATGTCCTGAGGACCAGGTAATATTCCCTTCTCACTCATTCTCTTCCAAGAGAACTCTGTCTATACCTATTTAAAAAACAAACCAAAACCGAAAAACAACTTAGCATGTTGTTTGAAAACACATATATCTTTTTTTTGTGTGTGTGAAGTGAAAGTGAACGTTGCTCAGTCCTGTCCAACTTTTTGCAACCCCGTGGACTATATAGTCCATGGAATTCTCCAGGCCAGAATACTGGAGTGGGCTGCCTTTCCCTTCTCCAGGGGATCTTCCCAAACCAGGGATTGAACCCAGGTCTCCTGCATTGCAGGCGGATTCTTTACCAGCTGAGCCACAAGGGAAGTCAAGGAATACTGAAGTGGGTAGCCTATCCCTTCTCCAGCGGATCTTCCCAACCCAGGAATCGAACCAGGGTCTCCTGCATTGCAGGTGGATTCTTTACCAAATGTGTGCCAGACTGTAAACAAGAACTATGCCTTATTCATTTGCAAAGATAAGATAAATACAAATGTGCTTTCCTTAAATGAATGCCTAAAAGATTTTTTATGTGATATAAAAAGATTATTTTAAAGTCTAGTTCCAAAGTCAGTATTGAGGACCTTACAAGTGTCAATGTTAGGGTCTTAGGAAAGTGACTCAGGTTTCCTGCATGCGTGCATCCTAAGTCATGTTTGAGTCTGTGCGACCCTATGGACTGTAGCCCACTAGGCTCCTCTGTCCATGGGGATTCTCCAGGCAAGAATAGTGGAGTGGGTTGCCGTGACCTCCTCCAGGGATCTTCCCCACCCAGGGGTGGAACTCGCCTCTTTTGTCTCCTGCATTGGCAGAGAGACCACAGCACCATGGGGGAAACAGAGCAGCATTACTTCAGTTATCCAAGCTCCAGTGTGTCATCAGGGCGCTGAAAATCACTGTAGCTTTTAGTTATTTGAAATACAACATAAGAAATCAAAGATCATCGTTTCATTTTCAATTTATTTGGATTCCTGATGGTCATATCTTAAAAGGTTATGTATGTGTGTCTGTGGCTCACCCTGGTGGCTCAGAGGTTAAAGCGTCTGCCTGGAATGCAGGAGACCCAGGTTTGATCCCTGGATCGGGAAGATCCCCTGGAGAAGGAAATGGCAACCCACTCCAGTCGTCTTGCCTAGAGAATCCCATGGAGGGAGGAGCCTGGTAGGGAACAGTCCATGGGGTCGCAAAGAGTCGGACGCGACTAAGCGACTTCACCTCACCTATGTGTGTGTGTGTGTGTGTGTGTGTGTGTGTGTGTATACGCGACTGAGTGACTTCACCTCACCTATGTGTGTGTGTGTGTATGTGTGTGTATATATATATATATATATATCACAAAAAACTCTAGCTAGCTTAATTTTGAAGCACAAGCGGTAATCAAGATTGCCGGGAAAAATATCAATAATCTCAGATATGCAGATGACACCACCCTTATGGCCGAAAGTGAAGAAGAACTAAAGAGACTCTTGATGAAAGAGGAGAGTGAAAAAGCTGGCTTAAAACTCCACATTTAGAAAATGAAGATCATGGTATCCGGTCCCATCACTTCATGGCAAATAGATGGGGAAACAATGGAAACAGAGACTTTATTTTTTTGGGCTCCAAAGTCACTGCAGATGGTGACTGCAGCCATGAAATTAAAAGACTCTTGCTTCTTGGAAGAAAAGCTATGACCAACCCAGACAGCATATTGAAAAGCAGAGACATTACTTTGCTGACAAAGGTCCATCTATTCAAAGCTATGGTTTTTCCAGTAGTCATGTATGGATATGAGAGTCGGACTAGAAAGAAAGCTGAGCGCCGAAGAATTGATGCTTTTGAACTGTGGTGTTGGAAAAGACTCTTGAGAGAGTCCCTTGGACTGCAAGGACATCCAACCAGTCCATCCTAAAGGAAATCAATCCTGAATATTCATTGGAAGGACTGATGCTGAAGCTGAAACTCCAGTACTTTGGCCACCTGATGTAAAGAACTAACTCATTAGAAAAGACCCTGATGCTGGGAAAGATCGAAGGCGAGAGGAAAAGAGGACGACAGAGGATGAGATTGTTGGATGGCATCACCGATTGGATGGACATGAGTTTGAGCAAGTTCCGGGAATTGGTTATGGACAGGGAAGCCTTTCTGCAGTCCATGGGGTTGCAAAGAGTTGGACACGGCTGAGTGACTAAACTGAACTGAGCTGAAGTTTATACTTGCAGTTATGCATAAGCTTTTGATTATTCAAGTCAAAGAGAGCAAAAAATGGATCTTTAAAAATCATCTACATTTGTCTTTACATTGCTTTTACTATTTTATCTTCTATCTACCCCACCCCATTATAAACTCATGTTCTCACTGTCTCCATAGAAGAGTGATCAAGTGTTTTACTTTCAGGGGGCTTTTCTTATTTAAGCTATATGAAAAGCAAAATTAAATAAGAGACAGGTGTCCATAAAAGCAAGTAAGGAAACACAGTTCTGTAGGTTCTTTTAATAATAAATATTGTGATAGCTATAATTTATTGATCACTTACCTGGCACCCCAGTAGTCCATTTAGTATGTTATACAAACTATCTCTTGATCTTCACAATCACTCTTCTTTCCTCATCTATAAAATGCTAATAAATAGCTTATCCAAGATCATACAAGGTTGGTAAATTTAAAACCATCATCTGTGTGATAAGTCACAATCTGAAATTGACTATGCTTGCTTTGTTAATCGGAGAAGGCAATGGCACCCCACTCCAGTACTCTTGCCTGGAAAATCCCATGGACGGAGGAGCCTGGTGGGCTGCAGTCCATGGGATCGCTGGGAGTCAGACACGACTGAGCAACTTCACTTTCACTTTTCACTTTCATGCATTGGAGAAGGAAATGGCAACCCACTCCAGTGTTCTTGCCTGGAGAATCCCAGGGATGGGGGAGCCTGATGGGCTGCCGTCTATGGGGTCACACAGAGTTGGACACGACTGAAGCGACTTAGCAGCAGCAGCAGCAGCAGCTTTGTTAATTGCCAGTCAACAAAGAATGCCTTCCTGCTGCAGTGAACATGCATTTTAATTACCTTTGCTTTGGAAAGAGTGGCTGCCTGGTGGGGAAGATTCAGGATGGTAGGTATGGTCAGTGTTGAAGGGGGAGATGGTTCTCAGGAGGTAATCAAAACCATAGTCCTTGTTTATGCTCATTGCCTCAGACCCCCAGATAGGGTTTTGGTGTAGAAGGAGGGGGCAAAGTCTCCCCCTCCCCCAATCTATTTTTAGAATTAAAAACAAAATTAAAAGGAATTATCTTCTCTTTCCTGAGTTTATTTTGTTTTATTTTGTACTGTGCCCTGGATTCAGAATTAACGCCCCCCGCCCCCGGCAACACACACCCAAAAAGAGGCCAGATGAGATGTTGTAGGATGAAAAGAAATGCAATGAAAAGTAACTCAATACGTGTCATTTCCCTCAGGCTGGACTTCTTTGAGGGTCAGAGCAACATGTTCTCTGTCGCTTCGGGAGAGTTCCTTGTCTTAGAACGCCAGCAGCCTGGAGTCGCAAGGTCAGGATGAAGTTAGAAACCTTGGAAACTGCTCTCATTTAGGTCCCTCCCTTGTGCATCACGGGTTTTTCCTGGAATTCCTAGCGCAAACCTTTCTTGATAGTTACTGGGAAAAAAAGAGAAACGAGATTTTTCGTTAATATCTTAACAGCGTGTAAAAGCTTACCTTTTTGAACAACTAGTTATTTTTGTCAGGATGAGCTCTTTCTTTCATGTTCAAGGGCAGTCTGAGAGTCAGCAAAGCACAGTGGTTAAGAGCGTGAATTTTGATGCCAGACAGCTTGTATTTGAACTCCGGCCGTGCTACCATCTAGCTCTATGACCTTAGGGTGGTGGCTTAATAATGCTGTGCCTTCATTTCTTGACTTATAAAATGGGGAGAATATTACTTACTTGGTTGGGTTGTGAGGGTTAAGTGAATTAATATTTGTAAAGTCTTATTAGCTGTTAAGAATCAATTTTGTCTGCAGAAAGGACAATTTCGGTAATATTTTAAGTTTTTACAGGTAAAAATAAATATCGAGTTGCCTTTAAGCGTTTAAGTTACATATCTTCTTATTCTGCTTATAAATCTGCTAAATGTGAGCAATCACAATCCCTTTTTCTTTGATGAAACTTTAGTTCAAATTGAACAGATTGAGTTCCTTAAACTATCAGTCTCGTTTGTAAACTTAGTTAAATTTAAACCCTAAAATATTTTCAATTGTATATATTTATTTAATATATTTGATTTTCTTTTTAAACAAATCAGATGCTCAGTGGGCAAATGTATGATTCAAATGAGTGAAGCCTTTCCAAGTACTTAGCTCAATTTCCTTTGACTATTCCATCACTTACAAAATTAATATTTTATAGACATAGCCAAATCCTCTTAAACACTTCAATCTAAATAAATCATATGTCTAAATATAGCTCACATTTTAAGGAGAATCACATGTCAGTTTATGTCAGATTCTTTTAAACATTAAAAACGTAATAATTATGCACAAACTGTTCCAGTTAATATAAAACATATTTCTAAAATATTCTAAAAAATATTAACGTGAGTCTCATTTCCCTTGTGGTCTCTATGCTACTGTGCACGCCCAGTCTCGTCTGACTCTTTTCAATCCCGTGGACCGGAGTCCACCACGCTCCTCTGTCCGTGGAATTTTCCAGGCAAGAATACTGGAGTGGGTTGCCATTTCCTACTTCAAGGGTTCTTCCTGACCCAGGATCCAACTTGAGTCTCTTGAATCTCCTGCATTGGCAGGGGGGTTCTTTACTCCTGTGCCACCTGAGAGTCTCTGATTCTAAACTTTGTCTAGATTGGAGAGGCACTTACCCGTTAGAAAGAAGTGTATTATTTCGGGTAAGCTGGAGGTACCATTTTAGGTGAACTTTTGTTATCATCCCATTCCACATTGATTTCAAGTTACTGTTTGACTCTTTTTCATTAAAATACGGCTCCTTATGGATCACAGATTTAAGGCTTAGATACTGCACGTGGGCTGCGTACATCCTGAGTAATATTCCCGTGACCTTCGTGCACAGGCTTCACCCATTTTTTGTAGTCACCATGACAACCAGTGATTCCAAACCATGCTCTTTAGATATAGTATTGGCATTTTAATCTTTAGACGGATGCTGTCCAATATGTAATTTTACATTTCAGGTAGGCATATTTTTACTTTTGAAGGTGTCAACCCTATATTTAGCCCATGAATTTTTTGGTTTTATAAGAGAATATATTCATCTACATAGGTAAAATAAATGATATATATACTGTTTAATAGTTTAGCATATTAAAATGTCAGACATACTAACTACAGCATCAATGATATTTCCGTGAATAGAATTGGAGTTTCTTATTAAACTGATTCTACAAATACATTTTCATCAATTGATGTGTTTTATAAGCATATTTCATGTAGCAGCTATTTTTTTTAGATGGAGCCATCTTTTGAAATCAGGATAGAAAAATAAAATTAAAATAACTGTGGTTTAATTGTGGGATTTAGGTTAAATATATTGTGGTAGTGCCTTTTTTAAAAGTTATATTGAAGATTCCTTAAAAAAAAAAGTAAGATAGAGCTACCATATGACCCAGCAGTTCTACTCCTGGGCGTGCATCTAGAGAAAACTCTCAAGATTGAAAAGATACATGCATCCCAATGTTCATAGAAGCACTGTTTACATAGCCAAGACATGGAAGCAACCTAAATGTCCATTGACAGATGAATGGATAAAGATGTGGTGTATGTATATATGTACATATATATATATGCATATAGACAATGGGAAACGTCAGTTAAGTTCAGTTCAGTCGCTCAGTCGTGTCTGACTCTTTGTGACCCCTTGAACCACAGCACGCCAGGCCTCCCTGTCCATCACCAACTCCCGGAGTCCACCCAAACCTATGTCCATTGAGTCAGTGATGCCATCCAACCATCTCATCCTCTGTCGTCCCCTTCTCCTCCTGCCCTCAATCTTTCCCAGCATCAGGGTCTTTTCAAATGAGTCAGCTCTTAGCATCAGGTGGCCAAAGTAGAGTTTCAGCTTCAACATCAGTCCTTCCAGTGAACACCCAGGACTACTCAGTCCTAAAAAAGATTGAAATAATGCCATTTGCAGCAACATGGATGGACCCAAGGTTTATATTAAGCGAAGTAAGTCAGGCAAAGGGAAATATCACATGATATCACACGTGGACTCTGAAATACGATACAAATACACTTTTTTACAAAACAGAAACAGACTCACAAACAGAAAACAAACTGGCCAGGTTGGTGAGAGTAGGCAAGAGGTAAAAGGAGGGAACTTTGCATATTGAAATCCTAGAATCTGTTCTACGGAGAATATGGCTTCTAGAACAGGTAGAGTTGGGGAAGGGATGGAGTGAAGTGGGGAGGGGATGAGGGAGTGGCTGGTGAGGAAGCAGAAGTCAGATTAGGAAGACATTAAAATGTTTTCAAGCTGGAATCAAGATTTCAGGGAGAAAGATCAACAACCTCAGATATGCAGATGATAGCACTCTAATGGCAGAAAGTGAAGAGGAACTAAAGAGCATCTTGATGAGGGTGAAAGAGGAGAGTGAAAAAAGCTGACTTGAAATTCAACATTCAAAAAAATGATGATCATGGCATCCAGTCCCATCTCTTCATGGCAAATAGAAGGGAAAAAGGGGAAGCAGTGACAGATTTTATTTTCTTGGGCTTCAAAACTTCTGTAGATGGTTCCTGCAGCCGTGAAATTAAAAGACACTTGCTCCTGGGAAGGAAAGCTATGACAAGTTTAGACAGTGAATTAAAAAGCAGAGACGGCACTTCGCTGACAAAGGTCTGTATGGTCAAAGCTATGGTTTTTCCAGTAGTCGTGTATGGATGTGAGTGCATGTGTGTGTACTCAGCAGTCATGTATGGATGTGAGTGCATGTGTGTGTACTCAGCAGTCGTGTATGGATGTGAGTGCATGTGTGTGTACTCAGCAGTCATGTATGGATGTGAGTGCATGTGTGTGTACTCAGCAGTCATGTATGGATGTGAGTGCATGTGTGTGTACTCAGCAGTCGTGTATGGATGTGAGTGCATGTGTGTGTACTCAGCCATGTCCGAGTCTTTGTGACCCCGTGGACTGTAGCCCACAAGGCTCCTCTGTCCATGAAATTTTCCAAGCAAGAATACTGGAGTGAGTTGCCATTGCCTTCTCCAGAGGATCTTCCCAGCCCAGGGATCAAACCCATATCTCCTGCACTGACAGGCAGATTCTTTACAGATGTGAAAGTTGGACCATAAACAAGGCTGAGCACCAAAGAAATGATGATTTCGAGTTGTAGTGCAGGAGAAAACTTGAGAGTCCCTTGGACTGCAAAGACATCAAACCAGCCAGTCCTAAAGGAAATCAACCCTGAACATTCACTGGAAGGACTGAAGCTGAAGCTTAATACTTTGGCCACCTGATTTGAAAAGCTGACCCTTTGGAAAAGACCCTCATGTTGCGAAAGAGTGAAGTCAACAGGAGAAGGAGGTGGCAGAAGATGAGATGGTTAGTCATGTCCACTGACTCAGTGGACATGAATTTGAGCAAACTCTGGGAGACAGTGGAAGACAGAGGAGCCTAGTGTGCTACAGTCCCTGGAGTTGCAAAGAGTTGGACAAGACTTAGTGACTAAACAACAGCACAGTATTTTCAGCAGGGGCATAAGTGATTGCTTTTGAGTTCTAGAAAATCTCTCTGGTTGCTGAGTGTAGACTTTTCAGAATCACTTTCTTTTATCTGTTTTGTGTTTTGTGTATCATGTAGAGACTTAAGGAAGCATTGTTTTTCTTTTTAAGTAAACTTGTGTCATTAATAGTTAGCATGCAGCCAGAAAGGTATACAAGGCAGAACGTGACATACAGCTCTATGCATTTTCACTAAGTCACTAGTTATCACCTGTGTAATCATCTGTTTTACCTTTCGCATTTAGATCTATAATCCTCTTGGAATTGAGTTTTGTATATGGTGTGAGGTAGGGGTGAAGGTTATTTATATCTATGTAAATATCCTGTTGACTCAGCATTATCTGTTATAAAGATCATGCTTTCTCCCCTAAATTGCAGTGGCCCTTCTTTCATCAATCAAATAATCATGTAATGTTTGTGAATCTGTTTCTGGACTCTCTGTATTCTGTTCTACTGGGCTATTTCTTTAATAAAATGCCTTAAATTATTGTCGTTCTGATGTCAGGTTGAGTAAGTCTTTCATTTTTGTTTTTCTCCTTTTTTTGCCTCTTTCTTAGTGTTTAGCATTTACATAAAAATCCTAGAATCATTCTATCAATTTCCACACACACAAAACCTGGCCGAGGCTTGGGTTGGGATTGCATTGAATTTGTAGATCAGTTTGGGAGAGTTTACTGTCTTTACGATATTGACTCTTCTAATCAATGAATGCTACAGGTTGTCTTTAATATTTTCAAGTTCTATTGGTAGCATTCGTGTATATCTTTCATCAACTTATATTCTTTTTGTTGTTATTGCAAATGACATCTTTTACCATTTCATCTTCTAATTTTTGTTGCCTGTACAAATCTGTTGCAATGTGATAGATTTTCTTGTATTGACCTCGTTTCCAAGGATTTTGCTCCATTCACTTCTTAGTCTTAATAGTTTACCCATAGATTCATTTGGATTTTCTTTGTGCATGATCATTTTATGTAGGGAAGAGTTTTATTTTTTACTGTCCAGTTCTTATACTTTCCATTTATTTATTTTTTATTGCCTTGTTGCACTAGGGCCTCAGTTATAATTTTGAATAGTAGTGATGATAACATATATTTCTGGTTCCCAAAATCAGGAAGGAGAGCTTTCAGTATTTAAAGTAGGGCATTTACTTAGGAGTCTGGTTGAAAACTTTTTTGTTAAAGAAAACTCTCTAATTTCTAATTTGATAGGCAGTTAACTATGAACATGTGTTGACTTTTATCAAATGCTTTTTCTGCAGCTACTGGATTGTCATATAATTTGTTTCTCCTTTATTTTGTCAACATGGTAATCATATTAAAAAACATTAAAACAGTCTCATGTTCCTGTCATAAACCCAACAGATGTGCTATCATTTTTGTGTTTGATTGGATTCAATTTGCTAATATTTTAAGAATTTTGCTTCTGTGTTTGGGAAGGGAGGTTAGCTTGTGGTTTTCCTTTTGTGTAATGAACTTGCCTTGTTTTGGCATCAAGGATATGCTGGTCTTATAAAATCAATGGGGAAGTGTTTCCCTCTTTTGTTCAGTTCTCTGGAAGAGATTGGTATTACTTTTGTCTTCAGTGTTTGATAGAAAATTTATTAGTGAAGGCATCTGAGACTGGAGTTTTCTTTGTAGCAAAGTTTTATATTATGGATGTAATTATATTAAGTACAGGCCTAGACATATTTCTATATACCGTTTCTTGTGTCCAGTTTAACTTTTTTTGGACTAAAATTAGATGTTGTCTACCTTTTTTGAGAAAGATACTTAGATTATTGATTTTCAGTCTGCATTTCTAATGTATGCATTCACAACTCTACATTTTCCTTTAAACTGTGGTTTTAATAGCATCCTAGAAGCTTTGATGTCATATTTTAATTTTTCTGCTCAAGATGTTTTAAAATGGTCATGGTACTTTTTTCCTTTGACCTTTAGGTAACTTAGACACTTGCTATGAAGTCTGTCTCCCCATGATGAGTCTACACACTGATGTCTCTGCTGAGTTTTTTTCCCTCGTCTTTTATTTTTAAAGCTTGGCTTCCTGGGGATCTTTTCTGTGTGTGCATAGCTGTACGTTCAGCCAGAGACAGAGGTTGTGCGCAATTTTCTCAAGCCAGGAAGACTTCCCCTCTCTATGGAGAGAGCTGCATGTGGCCTGGGAAGTCCATTCGAGTTCAGGGCATTTTCAAGTCTGCTCTCGTTTTTACTTCCACGGGCACTCATGTCTTCTCTATGCAGGTATTCAGACTCTGCTGTGAATGTGTTCGTGTGTTACACATTAGTCTCTGAGATGTATGTGCTCAGCCTCTGGTTAACCCCAGGCTATGTGGAAAAGTTTTCAAGCCTGTCTTTGCCATCTTAACTTCCGGAACATCCTGCCTATGGCTTGTCTCAAATTGTTTTCTTAGGCTAGCAGAAATGCTGTCTCTCTTAGCTTGTAACCGAGATCACCACCTTGAACAACACTGTTTCGTATCAAGTGAGCTTCCGTGACAGTGGCAGCGGAGCTGCTGTTTCTCGCAATTGGTCGTGCCCTGGGTGAAGTAGCATGCTGCTGGGCGGGGGCGGGGGGTGATGGGAGGGCCCAGGCAAGAGCTCTCAATACTTAGGTTAAGCTCTCCAGAGTTCTCCCTCTGTTTGTTGTTTGCTGGAATTTTCAGAATGCCGAAATGATTGTATTTGACAGTTCTGACTGGCTTTATAGTTGCTTTGTGGGGAGATGATTTATCAACCTCTTCATCATGCCAAAGTGAATCTGTTCTAGCTATTGTATTTTTGAGATTTACAATCTTTATTTGATTTTTACCTTTCCTTTTTCTCTTTAAAACAGGTCCCAGTTCTCTGGTGTAATTCTTCACTTGTCATTTTATTTTTTTTGGACATATTAATCATATTTCTTTTAATGTCCATGTTGGATAACTTCCAGTATTTGGATCACCAGTGGAGTCACTTTATCTCATGTCTCCCCACCCCACACCTCTGCCCTGATTTTAGACATTTGGTCTTATCCCCTCACACGATATTTTTGCTAGAGTGTCAGAGCGTGTATTTGTAAAAATTGTAAGAAGCTCTGAATGATGCAATCTTTCTTCAGAGTGCAGTAAGTTTTCTTCTGGAAGACAGTTAGGGGGCTGCTTGTTTTGATTCGGTCAAGAATCGAGACGATGTGATTCTGAGTTTCGTTTGTTTTTCTGGCTGCCCTGAGTCTTCACTGCTTTTGTGCGGGCTTTCTCTAGTTGTGACACATGGAGGCTCTCCTTCCTTGTGGTGCTCGGGCTCTCCTTGCGGTGGCTTTTCCTGTTGGGGAGCCCGGGCTCTAGTGTGCTGGCTTCAGTAGTTGTAACGCTCGGGCTTATCTGCCCCGAGGCATGTGGAATCTTCCCCCACCAGGGATCAAACCTGTGTCCCCTGCATTGGTGGGTGGATTCTGGTCCACCGTGGCAGAGTTTTATTCTTCTTGAGGAATATCTTACTTTGATATTCTTTTATTCCTGGGGCACAAGCTTTTAGAGATCCCAATTGAAACCTAAGGTGTTTGCTGGGGGCTTCCTTCTTGGTGAGCCTGAGCCCCACTTTCTTTTCTTCAGTCCTACAGATCTACCAAAATCTCTGCTGAGTATTTTAACCTCACGTGTGCCACTGTTTTCTGGCTTCTCAGAGTGTGCAGCTTAGGAATCTTGAAGGGAAATGTTTTGTGGAATGTTAGTCTTGCTCTCTGCACCTATCTTTTCTTTGGTGTCTTGGCTCATCCAGTCCTACTCACTTTGGTAAACCTGAACTCTAATTCTTGAGCACATACCGCTGAACCAAAATATTTGAACCACCACTTTCTTCATGGTCTACTGGCCCCCAAGTGTACACAGAAATTGTGTGCACTTGACCATCGACGTGGCAGATCATGGCAAGTTACCCACTTTAGTGCTTTTCCCTTCTCTCCAGCAACTTGTCTCTCAAGTCCTGGTTGCTTGGGTTGCTGTTTAAGGACTCGAACAGCTTTTTGCTTTTTTCAATCTTATCTCCTCTTTCTTCATGGGATTACTGGTCTGATAGCAACTACTTCACTCTTTATGGAAGTGGAGCTCCACAAAAGTATTCTTAGTGTCATTATACTTTATTTGATCTAAGTTGACAGATGTATGATCATGCAATTTTTTTCTCTAGATTAGAATCTTGGAATAATCAAGGAGTCTCTTGAAGATACAATAACTAGACTGGAAAGACTGAAAAATCATCTTGCAAAATTTGAACTAGGGAAATTTTACTCAAAATATATCAGTAGCTAAGAGACAAAATTGTTTTGCATAAATTGACCTGCAGTGTTATTATAATTTTGGTCTTATGAATGCTTTATTTTGAATTACTTCTTACAGTAAAATTAATCATGACTATATAAGGAAATTTTACAAAAATTTGATAATGACTTTTAGTGTGTGGATCACAGCAAACTATGGAAAATTCTGAAAGAGATGAGAATACCAGACCACCTTACCTACCTCTTAAGAAACCTGTTTGCAGGTCAAGAAGCAGCAGTTAGAATCGAACATGGAACAGCAGACATGGAACAACAGTTAGAATTGGACATGGTTCCAAATTGGGAAAGGAGAACGTCAAGACTGTGTATTTTCACCCTGATTATTTAACTTATATACAGAGTACATCATGCAAAATGCCGGGCTGGATGAATCTCAAGTTGGAATCAAGATTACCAGGAGAAATATCAATAACCTCAGATATGCAGATGACACCACCTTAATGGCAGAAAGCATAGAAGAACTAAAGAGCCTCTTGATGAAGGTGAAAAAGGAGAGTGAAAAAGCTGGCTTAAAACTCAACATTCAAAAAACGAAGATCATGGCATCCAGTCCCATCAGTTCAGTTCAGTTCAATCGCTCAGTCATGTCAACTCTTTGCAACCCCATGAATGGCAGCACGCCAGGCCTCCCTGTCCATCACCAACTCCCGGAGTTCACTCAGACTCACGTCCATCGAGTCAGTGATCCAGCCATCTCATCCTCTGTCGTCCCCTTCTCCTCCTGCCCCCAATCCCTCCCAGCATCAGGGTCTTTTCCAATGAGTCAGCTCTCCGCATCAGGTGGCCAAAGTATTGGCGTTTCATCTTCAACATCAGTCCTTCCGGTGAACATCCAGGACTTTAGGATGGACTGATTGGATCTCCTTGCAGTCCAAGGGACTCTCAAGAGTCTTCTCCAACAACATAGTTCAAAAGCATCAATTCTTTGGTGCTCAGCTTTCTTTATAGTCCAATTCTCACATCCATACATGACCACTGGAAAAGCCATAGCCTTGACTAAGATGGACCTTTGTTGACAAAGTAATGTCTCTGCTTTTTAACATGCATCACTTCATGGCAAATAGATGGGGAGACAGTGGAAACAGTGACAGACTTTATTTTCTTGGGCTCCAAAATCACTGCATTTGGTAACCACAGCCGTGAAATTAAAAGATGCTTGCTTCTTGAAAGAAAAGCTATGACCAACCTAGACAGTGTATTAAAAAGCAAAGAGATCACTTTGCTGACAAAGGTCTGTACAGTCAAAGCTATGGTTTTTCCAGTAGTTATGTATGCATGTGCAAGTTGGACCATAATGAAGGCTGAGCGCCAAAGAATTGCTGCTTTCCAACTGCAGTGCTGGAGAAGACTCTTGAGAGTCTTTTGGACAGCAAGGGGATAAAACCAGTCATTCCTAAAGGAAATCAACCCTGAATATTCATTGGGAAGACTGTTGTTGAGGCTAAAGCTCTGATACTTTGGCCACCTGATGCGGAGAGCTGACTCATTGGAAAAGACCCTGATGCTGGGAGGGATTGGGGGCAGGAGGAGAAGGGGACGACAAAGGATGAGATGGTTGGATGGCATCACCGACTCAATGGACGTGAGTTTGAGCAAACTCCCGGACATAATGAAGGACAGGGAGGCCCGGCATGTCCAGCGGGTCACAAAGGGTTGGACACGACTGAGTGACTGAACAACAGCAAAGAATCATATTGTTTTTACGATTTGGAAAACACAAATATTTATAGTGTCAAATTATTGTTTAGGTTTTTTTATTTTAAGTGAAACAACACAGAATGCTTAATTTTTAGAGCTAGTTAATTTTGGATCTAATACTTTTTATTATAGAAAGTAAAAATCAATCTTGAAAATAGCTTTTAAAAATTATTAGGTAAGGTTCATCAGTTGTAACAAATACACTGCTCAGATGAATGATACGGATTATGTGGGGGGATGTGCAGGTGTGATGGGAAACGGTAAGTGGGAAATCTCTGTATCTTACTCTCAATTTTGTTGTGAGTCTTAAACTGCTCTAAAAAAAATTAAAGTCTTCAAAAAATTGTTAGATACACAGAAATTACATTCACCTACTACAGGAGACAGGGATCAAGACCATTCCCATGGAAAAGAAATGCAAAAAAAGCAAAATGGCTGTCTGGGGAGGCCTTACAAATAGCTGTGAAAAGAAGAGAAGCGAAAAGCAAAGGAGAAAAGGAAGGATATAAACATCTGAATGCAGAGTTCCAAAGAATAGCAAGAAGAGATAAGAAAGCCTTCTTCAGCGATCAATGCAAAGAAATAGAGGAAAACAACAGAATGGGAAAGACTGGGGATCTCCTCAAGAAAATCGGAGATACTAAAGGAACATTTCATGCAAAGATGAGCTTGATAAAGGACAGAAATGGTATGGACCTAACAGAAACAGAAGATATTAAGAAAAGATGGCAAGAATACACAGAAGAACTGTACAAAAAAGATCTTCATGACCCAGATAATCACGATGGTGTGATCACTGACCTAGAGCCAGACATCGTGGAATGTGAAGTCAAGTGGGCCTAAGAAAGCATCACTACGAACAAAGCTAGTGGAGGTGATGGAATTCCAGTTGAGCTATTCCAAATCCTGAAAGATGATGCTGTGAAAGTGCTACACTCAATATGCCAGCAAAAACTCAGCAGTGGCCACAGGACTGGAAAAGGTCAGTTTTCATTCCTTAATGCCAAAGAATGCTCAAACTACCGCACAATTGCACTCATCTCACACACTAGTAAAGTAATGCTCAAAATTCTCCAAGCCAGGCTTCAGCAATATGTGAACCGTGAACTTCCTAATGTTCAAGCTGGTTTTAGAAAAGGCAGAGGAACCAGAGATCAAATTGCCAACATCTGCTGGATCATTGAAAAAGCAAGAGAGTTCCAAAAAAACCATCTATTTCTGCTTTATTGACTATGCCAAAGCCTTTGACTGTGTGGATCACAATAAACTGTGGAAAATTCTTCAAGAGATGGGAATACCAGACCACCTGATCTGCCTCTTGAGAAATTTGTATGCAGGTCAGGAAGCAACAGTTAGAATTGTACATGGAACAACAGACTGGTTCCAAATAGGAAAAGGAGTTCGTCAAGGCTGTATATTGTCACCCTGTTTATTTAACTTATATGCAGAGTACATCATGAGAAACGCTGGACTGGAAGAAACACAAACTGGAATCAAGATTGCCGGGAGAAATATCAATAACCTCAGATATGCAGATGACACCACCCTTATGGCAGAAAGTGAAGAGGAACTCAAAAGCCTCTTGATGAAAGTGAAAGTGGAGAGTGAAAAAGTTGGCTTAAAGCTCAACATTCAGAAAACGAAGATCATGGCATCCGGTCCCACCACTTCATGGGAAATAGATGGGGAAACAGTGGAAACAGTGTCAGACTTTATTTTTCTGGGCTCCAAAATCACTGCAGATGGTGACTGCAGCCATGAAATTAAAAGACGCTTACTCCTTGAAAGGAAAGTTATGACCAACCTAGATAGCATATTCAAAAGCAGAGACATTACTTTGCCAACAAAGGTTCGTCTAGTCAAGGCTATGGTTTTTCCTGTGGTCATGTATGGCTGTGAGAGTTGGACCGTGAAGAAGAGTGAGCACCGAAGAATTGATGCTTTTGAACTGTGGTGTTGGAGAAGACTCTTGAGAGTCCCTTGGACTGCAAGGAGATCCAACCAGTCCATTCTGAAGGAGATCAGCCCTGGGATTTCTTTGGAGGGAATGATGCTGAAGCTGAAACTCCAGTACTTTGGCCACCTCATCGAAGAGTTGACTCATTGGAAAAGAGTCTGATGCTGGGAGGGATTTGGGGCAGGAGGAGAAGGGGACGACAGAGGATGAGATGGCTGGATGGCATCACTGACTCGAAGGACATGAGTCTGGGTGAACTCCGGGAGTTGGTGATGGACAGGGAGGCCTGGCGTGCTGTGATTCATGGGGTCACAAAGAGTCGGACACGACTGAGCGACTGATCTGATCTGATCTGACTCTGATATACCAGTGTTATATTGCTATACAGCAATCTACTTTTCTTAGAAGTAATTTACATTAGTAGCAGTTAATATCGATAAGCTGCTTACTAGGTGTCAGATCCTAAGGGGAAAATTTAGTAAGATCTAATAAACTCTGAATAGCGAGAAAGTCAGACTGTTCCTAGTGCTTTGCCTTGTCCAGATGTAAATGCTCTCAGCTGTCATTTGAATGACTGCCGACACCCTTAATACCTATGGAAAGGCCGGCCCTAATCCTAGATCCTTGTGATGTTGGAACAGGGAGGTCTTTAGCCATCAAGTCCAGAATCTTAATTTCTTGGATGAAAATGTCATGACCCAGAAAGGGTAGGTGATTTCCCCAAGTGATTTACTCCAAGATCCCAGAGCCTGCTCATTAGACAGAGCTGGGATTGGAATAGACAAATTATTGTGGCCCGATTTGGAAATTTACCCTAAGATGTCCTTATCACAGAACATATTTATCAAATGTCAAACTGCCACAGCGTCTCCACTGCATTCCTTTAGAAAAATAACCTTAAAAGGTGAAGTTGTCGGTGGGTGGAGATGACAGTGACTCAGCAGTGTCCTTGAGCCCGTTAATGGCTTAGCAGAACTCTCTGTATAGATACTTCTGCCTCCATCTGCCAGATGGCTTTTAGTGGCCCTCCCCCTCCACCCTAGCCCCAGTGCTATAGCTTCGGCAGAAATAAAAGAATAGCAACATGACAATAACAACAGAACAGCCAACCTGCGTGCGTGCTAAGTTGCTTCAGTCCTGTCCGGCTCTTTGTGACTCTATGGACTGGAGCCCGCCAGGCTCCTCTGTCCATGGGCTTCTCCAGGCGGGAATACTGGAGTGGGTTGCCAGGCCCTCCTCCAGGGCCTCTTCCCAACCCAGGGGATTGAGTCCGCATCTCTTGTGTCTCCTGCATTGGCAGGTGAGTTCTTTACCACCAGCGCCACCTGCGAAGTCCAAAAAAACCCAACACACATCTAAAAAACAAAAACAAAAAACCCAAACCTTTCTTTTCTTTCTTTATTTATTTTGCCTAAATGTGAGCATTAGAGCGTTTTAAAAATTTCAAAGATTAAAATGCACCATTTTTGTTACTTATGTCAAATCTTTTCATTTATGCTGTTTTAGGTGTTAATTGGGCTTCCCTGGTGGCTCAGTGGTTAAGAATCCATCTATAATGTAGGAGATGCAGATTCAATTACTGGGTTGGGAATATCTCCTGGAGAAGGAAATGGCAACCCACTCCAGTCTTCTTGCCTGGAGAATCCCCGTGGACAGAGAAGCCTGGCGGGCCACTGTCCATGGGGTCGCAAAGTGTCAGACACGACTGAGTGACTAAGCCCACACCCAGCAGGACAAAGTAAGCATCCCTGAACACAAACATTGGCAAGTAGGGACAGAAAGCGTTGCTAGTGGTTTTTATTTTTGTCTTTTTATTATGGAAAAACTTTAAATGTATTCAAAAGTAGAGAAAATGGTAGAATGAATCCGTATTTCACTAATCATGAAGCCTTAACAATGGTCAACATATGGCCAATCTAGCTTCTTTCATCTGCCCCTCCCCACTGGATTATTTTAAACAAAGCCCAGATGTCTTATTTCATCTGTGACTATGCCAGAGTGTATCTTTAAAACAATAAAGAGACTTGCCTTTGTAAAAAAAAAAATAACCACAATGCTATTAGCACACCAGAAAACAGCATTCTTTGCTGTCATCAAAAATATCTGATGCGTATTCAGATTTCCCTGATTGTCTTGTAAATTTTTTCTCAGTTGGTGAGTTAGAATCAGATCCAAATAAGGGCCACACATGCGCTTAGTTGATAAATGTCTCAGGCCTCTTTTAATCTATAGGTTCACCCTTTTCTCCCTCCTCTTGCGATTTATTGCAGAAACCAAATTCTTCACCTGTAGAATTTCCTACAGTATGAATTTTTGCTAATTGTATAGCCCTGATGTAGCTTAATTTTCCTGTCCCCTGTATTTCCCATAAACTGGTAATTAGAACCAGAGCTTTGGCAGATTTTGGGGTAGGGGGCATATGCTTTCTAGTGACCTTCCCTGGTGGCTCAGTGATAAAGAATCTGCCTGCAGTACCGGAGACATGGGTTTGATCCCTGGATCAGGAACATTCTCTGGAGGAGTAAATGGCAACCCACTCCAGCATTCTTGCCTGGAGAATCCCATGGACAAAGGAGGCTGGTGGGCTACAGTCCATGGGGTTGCAAAGAGTTGGACACGACTGACTGAGCACACACACACGTATACTTTGTCCTGCAGGACATCAGGGGCCACATGCTACCTGGCCTTCCTGTTTGTAGGGTTAAGTTTGACCTGCGAACAAGTGTCGTCAGCCTGACACATCCATTATAAACTCCCCCATCTGCTTTGTGCCTGGTGGTTTTAGCAATCACTGGTAATTATTGTCTAGATCAGGGGCTGGCAGACTCTTTCTATAAAGGGCCAGATAGTGAATATTTCAGACTTTGAGAGCCATATGGTCTCCATCATTGCACATAGCAGCCTTAGGTAACATGTAAATAACTGGGCATAACTGTGTTCCTATAAAACTTTACTTACCAGATTAGGTCTGGCCTGTTGGCCAATTTTTTTGCTGACTCCTGACCTACATCAATTATTTCATAAGGGGTTGCAAGATGATATGATTCTATCATTCTTTCTTTGTTTATTCACTGAAAGCCTTCTGTAAAGAATTTGACCTCATCTGGTATTCGGCTCCTCTAAGCAACTGTTTGTAAAGGAAAAGCAGGGTAAATACTGGAGTCTTTCCCTTTGTTTATTATCCACCTTCAGAATATGGTGTTGGTTTCCTAGCATCTTCCAGAGGTGACCATTTTGTTTTTAAAGTACCATCATGGAATTCCAGATCTGTGACATGGTCGATATTTCAGGCCTCCTAGACTTGGGCCCTGTACATGCTCAGAAGAGCCTCTCGGCTGTTGTCTTAATAGTTAAACTGCAGCCGTGTGGCACTTCCCAGACGTCTTTATTTTATTGTTATTATTATTTTTTTTGTCTTTGAGTGAATCTAAATCTCAAGGACAGATGTCCTCAAATATTTTCCTTTGGCAGGTGTTAAATGAGTGCCCATTCTATGTCAGACCCAGTCCTGGATCCTTTCCTCCCAGGCATCCTTATATCCCTGGCAGAAAGGCTCTGATGTACAGTTGTTATAGAATAAGTGGTCTCCTTCTGCAGCTGTAGAATCCACGATGCTCTGGTTTCCAGTTTTATCAGGTAAGAAAAACACGTTTTTCAAATTCAACAGTGAGATTCTTTCACATAGCTTTCCATAGTTTTTAATCTGTGTTAAAACATTTGTTTTTAATCATGGCTAAGTCACTGCTATTAAGCGAGATTGACATTTAAGTGTTCACAATGCAATATTATTTAGTTAGCCTGCAATCTGAAATTTGATTTAATACCCTCTGGTTTTTCATTAGTGCCAAGTGGGGGAAAAAACGGACACATTTAAAGAGCTCAAATTTAACATTGTCAGAAATGTTGAAATGCTCTCTCCTGGTGAATCAGCCAAAGTTCTCTTCAATCAGTGGACTGTTCCGATGCTCCTTCTCGCTTCCTCTCTCTCTTGTTTTAGCGCTGAGTTCGCTCTGCATTTTCTCTCTGTTGTGGCCGGACTTTCACCCTAAACCCACAGGCTCTGTCTTCCCCTCAGTTATTTGAGGTTCTGTGAGGTCTCCTTTAAGTGTCGGTGTCGCTGCCCTGCTGCTGCTTTTGACACCTCCTTGTCACCCTCTCTTTCCTTGGATTTAGGGGCGACCTTTAGTTTTTCTTCTCATCCTCCTCTTGCTTGCTTCCCTCTCCTCTCTTTTCCCAACCCACCAGCAATGTGCCCGGATCTTGTTTGATCTCACCTCCGCGTTTCTCTCTGACTTGCTTGGGAAGCTCGTGGTTTGCCAGTCTTGGGTTCACGATTTTAATTATCCCCGCTCCGCACATGACTCTAGAGCCCTGTCTCCAACGCTGAGCTCCGATGTTTCTATTTCTATATTTATTGTCAAGGATGAGATGTTTAAACGTTGACTACTTTTTTTTTTTAACAACCGAAGATAAGATCCAAGAGAAGAGAGTATACCGTGTTCCTGAGGTACCTTTCAATGTAGTCCTGTCCCTCTTGAAGTCCCTGGTGGTTGGCTGATCAATGAAACGATCTTGAAGATGGGTTTAAAGCCTTCTGAAACTTGTCTACAGATCCCTCTCCGTTTCCATCTTCGGCTATACCCTGTCTCTGGTCTGGCCCTATATCTGCTGGCTGTCCTTGCTTTAGACTGCTTTATAACATTTCTCTATTTAATATATCTTGCCACACCACCAGTTTCCCTTCTTTCTGGAAAGATTTTCCAGATGAATTCTGACCATCTTCAGATACCAGAAGCTGAACCCCTTTTCTCTGAACCATAAAACTGGTTGTGTGTGTGTGTGTGTGTGTGTGTGCTTTTGGCAATTCCATGGACTGTAGCCCGCCAGGCTCCTCTGTCCATGGGACTTTTCAGGCAAGGATACTCAAGTGGGTTGCCACTTCCTGCTCCAGGGGATCTTCCCAACCCAGGGATTGAACTCCAGTCTCTTGAGTTTCCTGCATTGGCAGGCGATTCTTTACCACTGAGCCACCGGGGGGGCTCGAGCAGGTGGCTCAGTGGTAAAGAACCTGCCTACCAATGCAGGAGATGAGGGTTCTATCCTTGAGTCAGGAAGATCCCCTGGAGAAGGAAATGGCAACCCACTCCAGTATTCTTGCCTGGAAAATCTCAAGGATGGAGTAGCCTGGCAGGCTACAGTCCATGGGGTTGCAGAAGAGTCTGACATGCTTAAACAACTAAATAACAACACCACAAAATTAGGAGGAATTTTTTTTTTCATGACTTGAAAACTTCCCCAAACCCATTATTTTCTGCACTGATAAGAAGGGAAGCAATGTTTTATTTTTTATCTTTTGAAGATGTGAGTATTTAGTATGTCTGACACACAACAAAATCATTTAACCCTAATGTGTAATAAATGTAAAACTTTATTTCCTAACAGTGTGCTGCTTTTCCTATACAAACATCATTTTTATCTCATTAAAAAAACATTGAAGCTCTTTGCTTTATCCTAATCTTCACAGTTGAGTATGTGTCGATCAATAAAGCCACTTTATGTAACTGTTGCAGAGTGACACGTTCATTAAGATTGAGGCTGAAAGGCCTTTTGAGAAAAGCCCTTCAGGGCAAATTCAATAACACTTAATCTAATATTTCTGTTTCTGCTTACCAAGCTTATATTAAGGCAAATAGTAAATGTGGTAGAATTTAGAAAGTGATTTTTTTTCCTTTAAAAATCTTTGCCCATTATTAATTGAAGTATTTTGTTCATCGGATTGATCACATTTTACTGAGTCAGACCACAGGTGGGCCTTGGTAAGTACAGATATTCAGGATATGTAGGCATTTCTATTGAAGATGGAGGAGAGAGAATACATTCCTTAGAATTATGGGAAGTGAGCAAAACACTTTTGGGAGAGATGAAAAGGAAAAATATTTTCATTTGTGACTTTGTTTTTACTTTAGAATAATAGTATAGCAAGAATACCTTTCTGGCTTTTACTATATTTATAATTTTGAGAAAGTTGTGAGTTTCGAGACTAGTAGTGGTCATTTTTACTTAGTGTATAAGGAAACATTTAGAGAAAATTTAAAACGCTTTAAGGGCAAAGTATACCTCTTCATGGAGAAGGAAATGGTAACTCACTCCAGTGTTCTTGCCTGGAGAATCTAAGGGATGGAGGTGCCTGGTGGGCTGCCGTCTATGGGGTCGCACAGAGTCAGACACAACTGAAGCGACTTAGCAGCAGCAGCAGCATACCTCTTCAGATTGATGTCCTGATATTTACAGACAAACAATCCTACAGAAGTTGTAATCTCTGATTTTTATTGATGAGTATCTAGGAGCCTAAACTTGAAGCTGACTGTGGATAAATATTTATGAAAATGGGATTTTCAATGATGAAGATAAAAGAATTCATTCATTTGTTCAACATATATTGGAGGCTTTCTAGATGGTATGATTTAAGGGCACCCCACTCCAGTACTCTTGCCTGGAGAATCCTATGCATGGAGGAGCCTGGTGGGCTGCAGTCCATGGGGTCGCTAAGAGTCAGACACGACTGAGCGACTTCACTTTCACTTTTCACCTTCATGCATTGGAGAAGGAAATGGCAACCCACTCCAGTGTTCTTGCCTGGAGAATCCCAGGGACGGGGGAGCCTGGTAGGAGGCCGTCTATGGGGTTGCACAGAGTTGGACACGATTGAAGCGACTTAGCAGCAGCAGCAGCTGCAGCATATCAACCTAAAGCAGGAATGAGTTTGGACTATTCCTGGAACTAGCAAATGGGGATGTGACAGGAAGGTGACATGAGTGGTGAATCCAGACAAGACCGAAGGGAATGTAGAGGCCAGACTGTGCCGTAGGGAGTCTGGACTCTAATCTCTATGTAATGGAAAACTACTCAGTGATGGTGACTGTTTTGCTTAGTATTAATGTGTGAAGTCACTCAGTCATGTCTGACTCTTTGTGACCCCGTGGACTGTAGCCCGCCAGGCTCCTCTGTCCATGGGATTCTCCAGGCAAGAATACTGGAGTGGGTTGCCATTTCCTTCTCCAGGGGATCTTCTCAACCCAGGGATCGAACCTGGGTCTCCTGCACTGCAGGCAGACACTTTATCCTCTGAGCCACCAGGGAAACTTAGTATTAATATTCATATATAAAACAATATTTAGAGAAAATATAGAAACCTTAATGACAAAGTATACCTCCTTAGGTTGATGTCTATAAAAATATAATCTAATTTACATTTCTAGAAGTTCATATTTGAGCTGCAAAGAAGATAGTTTGTTGTGGGGCAAAACAGAAGCAGGAAGATTATTTAGGAGACAATATCCTAACAGATAGGCTTTCTAGGTGGTCCTGGTGGTAAAGAATCTGCCTACCAATGCAGGACATGCAGGAAATGTGGGTGTGATCCCTGGGTCGGGAAGATCCCCTGGAGGAGGGCATGGCACCCCACTCCAGTATTCTTGCTGGGAAAATTCCATGGACACAGAGAAGCCTGGCAGGCTACATGGGGTGACCACGTAGGTCACCCATGGGGTCCCACCATGGGGTTGCAAAGAGTCAAACACAGCAATTGTAATGGACAAGGTCACACGTGGGTGCAGATGGAAGACTGGAGACACGTTGTGGGCAGAGTTGACTCTTCTCCCTAGTGAGTTGGATGTGAGGAGTGAGACGCGGGGTAGGATGAAGCAGGACTCTTGGGTTGTGACCTGAAAAACAGAGAATGAGAAACTAGCACACATTGTAAAGCAGTTTTATCCCAGTTTACAAGGTAACTAATCATTAATTTAAAAAGCAGAGGAGGGTGGTGCCATTCATTATGATGGAGAAACTGTACTGGGTGTGGTTAGAAGTGAAGATCAAAAACTGGTCTTGGATTGAATTCAGATCTGAAATGTTAGTGAGAAGACAAGGGGTGGGGTCTAGTAGGCGGTCTGTGACTCAGGGGAAAGGTGTGAGCTGTAGACCCAGAGTCAGGGGGGCTGTCAGGTGGCACTTAAAACTGTGGGAGCAGATGCGATGATCAGTGGCTCCAGACCAAGTGCTCGGGTGCCCCAACCTTCAGAGACGTGGTAGAGGAGGAGCTGGCAGAGAACGAGTGGTCCCGAAGAGAACTGGGGAAATGTGGCATCCTGGCAGGGATGAGCAGAGAGGGTTTGGGGAGGAAGGCCGTGGGCAGTGGGTGGAAAACTCTAGAGAGGTGAAACGAGATGAAGGCAGAGAAGGATCCATTTATTACCTTTATAGTCGACTTCTGCCTTCAGAAATCTCATCTTACTTGATTTTGTATCCTCAACGTCTAGCACATAGCTTGACGCATCATAGGCATTGGGTAAATACTTGTTGAATAATTAAATGAAAGAGGTGGTATGAAAAGAGGGCTACATCATGTGTCTATCGGAATTAAAATCCAACTACTGCTCTTTTAAGTATTTTCTGTAGGAATTGAAGATGGCTTTCCTATCAATTACTAATATATTGATTAAAATGTTTTGAAAGTCTTTGATTTTCAGCTATGATTTCGGGCGTATGATTGTGTAGTTTTTTTGACCAGTAGGTATGTTTCCTCTGTTTTCCAAAAGAAAGGCAGTTACATTCGTTTGGGAGAAGGAGCATTTGAGTATGTGTGTATGTGTGGTATTAGTTTTATTTGAAATCAGCATTAAAATAATTAACTTATTTCTACCTAAGTTTGAAGTTGTAGAAATGTTGCAAAGCACCTACGTTAGTCTCTTTGATCATGTTATTCTTTCTTGATATAGTTAGAGACTTTTATTCAATTTGGCCAAGGGAAATTATGGGGAAGGATTAATAGCAAAGAGGTTTGTCTAATGGGAAAGGATTCAGTCACTTTTAACAATGTAATTTGTAGCCTATATTCCTGTTAACACTTGATCTTCTTATATTCTACTTTTGCTTCTTCCAAGTAAAGTAAGATACCAGATAAGCAATCCAAACTTATAAAAGAAAGAATGAAAGAAAGTGTAGTCGCTCAGTCATGTCTGACTCTTTGTGACCTGTGGACTGTAGCCCACCAGGCTCCTCTGTCCATGGAATTCTCTAGGCAAGAATACTGGAGTGATTGCCATTCCCTTCTCCAGGGGATCTTCCTGACTTAGGGATCAAGCCTGGGTCTCTCACATTGCAGGAAGATTCTTTACCATCTGAGCCACCAGGGAAGCCAAAACTTAATAAGACTTAATAAGACATCTGTTCATGTCCTATACAGACAGAATACTCATGAAAAAAAATAAAATAAAATTTCCCTTTCAACTCATCAGGTCGTGGAGATTATTAGAATCCTGTAAGTTTGGTAGATAACGTTTTACTTGCTGTGAGTTCTGTCTATAGATAGAAAACCTGGGTTGCTTGGTTCAGTGCATATTCTTATAACTGCTACCGGTTTAGAATGCCGAAGTACTTAAAAATATCAGTGGATACATTATTTATAAATTTCTGACAGCATCCGTATAGTATTTACTTATGTAAAATATTTCTACCCATATGATTTCATTGAATCCTTACAACAACTGCTGAGACAGGTGTTCCTTCTTAGTCCAAGATCAGATAGCCTGTCAGTGTCAGAGCTGAGCCCCACATCTGGGTCTCCTGACTCATTTCAGACTGCCTTCAAGTGATGGCCATGCCTCTGACTCCCCACAAGTGCTGAGATTGCAGGTGTGGATATACGTAGGGTGAGGAGAACCTGACTTTTCTCCGTCATTGCTGGACATACACACTGGTTTAAGAGAGTTGGCAAATGATGAATCGTTAAATCCCTCCTCCATCTGTATAAACAGTGGCCTCTCATCCAGCAGTTAAAGCCTGGAGCGCTCGGTCATTAATTCTGCTGTATTCTAATAAATAGATTATGATTCCCCATCAAATTAAATTGCCTGGTTGTGGAGGAGGGGTAAAGTAAGAGTTTCTGTCTTTGACGGAAGTTTTCTGGAAGTGCTCAGAAGGCTGCCAAGCAACCACTAAGGGTTATTGGTGTTGGAGGTTAAATTCGTTTTAGAGTCGGCTGGTGATCCTTCAAGAATGAGCGTTCGGCATCTACTGAGCCTCTTCTTCCAGAGTTTTCTAAGTTAGAGCCTTTTTTTAATAGCAAGAAGGATTGTTCTTAATGAAAAGGCACAGCAACCGCCCCACCCCCACCAATCTGAGCTTATCATGCTATACAAAAGCTTAAATGTTGTTAATGTTCCCTAAGGGGGCGCTATGATCACTGGGACTGAAATCAGCATATTATTGGCAATTTGTAATTATTAACAGTAATGTGAGTTTTTCAGACTCTAACTGGAAGCTAACTTAATGAATCTCTGGATGGAAAGACTGGACATTCTTGAAGGTAGATGCCACATATATGGTATAAGTTTACTTTGAGACTCAAGGGCCATAATACTAAGATTTGGAGTGTAGGGATTTGTGAATGCGATTTAGCATTATATGGCCAGTATGTGTCATTTTTAGTAGCTGAGCTTAACATCAGTGTCCTGCCTTGGTTATTCACAAAGAAGGATGGTGCTGCAAGTGCTGGCATCTCTCATATTGTTTTTCACTTTTTGGGTGGGGGGTGGGTTAGAGCTATCAGTCAAGAATTTAAGATGTCATAAAAACTGATGATCAAAAACCGAAAATGTTTGAATAATGATGTTCCAGTTTTGCACAAAAAGAAATTAAAGATAGAAGCAAGTCTTTAGCACCATCTCTAAAAACAGGAACCATAGGTAATGTAAGTGACTGCTGCTCAATCTGGATCAGTTTTTTGGTTAGAGAACCCTTTAAAATATACTGTCTACCCATGTAGGAAGCAATGTTAATACTGTTTATTTTCCAGGATTGGAGGAGGATCCAGGAAATGAGAATTGAGACTTGGCAGTGTTGCTGTTTCATAAGGGGAAAAAATATAACCTGTCCTGTTAATGCCAAATTAAAATGGTTGATGGACTCCGTGAGCATGATTCAGGCTAAATGAAACCAGTATGAGAAATATTGGAAGAAACTAAATTCACCCTGAGACATATAAAGATAATTTATATGGACACTGGAGTGAGGCAGAGGACAGAGCCCTGGACAGGCGACAAAATAGCATCACATTTGATGGCTTATTTTTTGAGCTCCCTTTGTTCTTATTTCTTATGTGATCTTAGAAAAAATGCTTATCTTTTGTGTCCATTTACATATCCTTTAGGGCTCCCCAGGTGGTGCTAGTAGTAAAGAACCCACCTGCCAAAACAGGAGACACAAGAGCCAAGGGTTTGATCCCTGGGTCGGGAAGATCCCCTGGAGAAAGGCATGGCAACCCACTTGAGTATTCTTGCCTGGAAAATCCCCATGGACAGAGGAGCCTGGGGGGCTACAGTCCGTGGGGTCGCAAAGAGTCTGACACGACAGAAGCAACTTAGCACAGCACAGCATATGTCTATTAAATAGGAATGATGGTGCCCTTCATTATTATGAAGGTTATGTATGTTTCTAAAATTTTTCAGTTTCTTAGAGAAAGTCTCTTAATTAACAGAAGTAATTATAGTAAAAATTATAAAAGTTTATATATAGAGGAAGGTACAGGGGACTTTCTTTTGACCAAGAACTTTCTAACACAAACAAAAATTGCAAGGATCTCTTAGGCAGCTTCAAAGTATTCAAGGAAGTCTTTTAGGTAGGATGATGATAAATGGTGGCTGCCTGCTGTCACTCTGCGAGGTCACAGAGTAGAGACCTTTGTGTCCCCTCATGGAAGTGTAGTCACGTGGGTCCTCCCGTTCCCAGCCAGATCCCCAGGGATATAACAGAAATAATGGTTCCATGAACACATGGTTAATGCGGTAGAGTGGCAGCTGGAGACAGACGCCGACCTGACAAAATATAGTAAGAGCACATAAGGAGATTTAAATGCAGCCTAAGAAGACTTCCTAGAGAGGAAAAGCATGATTTTCCCATCAAACATTTCAGTAAATGAATTGAAGGAGATGACAGTCTTCCTGGAGACTTGAATGAAGAGCCAGGTCTCTCAAGTGGAAGAAGCTGAAAGCATAGAACAAAAATATAAAGAAAGGGATCCAAATCACAAGAGAAAATGGATCTAGGAAATATAACATGTGAGTAACAGGAGAGCCAGAGGGAGGAAAAGGACAGATGGAGGAAAGGCAATAATTAAATAAATATAAGAAATAAATTTTCTGAGCTTGAAAATCAAGACTTGTGTCTGTACATTCAAATGTCTCATCAAGTTCCAGGCAAGATTTCTAAATTCTCTGTAATA
The DNA here is from genome assembly GCF_003369695.1 of Bos indicus x Bos taurus. NCBI lineage: Eukaryota > Metazoa > Chordata > Mammalia > Artiodactyla > Bovidae > Bos > Bos indicus x Bos taurus. The sequence continues at coordinate 43,808,806 of NC_040098.1, read as the reverse complement.
CAGGAAAAGTTCTCGAACTCTTTAAGAATACAAAGCAAAACCTTAAAAGCTTCCAGAAAGAGAGAATGAATTACCTACCATTTAAGGATTATCAGAGAAGGCAATAGCACCCCACTCCAGTATTCTTGCCTGGAAAATCCCATGGACGGAGGAGCCTGGTGGGCTACAGTCCATGGGGTCGAAAAGAGTCGGACACGACTGAGCGACTTCACTTTCACTTTTCACTTTCTTGCATTGGAGAAGGAAATGGCAACCCACTCCAGTGTTCTGGCCTGGAGAATCCCAGAGACGGCGGAGCCTGGTGGGCTGCCATCTATGGGGTCGCACAGAGTCGGACACGACTGATGCGACTTAGCAGCAGCAGCAGCAGCAGCAGCAGCAGACTAGCAACACATTTCTCACTGATGACCCCAGAAACTAGAGATAGTGGAGTCCCTTCCATAGACCATGGAGACAAAAGTGAAAATCGCATACACAGTCAAGCTACCATCTCTCTGTTAGGGTAAAATAAATTTACTGTTACGTAAAAATTCAGAGATGTCATCACCCATTTTCTAACAAAAGTACTTAAGAAGAGTATCAAGTGAAAAGCATCTAAACAAAAGTTAATCAGAAATACTTCAAGGTGAGCAGAGATAATAGCAGAGGAATTTTTTTTTTTAATTTCTAAATTAACCATTTAATTGAAGTGGAAAGGAAAGAGTAAGTTCAAATAGTCTTTACATTAAATGTGAATGAACTGAATTTTCCCATTAAAAATTTGATACTATTAGACTAAATTCAAAAGCAAAACCCAGCTATATGGTATTTTTAAGAAACATTTGAAACAAAGTAATGGAAGTTGAAAAAACAAAACAAAAAAAAAAAAACGGTAGACAAAGATCCCAGGTCAATACAGAGAGTCAGAAGAACTAGTAATATTAGGTTTAGTATTTAAGTTATATTTAAGATAAAGGCATACTTAGGATAAGGAAAGAGATTATATAATGATTCTTAAAAAGCACAGTTTATGAAGAAGATACATAAGCCTGTATATATAAAGAACATAGCCATTAAATCTGTAAAGCAGAGGATTAGAAATGCAGTTACGATGAGACACTTTAGTAAGCCTTTCTCGTTTGTCTCAACCCATCTTAAGTTCATGCAGACCTCTAAGATGGAGAAATTGAATAAGTAAAAAAGTTAGATTTAACAGATATGCAAGAACCTTACATCCTTTGAATACAGAATATTTCTTTTCTGGTTTACTTACAAACCTTGATTATATACTTGACCACAAAGAAGACCTTAACAAAGCCAAAGGAAAAGAGATTTTTACAGATCTCATTCTCTGATCATAATCCAGTAAGATTAGAAATGAACAAGAGAAGGTAATAAAAAAGAAACTTTACTTGGAAATTTAAAATCACTCTTTATGGCCTTTGTATCAAAAGAAGAGGCAAAAGTCAATTTACACGATATCTAGAAATCAATAAAGGGGGCATGATTTATTCTAAAAGCTGTGAGGTAGAATGAAAGCTATAGGCAGTGGAAGTTTACAGCCTTGGGATGTGTTCATTATTTAAGAATAGAGACAAAGTGTACCTCATCATGAAATGAGAAAGAAGAATGACAAAACAAACTAAAGTAATCAGAAGGAGACAATAGCAAAAGCTGAAGTTAGTGAAATAAAAAATAATAGAAAGGATAAATACGTATGCTAAATTTACATGTGCTGAATTGCCTCAGTCGTGTCCTACGCTATGGACTGTAGAGCCCATGAGGCTCCTCTGTCCCTGGGATCCAGCTGTAAACAGCTGGTTCTTTGAAACAGTAAGATAAGACATAAAGATTTGTGTCTGATTAGGAAATGAATAGAGAGTGAAAAATTTACAGACTAGAAATGAGAAAAAGGATATAATCAGAGCTACAGGAGCAATTCAAAGAAGATAACAAACACAACTGCATTTGAGACCTCCCTGGTGGTCCAGTGGCTAGGACTCTGTGCTCCTAATGCCGGGGGCCCAGGATTCATCCCTGGTCAGGGAACGAGATCCCCCAGGCTGCAAGCAAGGATCCCGCTGCATGCCACAACAGAAATAAAGGATCCGGCGTGCTGCACCTAAGACCCAGTGCAAACCAATACATAAATAAAAACAAAGATTAAAAAAGGTAACTTCATTCAGCTCCAGGACAATAAAGTTTCAGAAACCTGAAATGGCTTATTTCCTTGCCAAATATAAATGTCTAAACTTGACTCAGGAAAAAGTAGAAAATTTGAGTAAGACAATAAATACCATAAAAGACATTGGAAAAGTGATTAAAGATCTTCCCTTTAAAAAGGCCGTGGTGGGACTTCCCTCATGGTATAATGAGTGAGAGACGGTCTGCTAATGCAGGGGACACGGATTTGGTCCCTGATTGGGGAAGATCCTACATGCCACGGGCAACCGAGCCCATGCGCCACAACTGCTGAAGCCTGTGCCCCCTAGGGCCCGCGAACCACAGCTAATGAGCCCCTGGGCAGCAACTACTGAAGCCCGAGTGCCCCAGTGCCTTGCTCCACAACGAGAGAAGCCACCACAGTGAGAAGCCTGTGCTCTGCAACTCGAGAAAACCTGCTTGCAGCAATGAATACCCAGTGTGATCAAAACCAAAAAATAAATAAAAATTATTTTTAAAAAGGCAATGGGATCATATGAAGTTATAGATGAGATTTATGTGTGTGAATGTTTAGTCGCTCAGTCATGTCTGACTCTTTGAGACGCCATGGATTATAGCCCACCAGGCTCGTCTGTCCATGGAGTTCTCCAGGCAAGAATACTGGATCGGGTTGCCATGCCCTCCTCTAGGGGATCTTCCCAACCCAGGAACTGAACCCAGGTCCCCTGCATTGCAGGTGGATTCTTTACCATTTGAGTAGGGTTTATCCCAAGAACAGAAGAGTGGAAATCTTATCAGTGAAATCCTTCACTGGATCAAATTAGGGCTAGAAAATCATATGGTCATATCAGGAGATGCTGAAAAGTGTTTAATAAAATGTGTAGACACAGTAAAAAAATATAAATCAGAAACAGGAAGAATGGAAAGAAACTACATGAGTCGAATCCGACTCTGTAGTCCCGTGACTGCAGCCTGCCAGGCTCCTCTGTCTATGGGGATTCTCCAGGCAAGAGTACTGGAGTGGGTTGCCATGCCCTCCTCCAGGGGACGTTCCCAACCCAGGGATCGAAGCCAGGTCTCCCTCACTGCACGTGTATTCTTTACCCTTTGAGCCACCAGGGAAGCCCTGGTGTATAAGCCCTAGTACAGTGGACCATTTACCAAAATAAACAGTGTCATCCTAAACAGCAAAACACAAAATTTACAGTAGTGTTACTAATACTTAGTTATTAAGTAACTAAACCTTTCTATCACTTATTTATTTAACAAATGTTTTTTCCAGCATCTCCTTTGGGTCAGGATATTGGTCTGTATTCTCAGGAATGAATAAAAAAGAGAAAAGGCTGTGATTCATGGAGCTTACATTCTAGTGGGAATTGTTAACTTTGTCTTAGAGTTTGTGGTAAGTTCATTAAAACAAGAAAAATGAAATAACTGGAATAAATACTAGAAAAGACAAGCTAAAACTATCTTTTCCCCCTAGTGATATCAATGTATACCTTGCAAATCCAAGACACCCCCAGTAAATCCTGTAAACATAAGAGAATTTGGTAAGTGGCTAAATTTAAAATAAATAAAATCAAAGCCTCCTTCTTGCCCCAAAATAGCAACAGTCCCTTATAAATGAAGAGTAAGGACAAATTAGAATAGTAGCAAAACCCTAAAAATACTAAAGAATAATTTTAAAAGGCATGAAACATGGAGAAAATGAAAATATATTGAAGAACACAGATCAAGATTGTGAACAAGTGAGAGACCATGTTCTTGGATTGGAAGTCTTAGTATATTTTTTATTGGAGGATAATTGCTTGGAAGTCTTAATATTTATACATTTGATGCGATTCCAATCCCAACAGGTTTTTTTTTCCAATTTGATAAAATGATCTGAAAATTTATAACAGAAGGTTAAGTGCCACTAATAGCCAAGAAAATAATTCCTCCATTGCCTCCCTCCAGACCACTGAAATGTAAGCTCAGGAGAGAAGGGATTTTGCTCGCGGTTGAATCGTCAGCACCTACAATTGTGTCTGGAACATACAAGACACTTAATAAATAGTTGAATGAATTAATAAAGGAGACTTCCTCAAGGAGACATAACTTACCAGGTATCAAAACATACTAAAAAGCCATGATACTCAAGTTACTATGGTCGAGACAGATGGCTAAACAAATAGATCAATGCAATATAGTAGAACATCGGAAATAGATCTCGGAACGCATGAGATTTTAATACATGTCAAGCAGATGCAGAAGGCCAACAAATTAGACTTGGCTTAGCAGATAAGAATCTGCCTGGAATGCAGGAGACACTGGTTCCATCCCTGGGCCGGGAAGATCCCCTGGAGAAGGAAATGACAACCCATTCCAGTATTCTTACCTGGGAAATCCCCGTGGACAGAGGATCCTGGTGGGTTACAGTCCCTGGGGCTGCAAAAGAGTCAGACCCAACTTTGCGACTAAACAACAGTAACGTGAAGACAGAATTCAGAGAACAAATCCTGGAGGCCAACAAATGAGAAGACAGTCTCGCTCAAATCATGACATATCACCCCTCAGGCTGGCAAAAATTACATCAATATCATCTATTGCTGTTAGGGGAGAAGAGCTCTCACATTACTGAGTTTTGAAGTCTGTGTGACAGTCTTTTTAGAAGACAATCCAGCAGCATGTGTGCGGAGTAACATCTGTTTGACCCAGGAATTCCACTCCTTGTTCTCTTAAAAAAATGAAACACTGTATGCATGGGTGTGTATCCCAAGATTGTGTTCTACAGTAATGTTAGTGTGGAGGATAAAATGGAGATACATGAATGCTTATCAGGGGAGGAATGGTGGGCTATATTACATTCATCCCAATGGTGAAATGTTATACAGCCGTTAAAAAGGAATTTGGGGCTGTATTGGTTGAATTGAGAGATTTTAAAAGTGAGTCTTTATTTAGTGGGAAAAACAAGATGCAGAAAACTGGATATAGTGTAATAGTTAGGAAAAATAATGGGAAAAACTGTGCTTATAGTGTCTTTCCAATTATATGTACATGGATAGATAATATGCATGTTGGAATATATATGGAAGAAAACATGCTGCTGCTAAGTTGCTTCAGTCATGTCCGACTCTGCAACCCCATAGATGGCAGCCCACCAGGCTCCACTGTCCCTGGGATCCTCCAGGCAAGAATACTGGAGTGGGTTGCCATTTCCTTCTCCAATGCATGAAAGTGAAAAGTGAAAGTGAAGTCGCTCAGCAGTGTCAGACTCTTTGCGACCCCATGGACTGCAGCCCACCAGGCTCCTCCATCCATGGGATTTTCCAGGCAAGAGTACTGGAGTGGGGTGCCATCACCTTCTCCTGGAAGAAAACATAGCAGGTAGTTAATATGGGTTATTGGAGGGAAGGGAGTGCCTTTCAGGCTGATACCAGTGAAGGGAAGTGAAGAGGAGAAATTAACCAAATAAAAAGGGAACACATAGAGAGACCACTAATAAATAAACAATATGTATGATGACTTTTCCAACAAAGGTCCGTCTAGTCAAGGCTGTGGTTTTTCCAGTGGTCATGTATGGATGTGAGAGTTGGACTGTGAAGAAAGCTGAGCGCCGAAGAATTGATGCTTTTGAACTATGGTGTTGGAGAAGACTCTTGAGAGTCCCTTGGACTGCAAGGAGATCCAACCAGTCCATCCTAAAGGTGATCAGTCCTGGGTGTCCATTGGAAGGACTGATGTTGAAGCTGAAACTCCAGTACTTTGGCCACCTGATGCGAAGAGCTGACTCCTTGGAAAAGACCCTGATGCTGGGAAAGATTGAAGACAGGAGGAGAAGGGGACAACAGAGGATGAGATGGTTGGATGGCAGCACTGACTCGATGGGCATGGGTTTGTGTGGACTCCAGAAGTTGGTGATGGACAGGGAGGCCTGGCGTGCTGCAGTTCATGGGGTCGCAAAGAGTCTGACACGACTGAGCTGAAACTGAACTGAAAATGATGCCTTTGGGGGCTTCCCAAGTGGCTCAGTTGTAAAGGGCCTGCCTGCCAACACAGGAGACACAGGAGACATGGGTTCAATCCCTGGGTGGGAAGATCCCCTGGAGGAAGAAATGGCAACCCACTTTAGTATTCTTGCCTGGAGAATCCCATGGACAGAGGGCATGGCGGGCTACAACCCATAGGGTCTCAAGGAATCGGATACTACTGAGCACACACACACAGGCGATAATGTTTGTATGCTTTTGTATATAAATTTGTGTGTGTGTGTGCATGCAGGCGTGCACATGTACACACATGTGCAAATGAAACTTTTAAAGAATTCCTATTGGCTTTGGCTTGTTTTACTCAATTATTTATTTATAATTTCTGTAGTACTAAGCAGAAGCCTAGATATAAATACACAGTAAATTCTCTAAGTTAAATGCAGCATGGTAATTATATCCTGGCTCTTTGTGTTGTGAGTAGCAGAAATCCTACCAAAAAATCTAACATGAGCAAAAATGGGGATTTACTGACTCACGTGCGCCTCACACAAGATTAGGTTCAGAAGCTCAGTTCAGCTTTCAGGAAAAGTCTTTTGTTTTTACCTGCATCTCTGCCTTCCTTTACTTCTCTCTCTCTCTCTCTCTTTTTGGCCCATCTTCTGCTTCTCTCCCTCTTGATGGCATGACAGTTCCCCGGTACATTTATTTTTGGTCTGTCCTCCCTTCCCTGGCCTTCAGTACGTTTCTTCTTTCCTCCAAGCTTTACATTGAAAAAGGCTCAGGAGGTGCTGTGACAGGGCTGGTTTGAATTGCATCCCCACCTAGACTGTGGGCCCTGTGAGCACGGGGTTTGTGGAGTCCTGGGGTGAGGCAGGCCGGGGTCACGGATCCCAGCTTGGGAGAGAAGGGAGGCAGTGTGGCATTGTCCACATCACAGAATCTGAGTGAGGGGAAGGCTTCCCCAAAGAAGCCGTGGCAGGTGGGAAGGAGCAGTGTGGTCTAAAGGAAAAAAAAAAGATCCTGGGTGGGTGGACAACAGATGTCCCCTGGAGGGACTTTGGTTCGAAATACAAGCCAAGTTTGCATCTTTAATAGCAAAGACTTGAGTAGTGGAGACAGTGGGTTTGAGTCAAGTAGTAACCACCACACACTTTTTGTTCAGTCGCTCAGTTGTGTCTGATCTTTGTGACCCCACGGACTGCAGCATGCCAGGCTTCCCTGTCCTTCACTATGTCCCAGAGTTTGCTCAAACTCATGTCCATTAAATTGATGATGCCATCCAACCATCTTATCTTCTGTCATCCCTTTCTCTTTCTGCCTTCAATATTTCCCAGCATCAGGGTCTTTTCCAATGAGTCGGCTCTTTGCATCAGGTGGCAAGAGCATTGGAGCTCCAGCTTCAGTATTAGTCCTTCCCGTGAATATTCAGAATTGATTTCCTTTAGGATTGACTGGTTATATCTCCTTGCTGTGCAAGGGACTCTCAAGAGTCTTCTCCAGCACCACAGTTCGAAGGCATCAGTTCTTTGGCTCTCAACCTTCTTTATGGTCCAAATTTCACATCCGTACATAACTACTGGAAAAACCGCAGCTTTAACTATATGGACCTTAACACATTTAGGGCAATGAAAATATTTAGTCCTTTGTCTAAAAGCTCAAGTTAATTTATAAGAATTATAGTAGGTGATTATCTCTTTGTATATACTTACACTAGATAATCTATAAAAGGATTAAAGACTTAAGTGGCTAATGAGGAATATCAGCTTCAGATATTTGAATAGATATTTTTCTAGGAAAAGAAAATCTACCTTTTGTATTTATTTTCCCTCCAGCTTTATTGAGATGTAATTGGTACACAATATTATGTAAGTTCAAAGTTCACAGTGTGATGATTTGATACTCGGATGTACTGCAAAGTGATTAACAGGATGAGGTACGACATCACTCACCTCACGTAACCACACGTATTTGTTTTTGAGGCAGTTTAGCATGCCGGATTCTTTGCCGTGTCTGGTGAAACATACATTTAGTTTTTCTCATCAAGTAATGCTCCAGATTTGCTCACTTTAAAGACTCCATCCTTTTTAATATTGATTTATAGCGATGCTTGGATATTTACGTGATAAATAAATGACTGGCATCTCAATTTTGTGGGGGAAAAAAAAATGAATGAACTTACAGATCACAGAGGAAAAAATAAGTTGATCCAAAGTATCCATGGACAGAAAACTCTGGGCTATCCAAGTAGCAAATGTATTTAGCCATGGAGTTAAAAAACAAAACAAAACAAAACACTTTTTACTCCGAAAGTAACGCCAGTACAGAAAAACGTGCTGCCCGATGGTGTAGGACGACAGGGACGCTCACAGGCGCCGCCCGTGTCAAGCCTCTCAGCCCACACCCAGGTGTATCTGCTGTCCTGACTTTCATGCTAATCACTTCCTGGCTTGGCTTCTTGGTTTTACCACTTATACTTGCATCCCTACCACGGCTTACCTTTGCCTGTTTTTTGAGCTTTCTAAAAATGGAGTCATACACCGTGTGCTCTCCGGGGTCTAGTTTCTTTCATTCAGCATTTGAATTGAGGCCCACAGTTGTGGAGTGAATGCAGGGTGGGAATGAGCTGCAGTGTCCAACTTCTGGATGATCACATTAACAACTCCCACTAATTGTAACCCTATAAAGTTACAGATTTTAGGCTATTACTTGAGTACTTAGGGGGACCTTAGAATTAAAATGAGACACATGAAGTATTTAAGTATCCTAGAGCTTGGTACCCCATCCTCCCAAGAGGAACAGACACTGCCCTGTTTATGCCATTCCAGAAAGAAAGCCCTTGTGCTGGCTGCATTTCCTGGGATGTGACCCGAGCTCAAGGCTGTCAGCCAGTCCTGCCCAGAAGTGCCACTTTCAGAGCCTGGAGTTGATGAAGTATTTCAAGCTAATAGAGTGGGTTTTCTAGAAAACTCCTTAGAGATAAAGTAGGTACTTTTTTGATTGGATATTTAAACATTCAGTATTTTTATTTTTGCACATTACCAAGAAGCCCCTGTATGAATTTTTAGAACGTTATGATCATAACACTCTAAACATGTTCATAGGAATGAAGAGTGGTTCTGTGAAAAAGGTAAGCTTTATTGAAAATAATAGCTCAGTATTGGCTCAGTGAGGCTTCCCTGATAGCTCACTTGGTAAAGAATCCGCCTGCAACTCAGGAGACCCCGGTTCGATTCCTGGGTCAGGAAGATCCGCTGGAGAAGCAAATGGCTACCCACTCTAGTATTCTGGCCTGCAGAATTGCATGGACTGTATAGTCCATGGGGTCACAAAGAGTTGGACCTGACTGAGCGACTTTCAGACACACATTGGCTCAGTGAATAACTTATGTTCCCAGAATTAGGAAATAAAAATTGTGCTGGCTCAACATATTAATAGAACTTTCCTGCTGCTCCTTTAATGGTAGGAAGCTTGGGTACAGAAAGTATTAAAGTAACCAGCTGACTATCAGATGTTGACAATGTAATGTATTCTTATACACACACACAGCCTTTAAATTTTTTTCATTTCCCTCAGTTTTATTGAGATTCAATTTACATATAGCATTATAGGGGCTTCCCTGGTAGCTCAGCTGGTAAAGAATCTGCCTGCAATGTGGGAGACCTGGGTTTGATCCCTGGGTTGGGAAGATCCCCTGGAGGAGGGCATGGCAACCCACTCCAGTATTCTTGCCTGGAGAATCCCATGGACAGAGGAGCCTGGCGGGATATAGTCCATGGGATCCCAACGGATGGCACTTACATATATATTGTGAAATGATCGCAATAAGTTCTATATATTCTTTTTTGCATGTCAGTGTAGTTACAGAGAAATTAGCTTTAATAGCAGTTTTGAAATACATGCATTCATATACAGTGTAAAGTGAAGTGATGTGAAAGTCGCTCAGTCATGTCCGACTCTTCGTGACCCCATGGACTGTAGCCCACCAGGCTCCTCTGTCCATGGAGCTCTCCAGACAAGAATACTGGAGTGGGTTGCAATAGTAAACTCTATTTAAAAAAACTCTACCTATACTTATTGGCTGATGCCAGAGGTAAGAGCCTAACTTATTGATTGTCTTCCTTTTCCCACCAAAAGTACATCTTACCATGCTAGCCATTACACTATACATTCTTGTACTATATTGAGTCAGTTTAAAATTAACTAAGGTCATAATTTAAAAGGAACATAATACATATTCACAAACCAGTTAATCATGATTTCAAAAACCATCCAAGTTTACCTGCACACTGGCTTTTCTCTGTTAAGGCAGTAGGGTCCATGGCAAATTTAAAATGCTGGCATAGTTGCATTCTACTTCTCAGAACTCTTATGACCGCCCTCTGCTGTTATTTCCTTGGGGGTCTTCTCAGAAATTCAAATACATTCTGATATTTTTCCAATCAAAATATAACTTAAGACAAATCTTTGCGCGTGCCTGTGTGCTAAGTTGCTCAGTTGTGGATCTTAGCGATCCTGTGGATCATAGCCCACCAGTCTCCTCTGTCCATGGGATTCTCCAGGCAAGAACACTGGAGTGGGTTGCCATGCCCTCCTCCAGGAGATCTTCCTGACCCAGGTATCGAACCCATGTCTCTCAAGTCTCCTGCATTGGCAGGCAGATTCTTTTCCCCTATCGCCACCTGGGAAGCCCAAGACAAATCTACCACCCCCCAATCACATATATTAAAGCTAAAAATTATTTGGAGATTTCTCACATTGCTGCTCCCTTCTTTTAGTCCTAATAATTGAGAATGGACTGTTTATGTGACATCAGTCTTCAGCCATTTGTCCAAAGTCAGCAGTAATAGCAACCATCATGCTTTCTGTTCACCATAGAGAGAGTACATGAGCTAAAGTAGGCAAGTGGCTGGAGTTTGAGTACTTTGTGATAGCCATGCATGCATGATTCTTCATGTTTTGAGACATAACTGCATGTGTGTTCTGTGTTTAAACACTCTTGGCTCAGATGCTGAAGTGCCTGCCTGCAATGCAGGAGACCTGGGTTCGATCCCTGGGTTGGGAAGATCCCCTGGAGAAGGAAATGGCAGCTCACTCCAGTATTCTTGCCTGGAAAATCCCACGGACAGAAGAGACTGGTAGGTGACTGTCCATGGGGTCGCAAAGAGTCAGACACGACTGAACAACTCCATTTCTGTGTTTTCTTCTCTGTCTTGGCAATTAGACTTGACTTGGATATAATGCTTATTTTAGGTATCATATGCTTCACTCTTCTTTGAGTGAATATATGTGTACAGCCATGGTTTGCAAGACTAGTATTGAAACAGAAAGTTTGAAATTGAATAGTCAAATAAGGAAGACACTTGTAACAGATTTCTTTACACTGGGAAGGTAAGAATAGTCTGCTGTATTTAAATACACTCTCATCTGTATAAATTACTTTCTGAAAACACGTTTTCAACATCTATCCTTAAGTTTTCCCTCCTTTAGTGTGTTCTGAAGCACTATTGGGGTTATTTAGACAATCGGAGTTTATTACCAATGGGCCTCTAAAAGAGTTAATTTATACTGAATGGAGTTTAACTGCAAATGTATCTATTTCTGGTAAGTGTCCCATTCTGTCTTCAAAAAGGCTGAATTTGTACAATTTCAGAGAGAAAAATCTCTCTATTGAGCTGAACACACAGTGCTCTGCAGTGTACTTCACACCGCTAAGATTCTTAATGCCTTCTTTACTATCATATCTGTGGACTGAAAAAAGCTAAGCATGGAGATAATGCTTTCCTATATCCTGGAGGCAGAAACGCGTGAAAAGATGCTGGGGATTTAACCTTTCAAGTCTGCCACTTCTAATCGCTGGAAGCTCAGAAAATTCCGTAAAGCACTTTTCAGCGAACCGCTCACCATATTAGAATCTCTTTTCCTTTGCAGACCCCTCTCGTGGCTTATGTCAATATGCTGTTTGAGACAGAGAGCGATACGCAGAAACTGAAAATGCCCGGCCGATTTCTGTCCCTCCTTTTCCTGCCTGTGTGCATCTCTGCCTGATTTGGACGATGTGATAATTCAGAGAGAAGGCGCCGTCCAAGCCTTCCTTTTGCGGGACCCGTCCAGCCCGTCCGGCTCAGGACGGGAGGCACAGAGCCCGGGATGGCCAGTCAGCTGCCAGAGGAGGCAGCCGAGTCTCAGGTCTCAGACGAGCTGGAGTGTAAGATCTGCTACAACCGGTACAACCTGAAACAGAGGAAGCCCAAGGTGCTGGGGTGCTGCCACCGCGTGTGTGCCAAATGCCTGTGCAAGATCATCAACTTCGGGGACTCCCCGCACGGCGTCATCGTCTGCCCTTTCTGCAGGTTCGAGACGTGCCTACCGGATGACGAAGTCAGCAGCCTGCCCGACGACAACAACATCCTGCTGAACCTGACCTGCGGCGGCGGCAAAGGCAAGAAGTGCCTGCCCGAGAACCCCACCGAGCTCTTGCTGACCCCCAAGCGGCTGGCCTCGCTGGTCAGCCCTTCCCACGCGTCCTCCAACTGCCTGGTCATCACCATCATGGAGGTGCAGCGGGAGAGCTCGCCCTCGCTCAGCTCCACGCCCGTGGTCGAGTTCTACCGGCCCTCCAGCTTCGACTCGGTGACCACCGCCGTGTCGCACAACTGGACCATGTGGAACTGCACGTCCCTGGTCTTTCAGACGTCCATCCGGGTGCTGGTGTGGTTGCTGGGCTTGCTGTACTTCAGCTCCCTGCCCTTGGGCATCTACTTACTGGTCTCCAAGAAGGTCACACTGGGGGTCGTCTTCGTCAGCCTGGTCCCCTCCAGCCTCGTCATCCTGATGGTGTATGGCTTCTGCCAGTGTGTCTGCCATGAATTCCTAGACTGTCTGGCACCGTCCTCTTAAGCGAGACTGGCGCGCCGAGAAGTCAGACACCTCTTGCCACGTGTCAAGTTAGGTCACTTAGCCTTTGTTTTCTATCTATCACAGTCTCTGTGATCGGCGCCCATGGTGTGAACAGAGCCACTGGGCATATGTCTGTGGTCTGTTTTCCATCCAGATATTGACTCGGTGGTTTTCCTGTATGCTGGAAGTAACATGTTCACTTCTACTTACGTGTTAGCAAAAAAGAGACAGGGATCAGCTCAGCCTTCTAGCACTTTGCTACTGAGTCTTCCCAGAGACAGGGCAGCCGCCACTCAGGGCTGCTAGACGGACCCCGGGGCCTGACGTGTTGTGCTGTGGCGGCTGGAGTCTTTGTGGACGGTCAGGCATGAACTGGTGCCTCTTCTCATCATCTTAGCCTGGGATGGAGGGTAGACCCAGGAGGGGGGCAGCCCCAGGGCACACCCATTTGCACAGTGCACACCCCTGCCCCTGGCCCACGGTTGGCACTTCCCTGGATCCTCTCCAGCTCAGATGCTGGTGCCTCCATGCATGGTACTTGCCAAGAGGAACCCGGCCTCTTGCGTGGTTTCAGCTATATGCCTGTTTTGTCACATTACTATAGAGAGCTTAAAACGCCGGGAAATTGGCATCAGTAAACCTCAAAGCAGAATGTGGCCACTCGTTTGGGACACACACCCTTTTTTTTTTTTCTCCATGTTTATTTTCTGCTCTCCAGCTTTCTCTGAAATTCTGTCAGAGCAGTTCATGGAGATCCAATTTGAGCTTTTCCTTAAAGCATTTTAGTTTAGTTTCTTCTTTTTTTTTTAAACCACATTGTTCATTCAGCACCATCCTTTATCCTGGATGGGGTTCCATTTAAATTAGTTGCTATAACTATATGTGGATTTTGATTATTTTTTCCCCATTTCATTTTAAATTCTACTATGGACTCACTTAACTTAATCCTGTAACAATTTGGTGTAAATTGTGGCAGTGGAAACCCAGGCCCAGTTCAGGAGCTGTTCCAGCTCACGGTTTGATGTGCCGAGAACCTAAGTATTTTGCTGTGTTCTTTTGAGCTGTACCAAAATATAATGGTTTAGGCTTATGTGCAGTAGCTCAGGCAAAAGGATGGGCAAGAGAGATGTCAAGCTGATGCCCTTCAAGGGAGTATATAACAAAATGGAAGGGCAGAGTGCAATCTCCCATATTGCCATCCCTGTTAAGTCCCTTTTAGAATGGATTCAAGTTCTCATGCAGTTTATTTCAAATAAAAGCATAAGCTTATATGACTTGAGTTAATGAACTTCTTTTCGTGAGGTAGGGGACATTGAATGTATATATTTACGAGAAGAAATTGGGTAACAGATTTTAGGTTTGAGGGAATAGAATGCCCACAGAAAGTAGGCAAAAAAAAAAAAAAGGTTTTTTAGCCTAAAACTCATTACTGATGATAAATGTTTAAATACTTATAACTCTTAGAAAAGGGCATTACTAAGGCTACTTTACGTATTTGTGACGAAACATTTGTTGGGTGAAAGACAGTGGACCAGTTCCAATCTGTTTATTCAGGAAAAATCGATACTTTTCTAGAAGAGTAGTTTTTAATTCTGTAACTGTTAACTTGGAGACTATGTATGCCCAGGGTAAATATGACGGGAAAGTATGTGTGGGATGTGGCCCAGTGAATTTAAGCCCCAATATAGCTATATACTTATAATTTCCCGAAATCTAGTTTAGATGGCATTGTGAATGCAATTTCCAAATATCCATTTGTACTTAGAGTAAATGTCATGTTTAGGAGGTGTTTTGTGGTTTGGATTTATATGTTTATGAGGTTTTTAAAAAAGGCTTGCTTTGCCTGAAATGTAACGTCAGATGGCCTGGTGCGTTATCGGGGGCGCGCGCTCTAGGGAGCTCTGGTTGTGGGCGCCGTGCGTTTTGCTATTTGTGCCAGGCCCGCTGTGCTCGCTTTGTGTCTCTGTAATGTGGTAGTCTTCGTTTCTTTTCTTTTTTTTTCCCAGTTGCCAGTAAGTTAATTTGGTGTTAACCAGTTTTAAATGTATGACAACAAAAAACCTTTTCATGATGTTGGATGAAAAAAGGACAGTGCTTCAATCCTTTATTTATTGTGGTGATGTTTTATTTGTCCATTAAATTGTTATTGTTTCCAAGCTAGACGTTTGATTTTTTTCTGACTGATGGTTGAAATTCAATTATTTTGGACTTCTTTTAACATTAGATAATTGCAAACTTGAGCTTTCAAACACATTGATTAAGCTAATGCCTTTATTATACAAATAAAGATTCTAGAACTTTCTGACAAAGCTGATCTACTCTATTATAAAAGACCTTTGTGCTTTTTTTTTTTTTTAAGGAAAAGGACAAAAGTAGGAAAGATGAAATAAAAACATTGTCTTTATAATAAAATTTTTTGGTTTTAATGTGCTTGATTTGTTTTCCAGACTGCCTAGCTGCTGAGCAAAACAGAATCCATTTTGGTTGGGAATTCACTAACCTTGTGTGATCAGTACAAGTGTAAAAAATTTACCTGATATTTAAATATGACCAGTGTTGGGCAAGGTCATGGTAATTTGGGAATATGTCACAGTTTTATGCTTATGATACTTAGTAAATTGGCACCATATGTTAATCTAGAGTCATGGCTTCATTCATTTTCGAATCTCTACGTAAATGAGGAAAGAATCAGATTAAGGGAAACAGTTACCTGTGCTTGTCATAACTTAAGAATGTTAATTTATGCTTATCTGCTGAGAGACCCACTGAGAGTCATCAACAGTCAACCTTTTGTTATATTTGTTTTTGCTCTCTCTCCCCTAAGAATATAAAGTCCATGGAATTCTCCAGGCCAGAATACTGGGGTGGGTTAGCCTTTCCCTTCTCCAGGGGATCTTCCCAACCCAGAGATGGAACACAGGTCTCTTGCATTGTGGGCGGATTCTTTACCAGTTGAGCCACAGTGGAAGCCCAAGAATACTGGAGTGGATAGCCTATCCCTTCTCCAGCAGATCTTCCCAACCCAGGAATTGAACCGGGGTCTCCTGCATTGCAGGTGGATTCTTTACCAACTGAGCTATCAGGGAAGCCTCAAGAATAAGGGACATACTTTAATTTGACTAAAATATCATTATTGTATCTAAAACACTTAAAAATACTTTTCTAATATCATTTAATACGCAGCCTCCTCAAATTTTTCTATTTGTTCCCAAAATACCTTTCATCATTTGAAACACAAATTACAAACCAGAATCCCATCAAGCTCCACACGTTGCACTCAGTTGTTGTGTATCTTATTCTCTTTTATTCTGGAACAGTCCCCCACCTTGTTTTCCTGTGACATTGACTCAAAAAAGCAGGCCAGTTACCTTGTCAATGCCCCACCTTCTGGATTGGACTGACTGTCAGACAAATGGTGATATTTAACTTCTATCACTTCTACTTTCTGTAAACTGAGAGTTAGGCTTGGAAGCGTGATTGGATTCAGATTTGGGGCAAGAGTTTGTCTTAGGATGATGGCATGTACCTGGAGTTGCATCCCATCAGGAGACATGAGTGGAAGGTTGCCCCATCGTTTGAAACACGGACTCATCACTCGGTTAAGAGGGGGTGACCTCCAGGTCTCACCATTTCCTGTGTGCAATTAACACAACATAATCTGTGTGGTGAATTTTGGTACTATGCAGATGGCCATTTTCCCTAAAAATTTTACCTGATGGTCTTAGCATCCAGCGAGGATCCTTGCCTGAATCAATTATTTCACTTTTCTCACTAATCTAATCCAGTGAGAACTGACTTCTCTCTCACTGGAGGTTTTCAAGAGAAGCTGGTCCAGTGCTTCTCGACAGGTGTCTGGTGCGGGAGAGAGATTCATGGAAGCCTGTCTAAAGCTTTGGTCGACGTTAAGGTTGGAATGTGTCTTTACAGTCATCCGATTATTGAAGGGAGAAACGGAAATGTATAATAATCTTTTATCTCCTGAGGTGTTTTCTATGAGCTCATAGAAGAAGAGACCCAAATCACCCATGAAATAACATTTTTTAAACCTGTAAATAATGCACTTGACTCTAACCTCAGACTTTCAATGTATGATACCACTTGGGTTTCTTAACCACCCATCTGAAACATGTCTTTACTCTCTACTTAAGTTGCTTAACCAGCTCTCTAGTTATCTTTCAAATCATGTTTAGTCTTTGTGTGATTTTTCTGTTTTTGGCTTTAAGGAACAAAAGTTTATTCTCTCACAGTGCTGAAGGCAAGAAATCCAAAATCAAGATGTCGTCACAGTTGTTCCCTTTCAGAAGTGCAAGGAGGATCGGCCCCCTGCCTCTCTCCTGGCTTCTGGCAGCTGCTGGTAATGTTGGGATTCCTTAGCTGGTAGCCGTATCATCCCAGTCGCAGTCTCTGCCTTCATATGGCGTTTGCTCCTTGTGCCTCTCTGTCTCTTCTTGAGGACTTGTGGGTGGCAATTCTTTTCTATTCATCTCCGTATTCCCAGTGCTGGACTCATAGTAGCTTCTCAACACTGTGTAAGTGGGAGGAAGAAAAAGCGTGGGACATTTCATGTGCAGACTCGCCTAAGGTTCTAAGAAGTGGGAACTAACGGGGCTGCAGGCTTTGGGAATCCTTTCCCAAACATCCTTTGATCTCACCTGATGTTCTCAGAGCAGTGAGGAGTAACTGGCTACCATGAACGTAATCTAGAACCAGGATGTGAGAAAGAACAGGATTGCAGTTCCCTGATCAGCCCCATGTGACCTTGGGCAAATCTCTGGCTTTTAGCCTACTTTCCGCTCTCAAAACGCCAGTGCAGTGCACGGCGGTTGGGTTACTAGAGAAAACTTCTCCCAGAATCCTTCTTGCTGGAATCCATCTTGGCTGAGTGATGCCTGTGATTTTTCTTGAGTCCCTTTCCTCAGTCTTTACCAGGTCTTCTTCTTGAACTCTTCATTTCAGACAGCTCATTTTCTGGTTATTCTAGTAATCCGTTTCACTCCTCAATTTATTCCTCAAAATGATCTTGTTCGGTTAGATACAAAAACCTCTTGTTTTTTTTTCCTGGCCATTCCTCTCCTTCCTAAAACCCCTCTAGGTGGTGAGTTCATTCATAAAAACCCCTCTAGGTGGTGGGTTCATTCATAAAAACCCCTCTAGGTGGTGGGTTCATTCATAAAGTTCACTCTGTGTGCCCAGCCTTGATACCATTCTGGCACTTTGTCTCTGTCACTCCTGGCTTCAGATTTTTCAGCCCCTTGAGTGGTAGATGAAACACTTACAGAGCTTTTATCGGTTCACATAAAAGATTCTATACTCTACAGGTAATGTTTTTAAATGTCTAGTAAGTATTATTTGTGGGTAAAATGCATGCTATATAATCCTAAACTTAGTATCTTTCCCTGATTCTTGCCAATACAGTTCTAATTTGGTTGAGCCAAGCATGAATTATCTCTTGGGTAATAAACTTGTGCTGGACTAGGGTCAGGTCATTCTGAGCGCTGGCTTAATGTTTCAAATTCCTTCTGAGTAGTTTAGAATAAATTAAGCCCTTTGGTGTTTCATATCTATAGATAAGAAAGCTTAGTGTCTAATGTGGAAAATGAATTAAAGCAACACTTCTGCTATGAAATGCTGTTTTTTAATACTAAATAACATTATTAGTCAATAAATGGACATCTGTTTTTGTAACATGCTGAGCCAAAACCTCCTGCACTTTTCCTTTTTTCCCATTACCTCTGATTTCTGTAATGCCATTCATGGGAGAACATACTGTTCCTCACAGCCACACTGCCCCCCCCCAGCCCCCGCCATTTCTCCTGCACGTTCATGTGTGCACACACACACACACACACACACACACACATGCATGCATACCAAGCCTTTACATTTTATGAAATTTGAAAAAGACTTGACAGAGAACCACATTAGTCTCTCACCAGTTGGTAATTGTCCATTTAAGTACCATTTAAAAATATTTTTGTGACCTCTGACTATATTTATGACTTCTCAAAGAATAATGGATTCAGCTGTCTCGGGTGATTATTTCCTCTTGGACAGTATTTGCCATTACTAAGCAATGGAGATTATCCTGAGCTGTATGATGGACTGGTTGGTGACACTGCTTCCATCTGATGTGATTTTTTTTCAAGGTACTCTGGCTAGGACTGTGTATTTCCATGGCTAAATATATTGTCATCACACATATTACTTTCCTTTAGGGTTTTAAAATTATGAAACGATTCACAGCTCGTAATTTAACGAGCTGTAATCACTAGTTGAAAGGGAACAACAGCACATCACAGTTTTGTGGGGTTTTTCTGTTCCTGCAGTGGAGGGTGGAGTGACACAGAGCCAGGACACCAGCTCTTGAGGAGCTGGCTACTTAATCCTCTTCCACGTGTGCAAGTGTGAAAGCCTTAGGTGCTCAGTTGTGTCCAACTCTCTGTGACCCTATGGACTGTGGCCTGCCAGGCTCCTCTGTCCCTGGAATTCTCCAGGCAAGAATACTGGAGTGGGTAGCCATTCCCTTCTCCAGGGGATCTTCCCAACCCAGGGATCGAAGCCGAGTCTCCTGCACTGCAGGCAGATTCTTTACTGTCTGAGCCACCAGGGAAGCCCAATCTTCTTCCACACTGTAGCTTTATATCCCAAGTGGGAACCTTGTCAGAATTTCTTGATAAAATGAGCTAAAGATTCATTAGTGAAAGTAAAAGTCACTCAATTGTGTCTGACTCTTTGCGACCCCATAGACTGTAGTCCATGGAATTCTCCAGGCCAGAATACTGGAGTGGGTAGCTGTTCCCTTCTCCAGAGGATCTTCCCAACCCAGGGATTGAACCCAGGTCTTACGCACTACAAGTGGATTCTTTACCAGCTGAGCCACAACGGAAGCCAAAATATTCATTATTTAACTCATACTGTTAACTCTCTATTCTGCATGATGTACAAATATTCCTTGATTCTTTGATGTGCCATCCATGCATGTCACACTTTATGGGGAAAAAAAATTACAACAATCATGGTTTTTAAAAAGAGTATCTTATGAAAACAGTTGTTCCAAAATATGTGCCATGGATCATATCCAGGTAGGTGGTCCGGGAAGAGAGGACTTCCTGGTTGTGCACATTGGAGTAGCTGAGCACCCTGTATCTTCCTCTCAGAGATGCTCACTGAGCATCAGCCCAGTAAAGCGTCTTAGACACTCAGATAAAGAAACCTGCTCAATGATTACATCCAATGTTTTCTCAAACTTATGAAACCATCAAAGTTTTTTCCTCCAAACATCTACTGATATTGTGTGGAATGGGTGCTCGTTTTGCGAACTTTTCACTAGGAAATTGATAAAACAGTTATAATATGGAATCTGACTATAGGTGTAAATCATGGAGCCAGTACATGAATTATGAAAACAGTCAAGAAGAGAGACATAATTAAGCTGTAGGTCCAAGTTGAACGGTGAAATGCATCAGAGGACAAGAGTAGGCTGGTTGTAGCCGGGGCAGTAAAATGTCCACAATTTCAACTTGTTTCCAAATTAGACAATTTACATTCTTACCAAAGTTTTATGAAATGACACATTCAAACTGTGCCTGTAACCCAGCATCAGTCTGCCCAGTACATGTAGAGAAGCAGCTAAATAACGTGCAGAAGGAGGGCACAAGCAGAACAGTTAACTACTGGTTATTTTTTTGAGCCTATGAAACTTCCCCAGTTAATTCTCAAAGAGTGGAAACTAAGGTTCCCAATTTTGAAAAACATGCACCAGATTTAAAGTTCTGATCATTGAATGTTAGAGCTGGAAAGATTTCCAAGATTACAGTCCAACTGCTTCATTTCACAGATTGTAAAACTCTTGAGAAAAGGTTGAAAGAGTCACATGACAAGCATTAGAGCCAAGTTCTAACCAAGGCCTTTGAAGTTCGTCTGCTTTTTACCCTACATGTCCCTGCTGTGGAGTCAGCATCAGCCAACTTCTGTTTTCCG
Source organism: Bos indicus x Bos taurus (assembly GCF_003369695.1). Lineage (NCBI taxonomy): Eukaryota > Metazoa > Chordata > Mammalia > Artiodactyla > Bovidae > Bos > Bos indicus x Bos taurus. Next base: position 43,787,819 of record NC_040098.1, on the reverse strand, counting down.
CACGGATTATCAAATTATGGGCAACAAATGTGCAGCTGGACAGACATTATCTTTTCCCTAGAAGCCATATCTAGTTGTAAAAAATATGTAATGAAGACAAGAAATAGTCATCAGAATTATTCAACTTCCTTCTTTGTCCTGGAGGAGTAAGATCAAAGCATTCTGAGTATCAAAACCTCATCCATAAAGTAGATATGGAGAGCTTTGTCACACACGAGCAAGCAGATAGTTATCGTCATTAGGAGAAAGGAAGGGGTATTGAGGTGAAAGGTTAGTACACGTGTGACATATTAGCAGGATCTGGAGACCCTCATTGGGCTTCCCAGCTGGCACTAGAGGTAAAGAATCCTCCTGCCAATGCAGGAGATAAAGGGGATGTGGGTTCCATCCCTGGGTCAGGAAGATCCCCTGGAGGAGGGCATGGCAACCCACTCCAGTATTCTTGCCTGGAGAATCCCATGGACAGAGGAGCCTGGCGGGCTACAGTCCATGGGGTTGCACAGAGTCAGACACGAAGCGACGACTTATCGTGCAGCATGCACGCATGGAGACCCTCACGTCCATCTCTTCTTTCCATCCTGGCAAAGAAAAATATTATGTGAAACTGTCAGGAAGCATTTAACAGGAGGCTTCCTGTGTGCTGTTTTGGATCTGTTAGGAATCCTCTGTTCTTTATTAATTCCTGAATAAAGAACAGAGGATTCCTGACAGAATTAAAAGGAGAGGCAAGCCTCTCCCGGGGCTGAGGAATCCAGGCATTTCCTTCATTAGTTTTTCTATACGGTGATAAGTACCCTCTTCCTGCATATGAACCATATGGTAAAAGTGATTGTTTACAACTCTCTCTCTTTAATATGGATCGCCTATGTTTTGTAAGTCTGGAATTTTAATCTTTATCTTTGCTGAGAATACTACCTTGTAAAACAGTATATATGCCCACACCATGTTGATTAAAACACCTTTGCTCCATCAGAGCTTTGGTCCCCGTGTCTTGCTTTCTTTCTCTCTCTCTCTCTCAGGCTAATTCTTTGGAGCGCAGAGGCCTTCTGGTTTCACTTTCTTGCCCGGGCTTCTAAGACCCTCTCGAGAAGGCACTCTGGGCCTTCACCCCATTGAGAGGGTGCCTGAGGCCTTCATGAACAGAGCAAGCCCTGTGTCAGGGACTTTATTGGTTTTCTGCGTAAACCAACAAATATCAGGCTCTCTTTCTCTCTCCTTTACTTTCTTATCATCGACTCCAGACCACCAGGTTCCAGTCCGTTAAAGGACCTCAACATGAAACCATTACCACATTCAAGGTAATAAACATATCCATCACTTCAGAGAAGGAAATGGCAACCCAATCCAGTATTCTTGCCTGGAAAAATCAAAATCTCATGGACAGAGTAGCCTGGCAGGCTAAAGTCCATGAGGTTGCAAAAGAGTTGGACACCACTTAAAGACTAAATAACATCACTTCCAAAAGTTCCCTCTTGTCCCCACCTCTTTTGTGTGTGTGTGTGATAGAAACACTTAACATGAGCTCTACTCTTAATTATACCGACTTGTTAACCACAATGCTGTGTGCTAGGGCAGGTCTCTAGCTCTTACTCATCTTGGACAGAGACCAATAGCTCCCTGTTTTCCCAAACCCTCAGTCCCTAGCAACCACCACCAATTCCTCTCTTATTCAATTTTTAGTTTTCCCTGGAATTAACTGCCTCATTAAAAAATTTACATTGCTTTCTCTGTACTTGTACTTTCTCTGAGTCATCCCCAGAGTCTCTGAAGACTGAAAAATCTTTCCTTCCTGTCAAACAGTATTGGAGAAGGAAATGGCAACCCACTCTAGTACTCTTGCCTGGAAAATCCCATGGGTGGAGGAGCCTGGTAGGCCACAGTCCATGGGGTCGCAAAGAGTTGGACACAACTGAGAGACTTCACTTTCTTTTCCTTCTTGTCAAACAGGATAGATGATCTGCCTGCTGACTCTCCTGGAGCCTTTTCGCATCTTGATCCCATCTAGATGAGTTGCTTTGTGCACAGCTGTCATCCAGGGACTTCCTTTCATCCTGGGAATCCTCTTTTCTTGAATTGCCTGAGATCTTTTTCTTGGTTTATTCCTTTTCCATTAATTTTTACTGGAGTGTTGTTGCTTTACAATGTTATGTTAATTTCTGCTGTGCAGTGAAGTGAATCAGCTGTTTGTATATGTAAATCCCCTCTTTTTTTGGGTTTTCTTCCCATTTAGGTCATCACAGGTTTATTCATTTTTTTTGATGAAGCACCTTCTCCAGCAGCTTGCAGGGGGAAAAAAGGCAGAAGGTATAACTTTTAAAGTCCTCATAGTCTGAAAATATCCTTATTCTAGGCTTAGGCCTGATCGATGCTTTGTTTTGAAATCATTCTCTCTGGCTGCTTCTTTGCCTTGCAACCCCAGTTTGCTGTGGAGAAGTTCTACGAATTCTAATCTTGGAGGCTTTGTATATGATATTTCTGTTTCCATTGTGGCAACCGTTAGCATCTTTGTGTGTGTGTGTGTGTGTGTGTGTGTGTGTGTGTGTCTGTGTTGTTCTGAAATTTCACAGTGAGAAATCAGTTCTACATGCTTTTTCTCCCCCATATATTGTGCTAGGTATTAAGTAGACCTCTTCAGGATGAAAGTTTATTCCCTTAGTTCTAGAAATGCTTTTGTATTTGTCTTTACAAAATCTCTTTTCTTCTATTTTTTTCCCTTCTAGTTTCTGGAACTCGTGTTTGTTAACTTTTGAAACTTCCTGATCAATCTTCTGGTTTGCTTATCTTGCCTCTCCTACTTCTCATCTCTTCCTTTTTTTTAAATCTAATTACTTAGACTTTTGCTCAGTTTTATTTATCAACCTTTATCTTTAATTTCTGTTTGCCATCATTTAAAATTTATTAGAATGCTTTCTTGGTCTCTGAATGTTTCTTTTCTTCTTTCAAATGGCATTCATTCTCTTCTCATTTCATGAACACAGCATCTTTTTCCCTTAGAGAGAATATTCCATCCTAGAGTTTTTAATACGTTCTTTTGTTCCCCACATTGTCTGTTTCTTCCAAGTTAATTTTGTCTGTTTCCTTTGGTCTCAGATTTGCATGGAGAACCATCCCTCATCTGTCTGATCCTCGGCTGTCTTTTCAGTTTAGCAAGGAGCTAAATACACAGGTTGGAAATGGTAGGCACGGCTGGGGCTTGTCAACTGATGGGCCTCTGGGGATGGTCCTCTATTTCATTGGTGGATGCTCAGTTATCACTCCATCTAGGTCTTTCTTTTAAGTTGATGAGTTTCTCCACAGAGGAAATGCTGGCTGCCAGTGTTTGGGAAGCTGAGCAAGGGGAGGAGGGTGTCAGACACCAATTTTAATACGTAGCCTATCATTTAATACTTCTGTTCTCTGTAGGACTCCTTACCTCCACCCTCAGGCACTCCTGGTGCCTCTAGAGACAGAGTTAACTCTGATGCAGCTCCTCTAGAAAGAAAGTCTCGGTCTTTGGTCTTCAGCAGACCAGGGAGGAGCCAATAGGAGGAGGAGACAAGAAGACCTGGAAGGCCAGTTTCCACTGTGCTGCTGCTGCTGCTAAGTCATGTCTGTCGTGGCCAACTCTGTGCAACCCCATAGACAACAGCCCACCAGGCTCCTGTCCGTGGGATTCTCCAGGCAACAACACTGGAGTGGGTGGCCATTTCCTTCTCCAATGCACGAAAAGTGAAAATGAAGTCTCTCAGTCGTGTCCGACTCTTCACGACCCCATGGACTGCAGCCTACCAGGCTCCTCTGCCCATGGGATTTTCCAGGCAAGAGTACTGGAGTGGGGTGCCATTGTCTTCTCCACTGTGCTAACTCTCGACAACTCTGTGACTCCATCCTCAGAGACGGTGCCTCTGTTCTTGAGCTCTTCCAAGGTTCTGTTTCCGGCATGAACTGGCTTCTTTTCTTTGGCATCCTTCTCCTTGATGCCTCTGCTGTTCGCTCCTACTGCAGGCTTTGGGGAAGCTTCCAATAAAGTGCTCACTGTGCTTATTAGCTGTGGTGATTCCAAATGAACTTCCGTGGGTTCTGGAAATCTTAGAACTTTTTCCTTATAAGGTGGTTGAAGTAGGTACACAACATGATAAAGGTTAAGCATTTCCAAAAAGCACATGCAGTGTCATGTACTGATTCCTCCTGAAAGACGGATGAGTCCTCTTGGAGTTCAAAACTGCACAAGACACCCACCCTTGTAGCAGTCTCACCAAAGGAAAGGATTTTTTAAAAAAAATCAATAGGTGTTATTATCATCTCACTACATTAGGGGGTGAAAACTTATACAGGGCAGCCTGGTAGATTTTTAAAAAGCTTACTCTTTCCTATGTTTAACAGAGAGATAGGGGAAATGGTTGCTGGTTTACAAATTATTTTTAATAGAATTTGAATAGCCATGAGCGGAAACCATTTTCTTATTTAAGTCTAATAAACATTCTATGGCCCTAAGGGTAGAAAATAACTCTCTAGCAGAAATGAGACATAACACTTCCCATGATTAATGACCTCATAAACTGAAAATCTCAGATCATCAAAGTCAGTATTTTTCTTTTAAAAGGTTTACTGCAGCTAGGCTATTCATCAAACTCTATTTTGCAAGATGCTGACATTGTTCTCATATGAAATTCAGGAATAATTAAGCATTTGCCAGGCATCATTTGTTTTCAATTATGCAGGTAAATGTGAGGCTGGAGTCTGTTGCCTATAAAAGCATTTGACACATTGGTACGTCAGCCAATTACTGCTTAACATTGGGTTGCAAAATCATAACGTGCTATATATTAAGCAGTACTAAAGCAGAGGTGAGATCTTCTGTTGAGCAATTAAGTAATTTCCTGCACTTTTAAAGTTACATTGTGCTTTTATATATATATAAATATATATAAGTGTGTAATTTTATTTTCTTGTGACTTGTTTTTAAAATTCATTAATTACATTTGGTTTTGGCTGTGCTGGAACCTTGTCACTGCTCGGATTTTCTCTAGTTGAGGTGAGGGGGTCTACTCTCCAGTTGCGGGGCCTGGGCTTCTCGCTACAGTGGCTTCTCTTGTTGCTGAGCACAACAGAAGGTTTACAGGCTTCACTGGGTTCGCAGGCTTCACTGGGTTCGCAGGCTTCAGTAACTGTAGCTCCTGGGCTCTGGAGCACAGGCTTAGTAGTTGTGGTGCACAGGCTTAGTTGCTCCACAGCATGTAGGATCTTCCCAGACCAGGGATTGAACCCATATCCCTTCATTGCAAGGTGAATTCTTAACCACTGGACCACCAGGGAAGTCCCCACAGCAATTATCTTAATATCTTTATCTAGCAGCTAAATTCAGGATGCTACCAGGTAAAATATAAAAGTTTTATTTTCCCCAGTCCACCTGCACTTCCTAGAGGTATTCCCTTTTAACTATTAAAAAACATTTTTTTAAATCTCTTTTACACAGTACTTCTTGATTCCCATAAAAGGGGAATTATTTAGCTTATATTACCTTTACCTGCTACTTGAGCTTCCCAGGTGGCTCAGTGGTAAAGAATCCACCTGCAATCCAGGAGACTTGGGAGATGATCCCAAGAAGATCATCCCAAGATCATCCCAAGATGATCAAGAAGATCCCCTGGAGAAGGAAATGGCAACTCACTTAAGTATTCTTGCTTGAGAAATCCCATTGACAGAGGAGCCTGGCGAGCTACAGTCCACGTGGTTGCAAAGAGTTGGATACGGCTTAGGGACTAAACAACAGCAACCCCCTACTTGCTCTTCTCTCCACTCTTTTAGTTATGCCATTTGTAATCTTTCTACTGATGATGTTTGTACCTTGATATATTTTAACACCCAGGCCTATTTCTCCATGACTAGCTGCTTTTCCTTTTTCCCTACACTCTTAGATCTCAGCTATTTGTTGATTTGGGATGGAGACTCTGAGAAAGGTTTCATGCCAAGCTTCCGAGTGGCATTAATTATTTCTTATATAAACTTTTCTTTTAGAAACACTTAGACAACTATAGACAGAGCTCCCATATACCCTGTGCTCAATTTGGTACAAGTTAAGAAGAAATGTTGAGGAATCAACAGACCAAGTCATTGGCTGAAGGGCTGTATTTGGGGCCTAAACGTGCAGTTGTGGCTTTTAAAAATCCCAAGCACTCATTTAAATGAAAAAAGCTCAGAAAGCAATAGGACGTTAGGCTTTTTCATGGCATAGGCCCAGGTTTGAAGAAGAGGGAAGACTGGAGCTGGGGGCAGAGGGTGGTGCTTCCATGCTCCATCCTCTCCAGGATCTGAATGATCTGCTTAATGTTCACTTCTTATAAGATCATCTGGGATGGTAATAACTTCTACTTCCATAAAATAGATTAGAATTTCATTTCTCAATCCTCAGGAGAAAACTCGCTTATTACTGCTATTACTCTGATACTGTATTGGGTAATTTATACACGTCATTCTTATTTAGTTCTTCGTGTGTGTGTGTGTGTGAATGTATGTGTTTGTGTGTGTGAATGTGTGTTTGTTCATGTGTGCCCAGTGTTGTCTGACTCTTTGCAACCTCACGGACTGTAGCCCACCAGGCTCCTCTGTCCATGGAATTTTCCAGGCAAGAATACTGGAGTGGGTTGCCCTTTCCTCCTCCAGGGGGTCTTTCCAACCCAGGAATGAACCCACATCTCTTGTGTCTCCTGCACTGGCAGGTGGATTCTCTACCACTTGTACCACCTGGGAAGCCCTTCTAGCAACGCCCCCCAAAATAGATGATATTATCCCCTTCATACTGTTGGAGAAATGGATAGTGCAGTTGCCCAGGGCTATAAAACAGTCATAGATCTGAGGTTCTCCCCTCAGATTCTTTTTTTTTTTTTAACTTTTTATTTTGTATTGGGCTATAGCTGATTAACAATGTTGTAATAGTTTCAGGGGAACAGTGAAGGGACTCAGCCACACGTATACAAGTATCCATTCTCCCCCACAGATTCTAAACTCGGAGTTTTCTTCTCCAATTTTTTTTTTTTTTTCTGAAAGCAGTTATTCTCCACTTTGACTGCACATTAAAATCACCTGCAAGCCTTAAAATCTCTTATTGCCCAGGCCACATCCTTGACAGGTTTAATCAGACTTTCTGGGGTTGGAACCCAGGGGCGTCACTGATGCCAATGTGGAGACAAATTTGAGAACCAGGGTCTTCCAGAGCTGGCGTATGTGAGAGAGGTACGGAAATGTCAGAATTAGGGATAACTGATTTTACATTTGTTAACATAAGTGTGGGGAGGTGAACAAAACACGGACCTGTGGTTCATCCTACCATTTGCTCATTATGAAGCCTTAAGAAGTCATAAATGAAAAAAATTTCATTAGTGGAAAAGTACAGAGAATAACATAATGAACACGTGTTAATCACCTCCCGGCTCCGATTTCAGTTCAGTCTAAAGTTGGGCTGTACTTTTTTCATTTTTTCTTAATAATTAAAATGATACATATGCATTAGAAACCCCCTATGTTTCTGACCCCAATACCTCTCTAACTGGGTTTATTTCCATGTCCCCTTTAGAACTCTTACTGTACACATACAATATATGTATTTGATTATTAAAGTGTGTGTATTTTCAAACTGTGTATAAATGGCACATATACCACATGACTTTGTCCAACTTCATTTTTTCGTTGCTGTTTAATATTGTGTTTTTGAGATTTATCCACACTGACACAGCAAATATGTAGTATTTCTTTGCATGTAGAGCAAATTACTTCTCTACTCTGCTGATGATGGATATTTGAATTGTTTCTGATTATTTTCCATTAAACATAAGCCTGCCCCACGTGGCTTGTGGGATCTTAGTTTCCCAACCAGGGATTGAACCCGGCCCCTTGACAGTGAGAGCAGGGAGTCCTAACCACTGGACCCCCAGGAAATTCCCTGAATGTTTCTGATTAGACATCTCCTGTGCAAATGTGCAAGAGTTCCTGGGAAATACAGTAAGCAGGAGAATTATTATTGGATTGAAAGGTATGCATGTTTTCAGCCTCTCTAGACTTGGCTCTGTTGCTTCTCCATGCAGTTTTTCTTTATACTCTTGGCAATCATAGATATTACCATATTTTAAAATTTTACCAAAACTACCAGTGTGAAGTAGTTTAAATCACTTTAATGGACATTTTCCCAGTTACTACATATGTTGATTATCTTTTCACATATTTTGCCTATTTCACTTTTTGCCTGTTTGTCTTTTTGTGTTGACCTCTGGAGTATTTTTATGGATGTTCTACAACTGATCTTTTGCTGGTTACAAGACTGCAAGGATCTTTAACAGTTTGCAGTTATCTCTTCAATTTATGGTGTGTGTTGGCAAACAGACGAGTTTAAATTGGATTCAGTCAAATACATTGATCTTTTCCTTTATGGTTTATAATTTTTAAAAACCTTTAAAAGGAGTCTTTCTGTACTCTGAGGTCAGAGAAATATTTGCCTGTATCTTTTTCTAAAAATTGTATAGTTTTCACATCTAGGTCATTTATTTGGGGGCTTACTTTTGTGTTAGTTGGGAGGAGGCTAGATTATACAAATGCCCCAAATCTCAGAGGTTTAACCCTCAGTTTTTGTCTCATGATGCTGTTGTCCACCTTGAGTGTGCAGGGACCCAGGCTGATGGAGGCTTGTCTAGACAGGGACATCCAGAACCCCGGAAGCAGGGAGGGGAACGTGGCAGGTCACACACTGGCCGCCAAGAGCTGTACTTGAAGGTAACGCTTGTCTGCTGGTCACATTTCAGTGGCTGTAGAGTCTTGTGACCGTGTATCTAACTTAAGAAGGGATGGGAAGTGCAACCCCATCCTGGATCCAGAAGGGGGAGAGAATCGGATCATTTGATCAATAAAATTATTACTATAATTATTATTTGTCATGCCATGTGGCGTGTGGGATCTTAGTTCCCCAACCAGATATGGAACCTGGGCCCCCTGCCATAGAAGCAGAGTCTTAACCACTGGACTGCTAGGGAAATCCCAATGAAATTAACTTTTTATTGAAATAATCAATTCTCTCAACACCATTTGGGAAGAGTCCATGCTTTCTTGATTGATTTGTAAGAACAAATATCTCTTTCTTGATTGATTTTGTGAGTACAAAATTTGTAAGAACAAATCTCTGTCCTACATCACTTTTTCACATTGGTGTGTTTATTTCTGGCTTTCTCTTGGACTCCGTTGTTCCATGATACCACATTGTTTTAATCACAACAACTCCAAACAGCTCTTGATCTCATTTCTTGCAGTGAAGGACCCCTAACCTTAGCTCTCGCCTTTAAAATGGTTTCCGCAGTTCATAAGGTCAAAAAGAGTCCGACATGGCTTAGCGACTGAACAACAACAACAAATGCATTTCTCAATCAGTTTGTCAGATTTTATGAAATTCCTCCAGAATTTTTTGCCTAGTGTTCCCCAGCAAGCAAATATCTCGTGCTGAGTATGGACTTCTGTCTCTCCAATCCCCATGTGAAAATCACATTGAAATGTCAGCTTAGGTGCTGATGCCAGCAGGTGAAGACAGCGTGTTTGGCTTGCTTTCTCCCCAGGCTCCTTCAGGGCATTGAGTCACAGCACCAAGCACGGGCTGGTCTGGAACGAGCACCACTCAAGTGAGTGTTTATGTGAATGTGTGAGTCCCCTTGGCGCTGCCAGGGGAAAAGGGATCAGAACATTGTTCATAGGCCTAGAGGGTTAAAATACAGAATCCACTCCTACAGGAGATGGCTAGATCTCATCACCGGATGTTGGAGGAAGGCCACCTTACGGAGTAGGAACAGAATTTCTCATCAGCATCGAGAGCCAGGCTTTCTGGAAATGAAATCTGTTTGCCATCTATTCCCAAGGCATTGATCTCTGATCATGAGTCACTCAGTCCCCAGGCGCCGCCTTGCAGTTGACTCACAAGGATTAATCTGCTCCCATCACTTGGTTGTTTCTCCCTGGGGCAAATGGTCAGCGTATCTACAACACATGGTTATTGAATCAGACTGAAGGGAGATGGCAGCAATTGAGGCCTCAATCCGTCCTGATGTATGGCTGGTTGGGAAACAAAATGCAATGGAACAGATCAAAGATGTTTCTTCCACGCCCTTGACTACTCCCGAGGGATTTTTCCCTTTGCCAGTAGTCCTCTGTGATGCGCTACTCTTTTCCCTTCCCTGCCCTTTGGTAGCAGGAAAGCAAAACTCTTTGTTCTGGCTTGTGAACTGTGCTGCTTATGACTCAGTCGGTCAACCGGTTAGCATTGATGTGCTCTTTTTTGGGGGTGGTGGGGGAAGCTCTACAAGTCCCAGAGGAGGGTGTGAGTGTGCTCTTGCCTTTTAGTCTGCATTGGCGGGGCCAGAACTCTGAAGCTGTTTATTTCTTTTTCTTTTTTCCCTGCACTTTGAACTTTTTATTTTGTATTGAGGTATAGCCAATTAACAATGATGTGATAGTTTCAGATGAACAGCAAAGGGGACTCAGCCATACGCATACATGTACCCATTATCTCCCAAGCCCCCTTCCCATCCAGGCTGCCACATAACATTGAGCAGAGTTCCCTGTGCTATGCAGTAGGTCCTTGTTGGTTATCCATTTTAAAGATAGCAGGGTTTATATGACCTTCCCAAACTCCCTAACTATCCCTTCCCCCACTGCAACCATAAGCTCATTTTCTAAGTCTGTGAGTCTCTTTTTGTTTTGTAAGTAAGCTCATTTGTATCATTTCTTTTTAGATTCCACATATATAGGATGTGGAATACGACATAGCTCCTTCTCTGTCTGACTCCCAAGCTGTTTATTTCCATCCAAATACTTTCCTTCCAAATAATTTCACTGCCCCTGAATGAATGCTGGTGCCTTCGTTACAGGCTAATTTGTAGATGCCCACATATTTTCTATGCAGCACGCTTTCATTGAACATCAAACAGACCTTCATGTAAAATAAATAGCAAGGCTTAACAGTAGCTGCTGCTGCTGCTGCTGCTGCTAAGTCGCTTCAGTCGTGTCCGACTCTGTGTGACCCCATAGACGGCAGCCTACAATGCTCCGCCGTCCCTGGGATTCTCCAGGCAAGAACACTGGAGTGGGTTGTCATTTCCTTCTCCAATGCATGAAAGGGAAAAGTGAAAGTGAAGTTGCTCAGTCGTGTCCAACTCTTAGTGACCCCATGGACTGCAGCCCACCAGGCTCCTCTGTCCATGGGATTTTCCAGGCAAGAGTACTGGAGTGGGGTGCCTTCGCCTTCTCCGTAACAGTAGCTAGCATTACTAACAATTACATTGCAAAAGTATGATACCCATACAATGAAATAATAGGACTTATTCAATAATTGGATGCATTGACCCATGGACATTGCTCCCATCTCTGAAAGTGTTCTACGGAGGCTGAAGTGAATATTGATCCATGTCAGGAAGGAGATCTGCATGAAACAGAAAGTTGGAGGAAATTGCTTGTAGGGTTCCTTCTATATGCGTTTTCTGGGGCTGTTGGAACAAAGTACCACAGACTGACTGGCTTAAACAACAGGAAGTTGTCTCACAGTCTTGGAAGCTGGAAGGCCAAGGCCAAGGTCAAGGTGTCAGCAGGGGCGCCCTTCTCCTGAAGCCAGCAGGGGAGGAGCTGTTGCTGATAGTTGTTCCTTGGCTGTGGCAGCCTGACTGCAGCTTGCACATGGTGTTCGCCCTGGATTTCAGTCTCTGGGTCCAAATTTCCCCTTTTCATAAGCTCACTGATCATTTTGGGTAGGGTAGGTATTAAGGTAACAGTATAACCTCCCTTTGCCGACAAAGGTCCATATAGTCAAAGCTATGGTTTTTCCAGGAGTCGTGTACGGATGTGAGAGTTGGACAATGAAGAAGGCTGAGTGCCAAAGAATTGATGCTCTCAAATAAATTGGTGCTGGTGAGGCCTCTTGAGAGTCCCTTGGACTGCAAGGAGATCCAACCAGTCCATCCTAAAGGAAATCAGTCTGAATATTCATTGAAAGGGCTGATGCCGAAGCTGAAACTCCAATACTTTGGCTACCCGATGCAAAGAGTCGACTTTTCCAAATCATCAGGAAAAGACCTTGATGCTGGGAAGGATTGAGGGCAGGAGGAGAAGGGAGCAGCAGAGGATGAGATGATTAGACAGTGTCACTGACTCAATGGATATGAGTCTGAGTAAACTCCGGGGGATAGTGAAGGACAGGGAAGCCTGGAGTGCTGCAGTTCAGAGGGTCACAGAGTTGGACATGATTAGCGACTGAACAATAAGAACATAACCTCAGCTTAATAATTACATCTATAGCAACACTATTTCCAGGTAGAGTCCCATTCTAGTGTGGGGATAGGACATCAATATATGAATTTGAAGGGGGACATAATGCAAATCTTCTACTGACTTCGATTCGAGAAATATAAAAATCTGATTAAAACTGTTAATAATAGCCATTGACACTTAAAAAAATTGGCTGCACTGGGCATTTGGCATCTTCGCTGCAGCATGCAGGATCTTTAGTCGCAGCATGGGGCTCTTAGTTGCAGCATGAGGGATCTAGTTCCCTGACTAGGGACCGAACCTGGGTCCCCTGCATTGGGAGCATGGAGTCTTAACCACTGAACCACCAGATGAGTCCCCGCTGATGCTGTTTCTAAACCTTCTTTGGTTATTGCTCATCTAATCCTGGTGTTGCCCATGTCTGGGCTTAAAGAAAACACGACTTTCTTTAAATCCTGAAATTCTTTTACTACTTCCCTATGTTTCTTTATCTCCATGGAGGACCAATCGCCTACTGCCTTTGCCGACCTCTGACAAGAGATTCTTGGACCTGATTGTACTTAATAGATGTGTAATCTGGGCTTTGGATCAGCAGTTAATTTGACTCTTCCAATAATCCCTCTGCTCTCTGTCTCTGCATTTGTCAGCCTGAAATCCTGGCACTGGCTTTTGTGATCGGACTGCTCCCATCAACGCTAACTCTCTGCGCTTTGAACCTGGGTGTATTTGTGTGGATGGACAGTCCAGTAGCACCTTCTCATACCCAAGATTTAGAGCAAACACCCACAAAACTCGGCCACATTGGAACATCATTTTGCAATCCCTGCTTAATGAGAGCCTAATGAAACCTTGAAGCAAAAGCATTTAAAATGTGATGAATGATTGTATCACAGGAGGGCAAGCGCAAAACAGCTAATCAGGAAAAAATCTTGTCTGTGGGGTTTCTCTGGTAGTGTGGGAATAGTCTTCTTATAGCGTCGAAAGAAAAATAATCAGGAAATAAATTTCTATTTTCAGTACCATTTCAACTATCGGGAGAGGGAATCTTTAGAAAAAGAGCTGGAGTAAATTGAGGCAACATGTTAATTGTCATTACTGGCAGTTCATAGAGTGCAGGTGATAACATATTTTTCTTTATAGTTGCCAGTATTTTCCATATGTCTTTAAAACACTCCCTGTTTTATCCTTTATCTTTTTCTTCTTCCCACCTTCAGCTTTCTGTAGACACAAGGATCAGTGCACATGTCATATAACCTATTGGACTTAGTTCTTGGCCAGCTGAAGAAGTTCACTAGTGTTGGTTGAGAAAGATGGTTTGGGTTGTGGAGCTTTGTATGAGAAAAAGTGCTGAGTGACCACTTCTCAATTTTTTCTTCTCCTATTACACTTCCAGTGCACATCAGATGCTACAGACATGATGAAGTCATGCTCAGGAGACCAAGTTTAGATGAAAATGAGAGTTTAGGTTGAAGGTCAGAAAGGATCCCATAAGCTGCTAGTGATGGAGACCTGTTCTGCAGACTTCTGTCTTTAATTTATATTGATAAAAGAAGTGTGTTATTGTGTTGCTGGAAATCGATGAGCTGGGGGAGCATGAATGGAGAGAGGTTTAAGATTCAGATGTCTACCTGAGTAGATCTCTTCATTGATCTAGAGATGTGTGATAGCTGAGGCTTAGATCAGCATGCATGTTCTTATTCAAGTTGTGGGGTGAAAGGAAAGGTCCATGTACTTCCTCAACCCGCTGTAAATCTCCATAGCAACAGAACTAGATGGGCCTCCCAGATATGAACAAGGAGGAGCTGTTGACAGCTGTAGGAAAGCTGCCATGACCTCAGCATAATCTGTTCTTCTTGCCCCTCCATGACTAACTCCATGGAAAACCCTTCTGAATGGGTAAAATGGAGGAAAATGGAAAATCGCCTCCCCTATTTTTTTTTAGTATTTGTAGTATCTTTTTTTTTGGTCATGACACACAGCTCGTGGGAGTTTGGGTCCCTGAACAGGGATCCAACCCACAGTCTGTGCAGTGGAAGTACACAGTCCTAACCACTGGATCACCAGGGAAGTCTAGGAAAATCCTTCTATTAAATTCTTACTTTATGACCTAAACAGAGGACTCCAGGCTACTTAAATATGCATAGGCGAACAGTTCAGAGTCTGCTAGTGGTAAATTCTCAGGGCAGCGCTAAGACTATCGCTCAGGTATCTCCATTCACGGTTGTGGGTGCATAGCCGTGTGCCCTTCTCTGCCTTCTCTATGCTTCCTTTTATGCGGCATAAAAGCCAGGAACACAAACATCTACTTCGCTACATTTGAGGGAGGCATTTCCAGTAGAAAGCTGGGTTCTTCTTTTCCACTGCTCCAAGAAGGACTCATCATGGCATCTCAGGGCTCCTTTAACACCGTGTCTCAGGAGGGCCTCTGTGTCCCAAATAAGAGGTGAATCCCACTGTGACTGCATGGGTGATAAATGACAGCCCAGAGCAGAGGAGGGGATTTGTGTCTTGGAGTTGGGACTCTTTGTACCTGACTTGCTATGCTTAGGTTTTAGATTTTGCTCACACACACACACACACCATTTTCTTTTTCAGAAAGAAAAATATCTCCTTTTATCTTCAAACTGACCTGAATTTCAAGACCAGCGCTGCACGTGGTTTTAGAAGAACCTCCCCCCACCCTGCGCCTGCCCGCTCCTTTGCTGGTGCGCCCCCATTTGTCACTTACCCGACTTGTCCTGCTGGCAACTTGCCATCAGCAGTTCCACATCCAGAGCTGCCTTTTCTGGTTTTTACAAAATGAGAATGTCACGCTCCCTAGAGAAACAGAGCTTGAGACTCACTCCCCGATGACAGTTTGTCAGACTTTGTTCTGCTCATCTATGGTTTTTCTTATTATATGAAAAGATTTCTTGATTTGCTCTTTGGGATTCTTACATTTTCTCTGTGTTTAACCCATGCCTGACAGGCGAAATAGGTGAAGTAGGGGCCTTGGAATGTTCTAGAAGCTCAGAGTTGAGGGAGTTTACAGTCTGCTAAGTCGCTTCAGTTGTGTCCGACTCTGTGTGACCCCGTGGACGGCAGCCCACCAGGCTTCTCCGTCCAAGGGATTCTCCAGGCAAGAACACTGGAGTGGGTTGCCATTTCCTTCTCCAATGCATGAAAGTGGAAAGTGAAAGTGAAGTCACTCAGTCGTGTCTGACTCTTAGCGACCCCATGGACTTCCGCCTCTTTCTGGATGTAAATGATGAGGATTTCTATACCTTCTTCCCCCCCTCCCTCCCTAATACACTCTCTATATTTTTCCCAAGGAAAACATGCTTCTTAGATTCATGGCTCCCTTAGGGTGAAGGGAATGAGTCTCTTTTTCTTTTTTTAGATGTGGACCATATTTTAAAGTCTTTATTGAATTTGTTACAATATTGGTTCTGTTTTATGTTTTGGTTTTTGGCTCCAGGGCATATGGGATCTTAGCTCTCTGACCAGGGATTCAATCAGAACCCCCTGTGTTGGAAGGTGATGTCTTAACCACTGGACCTCCAGGGAAGTCCTTGGAATGAATTTCTATTAAGTACAATTATTCTTGGGCTTCTCTGGTGGCTCAGATGGTGAAGAATCTGCCTGCCATGCAGGAGACCCATGTTCAATCCCTGGGTTGGGAAAATCCCCTGGAGGAGGGCATGGCAACCCACTCTAGTATTCTTGCTGGGATGATCCCATGGACAGAGGCGACTGGCGGGCTACAGTCTATGGGGTCACAAAGAGTTGGATACAACTGAGCAACTAACACTTTCACTCACTTCACAATTATTCTTATTTTATCCTACATCCTTATTTCACTCTTCCCAATATATGGATTTCATCTCAAGGACTCTCCCCGTCTCAGCATCCTCTACCAACACTTTCCGGTCCTGTCATGGCTGAATTTCTCCACCGAATGTTTTGGAGGGAGCAGGAAAGAAAGCGGAGTCCTCTACAGGGTGGCTGTCTTAATCTCGTCACTGAAGCCAGTGTACTGTCCA
Organism: Bos indicus x Bos taurus; assembly: GCF_003369695.1. Taxonomy (NCBI): domain Eukaryota; kingdom Metazoa; phylum Chordata; class Mammalia; order Artiodactyla; family Bovidae; genus Bos; species Bos indicus x Bos taurus. The sequence continues at coordinate 43,771,530 of NC_040098.1, read as the reverse complement.
CTGTGATGCCTGCTGTCTGCGAGAGAGACTAAGTGGGTTCTTTCTCTTTCTCTCTCTTCTTTTCTCAAGCCTGACAATTTTCTCCAACTCACCTGAGATTTAATTTTAACTTCACGATCCTTTACATGTTTTGACATTTTAGAAATCGAAATGTCAGTGAGATGAACTCTCAGCAGAGTTTGATCAGATGTAACACAGGGCTTTACCAAAACCATGATTAGTCTCGCCTGGCTATTTGCTGTTGAAGGGGGACTTAAAAGAGGGGTTCCGCCTCCAGTCTCTCCACCTGCGGGGAGAAGGGATCGGGAAGTCTGAGTTCTTGCCCAGCTCTGCACTTACTCCCTGCCATTTGCCTTCTCGGCCTCAGTCTCTCCGTCTGTAAAACAATCAGACAGATCCCTTTCTAATTAGATGTTTGCTCTGTGCCCAGCTTTTACTGAACAGCAAGTCCCTTCTTGCACTTTCAAGCATTTTTCTGAGATAAAGTCTAGGGAGTCAGGAAAGAAAGTTAGGACATCGACAGGTTTCTGGTCCTTGGGTCAGGGGCCTTAATGTCCTAGGGTCACCAGGAAACATCTCTTGGGGGCTTATCTGCAGTGGGTCATGGGTGACCTGTCACCCCATTTTACGATGCAATGTGCCATAGAGCTTTGGGAAAGTAATTTCTGGGTTTCTTTGTATCCATTTATTAAATGGACACGCTGATTTCCACCTCATCTGTCTCATAAAGCTGCTCTTACCTGGGAATACGTTAAAATGCTCTGAGTTCATTAGAAAAGAAGACTTTTTTTTTTTCTGTTTTCCTGTTGTACGAGCTTTTGCGGGCTTGGTGAAAACCAAATGCATCCCCCTTAGACATTTGTATTCGATAGTAATCCTGTAAACATTGGCATTATCAAGATCTTTGAAGTAGCTGTCGGCCTCAATAGCAAAATATACTCCTGGATGAGTAGAATTTACCACATTTCATGCTAGAGAGAAAAATTCGGAAACGAAAAGCTTTTTTTAAAAAAAAAAAATTGTGGGTTTTTTTTGGCGGGGGAGGAATCTATCAGAAGCATGCTGGAAATGGACATGTCCATATCATCACAAGTAAGTTCCTTCAGTGAAATTGCTGCGAAGACCATTACTTTTGTCTAAAATGCACCTGAATTCAGGTAATACAGAAGATAGGCTAATTTTGAGTCTAACAGCCTCAGATCTTTTTCTGCATCTGCTATCAGAGCTATTTTCATTCCTACTGGCCGCCTCCGGAAGACACAGCCCCAGGCCAGCAGCATGGCCATCCTCCTCAGCCCCCAAAGGCCACACCCCCAAGGTGGCTGCATGCCTGCTGTGGTTGCTATCGTCCCCAGCCCCGCCCCCAGCCCAGTGCAGATGTCATCAGCTGTACTTCAAAGCCCTCCCCGTGCCTGTCTCCACTGAGCTCATGATATGTTTGAAACATGCAGGGAGTCCCCTATTCAAATATCAGCATTGTTGTTGCTCCCTGACAAATGACGTCTGTCTGTCTGTCTGTCTATGAATGTCCTCAGAAAAATGGGGCTGTCTGGGCTGAGGGATAAAGCCTCCTTCTAATTTAGGACAGAAGAAATATCCTGTAGAGTGGGTCCTTGTCCACTGTACTCTTCTTCCCCTTTAATCCTGAAGCCTTTTTATTTTCCTGATACGATTCATTTCCGACGGTTAAAATCTCTCCACCTGCTCTTTCATGGCATTTTACTATTGGCATTTACAGCTACGGTTGTTGTCAGGAATTAGCACATCCTGTATTACAGAGCAATCTGACTCTCAACAAGGTGACAGGCTTCCCAGTAAGATCACACTTGGCTACAGCAGTAACCTGTGTGCAGATACAAGATCATGTTCTTAGGACTGATTGTCAGCGTGCAAAACTCTTAGAGGAGTGGACATAAATGTCGGTAGAGATGGTGATAAATAGGCAGACAGTGCTAAGGGTGTTTGTGTTGTGTTTATTTTCTTCAGTCTTCCCAAGGAAGAATGGGTTTACTAATAAACCTATTACACAATGGACTGAAAATTAATATGTATTTGTTTTTGACAAAGTGAAAGCCACTCAGCCATGTATGACTCTTTGCGACCCCATGGACTATACAGTCCATGGAATTCTCCAGGCCAGAATACAGGGGATCTTCCCAACCCAGGGATCGAACCCAGGTCTCCCACAATGCAGGTGGATTCTTCACCAGCTGACCCACAAGGGAAGCCCTTGTTTTTGAAAATCAACAGTCACATTTTTTTTTAACCTGTGTAGAGTTTTACAGGCTTTCCCAAGCTTACTGGCTCAGCAGTAAAGAATCCACCTGCCAATGCAGGAGATGCGGGTTTGATGCCTGGGTTGGGAAGATCCCCTGGAGGAGGAAATGGCAACTCACTCCAGTGTTCTTGCCTGGGAAATCCCATGGACAGAGGAGCCTGGCGGGCTATAGTCCATGGGGTCCTGAAGAGTGGGCAGGAGCAGCTAAGCAACAGCATAGAGTTTTGCAGTTTACAAAGCGCCCCAGCGTTCCTGTAAACCAAGGGACAAGAGCCAATTATGCACTGATTTTTTAAACAATGACCTGCTGTGACTCATAAGCCTTAGATATTAAAAAGATGCTGTATGTCTTTATTTATGTTGACTGACTAACAACCCTTCCAAAAGCAAACTGGGCTGACTTTCAAAGTTTCCAGTGGTCTTATGTTTGTAGAGCCTGAATTTCTGACTATACTGGGGTCAGTTTAGAATTAACTCCCAGTGGAGTTGTTAAGCCTGTACCCCTATCTCTCTCTTCTGATACAGGATGTAGAGCAGGACCTATTCAACCATCAGATATTCCACTGGCTCGTTTGGTCCAGCCCTGAGTATGCAACATGCTTTCCACTTGGGGATGAGATACTCACCCCGGAGGAGCTCAAGGACAGGTGCCCCATACTTGTGTAGGTGCTTAAGGGGAGGTTTGAAAGATTGTTCTAGGGAACTATGGTAGGGCTGGGCGAGTTGCTCACTAACCTTTTCTCTCCCCCCGAAGACTACACTCTCCAGCTTTCTTTGCTGTTTTCAACTTTTATTTTAAGTCACCGAGATTTCTGGGTTTATTTGTTTTAGCAGCTAGCAGTCACCTTACCTAATACATCAAGCTTTAAATTTCCATCCAATCCTGAGAGTCTAGGATTCTAAATCATGAGAGACAAGGTGCAGTGCTGGTGACTTGTTCACCGCTTACAGTTGATTTTCCTTGTTTTTCTCTCTTTCTGGTTTTCCACATAATTTCCAGTATGCAATTTTTGATTTTTTTTTAATAGGACTGCCAGTTTACTCAGAGACCAGGAAGTGGCTCATCTGAGTTTAGCCTATCCAGCTTAATAGCACGCTTCTTGGGCATGTGCTCAGCTTCCTGTGGTTGAACCCAGGTCAGGGGGGTAGTCTGAGTGCATGGTTCAGCGAGGGTGACACGGCCCCGAGATGTGGTGATGAGGGGAGGCATCTGACAGAGACTGAAGACAGGACAGGGCAGTGGGACTGTGGTGGCTCCCAAGAATTACCTGCAGGGGATGGCCAGGCTCGGATTCCCTCACAAGACCGTTCAAGTTCTATTTCCCTGCACATTGACTCATGCAGAAGCCAAGTAAGCAAGTGCTAAGCGACTCTAACATTCCTTCTGGTGTTTCCAAATAGGTCCCTAACACACTGCACAATCGTTAGGTAATTAACAGAAGCAGAGAGTTCAGAACTTTGGAGAGGGACTTAATGAAATTTGTTTTTAATGGTAACTACTTATTGATAAACCAAGGGAGTTGGCTCTAATTAACATAAACCTCTTTCATGAGAGATTGTGTGTTAGTGGTAGGGTAAGTTTGATTGGGGTTGTCCTTCAAAGGGGGAAAAAAAAAACACACTTTAAAATGTGTCATTCTGAGAAATCCTGCTTTTTGTTTTGGAATCTTTTTAAAAAATCATCATCATCAGATTTAGAATTTCAATAAAGGTTAGAATTCTGGCTCAAGAGATTGAAACTCTTGACTAATATCCTGATTCTTTCTTTTAATTTTATGCTAGAGGGTGATGAATGAGTCTGCTCAGTCTCTTGTCTGGAATGTGTGTGTGTGTGTGTGTGCGTGTGTGTGTGTGCGTGTGTGTGCGTGTGTGTGCGCATGTGCGTGCATGCATGTGTGCGCGTGTGTGCTGCGTGCGTGTGTGCACGTGTGTGTGTGTGCGCGTGTGTGTGCGTGTGGGTGCGCGTATGTGTGTGTGCGTGTGTGTGTGTGCATGCGTGTGAGTGTGCGTGCGTGTGGGTGTGTGCGTGTGCATGTGTGTGTGCGTGTGTGTGTGTGTGAGTGAGTGTGTGTGTGTGTGTGTTGAGGGGGGTTACCAAACAATTTAACATATAATCATTTTTGTCATGTTGTATTTGTCAATGACTCGACACCGTCGATGTGCGATCATAGTCTCATAAACACATGTGAAGATTGGAGTGCTTTATTTAATTTAAAAGTGTGCCCTGTTTGAATATGTTTATTTACCTGAAGCCTTTTAATAAAGTGCTTCCTGTGTACAATTAGATGATTTTAATACGCGCGGAAGGCGAGGCAGTGATTCAGCTGTGGTGTGCGGTGTTTGCGGTCTCTTCCCTCTCCTTTCCCTCAACCCTTTGATGTTGCTAAGATCTGCACTAACATCAGTTGCTGTTGACATCTCAACCAACAAATATATTTAGCACAACACACCAGAGGCTGCAATGGAAAGGTTTTAATTAACCTGCAGGGAATTTTCTAAGATCACAGATTAAATAAAAAAAAAAACAGAGGCAGGAAGTTCTCTGACAAAGGTAACACAGGCATTTTCTCCTGACTTCTGGGCATGACCCCAGAACAGGGGTGACCTCTGACCCAGGAGTGTAAGGTAGTAGGTTACCATTAAAAAAGGTCACTCTGAATGACCCAATACAATGACCCTGTCCTGCTGAAAAGGGCAAGGGACAAACAATAAATGTATTGCTATGATTAGTCTGAAATTTCAAAAGCCCCCCAGCCCCAGGTGAAGTCGTGAGAGGGTGGCACCACGCCCTCCCTGCTGATGTCCGCTCATCACCAGCGGGCCCTCCTCCCTGCCCAGGGCCTGTGCCCTCCTGGTGCTCCCTCTTTTTCTGGGTGGCAGGAGCCCTGTCCTTGCAGCCAGCCCCATCCACCTCTCCCATCCCACTGAGGCCCAAGCCCACCCATGGGGTGCCCATCTCTGCACTCTGCTTTCCCACATGGCGAGCATTTCCGAATTCCATATACCACTTAAGTGTGTTGCGTTGACTCCTTAAGCCCACACTCTGCAGTGGGTGTTAGTATGTCTACACTATAAGTAAGGAAGCTGACGGGAGAGAGGCCAATTCTTCCCTTCCCTCATGTCTTCTTTTTTCTTCCAACTTTATTTAATTTTTTTTTATATTGGAGTATAATTGATCAAGCTTCCCAGTGGCACTGCCTGCCAATGCAGGAGACATAAGAGATGCAGGTTTGATCCCTGGGTCAGAAAGATCCCCTGGAGAAGAGCATGGCAACCCACTCCAGTATTCTTGCCTGGAGAATCCCAAGGACAGAGGAGCCTGGTGGGCTACAGTCCGTGGAGTCACAAAGAGTCAGACACAACTGAGCATTGTTTAACATTGTTAATAAATGTTGTGGTATATATATATGTAATTTCTATATATTCTTGATATCAATCATTAAACAGCACACACCAGAATATCTCCTGGTGAGTGGCTTGTATTTGCTGTTTTGTCTATGCCACACGTCATGTGGGATCCTAGTTATCCAAGCAGGGATTGAAACACGTCCCCTTCGTTGGAGGCGTGGAGTCTTAACCTCTGGACCACCAGGGAAGTCCCTCGTGTCCTCTTTCTTGAGGGGGTTTCCTGGAAATAATTACTGCTTTCCTCCCCACTCCTTCCCCAGAATGCTCTCTTGTTTGGATCCAGTCCACCACCAGATCCTGTCCATTCTTCATTGGACTCTCCAGTCCCACAGCCAGTCGATGCACGTTTGCATTTATCATCTTCCCCAGCTGATCACCGTGAGTGCACAAAGGGGCCAGATGATGGGGGTGATGAGGCTGGTGCACACCAGTGACCAGCTGCTGGGTGCCACGCAACCCAAGGAGGGGAGAAGACAGCATCAGCCCAGAGCCGGGAAAAGAAGCCCCTTCCCCTCGCACGCCTCTTGCAGAGCTCTTTGCTGAGAAAGCTTAATATTGCATTTGCTGCACAGAAGTGCTTAAAGCTTTCTTATCACAGAGCAGGTGAAGAAGTATGGATTTGAGGCTGATGGGCAGTAAGTGTAGAGCTGGACTCTGGCCTGAGGTGGCTCCCCATCTGGTTCACAATGCTCCTCTGATTCTGCTCTAGCCTCTGATCCTCTGGCCTTAAGGAAGTGTTCTTCCTTCTCTCTTCTTGGTCAAATTCTATCCTTCACTCAAGACCCTGGCAGGCATCTCTGGACTGCTTCCTGACTGTTCTCTCACTGTGGTTCAGCCAGTTCTGAGACGTAAGCTCCTGTCACCTCCTGATGGTGTCTCTAATAAGACTGTAAGTCTTGTGAGAACAAGGACAGGCTCTCTCTCCCTGTGCTTTCCTCTGGTGCCTGAAACGATGCTTTGCTCTCGTAGTCCCCCCGATCAATAAGATCATGTGATTGATGGATGGCCTGGAAAGTTCTGGGTTGGGGTGTTACTTGGGGGAATGTTTAGCAGTCTCTGGAAAAAAATCCAGCTGCTACTTCTTTCTTCACTTACACCCAAGACTCAGCCTGGGTATTCACAAGAGATTGAGAGCGTCCTTAACATGGAGCACTCCGTACTTCCCTTCCTAGGAAGCAGGGCTATTGCAGTGCACCAATTAATAGCATGTAACTTCCTCCCATAATTCTTCACATCAGGCAAAGGAGATGCAAAAACGTCAGGAATGATAAAAATGATTTTGCTCACTCTGACCTGTGTCTGGTTAGGAAAGAATATCTTATTCTTTTTTTTTTTTTAAATCACTTTTTTAAAACAGAGTGGCTTTAATAATAGAGGCTTATTTCTCAAGATGAAATACTAGAAATCATGAAGAAATGGAGAAGGGGAGTGACCTGGGTGCCTTTAGAAGAGACAGTTTATCGGATCAGGGCCGCTTTGTCTTATTACTCTGTGTTTTCCCAAATGACCCATAAGTGATTCTCGAATCATTCTGATCTCAGCCTCCACAACCAGGACCAGGATAGATTAAAAGCTTTGGCCTGTGCAATGAGTCACTTGATTATCAAGCAAGGCTCCTCTGCCCTCTTGCTGGCATTTCCAGACAGTCTTTTAGAAGTTATCAATTTCCTTTTATACCTGCCCGAGTTCTTTCCAGACTCCCTCCTCCTGGACTGAGCTGATGTTCCTCTTTTTTGTTTCCTCAGCATTAAAAAGAAGTGTGTGTGTGTGTGTATATAAATACCTCATATCACTCTGCATTGTAATTAGTAATTACATTTCCTTCTGAAATGCGCCACCTTTAACTATAGATTTTCTGGGATCTGAATCTGTGGCTGGCACACAGCAAAGGCTCAATGATTATTATTGGAATGAATGGATAGTTGAATGAGGAAGCAGCCATGATTCTCTTGGTTTTATTTTTTGCTTTTAGTCGCTAAGTGGTGTCCGACTCTTGTGACCACATGGACTGTATCCTGCCAGGCTTCTCGGTCCATGGGATTTTCTAGGCAAGCATACTGGAGTGGCTTACCATTTCCTACTCCAGGGGATCTTCCCCACCCAAAGATAGAACCTGTGTCTCCTGCGTTGGCAGGCGGATTCTTTGCTACTTAGTTCTTTTGGGCTCCATGTCAGTCCTTATAAGGAAACCTGCTGGCTCTGGTTTAGATTGTGTTTCCACCCCTGGGCCGAGGACGGTGTTCGATGTGTTCAGGAGTTTGGCAGAGCCTGATTGGCTTGTTTGCTCTCTGTTGCTGCATCACAAATTGCTCCCATATTTAGCAGCTTAAAACCTTCATTATCTCAAATGTTTTCTCTGGGGCAGGAATCTGCCAACAGCTTTGCTGGGTGGTTCTAACTCAGAGTCTCTCACAAGGGGGCAGTCAGGTTGTCAAGGCTCACCCGGGGCTGGACCAGCCGCTTGCAAGCTCGCTCATCCATGAGGCTGTTTGTGGGCTTCCCCAAATGGCCTCTCCCTAGCTCGTCTGAGTGTCCTTTCCATGTGGCAGCTGGCTCCCCGAGAGTGGCCGATCCAGGAGGGAAAGGGGAGAGGAGAGTTGGAGAGGATAAACCCAATAGAGAAGCCACAGTCTTTTACAACCTAGTCTTGGAAGTGACATCCCATCATTTCCGCTGTTTTCCGTTGGTCACATGGCCCAGCTCTGGTCCCCAGATGGTGGGGCTACACGAAGGTGTGGCGCTGCCCAAAGAGGCAAGATCACAGGGGTGGGTCATCTTGGCAGCCGCCCCCCCTCAGACACAGGCACAGGTCATGCTCATTCCTGTACACAGAAGGCATTAAGGCCGGACAGATAAGGACTGGCAGCTCTGGGAAGTCACAGAGGGTGAGGATGAACATTTCCCAAAAGGATGTCATACAGTGGAAACAAAAAGGAGAACGTCTGCCACGAATGAATATTTAAATTCACTTGTTTCCCCCTCGCTCAAAGCAGGGCAGGGGAAGGTCTAGTTGAAAGCAGTGCCATGAATCATTCCTCCCCAAGTGCAGATCATCATTCGTCCCTTCAGGATCTTTTTCTACTGCGGACTGATGTTCCCGGTCAGCATTTATTTGTGCAAAGGTGCTCCCAAGCAATTCAACTGCTGATTTATAAATAGGCTTCTGTAGATCTTGGGAGTAGACCAATATTTGAGTGTGTGTCTCTTGTATAAATTGCTCTGACAGCTGCTTACTTTCTCTCTAGAGCTCTCCTTTCTTTGGTGCTCTTGTGATTTTTTTTTTTTTTTTTTTTGATTTAGAGCAGAGAGAAAGCATCAGCTATGTCCTGGTGTGTTTCCATTAGACAGAGGTAGGGTACAGGGCTGGAGCAGCCCCAGGAATGGGGTGCAGCTGAATGCACTACAGGATTAGAGGGGGCTTCGCAGGTGGCTCAGTGGTAAAGAAACCCACCTGCCAATGCAGGAGACACAAGAGACAAAGGTTTGATCTCTGGGTCAGGAAGATACCCTGGAGGAGGGTATGGCAACCCTCTCCAGTATTCTTGTCTGGAGAATCCCCATGGACAGAGGAGCCTGGTGGGCTACAGCCCGTGGGGTTGCAAACAGTCAGACACGACTGAAGTGGGTTAGCATGCACACTCACCTTCCAAAGTAGATCTTTTGATCCTGTGCATCGGGATAGATTTTCTGTACTTGTGTTCCCTGGAGACTGTGTGGGATAAGTAAGTGCTGTTTTTGCACTGGGGATTAATGACATACAGAGGCAAGGAGATTTTTAAGACTTTGGTTGAAGTACTGCCAGGCCCCTGAGCTATCCTGACACCCCACTGCTCCCAGAAATAAGAAGCCATCGTTTGTCTTCCCACTGCCTGCCAGTGAGAAGGCTGCCAGGTATCGCATAGCCAGCACCCCAGAGAGTTGATTGAAGATTTGGCGTCCTTGGAGTCTTCCTCCAAAGCTTTTGGAAAATAATCATAACAACATCGAAAATGAGTTACTCAGGACTAAAAAGAAGTCTTGATAGGCTTCATCACACAAATGGAGACCCTGAATCCCCTCACTCTCTCAACTCATGAAGGCAGAGATGTTACGTGGGGGATGCTACGCAGAGATGCTATGCTTGTGTTACTTAAGCTGGATCTTACATAAATCCTGTGTTGTCATGTTGGGCACCCATGAACACTGACTCTTTTGTGCAGCATGGGAGAAGATGCTTCTGACTTTGGGCAGCTCAGTGCATTGCCAAGCTGAGATCAGTATTTGTCAGGTCTCTGGGAGGGTTCGGGCTTCCCAGGTAAAGAATCTGCCCGCCAATGCAGGAATCTGTCTGCCAATGCAGGATATGTGGGCTTGATCCCTGAGTTGGGAAGATCCCCTGGAGAGGGAAAGGGCAATCCACTCTAGTACTCTTGCCTGGGAAATACCATGAACAGAGGAGCCTGGCAGGCTACAGTCCATGGAGTTGCAAAGAGTCGGACACGACTTAGCGACTTAACAACTGTTAGAGTTTCCAAGAACACAGTGGCCTTGCAGTATCGCAATGCACTGGCTTTCATAGTGAATCATCAAAAATTGTTAAACATTTTCAACACTCCCCTATTTGTTTTGTCCCTGGAAATTCCCCTTTCACTTTCAAGATAACTGGACAGAGGTGAGTCAAGAGGGTGAGAAAAGCAACGTCATTTGCAAATATACTCCCTGTTCCCTGGCATGTCCCAGGACAGACTAAAGGGAGAGGAAGGAGGAGGTCACATATGTTGAATTTGTCATCTTATGCTGCATCTCACAAGGCTTGATGTTTCTGTTTTACGTTTGTAAGACCCAGACTATCTGGACAAAAAATTATCTATGGCTAGCTGGAGTCGTAGAATGGCAGCCACCCCCACGGGTTAGGCGTGGGTTAGGCGTGGCATCTTTGCTGGAGGAATGACTGGGGTATGGTTTGCCCACGTCTGTGTCCCTGTTATTTTGCCCTGTTCTTAGACTCTGGCTGTTCTGCCCAACCATGTTCCTCTCCCCGTTCCCTGATCCTAAGTGGCAGGGCTTGGATAAGAAGGAGCTGATGGCAACACTCAGGCCAGCCCATGAGGCAGCTAATTTAAAAAATGTTGGAAGTCTTAGACTCTGGGCTCAGACAGTCCTCAGTTCGAATTCTGCTAGCTGTGTGAGCTTGGGCTAGTTACTTAACTGCTCTGGGCTTCTGTTTTCTATGTCGACAATGGAGATAATCATAGTACCTCCTTAACCCGTGGGGCCAGAGTGAGGACTAAGTCAGATAGAGCAGTGGATGGGTCTACTTTTTTCTATCTTGGATGTGTTTAATATCAGGCTTTATTATGGGTAGATTGGTGGGGAGCAACCTTACAAATCCTTTGTTCCTTTAATCTGCACTTAAGCTAGATGGGATATGTTTCTGCTCCTAAGAGCCAGATTATTATCCACATTAAACTTTTCTTCCAGTCTGTCCATCTCAGCGAGTGGATCCACCTGGAGCACCTACTCTTCTTGTTTCAGGGCCCAGTGTAGGATCCTCCCCATAAATGTCACACTTCACAGCCCGGGGGCAATGGGGTACAGGCTGGCTGAGCCAGAGGACCTTTCTGCCTACTCAGGACTTTGCCAGAGGGAAGGGTGCCCTTCCCTCCCTGGCTCTTAGGGGTCAGAATCCAATGTTGTTGTTGAATGGGACTTTTTTTCTTTCCAGGAGGAGGAGTTTTAAAATGTTCTCCAGGCTTTGTCTTAGGAAATCAGGGGACCCCCGACACCGTCCTTGGAATTACCTGCCTCCTGCTGTCTGACTGGAAGAATCAGAGCTCCGAAGACTGCCACCCGGTCTTTCTGGAGAAGGTTTGCTCAGGAAAGCTTTATGAGGCTGCGGGCTGACAATTTATCCTATCGTTTGACTGGGTTTTTTGTTAAAGAAAGAAAGGTAATAATTGTGAAATGCAGCCTGCAGGGAGTAAACAAAATACTTCTGTGCTTAATAAGCCTTCAATTCATTTTCTTAATCTCCTGCTAGAATTTTTTTCTTTACTTTTTTTTTAGTGGAAAAATAATTTTGTCCATATTTTTCCTCACTGAAAGATCCCAGTAGAAGAAATATTCCAGGATGCTGGGTCCTCTGCCCTTCTTTCTTCCTAAAGCTCTGCTTTAATTGTCCCAAAGCGCTGCAGCCAAAACCCAGTTAGAAATAAAAAAGGACTGGAGTGGAGCACCCCGCCCGCCCAGGGAGCATCTCTTCTCACCGCCTGGGGTTGCACACAGTGGGGCAGGCTGTGCCCTGCACCCTAGAACACTGGCATTGAGTGTTTCATGCCTGGAACTTTCTGCCAACTCTCAACACACTTGTGTGCATGTCCACCATTACTCAGGAGACTGGAGCCCTGAACATGGGGTGCCAGGGGTGCACCTGCCAGCCTGGCTCGTCAGATGTGGGGGGAACCAAGAGAATAGGCGTGAGCCTCTTTCAGTCCCACAGGGGAGGTGATACCCGGGGCCCAGGCAAGGCATTCCAACAGCTGTGATGCATCCGAGGGTCGTGCTGGGGACTGGCTCTTCTCTGGATGCTGAGGCTCTAGGGAAAGCGTTTAGAAAGTATGTTCTGGCAAAGTCTTCCTTCACAAGCATGTTTAAGACTGAACTCAGTGGAAAACAACACAGGAGGGTGGAAGTGGGGGACCTGGTACTGCCAAGCAGCCCCCCGCCCATCTGCACCTGCCTGGCCTCCCTGGATGGATCTCCAGGGAATGAGCCGGGCTCTGCTTCTCCCTGTATCGAGGCCAGCAGCCTGGGGCCATCAGACGGACCATGGGCATCCTGAGGATACAGAGGAGAGGCCATGAAACCCAGCCCATCCAGGCCTTGCTGTGGACGCCAGCCCCCAGCTCCTGACCCCCACCTTTCCACCCACGTTAGAGACTCTCTCAATGACTATGCCAAAGCCTTTGACCATTGTGGATCACAATAAATCTATGTGGAAAATTCTGAAGGAGATGGGAATACCAGACCACCTGACCTGCCTCTTGAGAAACCTATATGCAGGTCAGGAAGCAACAGTTAGAACTGGACATGGAACAACAGACTGGTTCCAAATAGGAAAAGGAGTATGTCAAGGCTGTATATTGTCACCCTGCTTATTTAATTTATATGCAGAGTACATCATGAGAAATGCTGGGCTGGAGGAAGCACAAGCTGGAATCAAGATTGCCAGGAGAAATATCAATAACCTCTGATATGCAGATGACACCACCCTTAGGGCAGAAAGTGAAGAAGAACTAAAGAGCCTCTTGATGAAAGTGAAAGAGAAGAGTGAAAAAGTTGGCTTAAAGCTCAACATTCAGAAAACTAAGATCATGGCATCTGGTCCCATCACTTCATGGCAAATAGATGGGGAAACAGTGGAAACAGTGTCAGACTTAATTTTGGGGTGCTCCAAAATCACTGCAGATGGTGACTGCAGCCATGAAATTAAAAGACGCTTACTCCTGGAAGGAAAGTTATGACCAACCTAGACAGCATATTAAAAAGCAGAGACATTACTTTGTCAACAAAGGTCCGTCTAGTCAAGGCTATGGTTTTTCCAGTGGTCGTGGATGGATGAAAGACTTGGACTATAAGGAAAGCTGAGCGCCGAAGAATTGCTGCTTCTGAACTGTGGTGTTGGAGAAGACTCTTGTGAGTCCCTTGGACTGCAAGGAGATCCAACCAGTCCATCCTAAAGGAGATCAATCCTGGGTGTTCTTTGGAAGGACTGATGATGAAGCTGAAACTCCAATACTTTGGCCACCTGATGTGAAGAGCTGACTCATTTGAAAAGACCCTGATGCTGGGAAAGATTGAGGGCAGGAGGAGAAGGGGGACGACAGAGGATGAGATGGCTGGATGGCATCACTGACTCAATGGACGTGAGTTTGAGTGAACTCCAGGAGTTGGTGATGGACAAGGAGGCCTGGTGTGCTGTGATTCATGGGGTTGCAAAGAGTCAGACACGATTGAGTGACTGAACTGACTGAACAATGACATCACTGCACACATCCTTTTGTTTGCTTGCATTTGCAGCCAGGACTAAAGCCCAGCCATTGTTTTGGTCATTCAGCATTTGGAACATGTTCCTTTCCTGCATTCCGACAGTGTCTAAATGACACCGCTAAATGTAAAGGAAGCAGTCAGATCTCTGGCCCTGCCTACAGTTTGCAAATGAATGACAGTGAAGGTGGTGTCCCTCGCCCACCCCTGGCATTCAATCCACTCAGGCATCAGTGAGCTCACCTCCCAGGACTGGCACCTCAGCGACCTCGCTCAAATAACTTTCCAGGCATAGACAGAAGTGACAGCCCGTCCTGAACCATCATGTCACTCCCCAACCCCTGCCCGGTGTAGACAGCCTCCGATCTGAATACCACCGCATCTGAATACATCCAGCGTGCAGAGCCTGGCATTGCAGCCTGCGAGCATCTGGCCCCTGCCGCCTTTCCAGCCTCCTTCCCGGCCTGCGTGTAACTCTCTCCATTCTTTCCTGAACATTCTCTGCATCGTCCCACCTCAGGGCTTTTATTGAAGGCCTTACCTCTGCTGAAATGCCCTTCCTCCATTCTTACCTGTTGAAATCCCACCATTCTGCGGAGCACAATTGAAATGCTAACTCCTTGATGAAATCTTTTGGGATTTTCAAAGCCAGAAGTGATTCTGGGCTTCACCGTGACTTTCTGAATTTCCACCTCCTTGTCCATCTCAGTCCCTAGTTATCCCAGCAGCCCTCATCTTTGGTGTGGGTCTTCAGCTTTCTGGACCAATTTTTGCTCCACAGACATCCATTGAAAGTCTTCAAGTTCCAACTACTATGTTAGATGCTGGCAACATGATGAGTAAGAGACGGAATCTCTTTTAGTCTTTGAGGATGTATCTTTGAGGATGTCCGAGTCCACGGATGAGCAGACAGGCAGATGAACACTAATTGTGATGAAATATACTGAGACACAGGAACACGGCTCTGGGATATGCAGGGATGGACAAGGGCCCAGAGCTTTGAAAGTTCCCTGTCTGGCCAGGGAACCATCACTAGTCTCTGAGTGGCTGGGAGACGAGCCCATATAGAAGCATGATGGGAAGAGAAGCTGGGATGCAATGTTTGTGATGATTAATTTTAGGTGTCCGCTCGCTGAGCCAAAGTACCCAGATATTTGATCAAATATTATTTAGACATCTCTGTGAAGGCTTGTTTTAGATGAGACTAATATATAAATTGGATCTTCCCTGGTGGCTCAGATGGTAAAGCATCTGCCTACAATGCGGGAGATTTGGGTTCAATCCCTAGGTCGGGAAGATCTCCTGGAGAAGAAAATGGCAACCCACTCCAGTATTCTTGCCTGGAAAATCCCATGGACGGAGGAACCTAGTTGGGCTACAGCCCATGGGGTTGCAAAAAGTCAGACACAGTGGACTTTGAGTAAAGCAGATTACCTTCCATAAGGTGGGTGGTGGTGGTGGTTGTTCAGTCACTAGGTCGTGTCTGACTCTTTGTGACCCCATGGATTGCAGCATGCCAGGCTTCCCTGTCCTTCGCTATCTCCCAGAGATGGTGAGCCCCATCTAATTAGTTGAGCGTGTTAATAGAAAAGAGAATGACCTTCCCGGGAAAAAAGGGAGTCCTGCTGGCAGATTGCCTTTGGAAGTTGAGCTTCAACATCAGTTCTTCTCTGGGTCTCCAGTCTGCTGGCCTACTCTGCAGATCTTGAACTCGCCAGCCTTCACAATCAATGAGCCAGTTCCTTGGAATAAATCTTTCTTTCTCTCTCTGCCCCTCCCTGGCAGCAGTGGGCTTCTGTCACATAGCCAACAGTAAGGAGTTTTTGTCCGTTTACCTGCAATCCTTGGAAAGCCGTTCCTTTCTTTCAATTGCCACAGACTCAGATTGGACTCGGAGAAGGCAATGGCAGCCCACTCCAGTACTCTTGCCTGGAAAATCCCATGGATGGAGGAGCCTGGTGGGCTTCAGTCCATGGGGTCGCTAAGCATTGGACATGACTGAGCAACTTCACTTTCACTTTTCACTTTCATGCATTGGAGAAGGAAATGGCAACCCACTCCAGTGTTCTTGCCTGGAGAATCCCAGGGACGGGGGAGCCTGGTGGGCTGCCGTCTATGGGGTTTCACAGAGTCGGATGCAACTGAAGCGACTTAGCAGCAGCAGCAGATTGGACTTTGTCCTCAGGAACTGCTGAGAGTGTGTCTTGCCTCATCCCTTCTTCTCCTTCCCATCCAGCAGAAGGCTCTGTTCTGCTCTGCCTGCCCCGGAAACTGGCTCCTGCATCCTGGGATCTAAGTGAAGGAAGTGCGGGTGTGGACTAGGCGAGCCCCCAGGTGGAGATGCTGGCCTGGGCAGGTTCAATCACAGGTGGGGCTACCTAGGGAGAGCTTGTTGAATCTTGTCTACTTGCTGATAAGCATTTGGAAATGAGCAGCCTTTGCAGGGTGCGATGGCGAGACCCAGAATTTGGCTTATGAACTGGACTTTGGGACTTCCCTGCCCAGGGTGAGTGAGGCACCGGTGCACTAGGGAATAACCCGGCTCCACGGACCCAAACTGTGAGGGCGGAGACGTTCAGACATGAGGCAGTGGGATCTTGGAGGAGCCCTGAAGTTCAGAGTCTGGGGTCCCCCCCTCTAGGGGTGTCACTTAATCCCACGTCACTGGCGAAGGAGGCTGATTCTTCCCTGTGGCCGTCAGGTCAGGCTCGGGGGCTGGAGGGACCAGCCGTGGCCGTCGGGGGCTGGAGGCGGCCAGGGCAGGGGAGACGAGGCAGGGCTGACAGTTGTCCTGGTATCACGTAGACTTTCTTAAATTAGCTGTGGGGAGAGGAAATAGGAAAGGAGAGCCAGAAAGTCAGCAGTCAGACTTTTCCATACCATCTGTGATGGGAAGCAGAAGGCTGCCAAGAGAAACCATGTGCTGGGGCTAATTGGTGGAACTTGAAAGCAGAAGTAACGTGCCATCCTGCTAAACCAGGAGGCTTTCTTTTCTTTTTCCTTCCTTCCTTCCTTCTCCCCTCCCCCCTCCCTTTCCTCTTTTCTTTCTCTTTTAAACACACAGCTCTATAGAGCCTCAAAGTAATAGTACTACTAAGAAAATATAGATCTAGCATTTGGGGAACTAGGAAAGGAAGCGAGTAAGCTAAAGAGACAAGATTAAACTGAGCCACAGTGGATGGTTCTGTGCAAGGCAATGCTAGCTTTGAGTGTAGGAGTTCGACTTTTTAAAATCTTGCCACAAGTTGGATTTCGAATTTGCAGCACCATTTTAAGGGATGTTGTTCTTCAGAGAAGAGAATCACTAGTGGGTCATTTTTTGTTGTTGTTTAGTTGCTAAGTTGTGTTTGACTTTTGTGACCCCATGGACAGCAGCCCGCCAGGCTCCTCTGTCCATGGGATGTCCCAGGCATGAATACTGGAGTGGGAGCCATTTCCTCCTCCAGGGGAGCTTCCGAACCCTGGGACTGACCCCACGTCTCCTGCACTGGCAGGTGTGTTCTTTTTTTTTTTAAATTTTATTTTATTTTTAAACTTTACATAATTGTATTAGTTTTGCCAAATATCAAAATGAATCCGCCACAGGTATACATGTGTTCCCCATCCTGAACCCTCCTCCCTTCTCCCTCCCCATACCATCCCTCTGGGTTGTCCCAGTGCACTAGCCCCAAGCATCCAGTATCGTGCATCAAACCTGGACTGGCATCTCGTCTCATACATGATATTTTACATGTTTCAATGCCATTCTCCCAAATCTTCCCACCCTCTCCCTCTCCCATAGAGTCCATAAGACTGTTCTATACATCAGTGTCTCTTTTGCTGTCTCATACACAGGGTTATTGTTACCATCTTTCTAAATTCCATATATATGTGTTAGTATACTGTATTGGTGTTTTTCTTTCTGGCTTACTTCACTCTGTATAATAGGTTCCAGTTTCATCCATCTCATTAGAACTGATTCAAATGTATTCTTTTTAATGGCTGAGTAATACTCCATTGTGTATATGTACCACAGCTTTCTTATCCATTCATCTGCTGATGGACATCTAGGTTGCTTCCATGTCCTGGCTATTATAAACAGTGCTGTGATGAACATTGGGGTACACATGTCTCTTTCCCTTCTGGTTTCCTCAGTGTGTATGCCCAGCAGTGGGATTGCTGGATCATAAGGCAGTTCTATTTCCAGTTTTTTAAGGAATCTCCACACTGTTCTCCATAGTGGCTGTACTAGTTTGCATTCCCACCAACAGTGTAAGAGGGTTCCCTTTTCTCCACACCCTCTCCAGCATTTATTATTTGTAGACTTTTGGATCGCAGCCATTCTGACTGGTGTGAAATGGTACCTCATAGTGGTTTTGATTTGCATTTCTCTGATAATGAGTGATGTTGAGCATCTTTTCATGTGTTTGTTAGCCATCTGTATGTCTTCTTTGGAGAAATGTCTATTTAGTTCTTGGGCCCATTTTTTGATTGGGTCATTTATTTTTCTGGAGTTGAGCTGTAGGAGTTGCTTGTATATTTTTGAGATTAGTTGTTTGTCAGTTGCTTCATATGCTATTATTTTCTCCCATTCTGAAGGCTGTCTTTTCACCTTGCTAATAGTTTCCTTTGATGTGCAGAAGCTTTTAAGGTTAATTAGGTCCCATTTGTTTATTTTTGCTTTTATTTCCAGTATTCTGGGAGGTGGGTCATAGGGGATCCTGCTGTGATGTATGTCAGAGAGTGTTTTGCCTATGTTCTCCTCTAGGAGTTTTATAGTTTCTGGTCTTACATTGAGATCTTTAATCCATTTTGAGTTTATTTTTGTGTATGGTGTTAGAAAGTGTTCTAGTTTCACTCTTTTACAAGTGGTTGACCAGATTTCCCAGCACCACTTGTTAAAGAGATTGTTTTTAATCCATTGTATATTCTTGCATCCTTTGTCAAAGATAAGGTGTCCATATGTGCATGGATTTATCTCTGGGCTTTCGGCAGGTGTGTTCTTTACCGCTGAGCCACCAGGGAAGCCTTATGGCCTCATTACATGCCTTAATTTCTTACTTTATTTTTATTTATTTTTAGTTTAAAAATATTTTAAATGAATTTTTACTGGAGTATAGGTGCTTTACAACGTTGTGTTGTTTTCTACCGTACAGCAAAGTGAATCACCTATATGCATACCTGTATCCCCTCGGGTTTGAATTTCCTTCCCATTTAGGTCACCACAGGGGCATTGAATAGGGTTCCCTGTGCCAGACAGTAGGTTCTCACTAGTTATCTATTTTATACATAGTGTCAATAGTGTATACATGTCAATCCCCATCTCCCAGTTCATCCCCGCTCGTTTCCCCTCTTGGCATCCACATATTTGTTCTCCACGTCTGTGTTTCTGTTTCTGTTTTGTAAGTAAGATCATCTATACCATGTAACTCAACTCCATTTCATGTGCTGATGTACGATCTTTGTTTTTCTCTTTCTGACTTACTTCACTCTGTATGACAGTCTCTAGGTCCATTTCTTACTTTTTTTTATTACTCATGATGAGGAAGAGTTAAACTGTGGAGCCTGTGCTGCCATGTCCTGGTGTAGTGAGCCCCCCATGTCTTGGAGGAATTAAGGAGCTGCTAGATGAGTGCTTGACACTTTTAACCTTATGCAGGTACCTCCAGGGCCTCAGAAAGCCTTGCCCTTCTCAGGGGGTGGAGCAGTTCTGTCTTTCCCCCAGCAGATGGGGGACCCGAGGCTCTGAGAAGCTGTAGGGCCTGAACTCAATTGTCATTCAGTAGTTTGCAGAGCCAGCATCTTATTTGGCTTGTGTGACTCAGAAACCTGTTCTCCTTCTGCCACATCAACTGCTTCCTGCTTCCTTCTCACAAATACTCAGGGGGATTGGCCTGGAGGTGGAGAACATGGACCCCGATTCACTTTTAGTTGTGCCCAACTCTTGTGACCCCACAGACTGTATGTAGCCCGCTGGGCTCCACTGTCCATGGAATTCTCCAGGCAAGAATACTGGAATGGGTTGCCTTTCCCTTCTCCAGGGTGTCTCCTTGACCCAGGGATCGAACCCACATCTCCTGCATTCCAGGCAGATTCTTTACCCTCTGAGCCACCAGGGAAGCCCCATTCATTCCCCAGCCTCCTGCCTCTACATTCAGGAGTTGCTGGCCTAGGCCGATGCCCGGTGATGTTACGCCCAAGCCCAGCATTGCCTGGACCCGGTGTGTGCCTTGAGGCACAGCGTAGCCATGCATGCCCTTTCTCCCCTGGTGCCTGTGATCTCACTGCACGGTAGCCTGGCAGCCCAGCTCATGCACCCTCCCCCACCACCTTCAGGGATTGCCCTTCATCTTGCTCTTTCTTCCACTGGTGCACACTTAACCGAGTGACCCGCCCGAGGACACATGAGCCTGTCAGTATGCACTGGCAGGGGTCCCAGCGGACATCTTTCCTTCCACCAGCCTAATGCTCAGAGGGGCATCCTCAAAGGGCCTCTCCAATGTTGGCAGAACGAGTATACTTTGCTTTTTTGCTCTGGTTGAACTGATCACTTTGCAGCTCTCTGTTGGGTGTTATAACTACGGCTTACGTGGAATTACTGCCCCGGGAGCAGGAGACAGCTGATTCTCTCACTCCTGACACATCACACCACTAACTGATGTCTGTTCCAGCAATGCAGACTCCTGAGACTTTTAATATTAACAGAGAACATTGATTTCTATGATATGAAGACACCAACGAACACTCTCATTCCACCTGTGGAAGGGGATAAGTGCTAGAGTGAGACTCAGAAAACCTAGGTTCAGGATCCAGCTGCTGGACCTTGGAAGCTCCGCGTCCCTTGGTCATCCTCAGAGTCTTCATGTGCGTGATGGAGACACAGTGTCAGTTCCTCGCTGGGAGTGAGAAGGCGGTCAGGACATGAGAGCGTACTGCTCTCTCTGAATGAGTAGGCAGATGCCAGACATCGAAGGTTAAAAACGCGTTCTTCGTTGTTTCTCCTCCGGATCTGCAGGCTCGCAGCTCTCGTTGGGCAAAGAGAACATGTGGGTTGTGGACTACACAAGGCCCCAAGGGCAACCTGGAGATTTTTATAGTCTTACCACACCTCATTTCCTTAAGCATTACTAACAAGAGCATCAAGGCTGAAAGAAAAGACTTCCCAGGTGGCACAGTGGTAAACAATCTGCCTGCCAACATAGGAGACTCAAGAGATGCAGGTTCGATCCCTGGGTCAGGAAGATCCCCGGAGGAGGAAGTGGCAGCCATTCCAATATTCCTGCCTGGGAAATTCCCTGGACAGAGGAGCCTGACAGGCTATAGTCCATGGGGTCACACAGAGTCGGACACAACTGAGTGACTGAGCACACACCCATACAGGGCTGATAGAATTGTGTTTCTATCCCTGGTGGCTCAGATGGTTAAGCGTCTGTCTACAATGTGGGAGACCTGGGTTCAATCCCTGGGTTGGGAAGATCCCCTGGAGAAGGAAATGGCAATCCGCTCCATTACTATTGCCTGGAAAATCCCATGGACTGAGAAGCCTGGTAGGCTACTGTCCATGGGGTCACAAAGAGTTGGACACGACTCAGCAACTTCACTTTCACTTTCACTTTCAAATGGTATAAAGGGAGGGCCAAGATGATTGCATATCTTACCATTATTTTATCTATGCTATTTCTTCCTCCCCCTTCCTTCCTTCTTTTGATGCACTCATCCATGCATCCATCGATTGATACGTGCATCCGTGGGTTCAGCTTTCACTGACCACCTGTTAGACCCTATTACATGGGCTTCCCTTGGGATTCAGACAGGAAAGAATCTGCCTGCAATGCGGGAGACCCAGGTTCGATCCCTGGGTTGGGAAGATCCCCTGGAGAGGGGAATGGCTACCCACTCTAGTATTCTTGCCTGGAGAATCCCACGGACAGAGGAGCCTGGTGGGCTACAGTCCCTGGGGTCACAAAGAGTCGGACACGGCTGACGCTTTCACTTTCACACTGTTGATTAGGTCACAGTTTCTGCTCTTCAGTTGCTTACTGTAGTGGGAGAGACAAACGAGGAAACAAAGAATTAAACTGTTATCTGACCAAGTTCTGAAACTGATCAAGCAGCCTCCTCTCCCTCTTCCCTCCCTCTTTCCTTCTTTCCATCCCTTCACTCTTTGTGAGTGAGCAGGGTGCTCTGGGGAACTGCTGGACATCTTTTTGTTTTTTTTTTCTAAGAAACATCAATATAGGAAGAAACTGCTCTTTTTGAAGCTGTCTGTAATGTTTCTGTTTCTCTGGAGACAGAGGACAGACTTTTTCATTAATCGCAGAGAAACACTTTAATGGACTTTTTGGTTATGAAACACATAAATCCCACGTCATCTTCGGCAATAGAGACGTTTAAGACAACAAGAATCTAAATGTTTTACATAATTAAAATGTCTTCACTGGAGGGCAGAATTGTAAGTCTCAGATGATTTTCCTTTAGAAACAACATTTTTTTTTTCCTTCTATAGAAGCCTCAGAAAAGACCTGCTGGGCTCCAAGTTGTAATAAGACATGGTCTTTTGGAAGCTGAGGATAACACAGCGAGAGAATAAATTTCTGTTGTTTGAAGACAGCATATTTGTGATCATTTGTTACGGCAGTTCTAAGAAACTAATGTTGGGTTGACCACAAATTTTCTTCAGGTTTTCTCATAACATCTTATGGAAAAATCCGAATGAATTTTTTGGCTAATCCAGTACATCAATACACACACAAACACACACATGCACACATACACCAAAAAATGCAGAGAGGGAACTATAAGCAGGGAGAAATACTGACGTATAGCTCTTCACCAGTTCTTGAAATTTAGAACATGAAAAATGTCATGTGCACGGAAAGGTAATGTCTCCACTACATGAGGGAGAGATGACTGGAAGAGATTTCTCCTCTATTTCTCTCTTCTCTCGCTCCATCTAAAAGCGTCAGGGAGAGGCTGGTAGATTCATGCGGTTGCTTTAAGCCGTTGTCCCATTTTTATTCCCTCCAAGCTCATCCGTTCCTCTCAGTCACAGAAGGGACTTGCTGAGCAGAGCCTGACATTTTCCAGTTCTTGGGTCTGCGCCTGCAACAACCCTCAGCCGGCAGGCTAATGATTCCCCAAGAAGTCAGCGCAGGATTCCTTCGCCAGCCAGGATGCGGAATGCCCTCCCTCCCCTAGAGACAGTGCGTTCTGAGGCTCGGTGTTAACGGGTGAATATTCAGCAGGCAGAACCCTGAATACCCTAGTGGCTACAGGGGAGTCCAGACCAGGGTGGCCCCCTTAGCTCGGGATAGCCGAACTTCAAGAAAGGTTAGTGAAGGTGATGGAGCAGCTTTGTTTACTGGCCCCAATTTAAGCTTATCTGGAGCCCAAGCGAGTGTCCAGGTAAGAAAGTTACCTTATCCACCAAAGGTCCAAGGTTCGCATGGCTGGGAGCATCGCCCTGGTGTGGCTGGTCCTGAACGGACTGGACTCGGCACAGCGTCCGCGGGAGAAACTCGATGCTTGGTCTCCGTCTTCATCTTTTCTTCCCCCACTTTCTGACCTCTCTGACCCCACAGCTTTTCTGGCCAGTTTTACATCTTAATGAGTGGTTTCACTTAGAAGTTTTGTTTTTAAATATCAAGTCTAATAGCAAAGCTTTCGCGTCTCCAGTTTAAGGCTTTTCGCCTGGAAGCCTGGAGCAGGGAGAAGAGCCTGGAGGGCTGCGCCCCTCGATTGCTCATCCTCCATTTCACACTCATCTCCCACTCCCCTTGCTGACTCGGGCCCTGGACCCCTCGATTCTGCTGCTCTGCACCCGATCTCCAAGTGATGATCTAATGCTCCCAGGCAAAGATTCTAGGACCCTGACTGACCCCCAGCTGGGACGCCCCAGTTTGTGGGTCGTCTTTTTTCTCCTGCTTTCTTTCACTTTCCATGAAGATACCATTGTCAGGGTGCTCGAAGAGAGGGGAAAGCTAAGGTTGCTCGTTACACTGAGCGTAAAAGGTTTGTGGAAGGAAAAGACATGCTGTCTACACTGAGATGACTTAGGGGTTCAAGCCTCATCTTTATTAGATTATTTGTGGATTTAAATCCTCAAGTTAATCCAGTCTCATGCCTGGTAAAAAATATTTTTAAATCAGTTGCATTGGTTTGACATCATAGGAATTAATCCATATGAATGGAGTTTGAATTTATTTTCTCCTTACTGGTAATCATGCTGTCATTATAGAAATTTTGGCCTGTACGAGCTGGGCAGCTGGAAACATATGCCCTCCAATATATCAAGGAAATTTAAACTGGAATCCCTTAAAAACAGCTTCAGTTTTAACACAAAGAATATAATACACATTACATGGAAATAATATACATTTGGTATAGTTATACCTCTGAAATATTTGAATAAACAACTGTGATTGTGAATAAGTTGACTTTTTGAGATGGTTTTTACCGTGAAAATGCATATTGCAAGTACATTGTGCCTTTGCGACTACTGCTTAAAAAAACTAATATTTGTAATTTTCCTACTTCAAACCCCATGAATTGTATGGCAACAAGGGCACAGGCTCGGGAAAAAATTAGAAGCCCCAGAGAGATGAATTTCGTCGCTGGGCTGCAAGTATTTGGGGGGTGTTTATCCTCTGCAAAGAATGATACTCCTCCATGTTCTGCACATAACAGTAAATCGTATTTCAAATTCTGCGATGAATGAACTTATCAGCAGTCTCTGCCCATGTCGTTCGTTGCCTCTGATGGATCCACCCCCCAGCTGGTGTTGGTTTCTCCCTGCCGAGTGGGGAGATCATTAATCCTGTATGTTCTCTTACTCCCTGTGGCTTTTTTCTTTTTTCCTTGACTGAGATTTTAGAACAGATTGTGGCTGTTTCCACTGACCTTTGAGAGATTTGTCATGTGTCCTGTTTTAAACAGGTTGTGTAGAAGCCAATTGCTTGAGTATAACTGGGGTCACAGGCAGAAATTCTGTCACTGGTGGGGGAGCCTTGATTTTGTCATCCTTTTCCATGTCAAAATGAGGGCAGGACTGCCCACGGAAGCGTTCATTATGAAGCATCTCAAGAGATGCTCTGACACCGTCCTGATTGGTGATTCTTCTCCAGGCCTGATGACGTCACCTCCTCTTGCCTCCTGAGCTGCCCTGATAAGGCAATGGCCTTGTTGCTGTTTAGTCTCTAAGTCTCATTCAACAATTTTGTGACCCCATGGACTGTAGCCCACCAGGCTCCTCTGTCCCTGGGATTTCTCTTTTGTGACCCCATGAACTGTAGCCAGTCAAGCTCCTCCGTCAATGGGACTTACCAGGCAAGAGTACTAGAGCGGGTTGCCATTTCCTCCTCCAGGGGATCTTCCCCACCCAGGGATCAAACCTGAGTTCTTTACCACTGCGCCACTTGGGAAGCTCAAGGCAATGGAGACGCTCAACAAAATTAACTGGCAACAGTGAGTGAGGAGGGCCTTCCTGAAGGCACAGCTCCCCCAAGACCTCTGGAGTTGAACTTTGTAGTGGGCAGTTCTCTGCTTGTGGAGAGAGAAAGAGTTGTCTCTGCCTAAGCAGCAGGAGGAAGAGTGAGAGAATTACCTAGTGAAGATGGGTGTTTAGAGACATCAGTTCTTGCTGAATGAAAGAATGATGTGCAAAGCCAGACAATCCACTTTAGGTTAGTAAACCCTTCCTTCTCCTTGGCTGGCTATTTGTTTCTTTCTGAATGATGTAGGACATTATCTAAACTGCACACTTTATATAAAGTTTCCATTTTCTCTCATAAAAAGGGCTTTGCTTTAGTTGTGGTTGTCGTTCAGTAGCTAAGTTGTGTCTGACTCTTTGTGACCCCATGAACTACAGCAAGCCAGACTTTCCCATCCTTTACTAACTCCTGGAGTTTATTGAGTCAGTGATGCCATCCAACCATCTCATCCTCTGTCGTCCCCTTCTCCTCTTGCCCTCAATCTTTCCCAGCATCAGGGTCTTTTCCAAAGAGTTGGCTCTTCACATCAGGTGGCCCGAGAATTGGAGCTTCAACTTCAGCATCAGTCCTTTCAATGAATAGTCAGGGTTGATTTCCTTGAGGATTGACTGGTTTGATGTCCTTGCTGTCCAAGGGAAATAATTATTTAAAAGTGGCAAGTTCACCTGGTTATTGAATGTTTACATGGCTTCTCATCCTGCATTAAAGCTCTTTGTAGGATTCAAAGCAAGTGATGACAAACCCACAGAGAAAAAGGCTGTCTGCATCTATCAGACCTAATCCCCTATGAAAATGCATCTCTTTCATGTTCCACTGACCACAAAGCCTGTGAGGTGACCTGCTGGCGGCCCATCTGAAAGCTCCTTTAAATCCCCATTCTGCCCGCATTGGGTACAGGCACCAAATGAAGAGGTCACTTTCCCATCCTTATAAATTCCTGCTGAACCCTGCTCCTGTTCTCAATCACGGCACCTTATCTGGACGCTCCCAATCAAGACATGGCTGCTCATTCTCGGATTTCCATCCTTTCTTCTTTCTCTTTTTTTTGATTTGATGTGAAGTGCTGTGTGGTCTCTGGGGGCAAACGTGGCTTCTCTTGGTAACAATCTTGGTCCTATGCTGGCTGTACCTTCAGATCTCTCACGCGTACATCCTTCTGGTTATATTTGAGCCCAAGATCTTCCCAATCCAGTTCTGTCCCCAGTAATTCTACCAGGTTCAGCCCAACCCTTTGGAAAGAGACAAAATACCCAACGAATAAGGCTACTAGTGATAGAAAGTTCACGATTAAAAAAAGCGTTGCTAATACATTGGAAACAATCCAATAATGTATATAGATGCACTTGTTTTCTCTTGATTTCTGTACACTTTCAAAAATACTGCTGTTACTGACGGAGGCAATACTAAGCGGCTGCAGTGTTTACCTGTATTTGTGTTTAGCTGTACCCTGGAGTTCTACCCAAACAAGGGGCGCCAAGGCCAAGAGGCAGAGTTGGGGTGTTCATCATGACCCCTGAACTCCGAGGGAGCATTTGGCTCATGGAGGTGGCAAGTCGTCCTTCATTGTTTTCTGAGCTCCTGGACAGGTTTAGGGCTGATGGCTATGGAGACAACCAGGTATGCAAAGAGCCCGAGATCATACACCATCTATTTTCATGGGGAGAAATAGGCAAGTACCTAAGTAAGAGATTCTCAAGTGTCTACCACAGGGAATCTCCCTGAGCCTTTGAAGGTGAACTGATTGGACCTCCTTTGTCTCTAGCTTTCCCCCTTCTAGAAGCTCCCACCCAAGGGAGCCCTCCAGCTGTGAGTCCCTTGCCATTCTTATGCCCAACAGGAATAGTTAGGTCTCAGCCCATCAGATCCTCCTAATTCTGCTAGCACTTGGGCCTCATCTTCATCTATAAAATGGACGGTTATACTCCCAATGGGAAGGTCTTTCCTACTTCTACAGTTTTGAGCCTGAGAAACTAAGGTGGCTGGGACAGGGACAAAGGTGAAATTTTTTTCCTTCTTCTTATGTGTAGGAAGATGCATTACAAGTGCAGATATGTTTAAGACTTTTCAAGTTAGAGACCATATATACCTCATCCTCATTTTTAAAAAGTGGCAGTGTGTGCGAGCTCAGTTGCTCAATCATGTCCGACTCTTTGTGACCCCATAGGTTGTAGCCCACCAGACTCCTCTGTCCATGGAATTTTCCAGGCAAGAATACTGGAGTGGGTTGCCATTTCCTAAGGGGATGGGATATCCCCCTGTGGCTCAGTGGTAAAAAAAAAACCTACCTGCAATGTAGAAGATGTGGATTCAATCCTTGGGTTGGGAAGAGCCCCAGGAGAAGGAAATGGTAACCTGCTCCAGTGTTCTTATAATCCATGGACAGAGGAGCCTGGCAGGCTACAGTCCATGGGGTCGAAAGAGCTGGACATGACTGAGGGACTAAACGCACACATGCTCCAGACGATCTTCTTGACCCAGGGATCAAACCCACCATCTCCAGTGTTCCTTGCCTTGGCAAGCATATTCTTTACCACGGAGTCACCTGGGAAGCCCCCGATAAGTGGCAGAGCTGGAATCAAATCCAAGTGCAGACATCCAAGGCAGTCCTTTGGTACAATCTATTGTATTTGTGTAAATCCTTAGCCAAAACAGTGTATGTAAGTCAAACGCCAATCAAAACTAAGATTTGGAAGCATCAGGAATACCCAGTGATTTATATCCCTGGCTGCTGCCGTGTCAGGAGAAGCTTTTATTGCTGTGGATGGTGATAGACAATGAACATCTCTGTTTACACCTCACCTGGGAGCGTTTGAACCTGTTCCTTCTGTCTCTCAGTGTCTTCACAGCTCTTCCCTCCCTCCATCAAGACCTCAGTGCAAATATTAAAATTTAGTCATCTCTGAGTATCTGGAGGGTTTGGTTCCAGGACAACTCCCCCACCCATGGTTACCAAAAATCCAAGGATGCTCAAGTCCTTATATAAAGTGGCTGTTTGCATATATCCTATGTACATCCTCTGGCATGCTTTAAATCATCTCTAGATTACTTATAATACCTAGTACAATGTATGCTATGCTGATAGTTGCCGACTTACAGCAAATACAAGTTTTGCTTTTTGGAACTTTCTGGATTTTTTAAAAAATATTTTTGGTCTGCAGTCGGTTAGATCTGCAGATGCCAAAGCTGTGGAAACAGGGGAGTTCTCAGATTGGACCTCTGTGGCAGCTCCCAGTGTGTTCCCTCCAGCTCCAAATTCACCCTTGAGTACCTGCTCTGTGAGGATGACCTGGACTCTGAAAGCGTTTCTCCTTGCAGCGGTTTGATGCTAAGTTCTGTCAGGAGTGGGCACTGGAGGCCTTCTCTCTCCGGTCCCAGAGCTGCTGTGGTTTTGTTTTCTCTTGCTCCTACTGCACGGCGTGTGTCCAGCAATGCATGTGCAGGGCATACAGATCCTTGGGGAGCTCATAGCTCTGGGCCTGGCCCGGCGGCCACAGGGAGGTGGCCCCACACTCCCACACAGACAATGTCCACTCCAGTCTGTGCACTGCCCGCCAATGGCACTGCAGTCTGTGTCCTGACCTCCCCCTGCACACCCACCTGCTGGCCTCATGCCTGGTGGGCTTTCCTCAGCTCTGGGCTCCTGCCCAGCACACTTCCTCCAGGGCTGGACGCGTGCAGCAGCACCACGTCCCCAGGTGGGTCTCCTGCGGCGTCACTTTCTGCACCGCTTGACTCCTGCAGCCCTGCCGCTTCCTCCAGCTCGGGGCTTCCTAGAGCCTCCTGCTCGGTGCCCCTTGCAGCAGGGCTCCACACCAGCCAGCAGGTCCCTCGGCCTCCCAGGGGGCAGATGTCCACCTCATCCAGCAGCGACTCCCGTACCAGCCTGTGAACTGCAGCCCTGACCTCTCCAAGGACTTCCGGCTCTCAGCCCCGGAGCTGGGCTCATCCTCAGGTGGTCCACCTCAGCCCTGGGGGGTGTGTACGCTCCTTAGGCCACTGCTTCTATTTCCTTTAGAATTCTCTTTAACTCTCCCCACCCAGTGCCCACTGCCTGTCGATCCCATGTTAATAAGTCTTTATCTTTCCCTTTCCTTGTTCAGGATACTGTGCGGTTTTTGTTTCCTTGTTGGGTGATGCCTGATTGCAGGTTTCTCAAGCTCAGTGCTGGTGACCTTTGATGTGCAGCATCCTTGGCTGTGTGGGGCTTTCCTGTGAATTGTAGGGTGTTTGGCAGAATCCCTGGCCCCCACCCACCACCTGCCAGTAGCACTTTGACAGTTGTAACAATAAAAAGTGTTTCCAGACATTGGGACATATCCCATGGGGAGGCTCAATTGCCCCTGACACAGAGCCAATGCCTGGTCTCGAACCTCCCCTTCTGATCTTGGCTTATCCTATTTCCATTTTATTTCTCTCCACAGCACCATTCACCATGTAGCAGAGTATTTACTATATGTGGGTTCTTTGCTCTAAGTCTTTCTGAGAAGAATGTAAAGGACATAAAGGTGCGGGCTTTGTTTTGTTTCCTGGTGTCGCTCTAGCACATAGAATACTGATGCATCGAAGCTACTCAGTAGGTGGGAGTGAATGAATGAATGAATGAATGAGTGGCTGTGAGGAGACAAGTTTGGAGTGGCAGGAGAAAAGTGCAAAGCCCTGAAAAGAAAGGATGAGAGGTAAAGAGAGCTGAAGGGAGATTCCAGAGGCTAGGAGACCCTGCCTGAGGAGGGGTGGCAGGCGATGAGGCAGCTGGTGGCCCACTGGGCACGTGGGTCAGAAAGATGCCATGTGGGATTTGACTGAGCTTTGCCGCCTGCAAAAGTTTCCCTTGTGGCTCAGCTGGTACAGAATCCGCCCGCAATGCTGGAGACCTGGGCTCAGTCCCTGGGTTGGGAAGATCCCCTGGAGAAGGTAACAGCTACCTACTCCAGTGTTCTGGCCTGGAGAAGTCCATGGACTCTACAGTCCATGGGGTCACAAAAAGTCGGACACGACTGAGTGACTTTCACTTTCACACTTGCCACCTGCAGACATCAGAACCCTCTCTCTTTTTTAAAAAAGTCTTTATTGAATTTGTTACAACCATGCTTCTGTTTTAATTTTGTTTTTTGGCATGTGGGATCTTAGCTCTTCTATCAGGGTTCAAACCTGCACCCCCTGCTTTGGAATTTGAAGTCTTAACCACTGGACCACTAGGGTAGTCCCCCAGAACCCACCTCTCTTTATCAAATCTTCTGAAGTATACATCCCTCCATATACTGTGGAGTGAGGTTTTTCCTTCAGGGAAAGAAGGTGAATTCTATGTCCTGCCCACGACTGGCGCTTGTTGAAGGCAAACCCTCCCAGCAGCACCCAGTGCAATCTGGGTGACCCAGATATACAAGTCTACCCACCAGGACTCTGAGTCACGGCAGCTCCGGTGACACTAGGGCCCGTTTTCCAGCTCGGTGTTCTTTAAGGTTCACGTTCTCCCTGAGGAAGCCTGAAGACCCCAAGAGGCTGGTAACAGAGGTGTCGCTAATTGCACAGGTGTGATGCACAGTGCAAAGCGCTAATGAACAGAGACCAAACTGGCTCGTTTAGCAGTTATTTTGAGAAAAGAATGATTTTGCTTTTGCTCAACTGGTCCATTTGTTTAAATTAAATGAGATGGTAATGGGTGTGATAGTGTTTGCCAAAGCGCAGGGCTTCCTAAGACTGGGGGGAGTGACACTGTTACTGTGAGAGGAAACTTGAGCTTTGTTGTTAACAAGGCTTTGAAGGGGAGCACAGCAAAGTCTTTGTTGGGGAAATTTCTGCCCTGTTTACTAATGATCGCTTTAAAGGAAACCAGGGCCGTCAGAAAACTAAGGTCATGGCATCCAGTCCCATAACTTCATGGCAAATAGATGGGGAAACAATGAGAGACTTTATTTTGGGGGGGCTCCAAAATCACTGGAGATGGTGGCTGTAGCCATGAAAATAAAAGGCGCTTGTTCCTTGGAAGAAAAGTTACGACCAACCTAGACAGCATATTAAAAAGCAGAGACATTACTTTGCCAGCAAAGGTCTGTCTAGTCAAAGATATGGTTTTTCCAGTGGTCATGTATGGATGTGAGAGTTGGACTATAAAGAAAGCTGAGTGCAGAAGAATTGATGCTTTTGAACTGTGGTGTTGGAGAAGACTCTTGAGAGTCCCTTGGACTGCAAGGAGATCCAACCAGTCCATCCTAAAGGAGATCAGTTCTGAATATTCATTGAAAGGGATGATGCTGAAGCTGAAACTCCAATACTTTGGCCACCTGATGCGAAGAGCTGACTTATTTGAAAAGATCCTGTTGCTGGGAAAGATTGAAGGCAGGAGGAGAAGGGGAGGACAGAGGATGAGATGGTTGGATGGCATCACCGACTCAATGGACACGAGTTTGAGTAAACTCCGGGAGTTGGTGCTGGCGTGCTGCGGTCCATCGGGTCACAAAGAGTCAGACAGGCCTGAGCGACTGAACTGAACTGAGGGTCGTCAGCCGGTCCTTCTCCTATCTTCCAAAGGGGGGCGCCACTGTCCCAGTGTCTCCTAGATACCCACTCCAGTTGAACTGGAGAGATCCCTGGGCTTGAAGAAGCATCTCTCTACTGTGACTCACCCAAAATAGCCTTCTCCAGTGCATGTAGCAACAACACACGGATGCAGGACACTGGGAAGGTGAGATGGGATATGCTGACTCTTTCAATGCTCTGTGATGTAAACACATACCTCCTAGCTCACTAACTGCACATTTTCTGGTGACTTTTGTGACATTTTCCTGCTCTGATGGAGAAGCAGAATGTCTTGTGAACAAACACAGATCAAAAATGGGTGTTTTATGTTCAGAAAGGAAAAGAATGAAATGAAATCCCCCACCATGACGTGGATCTCCAATTACTTTTATGAACTATGAATTTCACTGATGGGAAGGCTACATAGATTGAAAAGAAAAAGCTTGTAAAAGAAAACAAATGTTTATTTATTCTTTCTCATCTTCTCCAGATTTCCAAGCCAGTCTATTGCATCATCTCTGTGGCACTAAACCACACAAGTCTCTCCAGACGCATTTTCTTGAAGCTCTGCATCTCCAAACAATTTCGTCCCCCAAATTCCATTCAGTAAGAATTAAGTAGTGATGTCAGAGGTTTTACAGCCTGAGAAACATCTCTCTACTGTGACTCGCCCAAAATAGCCTTCTCCAGCGCATGTAGCAACAACACAGGGATGCAGGACATTGGGAAGGTGAGATGGGATACGCTGACTCTTTCAATGCTCTGTGATGTAAACACACACCTCCTAGCATTACAGCCTTTCATGGATAGCCTGAGATTTCACCCACTTACTAGAACTTTCTGAACCTCCATCATAGTAAAATGAGTAAAATGTCCATGTCATTATATAGTAGAAGAGGTGGTAAATAGTGTAATGTGTGAGCAAGAGGGAATAGACCAAGCCCTGGTGGCTCAGATGGTAAAGAATCTGCTCACCATGTAGGAGACATGGGTTCGATCTCTGGGTCGGGAAGATCCCCTGGAAAAGGAAGTGAC
This sequence comes from Bos indicus x Bos taurus, assembly GCF_003369695.1. Lineage (NCBI taxonomy): Eukaryota > Metazoa > Chordata > Mammalia > Artiodactyla > Bovidae > Bos > Bos indicus x Bos taurus. The sequence continues at coordinate 43,738,800 of NC_040098.1, read as the reverse complement.
AACCCCCTCCAGTATTCTTGCTTGGAGAATTATGTCCTCTGGTGGGCTACAGTCCATGGGGTCATGCAGAATCAGACTCAACTGAGCGACTAACTCTATACATAGAAGTACTCAATAAATGATGGTGATTATTAAAGTTATTATTTGGTTCAATGTTTAGACGCATGTTTTTTCTGTCTTGCGCCTGCAGTCAGGTAAGACCAGCAGGCAACATAAATAACCCTGGGAGATGATTGTAGAGACCAAACCACTGAGCCATTAACTCAGTCTCCAGGAAAAGAGCATGTCAGTTAAGAGAATGTGTATCAGATGCCCACCCCCTGCCTTGCAGTAAAAATACGTTTCGAGTGTTTCCTGTGTGTGCTGGACATCACTGGTGGGGAGGGGCAGATCGAGATGGGACACACTTTCATAGGGGCTGATTTTGCAGGTCCTGGATTTTATTGAAATCTTGTTAATGGTCACCACGTCAGGTGGACTAGATACCTACTATGAATTTCAGGATATTTTTGCCATGGGTTCACTTTGTAGGTTGAGGGTAATAAGGAACATAATTTGTTCTTTCTCTCCTATTCTTTTCTCCAAAGATACAGCCATTTTTCCTGGTCCCCTTTTTTTCAATGACCACTATGTCAGGATCTACATTAATGGTGTCCAAACAACTGAGCTCATGAATCAACTTCATGAATCAAATCTTGGTTGATTGAGGGGGTTACTGAGCAAACACTGCAGACAAAATCTCTTTAGGCTGTGAGAAGTAACCAAAGTCTTATTTCTGTGTGTGTAGTTCATGAACTCAACCTGAGAAAAATCCTAGAGGAAAGAATAATTTTTTCTTCTGAAACTGGTCTCTGCCTTATCAGGCTGGACTATGGCATCCCACTCCAGTACTCTTGCCTGGAAAATCCCATGGACGGAGGACCCTGGTGGGCCGCAGTCCATGGGGTCGCTAAGAATTGGACACGACTGAGCGACTTCACTTTCACTTTTCACTTTTACGTATTGGAGAAGGAAATGGCAACCCACTCCGGTGTTCTTGCCTGGAGAATCCCAGGGACGGGGGAGCCTGGTGGGCTCCCGTCTATGGGGTCGCACAGAGTCGGACACGACTGAAGCGACTTAGCAGCAGCAGCAGCAACTGGTTCTGCACATGTAAGGAAAGAAAATTCTCAGCGTAGTAGATGTATTCTTATGGTCTGCTGACAATTAATAATAAAAATTTATTGAGAAGATTTTCCTGGTTGGGGATGATGGGATAGTTCACTCGCTTGACAATGACTGGGGTTGTCTCCAAGTTGCTGGAGTGGGACGCTTTATTCTGCGCTCAGCTCATAGAAATATGTCTTGCACTCAGCTGCCCTCTATTGGCTGGAATTTGGATGGTTTTCCTCAACAATGTCTTCCCTGAGGATAGAAGAAGAATATGTTCACAAATACTCATCTGGTGCCTTTTGTGCATGCAGACGGAGATGGAGGTCTATTTGGATTTCAAATTAACACATTTGTTATGAATTGTATCCTCTATTTCTTATCTCCTTATCTTGTCTAGTTCTCTTCTTAACACTTATCCATTATATGGATATACTGTTATTTATTTGCCCTTTGTCTGTCTTCCTGACTAAGTAAGTAAGCTTACTTAGTAGCTTCAGGAAATCAAGGACTTTATTTGCTTTGTTTGTATCCTTGAGCCTAGAAGAATGCCTGGCACTTAGGGGCTGGTCTATAAACTTGTTGTTGTTTAGTTGCTAAGTCGTGTCAGACTCTTTGCCAGTTGGACTCCTCTATCCATGGAATCTCCCAGGCAAGAATACTGGAGTAGGTTGCCATTTCCCTTTCCAGGGCATTTTCCTGACCTCGGGATTGAACCCACACCTCCTGCTTGGAAGGCGGATTCTTTACCCCTGAGCCACCTGGGAAGCCCTTGGCCTATAAGCAATAGTTGAATAAATGAGTGAGTACCAAGTATATCTTAGAACTGGGTAATGTAATCAAAGATTAGTAACAAATGGTTCTGGCCTTTTAGGGCCTACAATCGAGTAGAATTGAACCCAAAAGGAGGATGGTTTTAGGAAGAGCTGTCAGCACAACTAGTATGTTGGAATTCAGAGAAGACAGGCTCCAGGGGATTACTCATACTTAGCTTCAGTACTTGAGGAGCTGTCCTCAAGTGGAGGAAAGATTGGACCAGTTCAATAAGTTCCAAAGAACATATCAATTGGTAAAAGGTACAGGGAAATAATCTTGACTCAACAAACATCTTAGAATCGTCTGAAGTCCTCTTGGATGACCTTGACCATCATCAGAGACACTTAAGCACGGCCGGATTCCTCACCTGGCCCCGATGGAGCTTGGGATGGACCCCCGTGCTAGACCAGGGAGCAGGAAAGCGACTCCACCCCGACTCTGTTCAGATTGCGTGTTTCCACATGCACATGCAAAGGGAGAGAGATTCTTATTAAACAGTGAGACAGGTTCTACTAAAAGGCCCCCTGTTCTCCCCCTCCTGCTCCCTGGCATTGTGGCCAGACTGCTGGGCGTGGAGAAGGATGGAGAAGCAGGCAGAGCGGGTGAATGAGGGCAGCTCGAATGAACCGAGCAGAGAAAGGCTTTAAGGCCCCACGGAGGCCAGTCTGGAGATGGCTTTCCTGGGGAGCCTTCACACACAAGGGAAGTCCCATTAATCTGTCTGTGGGGCGCCTGCTAACATGAGGCACACGCATCTGAGAGACTGCCTGGTGTGAGGCATCAGGCTTGGGAACTTGAACTGCTCATCGACCCCCTTCAGTTTACCTTTGGTCCTGCGGGTGGGAACCAATGCCTTCCCTGTAGCAGGAAGGTGGGCTCAGCCGCACTTTCAGAAAAAGTGAAAAGTGAAAGTCGCTCAGTCGTGTCCGACTCTTTGCGATCCCAAGGACTAGACAGTCCATGGAATTCTCCAGGCCAGAATACTGGAGTGGGTAGCTGCTCCGTTCTCCAGGGGATCTTCCTAGCCCAGAGATCAAACCCAGGTCTCCCACATTGCAGGCAGATTCTTTACCAGTTGTGTCACCAGGGGAAATGCATCTTTCCTTTTCTACCACAAAAGGCAGCCTCTTTACCTATGTCCCTGGGAGGTTGGCAACCATCTGCGAAGATTTGAAGATGTTCTATTTCCAGTCAAGTCTGATCTCCAGGGTTTTGGAGGAATGCAGAGTTCAGGAAGTGAGTGTAGACTACAGTGACCTGGGCGATCTCTCATACAGGACTACGCGCAAAGAAACAAACGACAGGGAGCAAAAAGAGCCCTTTTGCTAAAGCAAAACTACCGTCTCCTAGGCAGCTGCTCGGTTTTCAGGCTGGGAAGGACTCTGCCACACAATTAAGAACGTAGAACCGTTTCTGTTCAGCTAGCATCCTTCCTGCTGTTTCCGCACCTGTTCAGGGGACCCAGGGGACGTTCTGTCCTCCTGCTTAGGATCTCAGTTCTGAGCTATGGACACTATGCTTCTTTTCCCCACCTCGGGTCCTCATGCATTTCCTTGACATGTGGAGGGACTGGAGAGGGCCATGTGGACGGACATACAGGCCGAGCATCAGCTCATCATGCTTGCCAAGAATCTGATACTCTGCAAAGATTAATTACGGGCTCAGCCTTTTACGTGCTCCGTCATTCAGCAGCCATCTCTGTTGCTCTGAGAAGTTAATACCAGTAATTAAAGCTGACCAGTCCTCTGCTTGGGGGCCACTCCAGCAGGGGCCCTTCTCCCTGCCACCTGGACACACTTCACTGAATAAGCCCAGGAAGCAGCAAAGGATCAAGGGAGAGAGTGAGGTGGGACCAGGGTTGGGGACTCCCCTTGGGGAGAGCGTGTCATTTCCCATGCCGACTGGGGCATGAGCTCCAGCCCCAAACACCAGCAGAGCACTGAGTGTGTTTTTATTAAGTAGCACGGTGAATTCAGTGGGAGAAAGAATTCCCACAAATTATGCTGCATTGAATGCAAATTGATTTCTTTCTGCTGTGCTGCTGTTTAATTAAGTCAATGCAGACTAGCACATAGAGAAGCGGAAGATAAATATTTTGGGCAGTAGGAGTCAAACCACTCAAAGCCAACCAATATCAATGTTGACATATTAGGGGCTGGCTGATAGGATGGGGTAGCATGTGTTTTTATGTTTGTTTTGCTTTGTTTTCTGAAACAGGTAATGTTATCTACCTGGTTCATTTTTTAAATGCCACTCAAAACTGTTTAAAATGGTAGTTAGGGTAGACTACTGTAACAAAAGCTTGTTTAACCCATGCAATGCCAGACTGCAGAGCTGGTTCACTGGAAACACATCCCACATCCCTTGTTTTGTATGGACAGCAACATCTGAACTCCAAGGAGGATGGTATAGCTCATTTGTCTCATTCTAGGCATTTTCACCATAAGAATATTTGTCCCAAACAGTTTTGCCACACAATTATTTGTGTGCTGTGAAGACAATTTTGCCATAAAAGAATAACAATAATAAAATAAAAGGACATTAAAAAGCACACAATGTGAAATTGAAATATGAAAAATTAATAAGAAATTAAATTAAATAACAAATAAATTAGTGATAAATAACTTTATTAATAAACAAATAACAAATTTAAAAGATTATATGGTGAAAAATGGAAATGCAAAAAATACTTTCATGCATTTAAAATATATATATAGATTCATGTGAGAGTTGCACTATAAAGAAAGCTGAGCACTGAAGAACTGATGCTTTTGAACTGTGCTGTTGGAGAAGACTCTTGAGAGTCCCTTGGACTGCAAGGAGATCCAACCAGTCCATCCTAAAGGAAATCAGTCCTGGGTGTTCATTGGAAGGACTGATGTTGAAGCTGAAACTCCAATACTTTGGCCACCTGATGTGAAGAACTGACTCCTTGGAAAAGACCCTGATCTGGGAAAGACTGATCAGATCAGATCAGATCAGTCGCTCAGTTGTGTCCAACTCTTTGCTACCTCATGAATTGCAGCACACCAGGCCTCCCTGTCCATCACCAACTCCTGGAGTTCACTGAGACTCACGTCCATCAAGTCAGTGATGCCATCCAGCCATCTCATCCTCTGTCGTCCCCTTCTCCTCCTGCCCCCAATCCCTCCCAGCATCAGACTCTTTTCAAATGAGTCAACTCTTCGCATCAGGTGGCCAAAGTACTGGAGTTTCAGCTTTAGCATCATTCCTTCCAAAGAAATCCCAGGGCTGATCTCCTTCAGAATGGACTGGTTGGATCTCCTTGCAGTCCAAGGGACTCTCAAGAGTCTTCTCCAACACCACAGTTCAAAAGCATCAATTCTTTGGCGCTCACCCTTCTTCACAGTCCAACTCTCACATCCATACATGACCACAGGAAAAACCACAGCCTTGACTAGACGAACCTTTGTTGGCAAAGTAATGTTTCTGCTTTTGAATATGCTATCTAGGTTGGTCATAACTTTCCTTCCAAGGAGTAAGCATCTTTTAATTTCATGGCTGCAGTCACCATCTGCAGTGATTTTGGAGCCCAGAAAAATAAAGTCTGACACTGTTTCCACTGTTTCCCCATCTATTTCCCATGAAGTGATGGGACTGGATGCCATGATCTTCGTTTTCTGAATGTTGAGCTTTAAGCCAACTTTTTCACTCTCCACTTTCACTTTCATCAAGAGGCTTTTGAGTTCCTTTTCACTTTCTGCCATAAGGGTGGTGTCATCTGCATATCTGAGGTTATTGATATTTCTCCCAGCAATCTTGATTCCAGCTTGTGTTTCTTCCAGCCCAGCATTTCTCATGATGTACTCTGCATAGAAGTTAAATAAACAGGGTGACAATATACAGCCTTGACGTACTCCTTTTCCTATTTGGAGCCAGTCTGTTGTTCCATGTCCAGTTCTAACTGTTGCTTCCTGACCTGCATACAAATTTCTCAAGAGGCAGATCAGGTGGTCTGGTGTTCCCATCTCTTTCAGAATTTTCCACAGTTTATTGTGATCCACACAGTCAAAGGCTTTGGCATAGTCAGTAAAGCAGAAATAGATGTTTTTCTGGAACTCTCTTGCTTTTTTCATGATCCAGCGTATGTTGGCAATTTGATCTCTGGGTCCTCTTCCTTTTCTAAAACCAGCTTGAACATCAGGAAGTTCATGGTTCGCATATTGCTGAAGCCTGGCTTGGATGGAATTTTGAGCATTACTTCACTAGCATGTGTGATGAGTGCAATTGTGCGGTAGTTTGAGCATTCTTTGGCATTGCCTTTCTTTGGGATTGGAATGAAAACTGACCTTTTCCAGTCCTATGGCCACTGCCGAGTTTTCCAAATTTGCTGGCATATTGAGTGTAGGACTTTCACAGCATCATCTTTCAGGATTTGGAATAGCTCAACTGGAATTCTATCACCTCCACTAGCTTTATTCGCAGACTGAAGGCAGAAGGAAAAGGGGACGACAGAGGATGAGATGGTTGGATGGCATCACCGACTCAACATACATGAGTCTGAGTAAGCTCTGGGAGTTGGTGATGGACGGGGAAGGCCGGTGTGCCGCCATCCATGGGGTCACAAAGAGTTGAACATGACTGAGCAACTGAATTGAACTGATAGATTCATGGTTGTAGTTTTATTCCTGTATATCATGGAGAAAACCATGATACTTGCTTTCTCAAAGGCAATTGTGAAGGATTCAGGGTCTGATGTCATATCTAAGTCTTTTATGACACAAAAAATCTACTATGAGTCTCCTCAGATTTCCCTGGAAGTAAAATGAACAGATGAGGAATGCTGCTATTTCTTATCAATGTATGTAATGTCTATGACCGGTAGTGTGTGCCTGGACTCCACTGAAATGTTACGTTGCATGCCTAGTCCTCATATTTCACCCAGTCATCTAAGCCAGAGTCCGTGCCAAATCCCACAATTCTGTCTTCATCATGTTCTCCACCTTCAAACAGCAAAAAGAAGTCACCATTTCCAAGAAACACACTCATCAAGAGAAACTTGATTCTTCTTTTGCCTTCAACTTCTAATATTGTTTGATAAATTTGGTAAATTTGGCACAAGAGAGCAGGCTGTTTTATCTAGAATTAGCTAAAGAATCAATCACTGGGGACTCTTGTCAATTACACCTTCCTCTTTTATATTTGCCATAGTTGGATAAACTTTTGGTTTTGACCCGTGGGAGGGATGACAGTGTTCACTGAGGGATTTGCAAATGGCTATGCAATCATTTTCTAGTAGAGAATGCAATCTGGCTTTACACTCTCTTATCTCACACTTCTAGTAATTTGTCTTATCACTATATTTTCTATCAACTTGATACTTGTATTGTTATCATTGTGTTAGCCCACAGTTCACAAATAATTATAAAATACACAATGCTCTTTGTTGTATATTCCATGCAGCCAATTGATTCTTGTATAATGTTTTTATTGATTTCTGCTGGTCTCTTGAGCCCATTGTCAGCCTACAGTTGGGATCAAACCACAAACCGACAAAATCAGACTACGAATAAATGATTGATTACTATCCAGTTCAGCAAAGTTATTCAAAGCATTGACAAATGAGTGTGATGAATGCTGTAACTTCCTTTGAATAAGACAAGAGAGAAAAAAATGAAGACATGTAGGCACCCCATTCATTTACCAATATGTGACTTCTTCCCTTAATCAGTCATGGTTTTTGAGATTAGAAGAGTATTTTCTCATTTTTTCCGTATTCGCAATCTGGCAGCCACAGATATGACATACTGTTATGTTTAATCTGCATCATTGACATTTTCTCTGTCATCTTCTTAAGTCTGGACAAGCAACCAAAAAAATGAACCAAGCTGTAGTTAGTAGTGTTTGCCAATTTCTGTCATATAAATACTCCTTCCACCAACTTGAGATGTGCAGTATCATATCATCATGTAATATTTCCATGACACAAGCACAATAGCAGAAAATAACCTGAGACCATAGATAATAGCAAAATGTAGTACAATAATTAGTAAGGAGTATAAATATTGAGTACTTATTACCTCTATTTTTAATATAATTTAAGCATAAATTTATACAATTTATTTTAAAATCATAATTGTATCTAATTAACTGGCTCTCGAAAATCCAGAAAAGTTAACAGTTGGCTCTCAAAAGTTGGTACAAACTAGTTTGAGCATCCCAGCGCCCCATGTAGGTGGGACAGATTAGTTCTCATCATAAGGGCTGTGACCCTTGGCTGCTAAAGCGGAACATATAAACAGGTACACAGCGCACCAATGATGCATGAATGAAGACTTTAAGTGGATTATATATTTGTTATAATCAAAACACACTCTTGCTTTTTTATTATCAGCTCATACAACCAAAGGCCGAGTAACTACCTTTGACCTGTACCGTATCAGCAGATACCGTACTGACTGCCATCAAGGCTGTTTTCTCAGCTGCAGTGTGATTTTCCACCCTTCCTCTGAAGGCACAGCTTGCATTTTGAAGCCAGGCCTCTATGATTTCCCTCCCTGGTTCAGTTTGGAAGAATAATCCATGACAAAACTAACTTAAAAATGCCAGCATGTTCCTTAGACCCTGGAATATAAGAACATCTTCTCAGACAAGCAGCTGCTAATTGGCTCCCAGGGTCTGGTCTTCCGGGATTTGTCTCAACAGCTGCCAACATGTTGCTTACCTGGGAGACACTCACCTTTATTCCTGAAATTAACTGGAGGTGGGGCCTCTGAGTTTTGCTTTTGATTCACAAAAGTCAAACAGCTTTCCTTGTGGCCACACTCTTCTGCACTGATTTTCCCTCTGTGAGTGGTCTGTTGCTGGATTCAGGGAGCAGCCACGGAAGGCAAGCCTAGAGCTGTGCTGAACTGACTTTTTTGCAGGCACAGAAGGTGGCATCTGTCCTTCAGAGGTCAGGAGATGAGCAAAGACACGTTGCGTGAGACTGTGCCTTTGGCCTTCATTCATCTTCGTTTATTCTCACTCTCTCACTCACCTAATCAATCAATAAATACCAGGTGCCTACCTGGAAACTGAGCAGTGTGTATTCTCTAACATTTAAAGTCCTTCATGGACTTCTTCTTAGAAAAGCAATGTGTATTAATTGTAGAAGACAACGTTAGAATACAAATAATTGAGAATGAAAGAAAAACAATCATAATCATTCTAAGATATTCATTTGTTTTCTTCCAGACTTTTTAGTGCATGTGTAATATGTGGTTGAGCTTCCCAGGTGGCTCAGTGGTAAAGATTCCGCCTGCCAATGCGAGTTCAATCCTTGGGTCAGGAAGATCCCCTGGAGAAGGAAATGGCAACCCACTCTAGTATTTTTTGCCTGGAGAATTCCATGGACAGAGAATCTTGGTGGGCTACAGTCCATGGGGTCACAGAGAAACGGACACAACTTAGTGACTAAACAACAATACGTGGTTACAAAATTGGGATCCTACTTAATAAATATAATGCTTTTTGACTTAAAGTTATACTGTGAAGTGGTTTTTGTTTTAACAAGGTATTTGCATGAGTCTTGGGAGGAACAAAGCATCCCATTAGCTTCATCGTGTTGGAGGGAAATCAAGTGATGCTTCTTGTAGGAATGCAGTCTTAGAATGGAGGAAACCAAATGATTTGTGCAAGCTCTTCTGTCTTGCTGTTGCTGGGATCAGGGAATCTGAGATCTTGGAAGGCTGTCATTGCATTTCACAGTATCTTTTGCATTAGAATCTTTGATTTGGGAAATTGAACTATTGTTAGTCGATGTGTATTTTTGTAATTATTTCCTTTAGCTTATCCAATGGTAAAAATATGTATGCTACGTGTGGTAAGAGGATATGCAGAAGAGAGCTTTTATATATACTTTGCCTCTAAAACAGAGGCAGCAGCAGTCTCCTAGGATGCAGCTGGGGGGTAGCCAGATACTTCCACCATGTTTCCTCTCCTGGTTTCTTGAGAAGGGTGGCGCTACCCTTCAAGCCTGTGGGGTCCACCTCTTTGCTGTCTCTACAGTCCATCTCTTCTGTCATCCCCACTGCCTCTGGCTTGGTCCAGGTCCTCGTTATTGCTTACCCACATGGCCTCGGCTCCCTCCTCTGTGGCCCCCAACTCTCCTCCTTCCAACCATCATCACAGTGATCTCTCTGTGGCTTTGCTCTTGAAAGTGTGATTCCTGGGCCAGCATGACCTGGGACCTGCAGACTCTCAGAACCCATATTCTCTGTCAGTGAGGACCTAGTATGAAAACAGAGAGCTTCATTAATTTGAACAGAGAAATTTTATATCTTTAAATTTATTTTTCTTTTATTTCTAGCTGTGCTGGGTCTTTGTTGCTTTGTGTGGGCTTTCTCTAGTTGCAGTGAGTGGGGGCTACTCCCTAATTGAGGTCTGTGGGCTTCTCATTGCAGTGGCTTCTCTCGTTGCAAAGCACGGGCTTCTAGGCTCATGGGCTTCCGTCACTGTGGCCTGTGGGCTCCAGAGCGCAGGCTCAGTAGATGTGGTGCACGGGCTTAGTTGCTCCTTAGCAAGTGGGATCTTCCCGGACCAGGGATTGAACCCATGTCCCCTGCATTGGCCAGGGGATTCTTAACCACTCGGCCACCAGGGAAGTCTTGAGAAATTTTAATATATCAGTTGGATAAGTGGATAATTGGATGAATATATTCTTTTTGCAGCTTATCATTGAGATTGTTTCCAATAAGAAAGATGGGAGAGTTGAGAGAGCTGGGAGGGAAGGCAGGGCCTCTCTAACAAGGTGACATTTGACCAAGGACCTGATTGAAGTGAGAAACTGAGTATCTGGAGGAAGTGCCTTCCAGGCAGAGGGAACAAAGGTGTTTAAGAACCAGTGAGGGGCCAGGCAGGTGGCTGCAGAGTGATGGAGCGGGGAGGTGGCAGGTGATGAGGTCAGGGAGGTGATGGGGACCAAATCAAAGCCCTGGTGAGGACTTTTGCCCAAATCTGTGCTGTGCTCTGTGCTGGGGACACACTGGGGGCTCGCTCTGCAGAGGAGGGCAGGACCCTGTTGATATGTCGTCCTGGCTGCTAACCCTAACCCTGACCCTGACCCTGACCTGTGGAAAGTACATCATGGAGCAGCGACGTTGGAAGCAAGGAGGCCCGTTGGGAGACAATGGAGATTGTTCAGGCACTGATGGACGCTTGAGCTGCAGAAACGTCCAGGAAAGCTTCGAAGAGCCACTGACTGGCTGGCAGGTGCGGAGGACAGGGAGGATTCAGCCCTGGCAGCAGTGAAACCATCTGACTGCTCCCACCCCTTCTGCCCGTTTTCCCCTGGAGACCTGCCAGATGTGTCCGGAGCAGTAGCCACTCGCCAAGGGGCAGCTCATGACTTGCCAAGAAAAGTTGAAAAGCCAGCTGGTTGCCTTCTTAATCCAATTATTCTATTATCTGGCACAAGGGCTAAAGTGTCCTTTTAAATTAATTACCGTAAAATCAAAGACAGGCTCAGGGAGAGATACTCTAACTGTCAGCTCTTGTCTCCTTTCCTGGGGCTGTCTGACAACCACAGTACCACTGTCCTGGGCAGAAGCCCCCAAATCAAAGGGTCTTGGGGTTTTGTCTGGGCTCAACTCACAGAGAAGTCTGTGCATTGACGCATGAAGTTTAGACACAAAAGGACCTTATATATGCCTGCGTGCTAAGGTGTTTCAGCCGTGTCTGACTCTTTGCCACCCTATGGACCGCAGCCCTCCAGGATCCTCTGTCCATGGGATTCTCCAGACAAGAATACTGGAGTGGGTTGCCATTTCCTTCTCTAGGCCATCTTCCCGACTCAGGGATCAAATCCGAGTCTCTTACTTCGCCTGCACTGGCAGGAGGGTTCTTTACCTCTAGGACCCTGGTGAGGAGTCATTCTCATCTCCTCTTTTTCTGGACTCACCAGGTGAGTGACAATTTACAGCCTGATTATTTTTGGTTTTTACCCCAAACTTGCTCTCAATGGTCATACAGTCCCAGTGAGGGAAGGACCGGAATTAAAGTCCAAGGAGTTGTATTCAGCTCTTGGAAATCCCCAGTGACCCCAAGAACAAACCTGAAATTTCAAGTCTATTTTTAAAATGTATCTTACTTATTTATTTTTGGCTGTGCTGGGTCTTCACTGCTGTGTGTGGGCTTTGTCTCGTTCCATCGAACAGGGCTACTCTCCCATTGCGGCACGTGGGCTTCTCATTGCAGCGGCCTCTCCTGTCGTGGAGCACAGGCTCCAGGGCGCGTGGGCTCAGTAGTTGTATCCCACGGGCTTAGTTGCCCTGCAGTGTGTGGAATCTTCCTGGACCAGGGATCGAACCTGTGTCCCCTGCATTGGCAGGCAGAGTCTTAACCACCGGACCCCCAAGGAAGCCCATGCCTCTTTTATGTCTGCACAATGATGTTTGAATCTATTGTGTGATTCTTTTCAAACGTTAATATATACCTGTGGTATTAGAACGCATGTTTTAAAATTCTAGAACAGGCTCCTGCTTGCAGATCAACAGGTAACAGGGTTTCTCCCCTACCTTTAATAAATGCTTATCTATTTTAAAGTGCATTTCAAACGTGATCCTGAGCCTCTGTGATAGTTAATCCCCAGTGTACAAAGCAGCGACCCGAACCATCAGGGGATGATCAGCTCTAGGAAGGAGACAAAGCCCGTGACCTTGGTAACGAGGCAGCTAGTCAGAGTTGAGTGATTTCCAGGTCAGGACTCAGGATGATGTACGGCCAGACAGAGCTCTTCCCACTAATTTCGTTGGCTTGATCGTGACTGAACTGGTTCTTATTCGGCCCATGGTGCCAGCTCTTAAGTTCACCGAGTACAGTGGTTTAGTTTAAAATTTTCTTTGAAGAGATTTATGCCATCCAAAGGGTAAGATAAAAATATGATCTCTTTCCTTAATAACTTTCTGGATTATGATTCTGAGGCAGATAAAGCATTTAATTCTGAAACTGCGATAAAAATAGTTAAGCCTTAAAATAAAAGCACTGCCATGAATCGAACCTTTCAAACAATTTACAAAACACATTAGGCATGCTACAATGCTTTGATCTGTTCAGTTCGCAGTAGCCCTTTCAAAGTCACCTGCATTTTCCGTGACCACTACTTATCTTTTTGTCTTATTTCCTGACAGTCTTTTCTGTAGGTCTGCTTGCTTGGAACACATACTTCCAATACATTTTTTTATACCTTCATAGACTGAACGAGGAAACTTAGCATATCTGGGTCTTAAATATACTATTGAATAGCTGTGTGATTTTAAGTTCCTATGCATATTAATATTCTCATCTGTGGATTTAATTCTCATCTGTGGCTCTACTGCATGCTGTGGTCTGTACTGTGTTCTGCTTTGAATTTGAATTCATGTATTGAAGTTCTAACCCCTCTATTTCTCAGAATGTAACTGTGTATGGATACAGGGTCTTTAAAGAGGTAATTAAATGAAAATGAAGTCCTTACGATGGGCTCTAGTCCAATTAACTGATGCCTTTATAAGAAGTGGAAATTTGAACACAGACATGCACAGAGGGATGACCATGTGAGGACATGGCAAGAAGGCGGCCGTCTACAAGCCAAAGAGAGAGGCCTCAGAATGACATCAATCCTGGGGACACTTGATCTAGGACCTTTGGCCTCCAGAACTCTGGGGAAAATAAATGACTGTCGTTAAAACCCCCAGTCTGTGGTGCTGTGTAATGACAGCCTTGGCAAACTAACACAGATTTTAGTACTGGCATCTGGGTGCTCCTATGACAAATACCAAAAAAAAAAGGTGGAAGTGGCCTTGAAACTGAGTAATGAGTAGAGGCTAGAAGAGCTTTGAGGCTTTCAAAGAAGCTGATGGCAGAAGCGTAGATGTTAAAGGCAATCGTAGTGAGAACTCAGCTGGGAACCGGGAAGTGTTTGGGAAACTGGAAAGTGATCCTTGCTACAAAGAGGCTGAATTGTGTCCTGGCGTTTCATGGAAGGTAACTTGTAAGTAATAAACTTGGATATTTAGCTGAGGAGATTTCTAAGCAAGTATTGAAAGTTAGCCTCATTTCTATTTATAATAAAATGTAAGAGGACAGAGAGAGGAACTGAAGAAAGAATTGCTCAGCAAAGAGGAATCTGAACTTGAAGTTTTGGAAACCTCTCATTCCCTTCATACTGTAATACACTAGAATGTGCTGCCTTTTTTTTTTTTTAAGATTATTTTATTGAGGTATAGTTGATTGACAATGTTGTGTTAACTTCTACTGTACAGCAAAGTGATTTAGTTACACATACACACACACACACATATATATATATGTTTTTTCATATTCTTTTCCATTATGGTTTGTCTCAAGATATTGAACATATATCCCTGTGCTATACAGTAGGATCTTGTTGTTATCCATCCTCTAGGTACTAGTTTGACGAATGCACTGCCTTTTGCCTTGTAGGGTGGCTATGAGAACCAAATGCAAGAAGTACTTATAAATCATAAACTGCTATATAAAGATGAGATGCTGTAATGTTATTACTGCCTTATATATTTTCACACCTTCTTCATGGACTTGAGGGAAAAGAAAATATCAGCATTGTAATTTTTTCATTTGGGATATTTGAAGTCTCTAGAGAGAGAAGAAAATGTACACAATAATGTCATAGTGTCACAGACCCTGTATTAAGCTTGAAGCTTTAAAATCTCAGGCCAGAACTCTAATAAAATGCTCTCTCCTACCAAAGACCTCTAGACTTTCAGCAGATCAGATCAACAAGCATTTAGTTATGCACTCTGACCGCACGGCAGTAGGGCCAGTAAGTAACACAAAATAAGCAGAAGGCATACTCTTGTCCCCATGTTATCCAGAAAGCAAAAATAAACATGTGTCTCAGCTAACAAATGACATAGAAATCCTGGGGTAATAGATTTCTAGCTTTCTGCATTAATTACCTGGTTAACTTCTAAAGGCAGGTTGGTAATCCCCACAATTTTTTTTTTTAAATAAAAAAATGTGACTTATAGCTTTAAAAACTTTTATCCATTTTGGTGAGTTTGGCAGGGATGCCATCTTTTTTCTTAAAACTTCTATGACTGTCTTGGAAGGAAAAGTTTTCCGAACTGGAGGCTCACGTCACAGTCTGAAGCTCCTGCAAAGCATCAAAGGTGGCTATATGTGAATTTGGTTACTGATTTTTGTTTTTTTAAAGAAACGAGACAGAAATTTTTTATTAATTTAATAAATTAATTTTTATAGTTTTATTTATTTTTGGTGGTGCTGGGTCTTCCTTGCTGCTTGGACTTTTCGATAATTGTGGAGAGTAGGGACTATTTTCCAGTTGTGCTCAGGCTTAGTTGCTTCTTGGCACATGGGATCTCCCCAGACCAGGGGTCAAACCTGTATCCCCTGCATTGGCAGGCAGATGCTTTACCACTGAGCCACCACGGGAAGCCCTTGATCACTGATTTAATTAGAAATGGTCCTCAGCAGTAATTTATTCCCAACTCTTTGCAGCCCCATTGACTGTAGTCCCCCAGGCTCCTCTGTCCATGGGATTTTCCAGGCAAGAATACTGGGAGTGGGTTCCATTTCCTTCTTCAGGGGATCTTCCTGATCCAGGGATTGAATCCCGGTCTCCCACATTGCGGGGAGATTCTTTACTGTCTGAGCCACCAGGGCAGCCCAAAATATTCCCGGGAAGAGAAAAAGTACCTTGTGCTTGCGGTTGTGATGCAATCTGGGTGCTTGTGCTGTTCTGTCTGCTGTTATTTAGTACAAGCCTCTGGGAAGCTCAGTGTGGGAGTTTCCTGTGAATGCAGGGCCTTTCCCTTTCAAACCCACATTCAACCCGCATGTCTGCTGGAACATTAGGCGTTAACATTCTGTCTTCCCCTTTTACACAGAGCGCTTTAAAAAAAGCCTTTGCAAATCAATGAAAATGCTCGTGATATCATTATTATATGAATATAATATATAAAACTTTTTGCTTTCTAAGGAATCTGATTTAAAGAAGACCCTCAGAGATGATGACCCCCCCCCATAATATGGTTCTGGGAAGCAGTATGGAAATGATCCCATCAGTGATTTAAGGGAGTCAAATGGTGAATTCGTTTGTAAACTGTAGAATTTTTTCCCTACTTGAAGGATTTCCCCACTAGTTTTTTATTTAGAAGCCTGTGTTTCCCTGTGTTTGATTGTCTGAAAGCAGGGCACATAAGCCAACACAGGACCGAAAAGCTATGGACTTTCTGAATAAGGCTTTCACAAAGAGTGAATCTGCTCTCATCCCACACTGCCCTGCTCTGCTCGGGACATCCTGCGACCCGGGAGAGGGCTGTACCTTAGGTCCCAAAAAGAAAAGCCACTGGGAGGGCGTTTGACTCTGCTATCCTGCAGTCCTGCACATACCTTGTAGGAGCTCAGATATTGGAGAAAGAAAAGCTAATTCCTAAAAACAACGCTGTTCACACACTCAGCCCACGAACCCTCTTTTCTTATTTCTTAAAATGTTCACTGCCTACCCATTCCTAAGGCAAACTGGCCAAGACCTCGCCACACCTCCTTCAGGCTTTCATTTTTCCCTTTTAAACTCCTTGTGACGTTATGACTAATCTGGTTCCACAGAGGCCGTGTGCGTGTGTCTCTGCCCTCCTATGTGTTAGGGAACTCATTCTCTTTATACAGATTAACTCATTTAATCCTCATAACAACCCTATGAAGTTGGAACTATTAGCCCCTTTTTACATATGAGAACACTGACACATAATCTCTTGTAAATAAATTCAGGGGGATGATTTAATAAACTAAGACAATTTGGACAACCCCCCCATCAAGTCATCTTATTCCACTTTATTCTTCATACGAGCCTGTGGCATTTTCTCCCTGCTTCCTCCAACCCAGTCAACAAGAAGAGACAGTGGTGGTGACTGACCATTAGGTAGCCTTGGCATCTGGTTGCTGCTGCTGCTGTTGCTAAGTCGCTTCAGTCGTGTCTGACTCTGTGCGACCCCATAGATGGCAGCCCACCAGGCTCCTCCGTCCCTGGGATTCTCCAGGCAAGAACACTGGAGTGGGTTGCCATTTCCTTCTCCAATGCATGAAAGTGAAAAGTGAAAGTGAAGCCGCTCAGTCGTGTCTGACTCCTATCAACCCCATGGACTGCAGCCTACCAGGCTCCTGCGTCCATGGGATTTTCCAGGCGAGAGTACTGGAGTGGGGTGCCATTGCCTTCTCCTGGCATCTGGTTAATCGCGTTCAAACTTCCCTGAGATTCTCCTTAACCGTGATGTGAAACTTTGCAGTCGTTTATAATGGAGTGAACCACGAATCTCCTTAACCGTGATGTGAAACTTTGCAGTCGTTTATAATGGAGTGAACCACGAATCTCCTTAACCGTGATGTGAACCTTTGCCGTCGTTTATAATGGAGTGAACCACGAATCTCCTTAACCGTGATGTGAACCTTTGCCGTCGTTTATAATGGAGTGAACCACGAATCTCCTTAACCGTGATGTGAAACGTTGCCGTCGTTTATAATGGAGTGAACCACGAATCTCCGTGATCCATTGCTGCCACCTTGAGGTGACGTGTTGAAACACACATTCTAGATGGGGTAACGGCAAAAAGTGAAACAGAAAGTAACCCCAGTCCTGTCCAAAGCAAGTTGTTTTTGTTGCTGTTGTCTTGGGACTCCATGGACTGTAGCACACCAGGCTCCTCTGTCCTTCACTATCTCCCAGAGCTGGCTCAAGTTCATCTCCATTGAGTTGATGATGCTATCTAACCATCTCATCCTCTGTCGCCTCCCTCTTCTTTTGTCGTCAATCTTTTCCCAGCATCAGAGTCATTTCCAATAAGTCAGCTCTTCATATCAGGTGGCCAAAGTATTGGAGCTTCAGCTTCAGCATCAGTCCTTCCAATGACTATTCAAGGTTAATTTCCTTTAGGATTGACTGGTTTGATCTCCTTACAGTCCAAGGGACTCTCAAGAATCTTCTCCAGCACCACAATTCTAAAGCATCAGTTCTTTGGCACTCAGCCTTCTTTATGGTCCAACTCTCATATCTGTACGTGACTGCTGGAAAAAACATAGCTTTGACTATGTGGACCTTTGCTGGCAAAGTGATGTCTCTCATTTTTAATACACTGCCTAGGTTTTTCATAGCTTTCCTTCCAAGGAGCAAGCGCAGTATGAGCTAAAGGACTTCACTTAGATGCTTTCCCATCCTCCAGGTTAGCAGCTTTATTGACATTTGTAGAGGAGTATAGCCTCATGTAAAGTTTCCAGTCTAGGGAGGCTTGAAATCCACTCTGATCTGATGTCCATGCTGTGGCTTTTTTTGCCTTCAATCAGAAGGAGGAAGGTGCCTTCAACTCTCCCAAGCCAGGCCTGGTTGTGACTGGTGGGGCAGGAGTGAAATCAGGACTATGGGAAATGCAGGGCAAGCAGCTGGTGGAAGGCAAAAGGAAGTGAATTTATTTGGAGTTTAAAAAAGTTATCATGGTAATTCCTCATGAAAAGGGAAATTCTCAGTATGACTCAGACACATCTGTTCATTTCCGTAGTTCCATCTCTGTTCCCAAAAAAGCCAAAGGGATTGTTTAAAGCTCATGGGATACATTCAGCAAACAAACAAGACATGGGCTCAGCTCTTCCAAGCATTCAACTCTTGTCAATAGATAAACCACAGAATTCCCCCAAAGAAGTAGAAGGGCAGCCTGATGGAAAGCCCTCTTGATATATTTTTTTTAAAGAGTCTTTTTTTTTTTTTTTTTTTTGATGTGGACCATTCTTAAAGTCTTTATTTGTTACTATATTGCTTCTGTTTTGTGTTTTGGTTTTCTGGCCAAGAGGCACATGGGATCTCAGCTCCCTGACCAGGGTTTGAACCTGTACCCACTACATTAGTAGGTGAAGTCTTAACCACTGGACCACCAGGGAAGCATCTTTGTTTTGTGAGGTGATAGACACGGAAATGATCTGGACTAGATAAAGGAAGACTAGATTAGAGGATGTGAATTTTTAAAATAATTTAAATAGTTCATTTTGGTGAAAGTGAGTCGCGTCTGACTCTTTGTGACCCCATGGACTATACAGTCCATGGAATTCTCCAGGCCAGAATACTGGTCCCTTCTCTAGGGGATCTTTCCGACCCAGGGATCGAACCCAGGTCTCCTGCATTGCAGGCGGATTCTTTACCAGCTGAACCACCAGGGAAGCCCAAGAATACTGTAATGGGTAGCCTATCCCTTCTCCAGGGGATCTTCCTGACCCAGGAATCGAACTGAGGTCTCCTGCATTACAGGCGGATTCTTTACCAACTGAACTATCAGGGAAGCCCCAGTTCATTCTGGTAAATATCCTTTAAGTATTTTTTATTTACATCAATGTTTTTATGCAAGTCTAACCTAACACACATTTTTATGTGTTGCTTAAATATTACATTATGTATATTTTTTCATCATAACCTGTAGTCTTTGTAATTAGTGGCTAGCTGGATACATGAAGATGTGTGTGTGTGTGTTAGTTGTTTAATCATGTGTGACTCTGTGACCCCATAAACTGTAACCCACCAGACTCCTTTGTTCATGGAATTCTCCAGGTAAGAATACTAGAGTGGGTTGCCATTTCCTATTCCAGAGGATGTATGTCCATGCTAGTCTCCCAATTCATCCCACCTCTGTTATTCTGATTCTTTGATATTTTTCTTAGCTCAACTTCAGCCTTAAGCTCTGAGCTCAGATGCAAGCATCCAGGGTCGGAGGAACAGGAAAGAGAGGAATCGCTGGTCTCTGAGCACATTTGAAGAGAAATTTTAAGGTAGTAAACCGTCATGATGTTTGTCTAAACTATGGCAAAACATCCCGAGAAGAAACAAGGATAAATTAAGGGTGGGAGGCATTTAGAGAAGGTCAAAACAAGGAGAGCTGAGTTTGACCCAGGTTGTATGATTCCGTTGCCTGAAAAGTCCAGGCGGGACCAACCCATATAGCCAGGAAGCAGGCTGATTGCCAGGGCTGTGAGTCTGTGGGGAGGGCGGGGTGGTGAGTGACTATCAGTACTGGGCATGGGTTTCTTTTTAAGATGACAGAAGTGTTCTGGAATGAGACAGCAGTGATGATGGTACAACTCCGTGAATACGCTAAAACCCCTGAATTTTACAGGGTGGACTTTATGGTATGTGAATTATATCTAAAAACGATGGGTGCTGTCTTTTAAAATGAATTTACTAACACTGTCCTAACTGACGGCACAGGCCCTGGCCCTTCCCAAGGCTGTCCGGCCCACGTGAGAGCGGAGCTCTGTCTCGCTCCATCTCTAGCCTCATCTGGCCAGGAGCCCGACACCCTAAATGCCGAGCAGGAGAAAGCACAGACAGAATTTGAATCTTGGCTCTATCAGTTTCCATATGAATAATCTTGGGCAAGTTACTTACCCTCTCTGAGCCTCAGTGTCCTCATCTGTCAAATAAAGATGAGGATAGTATTTATCTCGCAGGTTATTGAGAAGATTAATGTACTTGGAATATAGCATCTGGCGTGGAGTAGATACTGCATATGTGTTAGCGACTGCTTTCCAGGTGGTGTCAGTGATAAAGAACCTGCCTGCCAATGCAGGAGATGTGAGAGACGCAGGTTCGATCCCTGCATTAGGAAGATCCCCTGGAGGAGAGTATGGCAACCCACTCCACTATTCTTGCCTGGAGAATCCCATGGACAGAGGAGCCTGGCGGGCTACAGTCCGCAGGGTCGCAAAGAGTCGGACATGACTGAGCGACTCAGCACAGCACAGCACAGGTGTTAATGACAGTTCTCACCCAACAACCAAACAGCACCCTGGTCTGCAGGGATGCAGAAACCTGCCCAGCTGCTGGCTGCGCCCCTCCCCCGGGCCACAGGGCAGAAGTTTCCCCACCAGCCACACGAGGGGGTTTCTGAGGTGGAGCTACTCTCGGTTCTTTGACATTTTAAAACCAGGAAGGCCCTATTTAAGCTCCTGGGAGTGTCTCTCTCAGCATTTTTTTTTTTTTTCCTGCAGAGTCCTCTTTCAAGGACTGAAACCTTCAGACTCCATCAGGTCTGACTTTGCCATGTTGGGACCACCGTCTTAAGGTCCTGAGTTTGTGGGGTTACGGCAAGCAAAGTGTTGCGATTTTTATCATGTCTATCCTTCTCCTGCAGTTTTAAGTAAGATCATTAACTAAATCAGTTCTTAACTCTGCTTAAACATTTAAATCACCTGGGCAGGGGCCGGAAAAGTGCTGATCCTGGGTACCTCCACAGGGAGTCTGATTTGATTTTAACTGATCCTTGGGCTACAGCCTGAGGATCAGGTTTTAAACTCCCTCTCCCCTGGAACTCTAACTGAGCAGACCAGTTGGGAACCATTAGGCTAAAGGAAGTGTTCTGAGACCAGTAGGAAACACGCACGCATGCACACACATATACAAACCCACCCAGACATACACACAGACATAAACACATACCCATACATAAATGTACACATACACCCCACACACACAGACACACACACACATACAGACACACAGACACATACCCACCCAGACAGACACACAGACACGTACACATTACACACACATACACATATCCATACATACACACAAACACACACATACCCACACAGACACACACACATATATACACGTGCACATATCTATATGTGTCTATACATACACACATCTTGAAATGTGTCTATTCAAAAATACTACTGTATAATTTCATTTCCCATTATATCAAAGGTCACAAGGAGAATATTTGCTTCAAAGGAAAATGACTTCTGAATCATGGGAATGAGCAATTTATGTTAAGTGAGGTTTCTACTCCTACTTTTCCCCATAGTTCTTCCTTTTTAAACCACAGAGGAGACTGTCACAAGCGGGATCACATTTTCCTCCAGGAAAGTTGTGGTGTGTGGGCTCAGTGCTCTGAGGCATGTGGGATCTTCCTGGATCAGGGATCAAGCCTGTGTCCCCTGCATTGACTGGTGGATTCTTAACCACTGTGCCACCAGGGAAGTACACCACCACGACCTATTTTAATCTACCAAGGGTTTAACAAGCTTCCAAAATTCCTAAATATCTAATACTCAGGTCTTTGGAGCTGATAGCAGGAACTGGCTCCAACATGCCACTGTTCCAGTCTCTTTCTCTTTATAAAAGAAAACTGTCCATAATTAAAAAAAAAAAAACAGAACACAACCTGGATAACACATTTACTCTTCATTTTATCCTGCAGTACAGTGTTGGAAAAGAGAACTTGCCTTGGAAATCCCAGCTGAGTCTCAGTTCTACAATTTATTAGCTGTGTGACCTTAGGTAGGTTACTTAATTTTCCTGAGCCTGGTTCCTCAGAGAAAAATACTATCTTGCCAAGTTTTTGTGAGGATTACTGGAAGTAACATAAATGGCTTTAAAAATGTCAAGTGTTGTTACTGTGGTAATTATTGTTGTTGATTGTCAGACAGAACACTCAAAGGAAATAAATGAGATTAAGATCTAACAGTAGACAGTGATTAGCATTTTCTAGAATCCTTTGAAAACAAACCGTTACTGAGTCATTAGCAAGAACTTTTTAAGGGGATCTTTTGTGAAATCGCTAATAAAGGCATTGGCAGCAAGGCAAGGACGTTGAAGGGACCGTGAGGTCTATGACAGTGGGAGCAGAAATACTGTCTGCTAGGAGGTCTTGATCAGAGAAGGCAATGGCACCTCACTCCAGGACTCTTGCCTGGAAAATCCCATGGATGGAGGAGCCTGGTAGGCTACAGTCCATGGGGTCGCTGAGGGTTGGACACGACTGAGCAACTTCACTTTCACTTTTCACTTTCATGCATTGGAGAAGGAAATGCCAACCCATTCCAGTGTTCTTGCCTGGAGAATCCCAGGGACGGGGGAGCCTGGTGGGCTGCCGTCTCTGGGGTCACACAGAGTCGGACATGACTGAAGCGACTTAGCAGCAGCAGCAGCAGGAAGTCTTGATAAATACAGTGGGAAAGACTAAGAGGTGGGGGCAACCTGGAATGGAAAGTGCTGTCCAGGCCCATGGAGTTGCTGGAGTAGGAGAGGCATTTAAGGGCGAATCCCTTACACTGGGCGCCTGGGCCACACACACATTTCTGTGCATGTGGATCCCGGGGCCTGCGGGCGAGGAAGTCATACAGGAGTTGAATGGAGGCTGGAGGAAGGAGATGGGGACAGAGCCTCCTGTTGCTGAGTGCTGGTTGTCTTGTTATATAAGTTCCTTTCTCTGACTTCCCTGCTGGGCCAGTGGTTAGGACCCATGCTGCCACTGTAGGAGGTGCAGGTCCAATTGCTGGTTGAGGAACTAAGATCCCACATGCTGTGAAAAGTGAAAGTGAAAGTGTGAGTGGCTCAGTCGTGTCTGACTCTTTGCGACCGTGTGGACTATAGCTCTCCAGGCTCCTCTGTCCATGGGATTTCCCTAAGCAAGAATACTGGAGCACGTTGCCATTTCCTTCTCCAGGGGATCTTCCCGACCCAGAGGTTGAACTCGGGTCTCCTGCATTGTAGGCAGATTCTTCACTGTCTGAGCCACCAGGGAAGCCCTCCCACCCCCACATGCTGTAGGAGCGGCCAAAAAAAGTCCCTTTCTGCCTTTTATCTACTTGCAAATTCATCTTCTCTGACGAGTGCTCCCACTCCCCAGCTTTCCAGATGACCCTGACTAACCTACCCCATCAGCAAGGGTCTCCTCGTCTGACAGTGAGGTCAGAAGACCTGGATGTTGAGTGACAGCAGTGGAAAAGGTTTGGAAGTGACTTCTCAGATTGAGGCCTCTAACCCTAAGAAATGCCGTTTTCCTCTGTAAAAGTAGAACCCCCAGGTCTCCAAAGTGGATGCTGGATGGAGGGCTTTCTAGGGTGGATGAGTAAAAAGACCCCGAGGCCTGACTTCTACATCACATTCTCTAACCTCTGCCCAGCATACTGGGCAGAAAGGGAGAGTGCTCTCAAGATGGCCCTGGCTGCCACCACCACGCTGACCACAGGGGGCGCTGTTTGTCCCCAACACTGTAATGCAAGGTAGGATGGGGTGGGTAGGGGCAAGAAAATCAGTGCTCAGCCTTCCTTGGCACTGCCGCCCTCCCCTCTTTTTAATAAGTCGGTCCTCAAAGCCCCCAGGGCAAACACGAACCAAAACAAACTCCCTAGATATAACAGCAGGGTGATAGGAGATGGACGCTGATGTGTTGGGACCAAGGTCCTGTTGTGTTAGTTGCTCAGTTCAGTTCAGTTCAGTCGCTCAGTCATGTCCGACTCTTTGCAACCCCTTGAATCGCAGCACGCCAGGCTCCGCTGTCCATGGGATTCTCCAGGCAAGAATACTGGAGTGGGGTAGCCATTCCCTTCTCCAGGGGATCTTCCTGACCTAGGGATTGAACTCGGGTCTCCTGCATTGCAGGCAGATTCTTCACCATCTTAAATCACAGTTTGTGTCAGCCTGGCTAAGGGCTACCCAAAGGCTGCCGATCTCTTGGCACATGAGGTTCTGTTTGTTCAATCTTTCATTCAAATGACAACTCGGTGCACACCTCTGTTTGTGTACTCTTAACACAGACACTGGGGCTGCAGAGATAAAAAGAGCACAGGTCCAAGTTCTTTGAGGCAGTGCAGCGCAGTGATTAAATGTGCGAGCCCTAGAACCAGGCTGCTGTGTGGCACTGGCCATGTACTGGGGTGGCCAAAAAGTTCGTTTGGGTTTTATATGATGATGTTATGTAAAACTCAAACAACTCTGTTGACCAACCAATTAACTTGACATTTCTGTGCATCGGTTTTCTTCTTGATGAAATAAGAAATTTAATAGAATCTCTTGCCCAGAGATGTCGTGAGGAATAAATGAAGAAGTGGAAAACACTTAGAACAATGCCAGGCACCTAACATGCACTCAGGCACCTAACATGCACCTAACATCAATGCTTCCGCTCTAATGGTGATGATGATGCTTCTAGATTTCTGGGTATCAGAGTAAATTCAAAAGGGGAAAAACAGCTCCAGCCATACAGGTAGTTCTTTCAGAAATCCCCATACTGCCCCATTGCAGGTCTCGGCATATGACCTGATTAAGTGACACCAGGAACTGGAGATGACCTGGTTTTAGGTTGGGCATTTTCTGTTCAAATAGCTCACTTTGCCAGCCAGCAGTCACCTCTGCCCACCCCGTTACACCTGCAGACACACAGAGTGGTTGCTGTGAGAAACCGCCGGCCACGCCTCTCGATCAATTTCTCTCCAGGCTCAGCCCCTCCCGGGGCCCCGGCTTGTCTTTCAGCTCAGCACACGCGGTGTCCTCATTCATCCCGCAACCGTGCCCTCGTCTTGCTTTCCTGACAACAAGACAACTCAGCCTCTTATCTCCTATTTATAACACCCATGATGTTCTGTGCATCCTTGTTCCGAAAATCCCTAAAGCTCCAACCCGTGAGGATTTCAGTTGACAGGGGCAGAAATCACACGCTGTAATCGTGCCGCAGCCCAAGCTCTGAACCCGAGGTGTGTACCAAGTTTGCACAAAGGAAACCTCACTAATCCCATTTCCCAACACTTGTATTTATTTATTTAGCCTGAGCTGGGCCTTCCTTGCTGTGCAGGCTTTTCTCTAGTTGCGGTGAGTGGGGGCTACTCTCTAGCTAGGTGCATGGGCTTTTCACTGTGGAGTCTTCTCTTGTGGAGCACAGACTCTAGGGCGCTCGGGCTTCAGTAGTTGCAGTTCCCAGGCTTTAGAGCACAGGCTCAATAGTTGTGGGCTTCCCTGGTGGCTCAGCTGGTAAAGAATCCGCCTGCAATTCAGGAGACCTGGGTTCGATCCCTGAGTTGGGAAGATCCCCTGGAGAAGGGAAAGGCTACCCACTCCAGTATTCTGGCCTGGAGAATTCCCTGGACTGTACAGTCTATGGGGTCACAAAGAGTCAGACACGACTGAGCAACTTTCACTCATTCAACAGTTGTGGCACATGGGCTTAGCTGCTCTGTGGCATATGGGGTCTTCCTGGACCACGATCGAATCTGTGTCTCCAGCCTTGGCAGATTCTTTACCACTGAGCCACTTGGGAAGTCCCCTTCCACTCCTCCGTTTCCCATCTCTTGAGAGCTTTAGAAGAAGGAAATCTGATGATATCACTGCCTATTTGCTTCAGGAAAATCACATCTCATTGCCTCTGGCCTGAGCTTCTTCCTAAGCCAGACCTTCCTTCCTGCTCTGTCTCCCTTTCTCTCTCCTCTTTCACATTCTGTCTGAGTCAACATCATAAACCAGTCCCTAGACATGCACCTCCTCTCTTCTTCCACAAGCTTCCTTGGCTGGAGCCAAGCTTGGTTGAGCACCTTCAGCGCACCCTTCAGTTAATCCTGCGGTAGCTCTTCCATGCTTTCAGCATTTGCTCCTCTACCTACCAGCCTGCAAGATCTCCCAGGACTGGGTCTGCACCTTTTCATCACTGTCGTCCCAGCATCAGGCACAGTGCATGGCCCGTGGGCAGCACCCAGTAAATCTCTGTGGACTGATTAAGGGGCATCACCCTCAGAGGAAGAGTGTTAGCCGCAGTCAGCAGTTGAGGGTTTATCATGTGCCAGCTTTTGTGTTTCCTTCACACTGAGTGGTGAATACTATTATCATCCTTATTTTACAGATGATGGTAAAAGGATGGGTTCAAGGTCTCACCAGCAAAAGAGAGCAGAGCCAGATTTTAAATCCAAGGCAGGACTTCCCTGGGATCCAGTGGTTAAGAATCCACCTACCAACGCAGGAGGGGTTTGATCGCTGATCCAGGAAGATTCCACATGCCACGGAGCAACCAAGCGCATGTGCCACAACTACCTACACTTCTCCGTAGAGCCCGTGCTCCACAGCAAGAGAAGCACCGCAATGAGAAGCCCACACGCCACGACTAGAGAGTCCCTGCTCACGGCATCTAGAGAAAACCCATGCATAGCAATGAAAACCAGTGCAGCCAAAATAAATAAACCAATAAATAAAAATGAATAAATAGATCCAAGGCTCCCTGACCTCAGACACTTGCTCTGAACCACCACTCCATTTTGCCTCTATGCAAACACAGGGCTGGATTTTAAAAGGATGGGGAAGAAAAAGGGGCAAGCCACTCAGTACCTTTCCTGCTTAGGTTGTGTGCAGGAAGGGAGGGAGCTGGCCAGGAAAGGAGGCCTAAAGTGCGATTGGCCAGGTAGAAACAGTGGATGTTAGTGGGGAGCTAACATGTGCTCACGTGTGCGCCTTGGAAAGATGAGCGCAGAGAGCGGGTTAGTCCAGGGCTGCCTCTGGCGGGAGGGTGAGATGAAGCTGTTATGGAAAAGGTCCCCCTTGAGGTGGACCTGGTGTCAGAAGGGTGTGGAGCACAGATTCTGGAAGTTTCTAGGGCAGACTTTAAGGTTTACACCTTGACTAGCTTCGGGCTTTAACTGTAAGTTTTGAAGCAGAGCCCCAGGAGGGAAGCTGTTCCTTGAAGCCCATGTGTTAAGAAACACAGATGTAATATTGCTGCTCAAAATTACTTAAGGCGTAATTCTGTGCAGGTCTCCCCAGCGATTTGTTGGACAGGTCTGGAGATTTGCAAAATGGATTTCACTCAATTCATATTTTGGTTCTTAATCCCCCCTGCATGCCAAATTCTTCACATTTCAATTTGGTATTTCAGAACCTATTTAAATAAATCATGAGAGCTTAATGGAAAAATCAAAATCAAATTAAATAAATGGGTTAACTGTTCAGCTGCTAGGTTTTACTCCAGCCATTACAGGGTTAGGAAAAAACCACAGAGCAATTTATAGCTAACCCGTCTGCTCAGGGAGAGACCTCTATATCAACCATTTCCTCCTGGGCATCCTTAACCCATCTCAAATGACACATGGAGAAAACATCTGTTCTTTGACAAATACCTACATAAGAACAATTCAAATCTCGAACCCAAATCAATAGCAAGCGTACATCCTACTGCATTTTAAATAGATATAAGAGCTCTAGTAGAAGTCACTGCAAGTCATTAAAGTTTATGTACCAAGCTTAATGCTCAGAGGGAGTTAAATTCCTTAAAATGGAGAGAATTAATGGAGGAGAGAATCTGAGGGTGAAAAAAACGTGTTTCCTTGAACTCATCCTTCTCTTTGGGGTCTCAAAGGCTTGCAGACATTTTTAGGACTCTGTTTCTCTCCTCCCCCACCCCCTGCTTTACCGCCTATGCTGCTGTTCCATCTCACATTACTGTTGCTGGACAAGGTTCCTGAAAAGGTAATTTTGCTTCATTTCGAAAGGCTGTTTTCTTGCCCTTGTTTCACCTCCCATCTTTCCTCCCTTTACTTTGAAATGCTGAAGCATTGTCTTAATTGCTGGGGTATTAGATTTTTCTGCAGTTAACAACCTCCAATTTTAATGGCTTATGAAAGTAAATACTGATTTCTCCGTCATGGGACTTGAGGTCAGCCGAGGCTCATCTGTGTCTCGCCTGAACTTGCAGGACTCCATTGAACTTGGCTAGGCTTGGCTTCAAGCTTCAGGTCAGGTTCAAGTCTGCTTTCTGTGTTTTTCATTTGGAGACCCAAGCTGGAGGGGCAGTGGCCACCTGGGGCATCATTTTCTCATGGAGGAAGGCAGGGATGCAAGACAGCAAGGAAAAAGATAGAGTGACTCTCAGAGCCTCTTTGTAGTACTGGCCTGCTTGTTCGCCACATTCCATTGGTCAAAGCACGACACGCGGCCCCGCCCCAAATCAAGGAGATGAGAAGGAATATGCCGTGGTGAGGTGTGGGCAAGGAGCATGAGTGATGAGTAATAAAGCCTACTTTAGGTGGGAGGGTGTGGAGTGCAGGGCTCTCTCAACTATCTTTTTCTAGAGAAAAACAAATAGTTCTTCAACATTTATGCTCTGCCCTTGTTTTTAGCACTCAAAGTTAGTTGCCTCCACTTCTCTGGCAGACTGAAATATAACTAGTCAATAGCAATCATGGAAACACTTTAGAATGTATTGTGTAACTACCACAGACACAGGCCCTTTATGTGTAATTCATATATCGAGTCCTCATTTCAGGCTTTGCAAACAAATACAACTTTTCATGACTGTACACAATTTCTACTTCAGTTTCTGTTTAGTGCTCCCATTCCAAAGAGTTGCAGTAACTTGATCACTTTGGGGTGGGGGCTGGCAGAGTGGCATGTGGTGGATTATCACCTGTCAGCATGGGACATTCCCATGTGCCCTTATTCACACCTGGCCTCTGGAAAGTGATGTATAGGGTGCTCTTCCCCACCTCATTCTGATGAGGCCCCTTGGACCGGGCTCCCTCTCAGCCACTCTTTTGCCTTTCTCTAGACTGCAGAAAATTTTGTTGTTGTTGTTCAGTCACTACATCATGTCTGACTCTGTGACTCTGTGGACTGCAGCATGCCAGGCTCCTCTGTCCTTCACTATCTCCTGGACTTTGCTGAAATTCATGTCCATGGAGTCAGTGCTGCTATCCAACCATCTCATCCTCTGCCGCCCCCTTCTCCTTTTGCCCTCAATCTTTTCCAGCACTGAGGTCTTTTCCAGTGAGTCAGCTCTTCACTTCAGGTGGCCAAAGTATTGGCCATTTGTGCAGAAAATGTCAAGCTGTCATTTCTTCCTTGATTTGCCCCCAATTAATTTCTGCCATATTGTTTCCCATCATGCTGGGCACGGGGGATTTTGAGGTCTTATGAATGGCGAAGGTTTTACATGTGTTCTGGCGTCTTTCAAGCTCATTGAGTCTCTATCTGTCATCTTTCTTCTCTGGGCTTAGTTCCAGATGGACTAGGGAGGGGCAAGGGTCAGGACTGTTTCTGGAACCACATGGTTCAATGACCAACCC
The DNA here is from genome assembly GCF_003369695.1 of Bos indicus x Bos taurus. Lineage (NCBI taxonomy): Eukaryota > Metazoa > Chordata > Mammalia > Artiodactyla > Bovidae > Bos > Bos indicus x Bos taurus. The sequence goes on along the minus strand of NC_040098.1, from coordinate 43,708,995 downwards.
TCTTGACCAATCCTTCACTGATAGGATTTTATCTCAGTTACACTGGACTAATCTGGCTGCAGAGAATCTTCCCAAATTTTGTTCTTTTTTAGGGCATAATTTTATACTCTGAAAACTTCACCTTCATCAGGGAAGTTGATGTTGAGGCAAATGAAACCTCTGTCCAAAGTTGACTGAGTTCAGAAGAGAGGAATGGAGGGACTTGAATTTTAAAGCTGGCACCCTCTCCACCAGGCTAATCTGGCTTTATAGACAAAGAAATGTTTTTGAGCAAAAAAATGGGACAAAATGGGGCTCTTTGGGCATCTCAACTCTAGTGTAAAGATTGCAATGCCTCGTTTGGGAACAAGACAGAGCGTTTCTATCTCAGGATCTTCTGTTGGGTGGTGGGAGAAGGTCTCAGTTTAGGGGGCAAGGTGGAGATGGAATGCTTTCAGATCTTATTTCTAAGACTACAGAACACAGTCCGGATGGAGAGAGTCTGAGGCCAAGTTTCCTCCTTCCTAGAGCTAGAACCAAGTGCCTAGGGGGTCAGCCTGGACTCGGTAATTGGGTTTGAAAACCAGGCTTGGGTTTGTGGGCCAGAAGGCAGCGCTTACATGTGGCATGGTTATGCTTCCTCTTACTTTGGGGGAAGACTTGATAAATGAAGGCTGTTGTTCTATCTTCTCTGATTTCTGCTGCAAGTGATATTTCTTCCAATTTAAGAGATTTTACTCCATTGCTGAGCATAGGAAATAAACTTTTGTGATTTAATTAAAGCCATATTCTTGCTCCAGGCCCCTTCTCCCCTGGCAATACTGTCTACACAAATGATGGATTTGGGCAGACATCACATTCTCTTTATTCTTTGTCAAAACCACAACCTTTTCCTCTCCGTCACTCTTCGTTTCTCTCTCACTTGTCATTAATCGTGGTGGCATGCCCAAATATTATCCCTGCAAGATAACATCAACAAGGCACAAGGCATAGGAAATCAGACAAATGTCTTTTTTGTGTGTGTAACTGTTCACTTTTTCCAACCTCTACACATTTTGAAAGAAGTTGGAACACTCTCTGAAGTATTCCTATTTGTCTGTTACTTAGCTTCCCTAAACCTTATGAAATAATGGAATATTGACTGGGGAACAAAAAAGTGGGTGGAGGTCCCAGCTATACGTATGGTATGTCCCATTTGTGTGAAAATACATAAAAAACTTGCTGGCAGAAAACATACCAGGGTGTTGATGGTGGTTGTCCCTGGGTTTTGAGATTATGGGCAAATTTGAATTTCTTCTTTATATTACTCAGCTCGACTGCTCTTCTCTTTCACAAAACTTGCTTCCAAATGAGTTTTCCTGTTTCCAAAATTATACTCATTCTCAAAGACAGAGATTTGCTGCTTTTTAACAATATTTTTAAAATATACAGCCGGCTTTGAAAGAAATCACACACAAGAAAGATTCTCAGCACAGTTTTAAGCATTGGCAACTCTTGGGATAATTGGATGAGGTGACTGGTTTGAAGGAGCAGCATTCATTTTGTCTTATAATTTCTGGCAGCATTAGATATGATGCTTTAATAGTTATGTCCATAGATGGAAAGAAAAGATAGCTTTTTCTATTGTTCAGTTTTTTTTTTTTAACTCCAAATCAATGTACCATGAGAATGTAGTAATTCAACCAGTCACCTGGAAAATTCCTGTATATGAAAAGTAAATATGTACCTTAAAAAACCCAGTTCATTGAGTTCTTCAATATAAAGCAAGTCTTTCTGCTTATATAAATAAAAAGAGGAACTACCCTGTGTTGAAAACTAAGCTATGAAAAAAATATGATTCTGAAGAACTGTTCCTGCTCTCAAATATAGAATATGAAAATCAAAGATTATTAGCTCTCATACACAAAATATGTTTTATTAAGAAAACTGAGACGTTTAGAACGGTAACATTGGGAGTGACTATGAACTTTTCACAGGTTTTACTTTGTAGATTTTAATTAGGTAACTTGTCTGGCTCACTTGTACTTTTGTTAATTTATTTGGGATGGGAAATGAAAAAATTTACTTTCGATATCTTGTAGAACTGATAATTGAAGATTGCCAAAAGAAGACAAAACATATGAAACTGAATGTTAGTAACTCAGAAATATTTACCTGATTGACAAAAACTCAATCACATTTGCCTTTCCTGTGAACATTTCATAAATATTTGAAGGCGTTTCACGGCCGGGGACTTCCCTGGTGGCTCAGACAGTAAAGAATCTGCCGGCATTGCTGGAGACACAGGTTCGATCCCTGTATGAGGAAGATCCCCTGGAGAAGGGAGTGGCAACCCACTCCAGTATTCTTGCCTGGAGAATTCCATGGAGAGAGGAACCTGATGGGCTATAGTCCATGGGGGTGCAAAGAGCTGGACAAGATGGAGCGACTGACACTTTCACTTTTTCACTCTTATGGCCCCTGTGTGTAAAGCCTTTTGCTGCCCCCCACATGTATGGTAACAGTGTGTTTTTAGGTAAATATTGGAAGACTTATTCTGACAAGCCTGGGCGACAGTGCTACAGAATATATGTAATTAAGAGTTTTATTGCCTACACTTTATTCATATGATCTCTGTTCTCAATGACTTCATAGCCTTATTGAGAAGATTTCACAATTGCAGTTATTAAATAATGTTTCAGAATGAGTTCTAGAACGTGTTATACTGAATATAAAACAGGTGCCAAAATATAGGACACAAAAAAGAAAGGTTTTGTGATCAAGTTGTGGAGGGTCTGAAATAGCCAGGGAAGTTTTAATGAAACAGGTAGTCCTTTTCTTTATGTTTCTCTAGGATTCTGCCTTCTGGTGACTAGTTTTTTTTTTTTTTTTTTTAATACATTTATTTTTAATTGAAGGATAATTGCTTTACAAAGTTATGCCAGTTTCTGCCACACATCAACGTGAGTCAGCCATAGGTATACACGTGTCCCCTCCCTCTTAAACTTCCCTCCCTGCTCCCACTGCATCCCGCTCTTCTAGGATGTCACAGGACATCAGACTGAGCTCCCTGCACTATACGGCAATTTCCCATTAGCTATCCATTTTACACATGGTAATGTATATATTTCAGTGCTACTCTCTCAATTTGTCCCACCTTCTCCTTCCCCCGGTGTAACCATAAATCCTTTCTTTATGACTATTTGCCCTGCAGATAGATTCATCAGGACCGTTATTCTAGATTCCATATATATGCGTTAATATACAATATTTGTTTTTCTCTTTCTGACTTACTTCACTCTGTATAACAGGCTCTAGGTTCATCCAGAAAGAGGTGCAAGGATCAGGTTGTAATCTGGCTATAGTGTGGGTTAGACCTTACTGCTTACATACTGTTGTATAAAGAATAAGCCCCCAAATCTCAGTGATTTGCATCACAGACAATTATTTTTCTTGCTCACAGGTCTGCAGGGTGGCTGAGGTTCAGCTGCTCTTGGCTGGCCTCGGTTGGGTCATATCTCCACTTTGGGCCGCTTTCTCTGTCTCTTTCTGGGACTGGCACTGCCTGGGGCATGGTCTTCTTGCGGTTATGGCAGAAACACAAGAGGCCAACTCAAGTCAGGCAGACACATCTGAAGCTTCTGCTCATTATTTCCCCTAGCATTCTCATCCAAAGCAAGTCATGCGACCAAGCCAAATATCAGCGGGGTGAGGAGGGCTTCCCTGGTGGCTCAGTGGTACAGAATCCACCTGCCAATGCAGGAGACACGAGTTTGAACCCTGGTCCGGGGAAGATCCCACATGCCTCAGGGCAACTAAGCCCGTACACCACAGCTACTGAGCTTGTGCTGTAGAGCCTGGGAACTGCACCTAGAGGGTAGGCCTGCTCTCCGCAACTTGAAGAAAGCCCTTGCAGTGATGAAGACCCAGCACAGCCAAAAATAAAGAAACAAAATAAAACAGGGTGAGGAAATATTCTACGCTGATTTTCATTGACTGCAAGTCACATGGCAAAGGTCATGGATATATAATTCTATATAACTGGGAAAGAGTGAAGAATGGGAAACCATAATTCCATCTGCCACAGTCCCATATTTGAAAAAAAGAAACAAAACAACAAACAGTTGAAAAGTTGCACACAGCACAGATAAGAACCTATAGTGAAGAACACAGGTAAAGCTGACTTGAAAAGGCTGATAACTACATCATCTTTAAGATTTTGGAGGTTTGTAATAGGACTAATGCTGACTAGTTCATCTTCCTGGATAAAAAAAATCATAGTAGACCAAAATTAAGTAAGAACTTGAATTGGATGAAAATCTTCTCTCTTTGGGAGCTACAGAGCTGGCAGAAATTACTGGAAGTGGTACAGTATCCACTTCTGGCTCTTCCGGGAGAGAGCTGTGTTTCAGATCACAGAGGCGCCTGGACCCAGAGAGCCCTCCAAGCCTTTTTCGGTTCTATGTTCCTGTGATGTCAGTGTTACTTCCCCTCCCAAAAGCCCCAACACTGGCCGAGTGTCAGAATGCCGCGTGACAAGACCCATGACGGTCTTCGCGAGTTCTTCTTTTGGTTCCTCTCGCAGGAAGGGAGGGAGGAGGAGAGAAAGGTTGGAAGTTCGCTTTGGGGGTCACGGTCCTGGGATGGCTAACTGATGCCAAGATCCCGCCCCAGGAAGCCTGGTTGCCAACCCCTGGCAGCATCCCTGTGCTGGAGAGTGTTGGGGAGGGGGGAAGAGACGCCTGATTTGTGTGGACAGGGCTTCAGACAAAAAACATATTCTACTTTCAAAATTTTCGTACAGATCTTAGGACCTTCAGAAATAATCTAGGTGGAACTATGTTATCAAACCTCAGTGCACAGAGGGGGATGGTACCAGTGACCTCCCAGGGCTGCAGTACAAATTGAATCAGAAAATGTATGTAGCGTTTCCAGTACCATGTCCAGCACATATGAGGTATTAAGTAATTGGTAGCTTTTTTTTTTTTTAACTTTTTATTTTGTATTGGGTTATAGCCGATTAACAGTGTTATGACAGTTTCAGGTGAACTGTAGCTTTTTTTTTTTTTTTTGATACAACACCGGAAACATCCCATTATGGAAACAGATGATTTTTTTTAATTCTTAAAATTCAATTTGGTGGTATGTAGACACTGCTAACCTCAGGTGGAATTGCCAGTGGCAAGTCCGAGGTGCTGGTAAAAAATTTCTGGGAGGCTCCCAGCAAAGGAATTCTGGTTAAGAAACTCAAACAAAGAAATGCTTATTGAAGGGCAGCATTATCTGGCCTTGGGCCCCACTGCAAACACAAAGCAGGTAATTTGCACAGAGAAGGCCATGGCCCCACTACAGTACTCTTGCCTGGAAAAGCCCATGGACTGAGGAGCCTGGTAGGCTGCAGTCCATGGGGTTGCTGAGTCGGACACGACTGAGCGACTTCACTTTCCCTTTTCACTTTCATGCATTGGAGAAGGAAATGCCAACCCACTCCAGTGTTCTTGCCTGGAGAATCCCAGGGATGGGGGAGCCTGGTGGGCTGCCATCTATGGGGTCACACAGGGTTGGACACGATTGAAGTGACTTAGCTGCAGCAGCAGCAGCAGCCCTGAACCTTATTGGTTTCCAGCTGCCAGACTAGAACTTGACTGACTGAGTGGCTTATAACTTTTTCCAGGGTTAAGGCAGGGTCTTACCCACCCTTGTAGGCTCCCTCGTGTTAAGCATAATGGATTCTACACTCTAGGTGCTCAGTTAATGAATGTTTACTGAGTGACGGAGGATACCCAGAATCACCCTGTATCCTTAGTAGTCTACATCAGCTCAGGGCTACACTGGTCTTCAAATCACAGGCTAAAAAGGAACATTAAGTATATGATTATACCTTGGGGTGTAGGAGACATTCTATCTTCTGAGACCTTCACATTAGCTGAGTTGGAGAACCAGAACTCTGTGTTAAATTAGCTCCGTAATGAACCACACTGATGGCTCTTCTACTAGGGATTCTGGTTGACATTTAATTAGGCTTTGATTGACCTCTCCCCAGACTCACTGAGAACTTTTACTTTTTGTCCTGTGCCAAAGGGTAAAACTAGATTCAAGGGAACTTCCTGAGAAGAGGCCAAACCTGGCCTCTTGTGGGTTCCACATGAGAACTCACCAGAACGTCACCAGCCTTTGTAAGTTCCACCTGGTTTCCTGTCTCCCAGCCAGCTGTACCTGTTTACGTCACCAGGAGACCAGGCCCTGACCTGGACTTACCCCAAGGGCGCCACTAGCTCTCCCAGCAGGTGCCAGAGGCTAGAGTTCTTGCCTCTGAGCTTGTTCCCTCTGTCCTCGACCCTGCTCCCACCCTGACAGCCCCAAGCCCACCACTAGTCTGCCTGCCAACCCCCCTATCTGGGACGATACCCTAGATTTTGTATCTCAGCCAACAGAACTCGAACTTGAGTCCTTATTCCCCTTCCCTGTCTTCAGTCCATGAACCTTATGTAGCCACTTGCATTTATTGGTACACTTGTGCTTGTGAACTCAGACCTGCGAGCACCAACCAGATGCGGTCAGGAGTGGAGGTGGTGGGAAGAGAGTGACATGGGTCTCTTTGCTAATCCTTCCCTTCCCCGCTCCAGGGAGCGCACGGTGCCGAGCAGCAGTTCTCCACCTCAGGGACGAAGAGCAGCGTGAGACGCTGAGTGGCCGGCGGAACCCACCGTCAGTCCAGCTGCAGTGGGGCTGGGGTGCGTGATGGGAAACCAGAGAGTGGGTTAGCCTCTCGTGACTGGATGAAGGGGCAAGCACCTCACCGTTCTGGCCAGTGTTCCCAAATCTTGCTCCTTTATTTTTAAGAGAAAGCAAAAAAAAAAAAAAAACCTGGAATTTTTTTTTTTTTTTAATGTAAAATACCCCAGTTTCCAAACTGGCCCACTTATTGTAAAAAAAAAAAAAAAACAAAACCTGTGCTGGCTGATTAAAACCACCTGGGGGCTGGCTTGAGACCTGTGGGCTGCTGGCAGGCAGTTCCTTGTTTCCTTGGGACATCGTTCTTACCCGCCCTTCACATGTGGAGGGCCCCCGGTTAGAGGAACCCCGCCTCAGAGCTGGGATCTAAACCCACTCCTTTCAACTCCAAGTCCTCGGATCTGGCCACCACGGTCAGCAATTCCCCAGTGACTGAGTGTCCTCCACACACAACCCAACGGGCTGGTGCCCGGGACACAGAGCCTTCATTCAGCTCCTGTTAACACCACGTCCACCACACCCAAAGGTCTGTCTGGGCTGGTGGGTCTTAGCGCTCTGCCATGAAGCTCATCCGGGTCCCTAGGGTCGCATCGAGTCAGCCGTGACTGAAGTGACTTAGCTCACTTGTGAAGCTCATTCCAGCACAGCGGGAGCCTCGGGGCCTCCACGATGGCCTCAGAGCGTATCCTGTGTCTCCTGCAGATACAGGGGACACATGTGCTGGGCCTCTCTTGGCTGCCCAAGGCTGCCGTAGGGGCAGGAAGCCGGGCTCTCCTGCTCCAGCCTTCCCTGACACCTTGGACGTGATCTTCTCTCCGCTTTCTCCCTCTGTGAGCCTGGGGTGAAGGCCACCCACCACCCCGACTAGTCTGAAGTTGGACCCAGGTGGTCTGAGTGTTGCCCCCACCTTTGGTCTCATCTCCCAGCCTGATCCCGGACTCTCTCTTCACCTAGAGTCCGCATTAGGCCAAACAAGAGCCTTCAATCAGTGCTCTGTCGAGACTCCGAATGCGCGTGACAGAAAACTCAACTCAAGCCGGCACGGGCAAACGCTCGATGGTTGGCATTATTAAGTAAAAACAGCAGGTGTTTGAACACGATTTCTGCTAATTGGTCTCTTAGGTCTCAGCTCCGCTCTCTTCTGTTTTGACTTCCTTTCAAGGTGGTATCCGGTCACTCCAGGCCTATAGCTTCCTGGACTTAAGTGCGGTGAAAAAGAGGAAGGTGGCTTGTCTCCACACAGCCGCAGCTAAAGGCTTATACTGGGTCACTGGCTCACTCTGTGTTGGACGCCTGACCCTGGACCAGTCCCTATGGCCAGAGAAATGCGATACACAGAATCGTGTTGCATGGGCTGGGCAAGCGGGAGGGAAGTCAGGGCATGGCCAGAGGGGCAAAGGGGTCCTGGGTATTCAACTTTCTTATTGATTTCATTTTATGTTTTGATATGTAGAACACTGAAATGCAACCCAAAGTCAAAACTATACAGAAAGGAAGGCTTGGAGAAGCATCCTTCCACGCTATAGTTCACCGCGCCCCGGCTGCTACCCGGACCTCGCGCTGCCCTGGTGCTCCTTGGAAACCAACCACATTGCCTTTTGGATTGTTCTTCCTGTGCTTCTTTTTGTAAAAAGAAGCAGATATATTTGAATCTGATTATTTCCCTTGTTTCTTACATGGGAGAGAGCAGATGATACATGTTCTTTTGTATTTTGTCTTTTCACTTCATAACTTGTCCTGGAAATCATTCCATCTCTGCTCAGAGAGCTCTTCCTCATATTTTGTAGTATCTCAGTACCTTGTTGTGTGTGTACCATATTTAATTCAACCAATCTCCTGTGCTTGGGCATTTAGGGAGTTTCCAATATTTTGTGATGATAGATGATGTTGCAATGTATAACCTTGAGTATCTGTAGTTTCTTTTTATTGAAGTATAATTGATTTACAACGTTCTATTAGTTTCAGGTGTACAGCAAAGTGATTCATTTATATACATTCATACATATATATATATATTCTTTTTAGAATCATTTCCATTATAGGTTATTACACGATATTGAGTATAGTTCCCTGTGCTATACAGTGGGTTCTGAGTATCTATATCTTTATATTGCTAGAGGTATCTATTTGGAGTAAATTTCTAGAAGAGGAATCGCTGGGTGGAAGGGTAAATACATGCACAGGTTTGTTAGGTGTTGCCAAGTTCGACTCGCTAGAGGTTGTCCCACATCACAAGCCCACCAGCAGTGTTCCTGAGTGCCTGTTTCTTCAGTCTCACCTACAGAGGTATTGTTAAACTCTTGAATATTTTTTTGTTTGCTAACATGACGGGTAAAAATGTTATTCAATGTAGATTTCATAGGCATTTTTATTAAGAGTGAAATTGATTACACTTTCATATATTTGAATGTTATATTTCATCTAATGGATTGTCTATTCCTATCTTATGCCCACTTTGCTACTGGATTTTTGGCCTTCCTTAATTTAATCACTTCATGGGAAATAGATGGGAAAACAGTGGAAACAGTGTCAGACTTTATTTTTCTGGGCTCCAAAATCACTGCAGATGGTGACTGCAGCCATGAAATTAAAAGACACTTACTCCTTGGAAGGAAAGTTACGACCAACCTAGATAGCATATTCAAAAACAGAGACATTACTTTGCCAACAAAGGTTCATCTAGTCAAGGCTGTGGTTTTTCCTGTGGTCATGTATGGATGTGAGAGTTGGACTGTGAAGAAGACTGAGTGCTGAAGAATTGATGCTTTTGAACTGTGGTGTTGGAGAAGACTCTTGAGAGTCCCTTGGACTGCAAGGAGATCCAGCCAGTCCATTCCGAAGGAGATCAGCCCTGGGATTTCTTTGGAAGGAATGATACTAAAGCTGAAACTCCAGTACTTTGGCCACCTGATGCGAAGAGTTGACTCATTGGAAAAGACTCTGATGCTGGGAGGGATTAGGGGCAAGAGGAGAAGGGGACGACAGAGGATGAGATGGCTGGATGGCATCACTGACTTGATGGACGTGAGTCTGGGTGAACTCCGGGAGTTGGTGATGGACAGGGAGGCCTGGCGTGCTGCAATTCATGGGGTCGCAAAGAGTCAGACACGACTGAGTGACTGATCTGATCTGATAATTTAAAAAATATTAGATATTCAGTTCTTTATGATCTATGCTACAAAGACTTTTCTGTCAGATTTCATTTGTATTTTGATTATGCTGAAGTCTTTTTTTTTGTAGTCAAATTTATCAGTTTCTCCTTTGCAGCATGCAGATTTTTAATTATATTAAAAAAATATTTTCCTACCCAGCTTATATAAAAGTTAATCCATACTTTCTCCTAATACCTGTGAAATTTTATTTTGTTTATAGGTCTTTGGTTAATTTGCTAACTATGGGGGATCAACTCTGAATATTCATTGGAAGGACTGATGCTGAAGCTGAAGCTCCAATCCTTTGGCCACCTAATGTGAAGAGCTGACTCATTGGAAAAGACCCAGATGCTGGGAAAGATAGAAGGCAGGAGGAGAAGGGGACGACAGAGGATGAGATGGTTGGATGGCATCACTGACTCAATGGGCATGAGTTTGAGCAGGCTCTGGGAGATGGTGACGGACAGGGAAGCCTGACATGCTGTAGTCCATGAACTCGAAGAGTTGGACACGAATGAAAGACTGAACAACAAATTCTTGTATATAGTGCAAGAAATAGATCTGAATTTATTTTTTCAATGACTATCCAGTTAGCCTAACACCAGTCAGCCCCAGTGATTCTGAGATATCTCCTTTATCATAACCTAGATTTCTTCAAATATTCGGGCCTATTTCTTGACTTCTCCTTTTGTTCCATTGGTGTGCCTTTTTAAGTGTTGCTACCCGTGGTTTTGATGCTAGAGGCTTTGTTGTGTCTATTTATATCCTGTAGGACCACTCCTCTTTCACAGAAGATTGTTTTTAAAAGACAGGAGTTATTATAGAACATTGGTAGGCAGAGGGAAGTGACCAAGTAGAGATATGAGTCGAGAGAGAGAGGGGGGGAAAATTGTGATGTCCTTGAATAAGCACAAGCAGAGAATTCTGAAAGGAGCCAGAGAATACAGATTCAGAAGGTGGTAGATTTGCTAGGGAGAAGAATTCTCTTCTGACTTTTTATTCCCCAGTGAAATAGAACCAAAGTCAACAGCTGAGTGCAGGGGAAGTGGGGGAGAAGGCAAATCACTCAGACTATGCTGAAGGCCTACTTGAGGTCTGTGGTCATAAATGGAAAGCAAGACCCACGTGCAGAGTTATGTTTTCCTCTAGCCTCACACGATGGCTTGAGCATGAGGGCTGAGCAGGCACACCATTGAGTTTAAACTGAGTTGGGATTTAGCCAAACAAGCATGGCCAATGGAAAGAGGGATTAAGTAGTAAAGGCAATATGGATGCAAGTAAGCAGAATGATGGGCCAGGAATCCAAGTTGGGTGAGGAAGGAAATGAAGAGAGTGGGCAAGGCGGGTGGATGTGAAGGCTATCGTGACGACGGGTTAATCCTGAAAGCATTTAAGAGATGTTGGAGTCTTTGGAAGGGGAAGTGATGATCTTGGGGTGGGTGGATAGGATGGGATAGAAGAAAAGATGTCAACAAAGATGTAAAAAGACTGAGGGCCCAGAATGTGGTCAGATTGTCTCTGTGGTTGGGATGGTAGTGAAGGAGGAAACAGACAGAACAGGCTCCATCTTGAAAGCAGGACTCCATCGTGGGCTGGACTGTGGACTTTGAGCTCTACGCCCAGTATCTATGGAAATGACATACCAACTGGAAAACCAGGTCCCAGAAAGGAAGAGCCCCAGGGCTTGAACCTAGACTCTCCGTAGCCTAAAAGAATACCCTAATTATCTGTGTAACCGAATAGAATCATACATTCTATTATGCTTATTGGGGTATGACCACAGGCCTATTAATAATTGTCCACTGTTAACTACCTAGGCTTAAGGCAAATGAATCACAGGTTAACTTTGATTGTATCTTTCTTTTCCTTTGTTCAGGCTAGTTTCAGGGAATTTGGGGAGATGGGTTTGGGCACTGTACACTTAGGGTATATAAGGTTTTTACAAAAACTGATTGGGGTCCTTGGCTAAGAGGAGACTCTGACTTGGGCCTGCCGGTGTACTAAACTGCACTCCACTATCTGCATTGTCCTTCTGAGTGAGTTTGTTTCCCGGAACACATGGCTACAGCAGTAGTGCCAGAGAACTGGTGGGCCTGATCCTAAAATCCGCAAGAGTGAAGGGCAGTGGCTGGCAGGTCGGAGGTGCCTGCAAATGAGAGTGAGGAGCGGGTGGGATCTCAAGGGTCCTCAGGGACCCGCAGAATTTCAGCACTGAAAGTTCAGGTCCCCACCACCCTTAGGAATCTCCTCAAGCTCTGCTTCCATCTGTTCCCTTGGCAGCCTTCCAGGGTTGATTAAGCTGTGAAGTCGGAGACTAAAAAGCTTGGCTAAGAGATTTGTCTTGAAGTCTGTAGAGCCTGGCATCCCTTAAAATGCAAAGACAATTCAAGAGCCCTGAGGGAGATGGTAGAGCTAAATGGGATGCTTTCTGCAGGGCTGGTGTGAATTCTACCATAGGGAAGATTCTGGAATTCCTTTGCAGTGCTGGCCAGGTAAACAAAAAGGCTATATGCTGTCATGCAGGAACACAACGGGGCGAGCTTAAACCCTCAAAGGGACAGCCCTCCCTGGCTGCAGAATCAAAGCCAGAGCTATTTCTAAAGGAGTTCCTAAGTGTTGAAAAGCTATCCTCCTACTTCAAGTATCCTGTTGCATCCAGACTTCCTGAGACTCCCCAACATCTGAAGTTCCTGGAAGATGGTGTGTCCCAGCCAGGTGAGCTGGATCTGGGTCGCCTTCAGAAGACCAGCGCTCTCATGAGCCCTGGCTCACTGGGTGACCTGAGTGTGGCTTAGGCCATGCAGTTGAGGCTGACTGTGCCTGAGACCTGTCAACAGGAAGGGGCTCAGGTCTTGACGAGGGAGAAACGGGTAAGGTGAGACGGTTAACCTTTGGGGGAGCAGGAATATTCAATGGATTTAGGATGGGGTCCATTTGTGAGGTGACAGGACATGTGGAATGTCATATCTGAGTGTTGAGAATGAAAGTTTATGGTCTAGGGCCAGTTAAGATGTTAGAAATAAGAGTCAAGGTTATTTTCAGTCACATATAGTAATTTGGGCTTCCCTGGTGGCTCAGACGGTAATGAGTCCACTTGCAATGCAGGAGACCTGGCTTGATTCCTGGGTTGGGAAGATCCCCTGTAAGGTCATGGCAACCCACTCCAGTATTCTTGCCTGGAGAATTCCATGGACAGAGGAGCCTGGTGGGCTACAGTTGATAAGGTCACAAAGAGTCAGATAGGACTCGGCCACTAAGTACAAACACATAGTAATTTGGAAGCTGGGGTAGAAGTAGAAGAAAAGTACATACTGGACTCAGAGCCCACTGGCTTGTGCTCACTTGGAGTGGACAGAACGGGTAAGAAAACCCATCTCTCTTTCCCAGCTGGGTCTCAGGAGGTCCTGTGTGGAGGAGGGCCAGGTCCTGTCGGCGCATACTCTTAGGCTGTGATTTGCCAGTGGGACTGGGTTCTGAGATTGACAGGTGGGGCTGGCACTGGGGTAGGAGAGGGGGCGGAGGTGGGGCAGGTAGGTTTCAGACACCTCCACCCTCACTCATTCCTGCGGCTCCCTTTGCTCAGGAAGCAGTGGTGGTTGGGGGTTCCCAACCTTGAACCCCCATCCAAAAGAGATACCTCAGATCTTCTAGAAACACACACACACACACAGCCACTCCCACTTAGGCATATCCTGACTTCCCTGGTAGTTCAGTGGGTAAAGAACTTGCCTGCAGTGCAGGAGACCCAGGTTCGACCTCTTGGTCCAAAAGACCTCCTGGAGAAGGAAATGGCAACCCACTCCAGTATTCTTTCCTGGAAAATCCCATGGATGGAGGAGCATGGTGGGCTGCAGTCCATGGGGTCACAAAGAGTCAGGCATGACTGAATGACTAACACACACAAATCCACAAACCCAAAGTTGCAACTTTTCTCCCTCAGCTGCACACAGTGGCTGTGGACCCTCTACTTGCTCAGTGACCTGGGGTGAGAGAGCAGTGCCTCATCACACAGAGAACATGAACCCCAAACTTCAGAGTCTGGTAAAACACACAGGTCTGTGGAGATGCTCTTAGGCAAACAAATCCACATCTCCCACAGTGTTTAGAGTTATGTTTCTGTCTACAGCACCTGGCTCCAGGCTCAGCACTCAGGAAGCTCAGGAAACAAGTCTGAGGACCTCGGATGGGAATCCTTGCTGAGCTTGGGAGTCCTGGTCCTGCTTGACTCCCACCTTGCTGCCCAGAGTCCTCAGGCCAAGAGTCTGACCTTATCTCCCAGCCCAGCTTTCTTGTCCAAAACCTGGGAAACACTGTCACAGCCCGTGATGCTGATCATCTACCTTCCTGGCTCCCCACCCCAAAACACAGACACTCACACCCATACCCACACACACTGTCTGTCTCCTCCAGCTTGGACCAACTTACTATAATTCAGATTGAGTCTAATATAATTGAGATGTCAGCTTCTGCTCCCCAAACACTCACCTCTTTTCTTCCTGGTTGGCAGACCCCCTTTTACAGATGTATGTTTTGAACTCACGTCCCCACACAAGCATGCCTTTGGAATAGCAGACAGTTAGCTGTACCATCTCTTTTTTTTGGCTGTGATGAGTCTCCATCGCTCACTCCCGTTGCATGGGCTTTTCTCTAATTGCTGCCAGTGGAGGCTACTCTCTAGTTATGGTGCGCAGGCTTCTCACTGTGGCTGCTTCTTTGTTGCAGAGCACAGGCCCTAGGGTACGAGGGCTTCAGAGGGCTTCAGTAGTTGTGGCGCACCGGCTTAGTTTCTCTGAGGTATGTGGGGTCTTCTCAGACCCCTTCCAAGGCCCAAGAGTAGGCTTTTGTCCAACACTTGGAAATGAATTGTCCGAGGAGACCCACATGCTGACAAAGGAAAAGATTTTATTTGGAAAAAGGCACCCAGGAGAAGAGCAGGAGGGTAAGGGAAACCAGGAGAACTGCTCTGCCCCGTGGCTCGAGTCTCGGGCTTTATGGTCATGGGATTAGCTTCCGGGTGGCCTTTGGCTGATCATTCTGACTTAGGATCCTTCCCGGTGGTGCACACATTGCTCAGCCAGGATGGATACCAGCGAGAAGGATTCTGGGAGGTGGTAGGACACGTGGCGTCTCCTTTTGACCTTCCCCACTCTTCCCATTGGTGGTGGCTTATTAGTTCCGTGTTCCTTGCCAGGACCTCCTGTCATAAAATAACTCACGCTAATGGTTGCTGTGGTGCCTGGCCAGGGTGGGCCGTTTCAGCTAGTGTGCTTCTCCTAACAAGATTAAGGATCGAACCAGTGTCCCCTGCATTGCAAGGTGTATTCTTTACCACTGGACCCCCAGGGAAGCCCTGTGCCATCATGTTTAAACCTTTGTGTGTTTGCTAAGTCACTTCAGTCGTATCTCTTTGGGACTCTAAGGGCTGCAGCCTGCCAGGTTCCTCTGTCCATGGGATTCTCCAGGCAAGAATACTGGAGTGGGTTGCCATGCCCTCCTCCAGGGGATCTTCCCGACCCAGGGATGGAACCCACATCTCTTACGTCTCCTGCATTGGCAGGCGGGTTCTTTACCACTAGTACCACTGTAAGTTCTATTCTGTTAACCAGGACACATAAAAAAGTCAGCCTTTAACTCAGTGATGTCACAGTATTTTATTCCCACATAAGCTACTTCGTATGTGTTTTTAAGGAACTTTGGCTTGCTTGCCTTTCTATTACGTAGGTGATCACAAGCAAATGTGAATTCTCTCTTCCCTTTTGGTTTGATGTGCACTCGTGTGACCTCAAGGACATTGATGTGATCAGTTCTGTAGGGCACTAAAGTGTGGGCCCTGGGCTCCTCCTGGGATCACAGCAGAGTGGGCACAGATTCCAAAGCCCAGGCCAGGGACTGTGGAGCAGAGTATTCAAAATGTGGAGAGCCCAAGACACACAACTAATTAACACTGGTTTCCTGCGTCAGCCCCTCTGGGCCTCAGTTCCCTTAGGTGGAGACATAGAATATCGCCCATCAGAATTACCTTAAGGACTAAGCAGCGTGATGTGTGTGTGGTGTGTGTGGTAACCACTCAGTAGATGTTACTTGCCTTTCTCTTTCTCATCTTTAGTGGAATGTGCTTTCTGTGGCACAGTCGATATCTGTTCTGGCCAATGAAACCCTTTAAAGAAGCTCTGATGCTTTTGTGCATGAAGCATCCCTTACAATTAGAGACGCACGCTCTGCCATCTTGGCTCTTCCTCTGGCAGCTGCGCCCCGATCTGTTCAGGTTGGGGAGACCTTTCCTGGCCTTCCTCAAAACCATCATTTGTGCAGCGTCCCCGGGGCTACGAACAGCAAGGAAATGAAGGAAAGCAAGCAACATCTGGTGTTAAACAAATACCATCATCTTACAAATGTCTCGTCTCTGGGATAATGCTTCTTGCGTATGCAGAGCAAAGAGGGATGTCAACACCAGGACCCAATACTAGAGAAGAAACAGCTGAAAGGCACTCATAGCCCTTCCCTACTGTGTGTCCAGCAAAATTCCATTTTGGAAAACAAGAAAAGGTGCTGACGTTCATAGCTTTTTCTCACACTAGACCGAAAACCCACCTCCTGCTCTCTGTTCTGATGAGCTGAATCCTGCAAACATGCGTCGTGACCGTGGGTCAGTGTCTGGGGTGGTACCCAGCAAAGGGTGAGCTAGCGTGGACTCCATGAGCATCTTCTGTCTTGCTCCCTTGCCCCCCAGCCGAGACCATTCCTGTCTGTGCTGCTGCAGGTGCATTTGGGAGTTCCTGAGACATTCTCAAGCATCATCCAGAGAATTCTGCCTGTAAATGGCTAAGACAGATGTTTTATGTCTTGCTTCATTATTATGTGTGTTATACCCCAAAGAAGAAAAACGTTAATGAATCATTTTGTAACACTTAAGAGACTCCTGTTGAGCTGTGATGGGAATGGCCTGGAGCCAAATGGCGATGGAGACCTTTGTCCTTGGCACCCACTTGCTCAGTCTTCTCTCCTCTTAGCATGATTTTTTTCTCTCTCAAGTGAAATCCATCACCTAGCTTCACGTGAGGCAACCAGGCACCTCGCGCTGACCCAGGCCATCAAGGATCCTCCTTGTCAGATCCCAGACAAGGCTGCTACCACCAGATGTTGTATCCTGTGACATAAATGGCAGCCGTGGGTGTGTTTGTTTTGCCTTGCCTAGTGTTTTGAACAAAAATCAACGATCAATGGTTTATTTACAACAGGGGTCCCCACCCTCCAGGATCTAATGCCTGATGATCTGAGGTGGAGCTGATGTAATAATAATAGAAACAAAGTGCACAATAAGTGTTATGTGCTTGAATCATCCTGAAAGCATCTCCGCCACCCTGAGGTCCGTGGAAAAGTGATCTTCCACGAAACTGGTCCCTGGTGCCAAAAAGATTGGGGACAGCTGGTTTACAACATTTAAGAGATTTCATATAAATATCTAAATTCTCAGTTTCTCTGGAAAATGAAAACCCCAGAGAGATTTGGCAAGGCTGGGTTAACATTTTCAAATTAGCAACAGTTGGTTGGAGCTGAGACGTGGCTGCTCCTTACCGACGGGCGGTTGCTGTTCAGTTTGCCATGGACTCCACGGCTCCCTATTGCCTCCCTTCTCACTTAGGTCAAAGTTAGTGCCAGGCAACTCTTTATTCCCTCATGTTACCTTCCTGGCCCTACAGGTACCTGTTTGCAGTCTCTGCTTTAGATCTTCCAGCCTCCAGTGATGCCAACCACGTGATCAGAAGGTTGGAACTTTCAGACCCACCTACTCCTCCAGTCCCCTAATTTCCAGGTAGGGGAGAGGGGCTGGAAATCACATTCAGTCACCAGTGGCCAATGATTTAATTGAGCATGCCTAGGTAACAAAGCCTCCATAAAAAACTAAAAGGAACCCTGCAGAGCCAAGGCTTTCCTGAGAAAGAAGAACAAAGCCAGAGGCATGACCCTCCATGGTTTCGTCCTCCATATTAAAACCAATGGTAAGGGCTTTCTTCATTATCCAGTGGTTGAGAATCTGCCCCTATCTTACACCATACACAAAAATCAATTCAAAGCAGATTAAAGACTTGAGTGTAAGAAGTGAGACCATAAAAATCCTAGAAGAAAGCATCCATGCTAGGCTCTGGGAATCAGTATTTCTGATTTTTTTTTTTTTTTGGATTTTAACACCAAAAGCAGAGACAACAAAAGCAAAAATAAACAAGCGGGACTAAAAATATCTGCACAGTGAAGAAAACTGTCAACAAAATGAAAATCTATGAATGGGAGAAAATATTTGCCAATCACACATTTGATAAGGGGTAAAATCCTGCAAATATATAAAGAGCTCATACAACTTAATAGCTTAAAAAAAAAAGATTCAATTCAAAAATGGGCAGAGGATCTGAATAAATACTTTTCCAAAGAAGACATACAGATGAAGGAGAAGGCTTTCCTCTAAAGCGCCTCAAATCAAGTCTGAGGCCAATTTCTCTGTGCATCGTTTCTGTGTAATTTGCTCCTGTTGTGAGCAGCGTCTCTAAATGCTTCTAGTTTCTCAGAGGAGAAAAGCAAACCAGCCAGAAAAGTACAGAAAAAGGAGGGCTTTCTGTTTATTGTCTTCATTAAGTGAACACACGAGCACGTCCTGGAAAGTACAGGGTGACTAAGAACTAGCCCAGAGGGAAAAACCTAAAGGGGGAATTTTGTTAAAAGACAGAATTTACATATCCACACTTTGGGTTTCCCTCTCAGCCTCTCTGCAGTTCTCAAAGCCCCAGGGAGAAGCCAAAGGGATGGAGGCTATATTCGAAGGTCCCATCGGCTTGAGGGCGAGGCTGCTGGACTGGGGCCCCGAGACCCCGTGGCCAGCTCATAAGAGCCCTCCACACAGGGCTGCCTGTGGACTGGAAGGCGCCTGACCACAAGCCGTGACTCTTGACAGGGTACAACTATGGTAGTTTCGTTGACAGAGTTAGTTCAAGTGCATTCTGTTCATTCAAAAACACTTCTCTGGAAAGGAGTTTCAGAAGACACTCTTGTGGCAAAGGGGAACCCCACCTTTTCTTTTTATAGGATTTCCTCATCTGTCAGGTCAGCCAACCCAAGAGGCGAGAGTCTGGGTAGAGAGGCGGTGCCCAGGGTAGTCTCCGTACGTTGTGCCCCTTGTCAGCCAGCGGCAGTCACCAGACGAGCTGTTCCTAGTCAGTCACAGACATCTTTTGCATGTTTGTGATGTGCTCAGCATTTGATAGGCTTGACGACTTCAAATACCAAAAGTGTGTTTCCCGACCCCTCCTGCAGGATTTTCCCTCAAAGCGCACGCTTTACTCTCATTTCCTTTTTCTCTCGATCCAATCTCTGTCCCCTACCCCCCCAAACCCCGTCCTCACTGTCCCTTCCCTTTATGTAGAACTGCCCTCCAATCTCTGTCCCCTACCCCCCCAAACCCCGTCCTCACTGTCCCTTCCCTTTATGTAGAACTGCCCTCCGGCTCTTCACCCCACACCCCTCACCCCCAGCCTCAGACCTTCAGAGAAAAATCGTTCAGAGAATCCGGAGACAAAACAAGTTCCACTTGAAGAAAGTGTCTGCCCACGTAAACTTCTTGAGAACAATCTTTGCACAACTCAATGTGCTGCTTAGTAAATGTTGAACGGCAAACCCAAACTTCCTCCTCTCCAAGCCCATCCCCCAGAGCCCCTGCCCTGGGAGGGGAAGGGGAGGAGATCTAAGATAATCTTCCTGCGCTTTCTCCATCCCCAGCTTTCCAATGTCCAACTTCCAAATGTGATGACATGCTCTACTGGCAGGACCTTTGAGAGAAAACAGGAAAACACAGCCACAGTCCTGGTGAAGTAGTCAGGAGAAGGGAGGGCCCAAGGGTCCGCAGAAGTGGCACGGGCCCTGGCTATCTCTGTGCTTTGCCAAAGGTGAATGCGTGCCTGCTACCGGCAGTGAGAATGGGTGAAGAGGGAGAAAGTGTTAGCGGCTCAGTCGTGTCCAACTCTTTGCGACCCCATGGACTGTAGCCCACCAGGCTCCTCTGTCCACGGGATTCTCCAGGCAAGAGCACTGGAGTGGGTTGCCATTCCCTTCCGATGGTTTAGGGTTCTCTTCTTAAAGTACTGGGGCAGGCACATGTGAAGGTGACTGCGAGTGGTTTCAGAACGACCGTATGCATGTCTTCATGTTTATTTTCCTTTTCCCTCTCCAATGGAAGTGAAGACCAAGCCAGCTGTACTCTGTTCTCTTGTTCAAGGAAGACTCCCACAGTAGGGCTGGGATATATGTCCCTGCCTATAGTTATTTCCATGTCTGGTACACTCTGAGATCCTCTATTTTTTTTATTGCAATGTGTCCTGTATAACCCAAGGATTCTTCATAAGGAGCCACCTTCCCAGAAATATGTTCACACCTCAGTATGAAGGACTATTTAGAACATGAGGAGGAATACCATACGGATGAAAATGAACGTGGGTAATTCAGTGGGTTTGGTGGGACCTGCTGTGAAGCCACATTTTAGACTATTAAATAACAGATTGTTCTATTTTTAGGAACATGGTTTTCTGTGTAATGCAAAATAAATGCCACCTTTTGCAAATGTATAGAAATAATGAATAAATACTAACCAATATCTAGCTGCACCTGCAAGAGAGTAAGGGCCTTCTGGAGGGTGAAAAATGAAGAAAGAGCTGTGAAGCTGTAGGAACTGACACGGGCTTCTTGGTGGGGGCGGGGATAGGGTGAGAAAGCGGAGGAGGTACGGGTGGGAAAAGCAGTGGTTTGGGCTTCAGAACTGGCTGAGGAATTAAGGGACTTAGGGCTTAATAACAGCAGGTAGAGGAGAGGAAACCTGGACCCCAAGAGAGTAGAAAGTTGGAACTGAGTGCCCCCTGTGCTACCCCCAGCAACAATGTAGGGGTGAACTAAAAACAGCTGCCTACTCACCCAGTGCGATGACAAACAAGTTTTTTTTTTTTTTAAAGAACAAACAAAAGCCTCTCCCTTAATTTATTAATTTATAATCATAGAGGTGCCGGTTACAAAGATAGGGTATTTAAATTTAAATTACTGGCATGGTCCAGGACACATTCCACTAAAAGAACTTAGCATCAAGTTATATGAGGCAACAAATTGATAAAATTTCAGAGATAAATGGGCAATTTCATAGTCACAGGGGGATTTTGGGGCACATCTCTTTCAGCAACTGACAGTTTAAGATGACAAAAAGTAGGGCTATAGACTTGAGTAACTCAACGAGCAAGGTTGATCAGACACCCATGTGGCAAACCCACATTCTTTTTGAAAGTACATGACGCGTACATTGAAAAACCACACATTAGGTCCAGAGGACTTCTTGATAAGCAGCAAAGAATCACACAGACCACGCTCTTGAACATACTCAACTGTCAGACTCCAGTAGTAATGATTCAGCAGATTCATTTTGATATATGGCAAAACCAATACAATATTGTAAAGTTAAAAAAAAAAAAAAAAACCTCATCTTTGGAATTTTGGAGGGAAAAAACCCTTTAAGTAATTCACGACTATAAAAGTGTCTTATTGGAGAGTCTAAGAACAAATTTTTTATTAAAAAGATTTTTTATACAGACCATTTTTAGAGTCTTTATTGAATGTGTTACAATATGGCTTCTGCTTTGGTTTTTTGACCGCACGTGGGATCTTAGCTTCCCTGGGCTGTGTGCTAAGTTGCTTCAGTCATGTCCAACTCTGCGGCCGTATGGACCACAACCTTCCAGGCTTCTCTGTCCATGGGATTCTCCAGGCAAGAGTACTGGAGAGGGTTGCCAGGCCCTTCTTCAGGGGATCTTCCTGTCCCAGGGATGGAATCTGCATTTCTTATGTCTCCTGCATTAGCAGGGGGGTTCTTTACCACTAGCACCATCTAGGAAGCCCCTTAGAGATCCCTCCCCTAGTAGGGATCAAACTCACACCTTCTGCGTTGAAAGGCAAAGTCTTAACCATTGGACTGCCAAGAAAGTCCCCAACTGTCAATATTATATGAAAGTTTGGCAAGATCACTAGCTACACAAAAGTAAATTTTTATACACTGGCAACAAGCAACTAGAAAACTTAGTTTAGAAAATATCCATGTGTAAATAGCACCCTCAAATATAAAGGTACTTCAGAATACAGCAACCAAAAGACAGAAAATTTTTATGTATGAAATTTAAAAAATTCCTCTAGACCTAAATAAATAAATAAAAAGATACTTAATACTGACGGATTTGTAGAATTGAGGTCTAAAGATGTTAATTTTCTGCAATTTATGAATTGAAATGTATTCCTCTTAAAATTCAGACTAGATTTTTTGAGGTTCACAAGTTGATTCTAATGTGTGAAAGGTAGAGCAAAGAACCAAGAATTGCCAAGACAACCAAAATCTGAGGGCTCCCTCACTCCATCACCATAGGAACACTTAAGAAAGAAGTGTTAGTTGCTCAGTCGTGTCCGAGTCTTTGCAACCCCATGGACTGCAGCCTGTGAGGCTCCTCTGTCCATGGGGTTTTCCATCAAGAATACTAACTTTAGTGTTTAAGCAATAAAGAAAGTGATATTAGCACAGGGAGCCTCCCAGGGTGACAGTGGTAAAGAAACCCCCTGCCAATGCAGGAGACATAGAGATGCAGCTTCCATTCCTAGATAGGGAAGATCCCCTGGAGTAGGAAATGGCAACCCACTCCAGTATTCTTACCCAGAAAATCCCAGGGACAGAGGAGCCCCATGTGCTACAATCCATAGGGTTGCAGAGTTGGACATGACCGAAGCAGCTTAGCATGCACGCATGCACACATTAGCACAGGGAGAGACAGAATAGAGTCAGGCCCACACACATATGGAAATTCGTATATAACAGAGATGCTATTTCAACTTCAGTGGGGAAATAAGGACTTTAAGCAAGCAGCATTGGAACAATTGGTTATCCATATGGAAAAAATAATTTAAATGCCTACATCAAACCATAGTTAAATGGATTAAAGACCTACATATGAGAAAGCATGACTTTAAAAAGTTTTGGAAGAAAATAAA
This sequence comes from Bos indicus x Bos taurus, assembly GCF_003369695.1. Classification (NCBI taxonomy): domain Eukaryota; kingdom Metazoa; phylum Chordata; class Mammalia; order Artiodactyla; family Bovidae; genus Bos; species Bos indicus x Bos taurus. The sequence continues at coordinate 43,686,097 of NC_040098.1, read as the reverse complement.
AGAATGTTCTTGTGATCTCAGGGTGGAAAAAGATTTCATAACCATAACACCAGAAGCATAAACCATGAATGAATAAAACCAATAAATTTGACTACATTAAAATATTTTTTAAAGTCCTTTTGTACATTAAAGGCATCATAAAGTGAGAAATACAAAACTTAGACTTGGAGAAGCTCTTTGGCACACGCTGTACCAAGAAAGGATTTTGCCCCCAATTTATAAACAGCTCCAGTGGAAAAGGCCAAATGATATGAGGACACCCAATGGCTTTGAAAGATAAGAAATAATTTTCGTTTGTCCTAGTAATCAACGGCATGTAAGTTAAACAAAGGGGAACTAATATTTCATATTCATTAGACTGGCAAAAATGAAAAAGAATCTGATGATGCCAGGGGAGAGTATAAACGGGCACATACATTTTGGAGAACAAGATGACAATATCTGATAAAGTGGTGGAATTGCTGGACCAGACTGAAGCATCTCCAGCTCCATGCAACACTGTAAAAACTGAAGAATGGAAAGAAAGCTTAAATGCAGGTATGGGATCTACCAAGGGACAGATGTTTAATTAAGAATCTAATAGAGCTTCCCAGGTGGTCCAGTGGTTAAGAATCCACTTTGCAGTGCAGGGGACACCAGTTCCATCCCTGCTCAGGGAAGACCCCACATGCTGAGAAGCAACTAAGCCCTTGCATTGTAACCCTTGAGCCTGTTCTCTGGAGCCTGTGAGCCGCGACTACTGAGTCTGCGCGCTGCAGCTACTGGAGCCAGCGAGTGCACCTCAGCCTGCCCTCCACACGGAGAGGAAGCCTGCTCACAGCAACCAAACACAGCTCATCCAAAAGTAAATGAATATTAAAATTAGTGTGTCACTAAATACAAATACAATTAGAAAAGAGTCTATTGCATACAGATATGTTTGACTATTTTCTTTTCTGTACCTAGTTTTACATCTTTAAAAATGTCTTAATTCAAACAGTCATTTTAGTGAGGGTTAAGGGGGAAAGGCACTTACACAGAGCTTGTGTGACTGTCAGTTTGGTAGAGCCACATTCAGGGCAAATGAAAAAGTCGTGTTATGCCATTCTTTTTAACTTCTTGAGTGGACAAAGGCGGAAGAGTTAGCTAGCAGTTTGCATCGGCAGAGTGTTGGGAGAGAGGTATGTTCATGCACCACAGACGGGAGTGAAGAGTGAGGACACCCTGTGGAGGTAATTTCAGCAATACTTAACAAAGCTGTGAATTCCCTTAACCTGGTACATTGTCCTCTAGGTATTTATTCTAAGAAAATACATCACATTATATATACGTCATGAAGCAAAGTTTTATCTACACAGAAGTTCATCATAATAATCACAGAGTTGTTTTAATAATAGTGAAAGAAATAACTAATACTAACACTAGACTAGTAACCCTAGACTAAGCATGTCTAACACTGCTGCTAAGTCACTTCAGTCGTGTCCGACTTTGTGCAACCCGAGACGGCAGCCCACCAGGCTCCCCGTCCCTGGGATTCTCCAGGCAAGAACACTGGAGTGGGTTGCCGTTTCCTTCTCCAATGCATGAAAGTGAAAAGTGATGTCTAACACTAGTAGGTTCTAATTTATCATACAACTGTCAGGTGGACTATTATGCAGCGGTAACAATGATGCTGTTGGATCCTTTTAATGATGTGGAAGCTCTTGCAAATATGAAGTTAATATGAATTAGGTTACAAAACAGCATGTGGAATATCTATGCACTGAAGCAAGACTCCAAAATGTAACCAGAGGTTATTTCTGGTTGGTCAGAGGCAATCTCTATTTTATTCTGGATTTTAAAGAACTCTTTCTTATATATTTTCTCCCTCTCTGTGTGTGTATGTGTGTATAACCTTTGTTTTAATAGGGGAGGTTGTCCTTTGCTGAAATAATTTAAACAGGCCTGATGCTATGGATGACAACGCCAGCAGGCCAGGAGCGGAGCAGGGGGCGGGGAGGAGGGGGCGGCGCGGCGGCGGGGGGTTGGGGTCTAAGTATGACGGATTTGCCGGGTTCCTGGTTCACCGTGTCTCATGATCATGGAACCAGGACAAGTGCCAGGACCTGGGTTCACCGTGATGTCACCACCGGCTGGGCGATCGGGGGACTCGCTCATCCACGCAGAACCTGGTTTCGCTTCCGCGCAAAGGACCTAACAGCCCCGGCTCGCCTGGCTCCCGCCTCTGTTTGCAGGGTGTCCGGCGTGTGCGCGCGCGGCTGCCAAGCCCTGGGAGCGGCGCGTTCCACCGGGACTGCGGTCGCCGCGGTAGGGTAGAGGCCAGAGCAGCATCAGCACCAGCAACGCGGGCTGGGGGCTCCGGGGAAGTGCCTGGCCAAGGGGGGCGGGGCCGGGCCCGGGGGCGGGGCCGAGCTCGGGGGCGGGGCCGGGGCTCTCCGGGTGGCCGCCGCGGGGGCCGGGGAGGCGCACCGCCGCTTCCGCCGCCCGCGGGGATCCCCCCGGGACCGGCGCCCGGGGAAGTCCCGGGTGATCGCCGGTACAAAAGCCGGCGCCAGGGCCCCAGACCGGCAGTCCTCAGCGATGTCACGCGAGCTCCAGCTCCTGCTCCTGAGCTGCGGTAGGGCCTGCGGACGCCCGGCGCCCCCCTCCCGCCTCCCCGCAACACCCTCTTTTCTCGCTTGCTCACGCAGCTCTCTCTCCCTCTTGCAGCCTGCAGCCTGGCGCCCGCGACGCAGGAGGTGAAGGTGGCCTGTTCGGAGGATGTGGACTTGCCCTGCACTGCCCCCTGGGACCCTCTGGTCACCTACACGGTCTCCTGGGCCAAGGTAAGTGCGGCCAGGCTGGCGGGTTAGGGTTTGGTGGTTTAATTGCAGGAGGGGGAACCACCTCGCTCGGGCCGGTGACCCTCTGTGGCTGGGGGTCCGGGATATCGCCGATAACTGCATTCTGTACCGGGTCTTCGCACACGCCTCTCCCATCGCGACTAAGCTCATTCGCATCCAGGTACAGGCTGACATAGATGTCGTTCCCCTGGGGACCTCAAATCTTCTTGCCTCTAAAGGTGGCCTGAGAAGAATGATCCAGATAAGACGTTTTGGAGAGCAGAAAATCTCTTATTTGGATTAATTCTAGAGGCCACCTGTGGTTGTGGTCAGCAGGCCAGGGAGAAGGCAGCTGGTGAAGGTTTGACATTGGCCGGAGGCATGTCTCTGGATTTATTATTTCTGCTGTTTTGTGACTGCGGTGCTCATACGTTTGGGGAGAGGGGAGGGAGCAATTTGAGGGGAAGGATGACCAGATAGAAGCTGATGTAGGCTCTTTTTTTGGATGGTAGCTATCTGCCAGTCATCCCCTTTCAGGGAAACCCTTGGCCTCCTCCCCATCCCTTTCTCTTCCCTCTGAGCATTCTGAAAGTTCCAGCAAGGAGGGCTTCTGTGTGATGGTGCATTGGAGGGTCCTCGTGTGTAAGAGCAGTGTCACCTACCCTACAACAAGAGGATTGAGTCAGACTGACGCTTTTTTAAGGTTTCCTCTCAACTCTAACCTTTTCAGCTTATAAGATTGTGGTTGTGGTGGCCTTGCAAACCCAACTGTTTGCTGTCACCGGTTTATTTATATTTTTTTGCTCACCACCTTTAATGAGGTTATTGCCACAATGGCACCTCGGGTTGAAGCCCAGTGACTATGCTATCCCAGCCTTGCTTTGGTTAGCTGATTGGTCATCTTCAGTTCAGTTCAGTCTCTCAGTCGTGTCCGACTCTTTGCGACCCCATGAATCGCAGCACGCCAGGCCTCCCTGTCCATCACCAACTCCTGGTCATCTTACCTTGCCGGCAATCTCTGTGCCTTTGTAGTTTTCCACAAAACGCTGGGTTTTCTTCTGCCCGCCATAAAAGATGCTGTGAGAACCTGCACAAGTATCTAGCCATTTAACAAGGCAGCCTAGGACCATTATCTCTTTGTGTTCTCTCCTCACCGGATTGTCAGTTCCCTAGGGACAGTGCCACAGCTTTTGTGTCTCCTGCACGGCACCCAGCCTTTGCCCTGTTCATTTCAAAGGTGCTCAGTGAATTCAGGCCAACCTTTTGTGATTATGCACGGTGGAAATGGTGCTGAGGCTCGGGGGCCCTGTGTTATGTATGCAAATAGGTTTGTTATTATTCCTGCTTCATTTCCACCTTAGTCACTGTGGGATCAGAGAAGACAGCAATTCCAAAATTGTTCCCTTGTAAAAACAATAGTATTTAAACAGAAATATTGGAAAACCAGTATTATTTGGGTAGTCACCATCTGGCAAGCTCTGAGGTACATGTCTTCATGCATCAGCAGTTCCAGTGGACTTAAGAGATAAAGCCTATCACTGATGAGGAAACTGAGTCTTAGGGCTAAAGTAACCTACTCACTATTACATAGCTGGCTAAACGCTAGAGTTGGGATTTGAATCCAGCAATCTGGCTCCATAGCCTAAGTTCTTAGAGGTCTTTCTTGTTATTTCTGTTTTCTATCCTAATTCCTTAAAGAAAATGAAAGTGTCTTTGGGCTGGCCAGGCAGGGACTTGGTTATCTAAAAGGAGGAGAAAACATGAAACCATGATCCTTTCCAGACTGATTAAAAAGGGAAAACAATATTAATATCCCCAGGGGAGTAATTGCAAAGTACTTATGAAACAAGTAGATGAAATTTCAGACTGTAAAGTTCAAACAGTTGTCAAGTTAAATCTTCTTGCACGAGGTCATTTGGAATGATGTAGTAAACCAGAGCGATTAACCTCTGGCTTTTCCTTGGATGTCAGCTGGTGATGTAACCTTATAATGTATGTGCTTGTTTGTTGAACACAGTTCTTACAAACTTTACCCTGAAGGGCTCTCAAAGCTCTGCTAAGAAAAAAGACAATAGTCTCTTGGCATTGTCTTTTTTCTGTTGGTTCATGGAATAGGGTCACTGAAAAATCATGCCCAATTTATTTTTTTAAGGAAGAAACTGATGGAGTCGTGGTGGTTAGGAGAGCTGTGCTATTTCAGTAAACTAATCAGATACCTTGAAAGCGATATGCTTTGTTTTTCAAGCTCTTTTTAACAGATCTCAGCATATTCTGTAGATATTTGTTATTTTCCAGCCCAGTAATTATACTTTTTGCATCAATTGTGCTTGTACAACAAAAACCAATAGAGTGTTCTGGAAATAAAGCCAGTGGTGAAATACCAAAATTCTTTGTTTTACAGAAGATTATCTTGTCATTTTCACCCACAACTTTCTTGTAAAATGTTTCTCTGAAGCTTTAGAGGTAGCTATAAAGTGGGGAATTTAAGTCTGGTGACCACAGCCAACCTCACTGCATCATCAGTAGGGTAGTTGGTAAAACCACTTTGCACAGTTGTGGGCTGTGTGCTGGACAAGTAAGCAGAGAGTCCTTTGCAGTGTGGGTTTTCTCCATCCGCCAGATTGAATCACATTCTTGCAGGTTTTCTGCATCCCACAATTACGGTTATAATGACTCACGATTAAAAAATCCATTTACCAAAAAAAAAAAAAAAAATCCATTTACCACTCAGTTCCCTGGCACCCCGGAGCATTCTGCCACTGTCCAGTTGGCACTGATTACTTGGAATGAACAAAAGAGCCCATGTAAACCGTGTGTTTCTTATCATGTGCCTTTTACCAAAAGACTCAAAGCAGACGGTGTTTGCAACATTCGGGTGAGTTGGGAAGGAACAATGTCCATCTTATTCTCTGTGTTTCCAAGATACAAAGACAGGGGATTGGGGTTGAGGAATGCAATCTACACTTGCACGGGGCATGGGGTCAAAGGTGGAGCCAAGAGTGGACACTGGTAGCCCCATTCCAGTTAGCACAAGTCTTCTTTCTCTTCCCAACTGGGATCCAAGAATGGGACCTCCTCTCCTCCCTTCCTGTATTGTACCCTTTAAAGCAGAGTGAATGATTGAAAAGAAATAGAAAATGCAGTATATGCATCCAGCGTAGCTGTTAAGATTGTGAATAGATTGTGGTTGTTGGGAGGAGATGTTTTGAGATATTATAAGGCACATAGGCCTTGGGCCAGCCCTCTTCTACCAACGGCTGTGACCTCTGATTAGATTTCTAGCATAAGAAGATCATAGCACAATTCCGTGTCTGCCAGGAGGAAGACCATCCGTTCAGGGGCCAGTCTGTGCTTCTCGTGGGGCGGCCTGGTCCATGCTCTCTTTCACGAGGCTGCAGTAGGTCCGGAGGGGCAGGATGGCGCTGGTGCACGGAGCGTCTGGGCGTGGGTGGGGTTGGCCACTGCTAATGATGAGTGGTTACTCACGAGGGAAACACATCTCCATCTCCTATGGTTCTGGGAGCCCCCACGGCCTGTGTGGATACATATCGAAAGAGGATCTCTGAGATGAAACTCAGGTTTCATCTCTGAGTGACACTGCGGAGGAGAGGACAGACCTGCGTCACAAGACAAGTGCCCTTTTTAGATGATTTCCAAGGGAAGGGATAAAGGGGAAGTGAGACCATGATTTCAGAGGCTAGAGCAGACTTGAACTTTATCATATTTAGAAGAGCTGCAGCTGTGGCAAGTCAGGGGCTCTCCTGGGGACTAAAGGAGAGCAGGTTGATGGCTTGTATGTGGCCCCTTGGAAAGTTCCAGGATAGTCGCTCCATGGCTCTTACTCGTCCTTGATGTGTTTGTTAAGAGCCGTCCGCCGTGGGCAACGCCAGTCTCCTATTTTCTGTCTCTATAGCATCTTGTGTGATAATGAACCATAAAGCAAGGAGGCGCTAAGGAGGAGCCCACAGAGGGTCTAGGCTTGATGAACGGCCCGGGCAGGTAGCAGCGTACAGCTACCAACTCTGACGGCCCCACGCGGAGACGACGCATGCCGCTCACCGCACTTACCTGATTCTAGAATGCTGTCTGCTTTAAGATAAGACTTGAGATGTTTTAGGAGAAGAAGGAAACATTTATATATTAAATACAGAAGCACCGAAACACTGCAATGTAAAAAACAAGGCCTGTGTGAGCGTCAAAGAAAAGTTGTATCATCCCCATTGGGACCGGTATTACTTGACCTGATTGAATAACCTTTAGGTCAGACTATGAAAGGCATAAAGTTAGTTTTCAGATGTCTGTCATATTTACATTTTCATCATTTAGTTAATATTTCTATGTCCCAAGTGTGTGCCAGGTCCTGGGCCTGGCAGTGGCTGTCCTAAGACCAATCCAGAACATTGGCCAGAGGACAGAGGCCTGGACACAAGAACGCACAGGTGTTGTTTGGGGAGCTGATGGGTAACTACTAATCTGGAAGGGAGGATTATACCACAGAGGACCAACAGGTAGTACCACCAACAGGCTGGGAACGGAGGGTGAAGACCCCTGAATGCTGAATCATATGGGCTAGAAATTGGTCCATTTGGCATCAAGGAGCCTTTGACAGTTTTTAAGCAAAGAGGACAACATAATGGAAAATATGTCAGAAGAAAATCGTATTTCTTATGGTGAGAGGTAGAATATAATTCATCCTAGCAAATGAGTGTCAGAGGCAGGCTTCAGTCTTGCGCTGCAGTGAAGCTGCCGGTGGGTTAACTGTGAGCCTGCAACGCGGGCCTGGGGTTTGCCTCCCCTTTCTCTCTTGGTCACCAGTCCTTTTGTCCATGTGGATCTAGGGACCAGTGAGCCAGGCTGTGGAAGAAATCCCAGCTAGATGAAAGTGATGGGGCACTGAGATTTTTGGACCATGATGAGAAGTGTTGCTAAAAATCTTTCAGCTTGGAAGAGGGGTGGGAGGGAAAAGGCAGCTGAGAGTGAAATACTAAAAACTGCAAACACTCGTTTTCCATAAATAAAAGGGGGAACCCGAATCACATGGCGACTGATTATCTTAGTTCTGTATATGGGTTTGTCACTTCACAAAGAAGAGGAAGTTAGGAGAAGGTCTCAGTGACATAAGGGAAGGTTTTATGTAGGGCAGGACTAAAAAGAGATTCATTACCTTAAAAGGGGGCTTCCTCCTTCTATTAATACAACTGTTCTCCGTAAGCCCTTTCTGGAAACCCTTGGGATAACCCCAAAATTTCTACCAACAGTCCTTAGCTCAAACCAGAGCTGAATTAAAGTACTTCCCTAAGACTCTTTCCACCCTGAAGCACATTTTTGACTTTGTTTTTGCACTGAGGTATACCCGGGTAAAATTTCTCTGTGTGTTGTGTATTTTTGGTACAGATGTAAGAGCCCAAGGCTTGTGAATATCACTTGATATTTTTGTGGAGCAGCAGTTAATCTACACATGTTCTTGTCTCAATTGTCTAAGAGAAGACAGATCCCAGAACAGGTAGTTGTCTAGGATTATTGGTCCCGATGGGGAAAGCCAAAGGGAAAAGACAGACGCTCGTTGCTGTGGGCAATTCATATTCACTTATGACCCGACTCACTGGGTCAGTTCTAGAGAACAGAGGTTCTGAGTCCAGTTAGACCCTGGTGTCTCTTCCCCTGAGGAGTGGGAGCCATGTGAGCCCAAGTGACAAAACAGCACTGGCCTTGAGGTTGGAGCCGTGTGAGGTTCTCCCTTATGTGCCGCGTTTATTTTAGGAGCAGGGCAAGGTGCACCTATCCATTAGCAATCTTTGTTGTGAAGGCTTGTAATCCTTCAAAACTGGCTTCAAGAAAAGGGAATATATCGGCTTCTATAGTTGAAACAGTTTTTTTAAATGAAAATGTAGTTCATACTTCAGTTACGGTTGATGTTGTGGGTTAGTGTCCCACAAAATGACATGTGTCAGTCCTAATCCCTGGTGTTTGTGAGTGGAACCTTATTTGGAAATAAGGTCTTTGGAGAGGTAACCAAGTTAAAATGAGGTCATGCTTGATCAGGGTGGGCCCTGAATCCAATGGCTGGTGTCATTAAAAGAAAACAGAGACAGACACAGACACAAAGGGAGAACCCCACAGGAAGATGGAGGCAGAGACTGGAGTGATGTGTTTACAGATCAAAGAATGCCAGTTTCCAGCAACACCAGAAGCTGGGAGCAAGACATGAAACAGATTCTCCCCTTCAGAGAGCGCGTGGCCCCACCAGCACCTTGATGCTGCATTTAACGGCCTCCAGAACCGTGAGGGAATACATTTCTGCTGCTTTAAGCTACCCAGTTTGGACTGACGCTAGATGTGGAGGCTCGTGACTGTCCACAGGGCTTGGTGACTTTCCGTCTCTCAACTTGCCCTTCCTTTGTGTTGGTTTTATTGTCAGCCTCCACGAGGCAGTGAGATAGTCACCAATAACTGCCGACCTGTCTGTCCTCCCAAGGTCAAGTGCCAAGGAAAAGATTGCGCCTCTTCCATCTCAACAAATGTCTGATTATGCTCAAGTGGCTTTGATTGATTGGGTCATGGACTCATCAGAACCAGTCTCTCTGGTCACAGAGGCCAGGCTTGTGTCCAGTGTGCCTTTTCTAGAATGAGAGGTAGCACCCTTGAAGAATATGAATTCATAGGATTCAGAATTCAGGAATGCCCCTCCAAGGTCCAGCAGGATCCCTAAGAACCTCTTGGGAGAAGGATGATTGGCATGAACAGTGAGTAACCTAACCTTCTCTTCAAATCCTAGTTCCAGAGGGGTTTGCCAGTTACAATGATGCCGTAGTAAATTCAGAATATTCTGGCTATTTTGGAGACCTTGTGGATAGAAAAATAACTTGTTTCTAGAGCAGAGATTGAGACTTCTAGAACAGCTTTGCCAGAGAGGAGACGGGAAGGATCAGCAGGAAGAAATGACTGAATGGGTGGGTGGAGATAGAAAGCTATGGGATACAACCCCAGTTGCTATATCCAACATTACCACTTAGAAGCACTATTATGTTTTCTCATTCGATCCTTAAAATAACCCAGAGGGAAGTAGGTAGTTACAGGTGAGGAAAATGGGAGTCAGAGGTGAAGGGATTTCCCAGCAATGACCCAGTTATCTGATTAAGCAGCCTGGGCTTGACCTCAGGCCCTCTGATTCTGGATCGACTTACTCATTGTTTTTAAAATTTACTCATTCATTCAGTAAATAATGTTTTTTTGAATATTTCCTAAGTTCAGGAAAGTATTTAGAATGCTGAAGGAAACCTTAGCTGTGAAAAAAAAAGAGTGGTAACATTTTTAGGTGTGATTGACATTATGCTCCATGATCCACCTACGTCATCATTGGTGTCTTCACACCAACTTTGGGAGATGTTAATTACCCTTCCCCCATCTCAGGGGAGCAAATGAAGCCTGAGAGCTCTTCAGTCCCTTTCGCCAAGAGCAGAGCTAGCCGTGGGGTTTGTTTCCACATCTGCCCAAGTCCAAAGCTCTTCATTATGTTGCCTCTGCCATATTCATGGCTCTGTTAACAGCCATAAATCCAATCTGTCTGTTAGACCCAGTAAATTTCAAAGTGGAAAATCATTTTTCCAATAAAACTACACTTAGAAAAAAACGATGTTAATGCTCATACATTCTACCCTCATTATGACATCAACCTCTGAGCCAAACTATTTTGCACGTTATAAAGAGCTGTTTTTATGATGAATGGGGATTATATTGGCACTTTAATTGAGTTAGAAACCAAGGTACATGAATGTTAGTGCATGGGAAATGCAATAAAAAAAAAGCTGTTCAATGTGATTGGAATATATCAGATTAATTTAATACCACCTTTAAGTACTTAATGTCCATTCCTTTAAATATGTTTAATTAAATTGTTGGATTAAATATTTATATGCATATATGTGTGCACACATATTTTCCCCTCAAAAAATGTCTTCCTTTTCTTTTACTTTCCTATCACATTCCAAACACATCATATATGTGATAAATTCAGATTTCAAGGTTGTCAAATCAAAATTCTTTGCTGTAGGAATGGAACAAATATGGTATATGGTAATCTAGGTAATCTATGGTAATCTATGAAGTTAGCATATATTTGGGTAAAATTATGTAAACTTCTAAAGAACTTCTCACAGTAAGGATTTTGACTGAAATATTGATTCTGTTTCAGCCATATTTAGATATTTACTTGATTTGTTTCTCTCTAGTTCAAATTTATACACCAGTTTAAAAAAAAACTTAATTCACATGCCTTTAAAATTATTTCTTGTATTTGTTTGACTTCAGTCCATTTCAGTTCAGTCCCTCAGTCGTGTCCGACTCTTTGCGACTCCATGAATCACAGCACGCCAGGCCTCCCTGTCCATCACCAACTCCAAGAGTCTACTCAAACTCATGTCCATCAAGTCGGTGATGCCATCCAATCATCACATCTTCTGCCGTCCCCTTCTCCTGCCCCCAATCCCTCCCAGCATCAGGGTCTTTTCCAATGAGTCAGCTCTTTGCATGAGGTGGCCAAAGTATTGGAGTTTCAGCTTTAGCATCAATCCTTCCAATGAACACCCAGGACTGATCTCCTTTAGGATGGACTGGTTGGACCTCCTTGCAGTCCAAGGGACTCTCAAGAGTCTTCTCCAACACCACAGTTCAAAAGCATCAATTCTTCTGCGCTCAGCTTTATTCACAGTCCAACTCTGACATCCATACATGACCACTGGAAAAACCATAGCCTTGACTAGATGGACCTTTGTTGGCAAAGTATTCAGCAAATTAAAGAGAGTTTATTTTAATTTAAGGCTTAGGTCTCCTTCTTAGAGAATGAATATGGTGTTTAAATTATTTAGTCAAATTGGAGGCCTTGAGATAAGTCAAAGGTCTATAGGCCTTCTGAAAATGGGATGTCTTATATTTCACCCTTTTCTGTTTCAGTTGGAAGGAATTTGTCAGCATAAGAGTTAATGCACGGAATTTGGGTTTTAAAAACATAATTGGGGTGAATGTTTTGAGGAATTAATTTGCCCACTTCGTGCTGTGGTCCAGCCCTCGCAGAGTGTGCGCTGAATAGTCCCCATCAATTATGCCTGGCTGTGAATGAATCTGAGGGTTCCTTTTGTTATAAATTATTATTTCCTAAAACGCTTCTGCAGAGAGGCAATGAAACACTTTGGGATTTGGAATGCTGGGAGTTGTTCTTGCCAGTGGTTGGTTTTGAGCCAGCTCAAGTGTTTATAAGAACTCATAAAACCAGGCGAAGTTGAGGATGGCCCATTTGCTGTAATTCCATGTTCCTCCCCCTGAAATTCCTCTGATTCTTGAACGGTGCTGCTTCAGCCAGGGCTAAGTCACCCTATACCGCAGTGTGACGGCTGCTTGGCCGCTGTGCTGAAGCCGAGGATTTGATCTTTTGCGTGAAGTCTCTTTTGCGTGCAGTCTCTTGGGACTGCTAGCGCCTCACTTCCATCATAAGCATGTGACATTAATGTGAAAACTACAACTAAATTTTTGCAGCAGTACGCAAAAGGCAGGGCGAGTAGCACAGGCAACGTGTGTACCTACAGCTTGAAGCTAAGGGAGGGCTCTGAACAATTCCCAGGTGCACTGCGTGAATTTACAGAAGCGTCCTTTTGTTACAGTGAGTTATCAGGCGCAGAGAAGTGTTCATTACTTTGGCAGGAGAACTCAGGTTATCAGCCAGTACTTCTCTCAGTTCTCTGGGTCTTTCAAGAAGACCCAGGAAGGGGTCATTGAAAGATGACCCTGTGAAAGTTAAGATATTGTTGCCTGATCTCACTGAGGGCTGCTGCGGTTCAGTAAATCAGGATTCTGAAGGCCGCTTTGGGATTCTTTGACTTTCCTCTCCTTCTTTCATTCATGACCTCACCCTGCCTTTGCTTTGCCATTTGAAAATAACCTCTCCGGAGGTTTTGCCAGACACCTGTGGAAATGTGACCATCACTTAAACTACTGTTTTGTTATTACTGCTGATTTTTTAAAAATGAATTTTCTTCTGCAAGTAGACAGCAAGCCACTGCCAGTCAGTTCTGATCCCCACCGCACACTCGATTCAGCAGTTCCCAGCAGCCATCGTGATGAGGGGCCCATCTTCATGTAAATAAAGCACAATAGTTTATATTTCTACCAGCTTTCAGAGGGGCTCTCAGTTTTGATCTTGACTTTCAGACAGGCCTTTCTGAGTTGAGGGAGGGGTCACTGGATAGGAGAGAAGATCCCCTGATGGAGAAAACCAGAGGTAGATAATCTCAAAATGACTGTTGCAGCCAAGGTCACATCTTTTCGAATACAGGGATTTCTAGCAAAACTGAGTTCCAGTGATATTGGTTAGAAAGAGGGGCTTCCCTGGTGGCTCAGATTATAAAGACTCCACCAGCAATGCAGGAGACCAGGGCTTGATCCCTGGGTTGGGAAGGTCCCCTGGAGAAGAGAATGGCAACCTGCTCTAGTAGTCTTGCCTGGAGAATCCCACAGACAGAGGAGCCTGGGGGCTGCAGTTCATGGGGCTGCAAAGAGTCAGACATGACTGAGCGACTAACACGTTCACTTTTTGTGCTGTTAGAAAGAAATCTGAGTTGAACCCATTTGGAGGTTAATTCAGAAAAGCAAAGCAGGATGAGACAGCATCACGGGGACTGCAGAGATTAAGCTGAGTGAGTTAATTGGTTCAAACTGGCCTTTGAGGTGGGGGTGGGGGTGGGGAGTCTTGGAAGCAATTGACCCTGGATGGTCCTGGGCAGCTGACCCACCAAAAGCTGTGGTCCAGGGGAGCTCTTCGTCAAGCAGTGGGTGAGGGGAGAGGTGCAGGTACGTGATAAGGCTACACTTACTGGTTTCATCATGCCTGTAAAGAGAACTGGGCTAACTTAGACGTGTTCTAGAATCAGTCGGATGCCTACAGTTCCTTGACCACAACTCCTTCTTTTGTTTTCTTGCTTTCTCTTTGAACACCTAAATGCCCCAGTCTGTAGATCCTTGATTATTTAGGAAGGAACTTTTCAACACAGCAGAACTTTCAAGCATTGGGATTGATGTTCAGAGACTCGGCCTGAGAGAAGCTGTTAGTCTCAGCCCGGTGCTGGGAGTGAATGAAGCAGGGATTCTTGCAGGAGCGATAAATCTACCACCAGATGTCTCTGCAGGCCACTCCACAGGCGTGCTCGCTGGAGCTGGGGCCGCGGAGGCGGGAACCCGAGCTTCGCATGGACCTCACGGTGCATCCCCTGACCTAATACCTGAAGCAGAAACCAAGGAGGGGGTGTGTGTGCACACACGTGTGTGTCTCCTGTCTTGAGCTGCCTCTGCCTCTGTTCCCCGCATTCCTTGGTCATTTATTTCCCTGTGCTGATTGCCTATTGAAACTAGGAGAGGAGTTGTACGGTGCTTCCTACAGGAGATGCTCCCTATAGGAGATCAAACAGTGGCAGGTGGAGCCAGAGAGAGCAGTGGTGTCTTTTCCTAAGGGGCCCTCTGGTGTGGGCACCACTCCAGGGACCAGGAAGGAATGCCACCAGACCCCAGGCTCCCTGCTGGTCCCCAGTCACTCAGCAAAGGCTCAGGGCTGCCCTGGAGCTCTGAAAACAGTGATTGGCTTTCCTGTTGATGTAAATCAGGTTTAGAAGCTTTAAAACGTTTCAGTGGAGGACCAATGAGCAAGTTAACTAGGCCAGTTAAAAATATACCTGGGGAGAGAGAATTGATGGTGAACATGGTGTGTCCTTAATCATGGAACTAGGAGATGATGGAAAGACTCCACCAGTTTAATAACAAAGATTGTTCGGGGAAAGAAAACCAGCCAGGTTAGTGTGGGTAAACTTGGCATCTACTCCTGTCGGGCTGATCCATCCTGACTTCAGTGATTTAAGTCATAACTGCCGTTCCATGGGGACTTCCCTGATGGCTCAGCAGTAAAGAATCTGCCTGCAGTGCAGGAGCCAAGGAGACACTGGTTCGATCACTGGGTTGGGAAGGTCCCCTGGAGGAGGGCATGGCAACCCACTCCAGTATTCTTGCCTGGAGGATTCCATGGACAGAGGAGCCTGGTGGGCTACAGTCCATGGGGCCGCAAAGAGTCGGACACGACTGAAGCGATTTAGCACGCACACACGCCCTTCCACGTGTGTCTTGGTGCGACTGCCAAGTGGCCTGACACAGAGAGTTTCCACGAGGTGCTGTTATCAGCTGCCTTCCTGCCGCAGCAGAGGGCTGAGTGTGGTACATCCTGCAGGGTCATGGCTGAGCCCACATGTGCGCAGTCTCTGAAGAACAGGATGACTCTTCACGGGAGGCTTTGCTCATCTGAATCTCTGTGTTTTTTTGTCAAGTTGTCTGGCAATGACCTTAACAGATTTAGGAACATTTTCTAAATAAAACCCTGAGCTACAAAAATAAGAGTCAGTCACTGGATGAGTTGGTATCTGAAGAAAAGAAGAGAACATTGAATAGACAACAACCAGCAAGAGAATGTGATTCAGCCTGATTCATGCACTTCATCACGTAATCATTAATGACGCAAGGTTATGGTCAACAGGAACACTGCTTCACGTAGAGTGGAAGTTGGGATACAGAGAATCATAAAATGCAGTCCTGATCTTATTCCAAAAAGAGATGGAACCTTAAAGAATCCTCTTAGATTCTCTCCTCCCCCCTGCAAACATCACACATACTCACAGTATCTTCTTTTAAAACAGCCAGCTGAGGATAGATTTTATGAAAGCAAGAGGTAGAATCTTGACGTCTCAGAGGCCCAAGGGCTTGTGGGCTCTGACAGTAGAGCATGAAGCAAATCTGATTCTTGCTTTTTAAATTTATTTTATTGAAGTAAAGTTGATTTGCAGTGTTGCGTTCGTTTCTGCTGTAGAACAAAGTGAGTCAGTTATGTGTGTATACGTTCTTTTCCATATTCTTTTCCAAGATGGTTTGTCTCAGGATATTGAATGTAATTCCCTGTGCTATACGGTAGGACCTTGTTACTTATTCATTCTCTGGGTAAAGTTTGCATCTGCTAATCCCAAGCGCCCAGTCCACCGCTCCCTACGCCGTCCCCCTTGGCAACCACGAGTTTATATACTCTCAGTCCCTGAGTCTGTATGTGATTCTTTCTTAACAGCTCACAGACGGAGGTGCAGAAAGGGTGGAGGTGACCCAGGAAGACCTGCAATCCCCTCAGCAGAGGAACTCTTCAGAGGCCCCCAGGGAAAGGCTGTACTCCCTGAGGATCCAAAACACTACGAGCTGCAACTCCGGGACCTACAGGTGCACTCTGGTGGGTCAGGAAGGGCAGAGAAACCTGACTGGCACCGTGATCCTCAAAGTGACAGGTGAGGTGGTCTACAACACCTGTTTTCTTCCTGCACCGCACAGAGCACTTTCTGTAAGTCCTGACCTTGATCCGCTCAATCCGAGTTTAATTCAGAAGCTGTGGATCACATCTGCGGCTGAAAGCTAAATTCTGCTGCAAGGGTGGCATAACTTTCTCTGCCTTCTTTTTGGTTTTTCCTTTTTGTTCTTTAAGGGATCTACCCCAGTTTGATTGGGGTGGATGCCAAATGGAGTCAAGCAACTAAATCTGACTGTTGTTTATTCATATAAGAGTCCTTTGGAGCCAATAGAAAGTTTCCAAGTCTAGTTTTTGGAAGACAGAGAAACTGGGTAGTTTTGAATTTATCAGATAGCTGTGCAATATTCTGCTCACTGGGGGCTCTCTAATCTGGCCTAAGAGAGCTGCTACATGTTTCCGCCTTTTTCAACATGAGAACAGCATTTCTTTCCCACTTTACAGCAATTGGATGTCCTCATCCCTCCACTCAGGCCAAAGAAAAAGCGTCCAACAAGAGGCTTCCCAAGTAGAAGGCACATTTTTACTCTGTGCAGTAAGACCAGGACTCAAGTATCAAGATAAGGATTATCTCCTTGGACTTTTTTCTGTAATTTTTCTTGATGTAGTTTAAAATATGCCTTGCATCTGACTTTGGCCCAACTCTTGTTAGTGGCTGAGGCTTGAAATGACAAACATGTCGTTACAGAGACCCTGACTTTGTGTAGCAGCTATTGTCTCCTTCCACGGAGAAGCTTAAAGGAATCTGACTCAAGATCGTATTCCCACACTCATGAGAGGGCAAGCCCTGGTTAGGGGCCAGTGTTTGGGTTTTTTAAAGTTTTCTTGGCGTGAGCCATTTTCAGTCTTTATTGAATGTGCCACAGTATTGTTTCTGTTTTATGTTTTGTTTTTTTGGCCACAAGGCATGTGGGATCTCAGCTCCCCAGTCAGGGATGGAACCGTCACCCCCTGCATCGGAAGGAAAGTCTTAAACATTGGACCACCAAGGAAGTTCCTCAGTATTTGGACTTGGTTCACTATCTCGCACCAACACACACACACCCTATATGCTTCTCAGTGTCCAGGCCTATACTCCACTGCGTTTGCGTTCGTGGCACTTACGCCTGCCCTGATATAGTCTCTGCTTTGTTCCCTGCTGCCTCCTGCAGTCAGCCCGGAGTATCATTCACGTGAATGAGAAATGGAGCGATCCAGGAGGAAGAGCAGAGAGGGCGGGTGTGTGCCATGGGGAGCGGGGAGCAAAGGAGCAGAGAACAGCTGACTTGCTTTCCTATCCTCTGCAGAGGCGTTGCGGTCGCCAAATTAAGTGGTCAGGCTAGAGCCACTTGGATCTGGTTCCAGTATGAGCTCAGCTGCTCATTAACATGTGACCTTGGTCAAACCTCTGATTGAGTCTAAGCCTTGCTTTTCTCATCTTCAAAATGGGGATAACATCATCCATGACACAGGCTTGTGGTGACGATTGAACGAGGTATTGCACAGAAATGCTTGGTGCACTGCCCAGGGGTGACCGAGTGCTCAATAAATGTTAGAACTGTCAGGACAATGGCTCTCAGGTCTTGTCTTCTGGGGTCGCAGACCTCTGAACATCCATCCCCAGACCACTGCACAATGTTTGAATCCAGTTTCAGGGGTCACAGTTCTCTGGAGGGCCCCCTGTGACCCTGGGGGTGGAAGCCTCCAGTCACCTGGAGTCCACCTGCTCCTGCTCCAGCCCTCAAGCTGACTCCAGGGGCAACCTCGCTGCTCGAAACAGCATGCTGGATGCTGTTCCCCATCGAGAGAGCCTGGCTCCGCCCAGTCTGCTCCTGGGCTGAAGGCGTCCCTCCTCCTGGACTTGCCCCACCCCCGCCCCGCCGCCCAGCACTGAGGCCACAGCCTTTAACAGCCCCCTTTTGCTGTCGGCTTTGGTGGAGCGGCTTTGTTTAAAATTCAAAAAATAAATTTTTTAGAGGGATATAGTTGATTTACAATGTTGTGTTAGTTTCAGCTGTACAGCAGAGTGAATCATTATACATATACGTATATTCACTCTGTTTTTAGATTCTTTTCTCATTTAGGCCCTTACAGAGTATTGAGTCGAGTTGCCCGTGCTGTAAACCAGGTCCTTGTTAGTGACCTGTTTTCTATATAATAGCGTATATTGTTGATTGTTGTGCTCAGTTGCCTTCGACTCTTGGCAACCATATGGACTGTGGCCCTCTAAGCTCCTCCATCCATGGGGTTTTCCCGGCAGGGATACTGGAGTGGGCTGCCATTTCCTCCTCCGGCCGCTCCTCCCAACCTCGGGATAGAGCCCGAGTCTCCTGTGTCTCCTGCATTGGCAGGCGGTTCTTACCACTTGTACCGTAGTTAGTGAGTATAGTCAACCCCAGGCTTTCAAGGTGAAGGGGCTTTAACGATCCTACAAAGACGGATCAGCACCAACTTGTTCCATAATAGGAGGGCAGCTCTGCCACCTGCCTTAGAACCTCAGCCTCTCTGAGCCCTGGTTCCTTCTTCTGCAAACGGGGGACGCTCAGCCTTGCCCCTGAAGGTTCAGTGAGATGCTGGCTGTCGACCCCTTTGCACGCAGCCGGGCACAGAGTAAGCACAAGGTCCGGTGTCCCTGCCAGTATAACCCGTGTCCTTGCCTGTGGGACAGACTCGAGGGTAGGAGGGGCGACAAGGAGGACTTCAGAAAGCCAGAACAAAGCATGCTTGGTTTTTCACCTTGGTAGACGAGTCCGTTCAGTGGCTTCATATATTACTTATTTCTTTTTGCAGGATGCTTTAAGGGACACAGAGGAGAGACTTTTAAGAACTACAGAGCTGAGATCGTCCTGCTGTTGGCTCTGGTTATTTTCTATGTAACACTCATCATTTTCACTTGCGTAAGTATCTTTTGCAAACATCTCTCATTATTAAAAGATCACCTGGGGCACCAATCTTAATGTGTTTTGTAGATGGTGCGAATCATTTAATAATAGCAAGGGACCTGTTCTCAGAACCCTGGCCTTACTGAGGTCCCCAGATAGTGAGACTCTCTACGGGAGGCTCCCAGCTTGTTCTCCATCTGGTGGTTCTGCATAGAGCCGTGCGTGGAGAAAGTGAATCAGGAGGTGAAGAAAGTTTGTGAAAGGTGAAAGGATCCTCTTAGGGCACCAGCAGGCCGGGACATCCCTCACTGTTCAGTGGTCAAGACTTCACCTTCTAGTGCTTGGGGTGCGAGTTCGATCCCTAGTCGGGGAACTGAGATTCCATGTGCCTTAGGGCCAAACAAACAAAAAATAAACAGCAGAAGTATTGTAACAAATTCAATAAAAACTTAAAATGGTCCACATCAAGAAAAAAGTCTTTAAAAAAGCACCAACAGGGCTTATAGATATGCTGGAAGAAAGTGGGACCTTGCCCGTCCAATACCGGGAGAGGTGCTCTTCTTCCCATAGGTGGATGAGCAAGTCTGTCCACTCCAGTAGTGGATTTGTCTCCTTCATCTGCCCGTGAACTCTTTTCTCTTAGAGCAGGGGTCCCCAGCCTCCAGGCCACGGATTGGTAGCTCTTGTTCAGTCAGGGGTGGCAGCAGATTAAAGTGCACGAAAAATGTAATGCTCTTGAATCATCCCCAAACCATCCCCCTCACCCCACCACCTCTGGTCCACGGTCCCTGGTGCCAAAAAGGTTGGGGACCGCTGTCTTAGAGATTCCCTCTAATAACTTTGGTACTTCCTCTACGTTTTAAGCATTAACCTTGAGAAGTCAGAGGTACGCAGGGCGTGGCCTGGGTGGAGGATGGCTGGCCTGTAACGTGGGTGTCCTTGACACGCCCTTGAGCTGTTGGGTGCAGACTCCAGCTGAGACTCCTCTCTGCCCCCCACGCCTCCTCGTGCATGGCTGCTCACCTGGAGTGACAGTGGTCGTTGGGGAGCAGGGCCAGCTCCAGTCCTGACCCACCAAGAAGTGATGGGTCTCGTATGCCTTAGCAGGAACAGGAAGTACTGTCCATTTGGGGACCAGGACATGGGTCACCCTGGAGCTATTCCAGGGCCGGTTCTTGTTGCTCACTGGGCCCTTCTGGTCACTTAGTGAACTCTCTGGCCCAACACTCATCTCTCTGGTTGCTATTTTAGACATGCATCCAGCATGAGTGAGCATGTGCCGTGTACAGGGCTTTATGTAAGCACTGAGGGGATGTAAAAAGGCTAAGACCTATGTCCTTCCTTCAAGAAACTTACAGCTTGGTCTTGAGAGTTATTTGCATGTGAGAAGATAATTGTTGTTTGGTTGCTCAGTTGTGCCCAACTCTTTAGCCACCCCATGGACTGTAACCCACCAGGTTCCTCTGTCCATGGGATTTCCCAGGCTAGAATACTGGAGTGGGTTGCTATTTTCCTTCTCCAGGGGATCTTCCCAACACAGGGATCGAACCTGGGTCTCCTGCGTTGGCAGGCAGATTCTTTACCATGGAGCCACCAGGAAAGCCCATAATTAGAATGACCTGGTGGTAAATTTTAAAAACGAGTGACTTTAGTGTTCTGTTGGCAAATGCCCGTTTCTATAGGCACTGACTTTCCATGCAGGAAATCCTAATGGTAGGGTCTGGAAATGACCGCAGTCTGTGACTCCTTGTTAAGGTTCAGAGATACCAGTGAAACAATGCCAGCCCACCACAGAGTGAGTGAGGTAGCCTGCCTCAAGAGGGCTCCCAGATGAGCTGCCCAGCCAGCTCCTAGTGAATGAAGTTTAAATCAAGGTGATGCATTTTTCCAATTATTCACTTCTCAACATCTCTCTTTTATTTGACTTTATTTTTCAGAAGTTTGCACGACAGCAGAGTATATTTCCAGACTTTTCTAAACCTGTCCTGGAACATGCTTTCCTCCCAGTCACCTCTCCAAATAAGCATCTGGAACCAGTGACTCTTCACAAGACAGAACTGGTGTGAGCAGGGTTTCTGCACCTTTTTTCTGAGGCCGAAGGCTCCGTGGTGTGCATCCATGTCACCCCGGACAGGAGAAGCATGAGCCCCACGTGAAGACAACATCCTTCCTGTGAAGCCCTTCGCTTGACCGAAGCATACCAGAGTGGATCCCACCCCACTGTCCGTGAGCAGGGCTTTGAGAATTCTGATGTGACCACCACGCATGGAGCCGCCTGCAGGGTGCTTTACAGTGTTGCTGCTTCATGACCTGCTTAGCGTTTTATTCAGCTATCTGGTCAACCTCTTGGACGGGGGTATTTTTTATTTTTTCCAGTCCTAGAAAAGCTGTGGCGAGATGCAGTTGGAAAAGGACCTTGGGAAATCCGAGTGCCCGGAGCTGGTCCTGTGTAGACTCTTGAGGACAGCTGTCCTCTTCCACATCTGGAGCACATCTCTGAATGTGCTGTGTTTTCTTGTCTGAGCCCAGATGTTTTGTGTCTGGGAGAAATCGACAGGCCAAGCTGTGAGACAGGGGGAAATATTTAGCAACTAATTTCCCGCCGTGAAGGCCCTTCCATTACCAAGGGGTAGGATGTGTACATAGAAATAGCAGGTCAGTGAACTGCCCCCAACTGGGCCTTTTGAATCTGGGAAAGACATCCATAAAGAGGCAAGAGCAGAGAGTGCCACATTTATTTTTATTAATTCATCTGTGTATTCTTGTCAAAAAAAGGATTTGTGGTGTTTCTCCTTTTGAAATCCGTATCTTCAGTTCAATGTCATTGTAACTGACAAGCAACGTGCTTATGGAGGGTGAGAAGAAGTCAGAGACTGCAGCAGTAGGGGAGAGAGCCATGTAGGGACCTGAGAGAAAATGCTGGAGCAATCGTGCAACCTGGGTGCTGGGGCCAGCTGTCCCCCTGCCTAGCTGTCTGATTCTGGACAAGATCCCATGGTTTCTGCTTTTTCTGTTGTAAACCAAGAGGTTGTCATATGTGTTGACTGAAAAAAAAAATGTATGTGAAAATGCTTTGAAAGAGTATAAAGCACTATCCAGATTCCAGACTTCTTTTGGTCATTTTCCTTATTACTCCAGTGGTGTTCTGGGCATGAGAAAATACTTTTCATTTTTCATGTTTTCCATCGTCCCAAACAAAGAAGGCAAGAAGGGACACTTTCCCATCATCTTATGTATGAATTCCTTTGGGGAAGTGAGGCCGGTTGAGTGGTCTGTTCTTGAAACAGCAGCCAAAAGTTAACTCCAAGACGTGGACACTCAGGAGTCACCAGCCATGGGGAGAAGAGCGTTCTCAACTGTTCCACTGATGGCAATTGGGTTTCTCTTATCAAACTTGGCCCTCTCCTCACTTACTTTCCAAAGAGAATATTGCCCACGCGATTATTAGAGAGTTAAAAGAATGCCAAGTTGACTGTTTTGGCCTCTGTCATAGTTTTCATGTGATTAAATGTGTGCATGTGAAGAGGGAGTGCTTTTCTCTTTTATATTTCAAACTACTCATAAGGTTTTGGGATGAGTGCTGGGAGGCCTGCAAACTAGTTTGAGAACCAGAACCCAAGGTGAAACTCTAGAGATGAAAGCTTGGCTGAGAACGTCCTCTGAGTGGGGGGGTGGGGTGGGATTTATGGCAGGTAGACCTCTTTGAGGAGAAGGCAATGGCACCCCACTCCAGTACTCCTGCCTGGAAAATCCCATGGAAGGAGGAGCCTGATAGGCTTCAATCCATGGGGTCGCTGAGGGTTGGACACGACTGAGCGACTTCACTTTCACTTTTCCCTTTCATGCATTGGAGAAGGCAATGGCAACCCACTCCAGTGTTCTTGCCTGGAGAATCCCAGGGATGGGGGAGCCTGGTGGGCTGCCGTCTACGGGGTCACACAGAGTCGGACACAACTGAAGTGACTTAGCAGCAGACCTCTTTGAAGCAGCAGCCTCTTCCTCCCAGAGATGCTCCTGAATCCACCCCTGAGTGGCCTTGCCACCAGGCAGTACACGATCAGCTGGACCACACCCATGACCACAGGTGGGAATGATGGGGAGGGTTTCTACTTCAGAAGGATGTGTAAAGCCAGGGGCTCAGTACCTGTGACTTGTGGAGTTTGACTCAAAATTCTCAAATCGTTCCATTACCCCCCAAATGGCAAGAACAATCTAGTGCAAGTGGTGGTAAAAGTTACAGAAGCGCTGTAGGTGAATCCACTTTGGAAAATGGCTCTTTGTGAAATGAATGCCCGTAAAATGCTTGTTAAAGCTA
Source organism: Bos indicus x Bos taurus (assembly GCF_003369695.1). Lineage (NCBI taxonomy): Eukaryota > Metazoa > Chordata > Mammalia > Artiodactyla > Bovidae > Bos > Bos indicus x Bos taurus. The sequence continues at coordinate 43,662,751 of NC_040098.1, read as the reverse complement.
TAGATTCCCTTTCAGTGGTATCAATTCCATCCTCAAATGCTTGACCAGAAATGCTAGGGAGACCACTGGTGTAATGAAGAGCTCAGCATTTTTAGCTGGTTTGACGTCCAGCTTCACCAGAGGTTTTACCACCTTGGGCAGGGGAGTCAGCTCTCTAAGCCGAAGCTGGCAGTTCTTTAGAATGTGAAATAAAAAGAGAATCTGCATATTATGTGTTGTGGATTAAATAAGATAACGTACCTAAGAGCCTAGCCTTGTTCAAATAGTACCATTAGAACAAGATTAACGTTAGAACAAGACAGGAGGAAAAAACAGCAGAGAAAGTGATGAGGACAGTGAATATTTGACAAAGTACTTTTGTTGAACAGAATTGGGGCTTCCCTGGTGGCTCAGAGGTAAAGAATATACCTGCCAATGTGGGATACACAGGTTCGATCCCTGGTCCTGGAAGATCCCACGTGCCGTGGAGCAGCTAAGCCTGTGCACCACAGCTCTGGAGCCTGTGCTCTGAAGCCCAGAAGCCGCAACTACGGAGCCCACATGCAGCAGCTACTGACACAAGCGTGCCCTCGAGCCTCTGCTCCACAAGAGAAGCCACTGCAAAGACAGGGCACTGCGGCTAGAGAGTAGCTCTCACTCGCTGCAACTCGAGAAAAGCCCAAGCAGCATCCAGCACAGCCAAAAACAGATAAAATCTTGAAACAAGAACAGAATTGACTTGGTGGGAGAGTCATGATGCTTTCAAAGAATTAATACAAGATGAGATTAGGTGCCTAATGATCATGAGATGTGTGTAGGAGAGAGGGAGAGAAGGATCAGGGTGGATAGGGTGGAATTTATCAAAGGGAGTGAGCTGGTTTTCCACTGATTGGAGCCCCTCAAGGTATTTCAGAGGAGGTAGATGATCCGGGACCATATTTATTCTCTGTCTTTACTGCCAGGAAGAGCTTTGTTTTCAGAGCCCTGCTTGCCTATGGAATTCGATCTATGGGTATAATCATTTCACCTCGGGATGTCCCAAGACACAAACACAGACGTGAATATTAGCTCCACATTCTCCCAAAAGAAGGCCTGTGGGTTTTGCTTTCATAATAACTCTTAGCAGATTTCATCATAGAAAATACTGTGCTGCACTCACAGAGCCCAACAGAGCCTGAGAAATTGCTACGGTTGCCACAGAGGAGATCACGCGGCAGCCTGTGGACACAGTCCATAGGCTCACATGTTCGACCCCACAGTACAGTTAAGAATAGGGGTCTCAGAATAATTCAGTCTGGTTCCCGGACTGGTTCCTCACTGGCAACTTTGCATTACTTGGATAATTGTTTAACACTCTATCTTCCCTATGTAAAATAGTCAGAGGCCTAAAAATCTTAGGGTAGATGCTGTTTGGGCTTCCCAGATGGCTCAGCAGTAAAGAATTTGCCTGCTGTGCAGGAGACTCAGGAGACATTGGTTGGGAAGATCCATTCCCATTGCCTGAGTTGAGAAGATCCCCTGGAGGAGGGCATGGCAACCCACTCCAGTATTGTTGCCTGGAAAACCCCATGGACAGAGGAAACTGGTGAGCTACAGTCCATGGGGTCACAAAGAGTCAGACACGACTGAGCGTGCACACATGCTTAATTCAACAGCAGTTGTCTTCCATAGTTTTTCGACTGATGGTTTGCCAGCCAGATTTGTCCTAACTGGTTCCTAAGATAAAATCAATCAGTTCTTTGGTCAGACACTGTATTAATTTTATTTATTATCTTTCCAAGACCAGATGTGTTTTTTTAATTTTCGCCTTTAAATTGCATAAGAAATTAAACTTCTACCCTGTGCCTTTTGTAGTGTCTCTCTGTGTGTGCTGAATGGGTGAAATTAAGCAAAAGCATCTTTGTTGAGCATGTACTCTGGCACTCTATGTAATACTCAGAAAAAGCAAGGTAGAGGCCTTTCTTTCAAGAATTTTATAATCTAGTAGAAGGAGAAATGGACTCAGAGCTATATGCAGAGATACTTGTTTTACTTAGCATTAGGGAATTATACAAAGAATAGTGGGGGCACAGAAAAGGACTGATGGTGTTCAATTCCTTCTGGAGCACCTTAAAAAGATTTATAGAGCTAATTGTGTTTGCTCTTGGCCTTGAAAGATAAGCAGGATTTTAAGTGGTAGTAACCATCAGGGTTGTGGAAATGGCAGAGGCACAATCTCTAAGGTAGAAAGGTACGGAACACACTTGAACAGAGGGTTGTATGAGGGTTTTTGTAGGTACAGGTCACCCACAGTCTAGGATAAGTAGGAAGAAGGTGATCATGAAAGATGGGCAAGTTGTCACAGAGGATTTGCACAGTGGGGCAGTATGGAATGATTCTGACTTGGGGAGCCATAGATTCATTTCTAGGACAGTAGCCAGGAAAGCAAAGTGAAGGATGAAATGAAAGAGCTGGGGGAAATGGGAAGAGGAAGACCATCCAGGAGGTCGATGGAAGTCCAAAGAAGCAGAGCATCAGCGGAAGAGAAAAGAGGAGGATGGAAACAAGCTGTTTCCTACACATTATAATCTCAATTTTCAGTCTTGTTGTTTTCTTTTACTGATCCTAGCTCTCTCTAACCCATCTATCTGATTTTTTTTTTTTGCTTAGTTCTCCTTTCCTCTTTTTATATTTTTAACTAATTTTGTTGAAGTGTAGATGCTTTACAATTTGTATTAGTTTCTATCGCACAGCAGAGTGAATCAGATATACACACATCCCTCTTTTTTGGATTTCCTCCCCTTTAGGTCAGCACAGAACATCAGGTAGAGCCCCTTGTGCCATACTGTAGTTTCTCATTAGTTACCTATTTCACGCACAGTATGAATAGTACGTGTATGTCAATCCCTCCTTTCTTTTAAAAGAATGGAATGGAAAGAAACAACCCCTTCCATCTTGTCCTCTACATAACCTGCAGAACTTTATCACCTTAGACCACAGGTAAGGCATCTATGTGTCCCAGCCACCTCGATGGCCAACGGGGCTCTGGTGCTCCTGCAATCATAGACGTTAGGATTAACCAGCTGGTTAAAGCTGGATTTAGCCATCCTTATTCGCAGGCCCGCCTCAAATTCCTTGTCCCCTCAGAATAATCCTGCTTTCCCCCTTCTATAATTTGACATCACGTTTAATCATTGGTTGGCTGACTTAGAAAACAAAGTGTATCATGTGTGTTCTTTTGGTTTATTCTTTTCTGTGATATGGCAAACACTTGCTTCCTTCATTGGTCCCATGGCTTTAGACTTTTGTCCTACGGATTATGTGTTGCACGATGGTCCCTTAGCGATTTTTAAAAATAAAATCTTCCAGCAGTTGATTAACCGATCCTGCTAACCCAGCACTAAGATAAACCAAAAGACACCTTGAAGGGACCTAGTGGGCTGTGCGTGGATACGGAGGGATGAGTATGAATACGTTTTACAGAAAAGGAAAATGGTGCCGTAAGTCATTGTTCATTGCCCCAGAGCTTGAGGAATGACACTCGAGCCCCATTCTGTCTTTCAGAGACAAGGCATTTCACTTGCAGACATCTTTTCTCGTTACCACTTCTTCATTTCATTCTCCCCACGGGATCCCAGGCAAGTGCACAGTTAGGCAACGAAGACAAGAAGGAAAACAGCCTCTAGGCGGGGTATGTTTGTTTCCATGGTTCCTGAGAAGTTCAGGCGAAGGAAGGAAGTGAAACTTGGGCACTGAAAGCAAATCTACTATTCTTTTCTCCTTTCGGTGTATAAACATGCACAGAATCCTTCGGGGCAAGGGAGACAGACTTCCCTGAGTGATTCGTTCAGATTTTGCCTGACAAGGAGATATCGCTTGATTCTTCTTTATAGGAGGGGCCATTTCTTCAAAATGACCTTTTTCCCTCCCTCTTTTCCAATGGAGTCTGTTTACAATCTGCTCTTGGAGATCTCAGGACTCAGCAGAGATAAGTAGGGAGACATTCAGATGGTGAAAACCTGCAAGACATCCCACCGAGTTGGAATGTTTTTCTCAAAGGAAAAAAAAAAAGTCTGCAAATGCGTATGTACTGGCCTATGCACCCTAAAGAGCCAGCTGAACAGCCCATAAACAGCTCCCATTCAGGAACAACAAAAGCCCATGCCAGAGGTCAAGGGACAGGGGGCTGAGAACTAATAATAATTTTGCACTTACACAGCAGTTTCCATCCGAAGACCTCAGAGTGCTTTGTAAACATTAATTAAATGGCCCGACAGCCCTGTGAGGTGGCTGTGTATCACTATTTCCAATTTGCAGGGAGTGGAGGGAGGAGAGGAGTGTGCATGGAGTGAAGTTGGAACCAGGCCATGCTACAGAGCACGTGGGTTGTGGACTCAGAAAAAAGCAGCGGGACGTTTTCCTCTGTGAATCTAAGGCTGTGGTCACGTGTCACGGTACCTGCTGAGCCAAGGAGATGGCCTGGCGACAGGGCTATCCAGGGCGACCTCTCAGGGGGCTCACCTCATGAATAAGAGAGCCACCGGCATGGGCTTGCGGGTGCCAGCGCGATCTCACCCACAAGCTCATGGTCATTATCACAGATGCATCCCTTCAGTGGGACCCAGGAGGCCAAGTCGCCTTCACCCAAGGTGCAGACTCTGATTGCTTGCAGATGTAGTCAAGACAGCCACTCGGAGAAGGGTTGTGATGGGTACGCAGCAGAAAATCTCATGATCAGTTACTAATGGCCTTGCGTTTGGAAAGGTAGCTGTGTGTCAAATTGCATCCCCTGAAAAAATACGTTGTTTTAAAAAAATTATTTTATTGAAGTGTAGTTGATTTACAGTGCTGTGTCAATTTCTACGTACATAAAAGTGAGTCAGTTATGTGTCCAGATATACATATACATTATTTTTCATATTCTTTTCATGGTTTATCACAGCAGATTGAATACAGTTCGCTGTGCTATACAGCAGGAACTTGTTGTTTATCCATTCTATATTTAACAGTTTGCATCTGCTAATCCCAAACCCCCAAACCGTCCCTTCTCTACCCCAGCTTCCCCCTTGGCAACCACGTCTGTTCTCTAAGTCTTTGAGTCTGTTTCTGTTTTGTAATAAGTTCATTGTGTCATCTTTTAGATCCCACATATAAGTGATATCGTATGGTATTTGTCTTTCTCTGTTCGACTTACTTCACTTAGGATGACATCCATGTTGCTGCAAATGGCATGATTTCATTCTCTCTGGAAAGGTCTCTTTTCCATTCTTCCTGGAAAGCCCTAACCCCAGTACCCACGCCTGTGACCTTATTTGGAATCAGGGTCTTTGTAGATTTAACAAGTGAAGATGAGGTCACGCTGGATTAGAATGGCTCTAACTCCGAAGACTGTGCCCTGAGACAAGGGCAACCTGGATGCAGACATAGAGAGAGTGCCCTGTGAAGATGGAGGCAGTAATTGGGGTGATGTATCTACAAGCCAAGGAATGACCAGGCCCACCAAAGCTAGAAAGAGGCCAGGACAGAGCTGTTCATAGAGCCTTGGCAGGGAGCACAGCCCCCGCTGACACCTTGGTTTTGAACTTTTGGCCTCAAGAATTGTGAAAGAATAAATTTCTGTTCTTCTAAGACATCCGGTTTGTGGTACTTCGTTACAACAGCCTTAGGAAATGAATACGATAGTCTACAATTTGGAAGTTTCCAAATGCGGGATCATTAAAATGGTTGTTTATTTAAAAACACATCCCACCATTGTAATAAATGAAGAAAGGTTTTCTGGAGAGATTAGGCTGTGACAGGGGAGCTGAGGGCAGGATGAGAACATCCTCCTGATGGTGACAGTGACATCGTTGTGGTCCCTGACACTGCACGCTGGCGGCTCTCAGCCACTTAGACGTGTCACCGGTGTGCCAGGCCGGTGGGAGCATGTTGAATTAGGATCATGGAAATTCTTTGATGCATCCCATGTTTTCATCCCTACAATGGTATATAGCAAGAAAATCAAGGAAGGCACATCCAGAAACCAGATCAAGTGCAGCTAAAGGCAAAAACAATCTACAAACAAATAAAAGGAAAAAAATAAGATACAAACACTGGGAAAATTAATCTGACATGGGTGAGGTTGCAGATATCTGGGGCAAGAGATTGCTGTATTTATCTTTAGTCTTGCCCTTTGCTGCTGCTGCTGCATTGCTAAGTCGTGTTCAACTGTTTTTGATCTTATGCGGCCGGTCAGACTCCTCTGTCCGTGAAATTTTCCAGGCAAGAATACTGGAAAGTGGGTTGGCGTTTCCTTCTTCAAGGGATCTTCCTGACCTAGGGGTCAAACCTGTGTCTCCTTCTTGGCAGATGGGTTCTTTACCACCGTGCCAACTAGGAAGTCTGCTCTTTGCTGGCTCCCTTTAAAAAAAGTGCAAATAGTCCTGGGAGGGGCAACACCTATAAAACAATACAATAATGAAGGGCTTTGGAGTCAGGCAGATGTGAATCAAAATCCAGGCTCTGTCATTCACAAGCTCTACAGTATTAGGAAAGTAGTTTGACCTTGAGGGGCCTTAACTTACTCATCTGCTTAGTGGGTGCATGGTGTTTTCATAGGTTTGCTGTGAGAATTCAATGAGTTAATAATTGTTTCAAAGCCCGCTATATAGTATGCATAGCATTACCAGTAGCATTTGTTTCTGCTCAATAAATACTCTTCCTTCCCGTGGACAGTGGATAAGGCAGAAAAGGCAAGGGGGAGAGGCGGCAGAAGAGGTTGCAGGAGGGGGCCTAGTTGAAAGATCCCGCATAACGGAGTCTGCCACTGGACTGTGGTTTGAGGAGAAGCTACCTCCTTCTCCACATGGCCTCGGGGTAACCCAGCTCCAAGTATTCTCCTTTTCTCCTCTTCCAGGGTCCCCCAGAGCCAAGGCAGTGACATGCTGCCCACATGGGGCTGCCGTGGGCAATGGAGCTGCTTCTTCATCTGCCTTTGCTCTCTGAGCAGAGCTGTATCTGGGGAACTGGAGACGGGGAGCCCCTGGAGGCAGCCCCAGCTCTCAGCAGACTCCTTTTTCACAGGCTGGGAGCGAAGCAGAGCACAGACAGGAAGACAGAGTTGTTCCTATCAGACTGGCGGAGAAGTCAGCAACCTCACTTTCTTTGACAGTGATCTTTGAGCCCCAGTTAAATGGGTCAGCTCCTATTTACTATTTACTCAAGCAGACACAATCTTTCCAAAATGATTGTCATCTTTTTTTTTTTTTTACTAACGTAAACAAGTATTGAGTATAACTTATTTCCTCAGGTTCCACATAATCGAAGGCATGAGTGACAGCCTTGATACAAATCTAAATATCCCACGTTGAGTTCCCCCACCAAATACGGCCGGGAACAAACACAGACCCAACCCCTGCGGGTCCTGAGTGGCCCTCCACCGCCCTTGGCCACCATCATGGTTTCCTCTTGGGGCGGCCACGCTGCTCTCACTCTGCCACCTGGTGGGCTGGCTTAGCAACTTCATCTCCTATACCCCTGGCTTTCATCACAGGAGACTGTTGCTTTGTTGCCGTTCCTGCTGCTATTGGGCTCACGAACATGGGAAAAACCGCTCTTGTCAATAAAAGCTCCCCAAGTAAGAAGTTAGCTACTTGAAACTTCTTTCAGTTCCTAGAATTGGGGCACTTTCTATCCCTACCCAAAGTGCTGCATTCAGAAACATTTTCCCCTCCACCATTAGCCAAACCCCCCAGCAGGGCCCTTGTTTAGTCGATGAGTCATGTCTGACTCTCTGTGACCCCATGGACTGCAGCACCCCAGGCTTCCCTGTCTGACTCTCTGTGACCCCATGGACTGCAGCACCCCAGGCTTCCCTGTCCCTCACTATCTCCCAGAGTTTCCTCAAATTAATGTCCATTGAGTCAGTGATGCCATCTGACCATCTCATCCTTTGTTGCCCCCTTCTCCTCCTGCCTTCAATCTTTCCCAGCATCAGGGTCTTTTTCCAACAAGTCAGCTCTTCAAGTCAGGTGGCCAAAGTATTGAAGCTGCAGCATCAGTCCTTCCAATGAATATTCAGGGTTGTTGACAAAGACCCTCTATTTGATGAAACTCTAATCAGCCTCCTCAGAGCCCTTGACTGGACTAGGGATAACCTTGGACTTCCTTCTCCATCCTTGCAGAATCCAGTTTGAGTAAGAGTCCTATGAAGTCAGTTTAGTGAAAACTCCCCAAAAGTGTCTGGCTACCCTCGATATCATGCTGATATCAGGCTGGCCTGCCTTAAGCAAGGGTTCTGTTGAGTCAGTCTTGCAAGAAGTCCCCTACCCATGATTACTCTCCTTAGTCATTTTCCAAGCATTGATCCACATCCTCCCCCTTCGATACGGATCCCCACTGTCCTTGTTAGAGTCAGAGTTTAGCCTGGTCTCTCTCCCCTACCACAAACCTCATCTTAGTAGCCTCACTGTCTCTGTGTGCATGTGCATACACCCTAACTCACTTCAGTCATGTCTGACTCTGTGCGACCCTATAGACTGCAGTCCACCAGGCTCCTCTGTCCATGGGATTCTTCCGACAAGAATACTGGAGTGGGTTGCCATGCTCTCCTCCAGGGGATCTTCCTGACCCAGGGATCAAACCTGCGTCTCTTGTGTCTCCTGCTTTGGCAGGAGGGTTCTTTACCACTAGCCCCACCTGGGAAGCTCCTTACCATCTCTAACGAGTGTCAAAAATAGTTTTTTCTTTGACACACTAGAGCTGTCCCTGCAGAAGTCATGCCGCGCTCACCCGGGCAACCCAGTTTGGGACAGACATCCTTTCTCATCTTTGAGATGCTTAATCTGAAAAAGGGCCTGACCCATCAGATTTAAAGTCTCCCGATAATCTCTCCCGAGAGGCCCACTGAAATTGGCAGTCATATAGCTTAGATTTGGGAGCACATTCGTCATTTCAAATCATCTTTCTCACTACTAGCCAATGAGTCCTGAAGCTTTGGCTTTGATAAAGAAGTCTATGTATTTTCTGCTCTGGCTCTTGGTCTCTCCCCTGATCACCCCAGCTAAAGGCAACGTTACATTCTTTGAGCTTGCATGGTCTGTTACAAATGTCCAGACGTTTCCTTCAGCCTCAGAGCCTGCATCTCCTTCCTGACCTTACAGGAGGGTTAGCTCAGGATCGCAACTGACTGGCTGTGGCCGGCTAGGCTTGCTTTTTTGGCTCTGTGGGACTAGATGGGAGCCCACCAAAAGAAGGAGAAGGCGAGATGTGCCTTCACTCTCTCTCTCCTCCCTGCCTAGCATCATGCCGCTGGGCAGGTGATGTGCTGAACTGGCTACGTTTTCCTCCTGAAAGTCCAACCCCATTGTTCCCAAGGCCAAATGCTCGGTAAAGAGAGGGCCAGGCTAAGCCTCCAACATGATGACAGGAAGTGAAGGTAGCCCTGAGATTCTGGGCATAAAAAAAGGACCAATTAAGAGATGAGAAGAAAAGAGATGGTATGTGGCGAGTCTCTGCTGGGAACAGACACGCAGGAGGAACGTGGATGGGATCTGCGCCCGGCACTTTCCACCATTAGCTCCTCCCATGTTATAGATTAGGTAACTGAACCTCAGAGAGATTAAATAATGTCCCCAGGTCCCGGAGCTCACGAGTGGAGCCAAGATTTGGACTCGGGTCTGCAGATCTGTTTGACTTCTACGCTCCAGCTCTTTCCAGGAAACCCTATTCCTCCCAGGGGAGGGGGTGTCTGGGCTCCTGGGGACGGGGCGCAGTCCTCACTCGTCTTCTACTGGAGAAGCCTGGCGGCCATCGGTCAGCCCCCGCTCTGCTCTTCGGATCTCGTTACCATTCCTGCACTTTCCAATAACATATTCGTAATCATCTCCGAGGTGACAGAAACGGCCCCAGCCCACCGCCATCTGGAAGGGCTTAGGGCTGCCATGACCCTTGGCACGGCCTCAGGGCTCAGCCGGCACTTGCTGTGAACCCTGGATGCCTGGAATCAGATCTGCAGGCCTGTCAGGGCACGAGCAAAGCGGCACCCCCTGGGAGGGTTCCCTGAGATGGAGCCACGCAGCCATGAGCTACGGCCGATCTGTGCACAGCCCATCTGGGGAGTGGATAACCCAGCCTGACAAGTGACCTTGACAGAATTACAGCAGTAATATTTTCAGTCGGTTGAGCTAGTCTTGGCCGATTTCTCTAGAGCATTAGGTGCAAAAAGAAGTCCGCGGTTCCACATCGCTCACGCTGGCGCCGGCCGCCTCCCCTCCGCTGTTTCTAGTATTCATCCAGTGGCTTGTACAAGCCTCGTCTTTCTCTTCCCCGGTGAGAGCGAGAGTCTCCAGGCCACCTTCGCATCCGCTGGATGTGCAGTGAAGCAGTGCGGACAAGGATCCTGCCCCCAGCCCGTCGAGCCAGGCTGGCACTGAATGACCTCCTGCACCAGCCAGCCTGTCCTCCGAGGACTGAAGTTGATTTTCCTTCGTTCTGTGTGTGAGCACAGCCCGAGGTACAGCTCTGTTACCACACCAGTCTCAGGTGTGCGTTTAAAGGTGAACAGTGACATTCTTGAAAAGATAAATGGGAAAAGTTCTTTAAGAACGCCCTCTGTCACCTCTGCTAGTGAACAGAATGCCTGCTTACATTTCCAAACAGTAGCTTTTAATTTCTCCATGCCAGTGTGTGTGTGTGTGTGTGTGTTTGTGTGTATGTGTGCATAGGGATGGGGGTGAGAGGTTTCTGAAGGTGTGAGAGAAAATGTTCAAAACTCCAAACTCCTGTCCATGTGGCCAAGTTGAGGTCTGATGTATGATTTAAGGAGGTGACCAAAAAATCAGTACTCAAAACGTTTTACTGTCATACATTAAAAAAAATCAAAATTAATGCAAAAAATCCACTGTGAGCAACATATCAAACTTTTAAATAAATAAACAGTTGACCTTCTTGGTTTTTCCCTTTGTCTCAGAGTTCAAGATGACTCAACACGACACTTTATAAACTTCTGATATGATGGTCATCATGGATTTTTACGTTAATTTTCAAAATACTGATGAGGATAATTATCTTGACGACTGAGTTGCCTCTGGTCCCTTTGAGTTTTGCACGCTGGAAGAACTGCCTCTCCCAGGTCTCAGCCCCCTTCAGGCCTGGCCCAAATCAGAGGTAGGGTTGTTTCTGAGACTAGCTGAAGGGCCTAGCTGGCATTTATATTCAGCCTCCAAACTGAGAATGAGTTGTTGAACTCTTCCTCTAGATGGTGACTGTTCGAGCCCAGAATAGCATTTGGATTTTGTCATTGACTTGGTCACAGCTAAAGTCATCCCAAGTGCCAAGCAAGAGTAAAGAAGAGGCTTTCTTGGAGGTAGTGTCTGTTCTGTATATACCAAGGGTGGTCCATGAACTGGCCAGGCCACGGGAGATCACAAGGAGACTCTTGGTAGATATTCAAGTTCAATTCTGCTGCTCAGTCACCTCACCAATGATGCTTGTAGAGGAACCTCAACCTCCACTCTCAAGTTGCCAGTTCATTGCTCAGTGGGGCACTCAGGCCCTTCCCCAATCCCCACCCCCAAATAATCATCACTGGTGTCCCTAGCAGCCACAAGGCTGTGTGGATATCACTTCAGTGACTGCCTTTTAAAGATATGGCCTGTTGCTTCAGGAAAAGCTGCTGCTGCTGCCCCTAAATCACTTCAGTCGTGTCCGACTCTGTGTGACCCCATAGACGGCAGCCCACCAGGCTCCCCCGTCCCTGGGATTCTCTAGGCAAGAACACTGGAGTGGGTTGCCATTTCCTTCTCCAACGCATGAAAGTGAAAAGTGAAAGGGAAGTCGCTAGCTATTTCATAATTGTAAAATTGACCTCTATTCTGCAGCTCTACTACACACTGGTGTATTTCCTGGCAAATCCATCTAACCCAAAATTAAATGACATTTCCTGGCGAGAGATGGGCAAGTGGTTGAAAATATCACAGCAAACGCTCCACTCAACTTGTAATATTCCTTTACATTCGATATCTCAGGGCTTTCCTGGGTCTCTTAGCTGGCAAGTTAAGGGAGGACATTATGGGCTCAGAGTCTGGCCATTTGAAATAAGAAGCCAGCAGGGAGAGGCTAATTGACTCTGGTTTTTAGTTTTACCTTTTCCAATGTCTCCTTCCCATCTTAAACCTGCCCTTCCTCCTCCTGTATGCTTTCTTTCAGGAGTTGACATCATCACCTATACCCAAGCACGAGGTCCCAATTTTACCTCCTTAGCCATCTAGATCCCACTGTGCTGCCAGAATGACCTGCCAGAATGTTGATGTGATCATGTCATTTTGTTCAGAACCCTTTGTAACAACTCCTCCTAGTCCCTCCTCCAGGGGATCTTTCCAACCCAGGGATCTAACACAGATCTCCAGCATTGCAGGCCGATTCTTGACCAGTTGAGCTACCAGGGAAGCCAAGTGGGTAGCCTATCCCTTCTCCAGCGGATCTCCCCAACCCAGACATTGAACCCACGTCTCCTGCATTGCAGGTGGATTCTTTACCAGCCAAGCTACTAGGGAAGCCCCCCGTAACAACTCCCCCTAGCCTAGAAGGTAAGGTTCATCGGGCCTGTTTTGGCTCTGCCCTTTTCACTCAGCTCATGGCTCACTGCTCTTCCCACTTGCAGCCCCGGCTCAGCCCTTGGGCCTTTGCACACCCTTCCCCCCGTCCCACTCTAGTTTCCTGCCTTAGCCTACTCGCACGGCTGCCAGCCTTCTTGGAATGAGCCAGGTGGCACTGGTGTTTCAGAGTTCTGCATGTGGACCTTTACTCATCGTCCTGATGTCAGTAGGGCACCACCCCTTTGTCTTCCCTCATACCTGATAGCTCTGATTCTAGAGCCTATCACGCTCATTTTGTCCCCCACATAAGACCCCTGCACCTCCTAGTGGATGGGGATGGGGACCAATTGCCTGGCCGGACCAACTGATGAAGCAGCCTGGGGGAATCTTGCCTCTTTCATGACTGGAAGCAATCAATTATCTTGTTTTCTTTTTCCTGCCTCCCTCCCATCTTTGATGAAACTCAGAGCTTCAACTTCCCGATTGGATTCTAGAGAACAGATCATTATTTATCACTGATATCCCTTTTCGGAGGCACTTAAGATACAGCTTTCTCAGGTTGGCTAACATCTTTGTCCTGACTTCATTTTACTTATCTATAAAATGATAAAAATGTTACATCATTTTCAATTCCATCAAAGCTGTCGAATGAGCTAATCTCTCAGGTGACTCCTAAACCAGGACTATCTTACGAGGAGTCAAGGAATTTCGATTTGTGGGCATGTTGTATAATTTCTCTTTCTCTCCTAGTTGACTGTGGTCAGACACATCGGCTCCATGGGAATCTGGCACATTAATGTATACTGTTTTTAGGTTAAAGGAAAGTTTGTTTATACATAACTTTTTATGATTCCCTGTCTTTGTGGACTTCTTGATTAATTGACTGACAATGATATTGTGGGTAGTACGTTGGATAAGAGTTTGGGAAAGAAAAGTTTCATGCTGGAGAGGAGCTGAAGGACCTAGAGAGGCGTGAGTGATGTCACCGCTGGCGGAGGGAGTAACCACATTACCTGTGTCCCCTTGCTGACTTGGCAGGTGATGGCGTAAGCTTCAGGGGTAGATGTTATTGGACCAATTAAAAAAAGTCCTTAAAAAAAGCCCAAGTTTTCATGATGCTTTCCAAGAGTGGGCCGTCATTTTTATTTGCGTACACACAAGTCACAGGAGTCTCAGATGCATTAGGACTCAATGGCTGTGACTGCTGTTGGGTGTATGGGGGATTGCCCTGGACTGCTGCTCTGGGAGTCACGTGCGGTCACTGCTGGCAACAGCCCGTCACCCGGGCAGTGCTTTCCTGCCATATGCCGGCTGGAGCGCGGGGCGGCAATGATGCTGGTAGGACACACGAGCGGCTGTGCCCCTCCACTGACGCCCCCGCCTGCCTTGGGGCTCATTTGCACGTTGGGGCTCGGACACCCTAAGGCATAGAGTTGCTCTTGGTTAGTTGTTACGACCGTGTGTGAGAAATGGCCAAGTCATTTCCTTTGGACCAGAAATGGAAAAATCTTTCAAACAGAGGATGAAGTTTGCTTTGGCATTTTGATAAGTCGTTAGCCTGAAAATGTGCACTTGGCTTTCTTGCTGCTAGGCTGGAGGAAAGGAATGGTAATGCTTCAGGGTCTTTACATTCTGCTGACCAAGACCAGCCTCCTGTCCCCCAGGCCCCCTAGAACCCGAGGTCTGGCCTTGTTTCTGACCAAACGCTCCTGGCCCATCTCCTTGCCGTGGAGGTGGGGTGGAGGGGTACAGAGGAGGAGGGTGGGGCCACCCCTGAGTCTCCATTCCCTGGCAGGAGTGTTTGGCTTTGCTGGATGTTACACGTGGTCTTTTCAGCGTCACTGCTTCCTGTGGCTACACCGGCTCCATCTTTTTGCCTCCCCGACTCCTCTATGTGACTTGGCTTCACTTCTGCCTCCTGGTACCCCCCAACCCCCCGACCCCTCATGGTCCATACCAGGAAGTTCAGCGTGGACACTGCTGTCATTTCTTACTAATGCCCGAGTCCCTTCTTGACAAGCTGGTGACCCTGAAGGATTTTGTCTGTTTTGTCCTTTTTTTTTTTTTTTAAATTACATGGCTCCCACATACACAGATGACCCAACTTCTGACGTGACTAAATTTCATCCCATATGGAAAGAAATGTACCAATCTTTGGACACTCAGAGCTGGGTCTGGAAGAAACTGATATCACTCATAATGTGTGGGTTACACAGATTTATGTGACAAGCTTCTCTGGCCAGCTACCGCCATGGAGGCCACAACTCCCAGTCCTTTCCAAACTGTAACCAAACTTATCTGCATCTCAGAGTGTCATGGACTTGAATGACGGCTGGTGCCAGAATGAGTCATGAGTTGGACTCTGCGTGAGCAGGGGAAGAAGGGGAGACAGGAAGGGCAGAGGGGGAGATGCAGAGGCCTGGTGGTGGAGGACTTGGGGGCCGACAGCTCGAGTGATGAAAAGGGAGAATTGTAAGGAAACAGAATTGATCTCTGGGACTTGGTGCTGGCATAGATCAGAGAGGAGGTGGGGAAGGACAGGGATTGGACACGCCTTCAGGTTCTGTGGGGTCCCGGTACAGAGTGTGCTGGTCACTTTGAGACTAGACTCTGCACCTCCGTTCCTTCTGCTGTTGACACCATGAAGACTGAATGGCCCACCTTCAGGGATGCACACGGGAACTTTTAGGAGCCTGTTTCCAAGTATGGAGTGGGGCAGCACTGTGAGATCATGAAGACCTGAGTTGTGTCCAGGGGTCCCTGAGATTCTTGTGGTAACTGGAGGTTGGATGTTAGAACTGTGTCAGTACAGGAGAAGGGGGGTTATTTGCCCGTGGAGCAGCATGAATAGAGCCTGGGTGAGTAATGCTCTAGGAAATGCAAATCAAATCCAGGCAGGCCATCCTCAGCAGCCAGGGATGTTGTATTGGCTGTACCTTTCGAACTGTGGCCTCCGAAACTCATGGAAAGTACTGCTCCGAGTCGTTGTTGCATAGTTGCTAAGCTGGGTCCAAGGCCTGGACTGTAGCCCGCCAGGCTCCTCTGTCCATGGGATTTCCCAGGCAAGAATACTGCAGTGGGCTGCCATTCCCTTCTCCAGGGGATCTTCCCCACCCAGGGATCGACCCCACGCCTCTTACATTGGCAGGCGGATTCTTTACCGCTGAGCCACCGTGGAAGCCCACACCACCAAGAATGAGCCCTAATTTAACTGCAGACTTTGGGTACTTATGATATGCTGATGGAAGTTCCAGGTTTGAAACAAATGGACCACTCTGATGGGCAATGTTTGTAGTAAGGGCTGAGCCCATGGGGCGTTTATGGGAGATTTCTGTACCTTCCCTCAATTTTACTGAGAGCCCAAAACTGTTCTAAATAAGTAAAATCTTAATAAAAAGAAAAAAAAAAGTGCTCTAGCAAGCAGGCCCTAGATCCCATATGACCAATAAAGAACAGACCTGGGCATTAAAACTTTAATACATAATATTTTTTCTTTCTTTTTTTTTCCCTTTTAAAATATCAGCTTACACGGTGGTTCAAATTGGTTTGAGATTATTTGAAGCTGTATGTGAACATGCAGTAGGGCCCCTCCTTCCAGATGTTGTAGCTGAGAGTTTGATTTTAATAATTCTAAATACAATATTTTATATGCAGTTCTACCATATCAAATCGTCTGTATTACACCAACCTGCCAAGATCTTTTTGAGACTGAGGTCTGATTTCCAATGTGTTATGTGTTATTCCCAGTTTTCTGGAATTTGATATTCATGCTATGCTTGTATTGACAAAAAGTGTTGAAAGATAAGGTGAGGAACAATTTTTGGTAAAATTCTGTTAGCGATCCCTTTCCAGCTTATCATCATTCCAGCCTTTGGAATAATTTTAATCAGATGGCTATGGATCACCTAAGCCAATATGCCAGGTACAGATTGTATTCCTCTTTAATGGCTAATGATCATACTGCCTAGGTCATGTCCTTACCAGCCTTCCTGTCTAAGCCACATCTCTTCTAAGGGAAATTCCTTCACTTAAACTCATACCTAGATAGCCTTGCTTTCTATCCCGTGGTTATCTTTGCTAGCTCATCCTGACTCAAAGCAGCAGTCTTACCACCTTTGGCCTCCTGTGGAAAGCTGGACCAATCATGTTCTCTAATTGCAAAATGTGAACTAAGGAAAATAAAAAGAACTTTATACTTTGTGATAAATCTAGCAGTGAAGAGAATAGCCTGAGGTTGAGTTGGGGCTGAGGCAAGCCAAAACTTGCCTCTCTTTGGAGAGAGAGAGGTGATGACAAGGTTTGGAAGCTTCTTAAGTATCTTAGGTCATTCTGAGAAGCTTAGGAAAGCTATGGACTCTCTCCCCTGAGAAATATATAAATTAACACTTGGACAGCACATTGCTCACGGTTTCAGGGTGTTTATGTGTGTGTGCTAAGGTGCTTCCATCATGTCCAACTCTTCGTGATCCCACAGTCTCTAGCCCGCCAGGCTCCTCTGTCCATGGGATTCTCCAGGCAAGAATACTGGAGTGGGTTGCCATTTCCTCCTCCGGGGGATCTTCCTGACCCAGGGATCGAACCCGCATCTCTTATGCCTCCTGTATTTGCAGGTGAGCTCTTCACCACTAGTGCCAGCTGGGAAGCCCAGGATTTTTACAGACCTTTTCAATCTTGTGGCAGTTAATCCCAGAAAAAAACAGTGATAAAATCTGGTTGGTATTGAGACAGTGAAGAGGATGTGCAGAAAAAATAAACAGGAGTGGAGAGACACAGAGGCCCTGGGATCTGCCTTGTTTGCTGGGGTCTCCAGGTCTGATTTCTAGGTCACCTGACCCTTCCATAAACTCTTGAGATTAATTGAGTGAGTCCCTGTTTCTCCAACTTAAAGTGCTTTATTTAAATAATCGGGTCATCATTCACACAGTCACGCAAGCTATAAACCCAAGTCGCATCTCAATCCCCAACCATCACTTTCCAAAGGCCTCGTGCTTCGTGTTTCTTACTGTGCTGGTAGCCCAGGGGCCAACTCAGCCATTCTCCATCATCTGTTTCCTAATATCTTTTCCTTCTTCTTTTTTGCCTGCGAGACATGTGGGATCTTAGTTCCCCAACAAACCAGGGATCAAACCAGCGCCATGGCAGTGGAAGCGCAGAGTCTTAACCACTGAACCACAGGGAAGTCCCTAATGATTTTTATGCCTCCAGCTCAGACTGTAAACCCAGGTATTCAGTCACCTACTGAACAACTCTACTTGGTCGTCCTATAGATATGGCAAATGCAGTAGTTTAAAAACACAGCTCATAGTTTTCTTGCCACCGAAAAAAGACAGAAAGCAAAAATGAAAACAAGGCATGCAAAATTCCTTGTTCTGGTCGGTGCCATCCATTCAGAGAAGCCTAAGGAGCGTCTCTGATACACTTCTCTCTCCCGGCCTCAATGGACTCAGTCATCCATCAGCTGGAAAATGAAACCCTGACCTGTCTCCATGTGTCTAATCTTGGCCACTCCAGCTTATCTTCCAGCTGTAGCCACGTGATCAGTCTCAGATACAATTCTATGACATTCACACTTAAAGTTCTCTGATGCTTCTTTGTAACCCGCACGCCCTGCAGGGCAGAGGGGCCTCCACGAAGTCTCCTGCTTCTGGTCCTTCTAGTCTGGTCTCCTGCCCCGCCCTGCACATCACCTCACGCTCCAGCCAGCTGACCTCCTTGCACTTCCCACCCAGGCTGTCCTATTTCCTGTCTCCAGACTCTGCTGGGGATTCCCTTCTCTAGCTGAAGTTTTTTTTATTTATTTTTTTTCCCATAGGCTCCTCTTTGGCTAAACTCCTTCTGGAGATCTGAAATAATAGGTATACAAACTACACAAAATTATGAACACTTTCATAAAGAAATGGAAGAGAATTGCACATCACACATTCCATGGCCAAACATCATAAAATTCCACTTAAAAATCTCTAACATATTGAACACACTCAAGGCTTACTGTCTAAGGCCCCCAGCTTTCCTCTTTTAATGGTCTCTTCATGACTCCTTTCTGCCCCAGTGACGCTTACTCTGCAGCCTCTCTGGCCACACTCACTTCACCTTTCTCTCTTATATTCATACTCAATCACTCTAGTTTCCTTTTTTAAAATAGAGACCAATATGGTTCTCATTTAGATTTTCCAAGGAGTATCCTTCAACCTAGCACTCCATCAACAGATGCAGTATTATTCTAGGAACTGGCCTTTATTGGAAAGCAGCTCAATCCCTGAGTTGGGAAGATCCCCTGAAATAGGAAATGCAACCCACTCCAGTATGCTTGCCTGGAGAATCCCATGGACAGAGGAGCCTGGCGGACTACAGTCCATGGGATCACAAAGAGTCAGACACGACTGAGCACATGTACACATCACCTTCATTGGAAAGCGGGGTGAATCTGAAATATGTGAATTTTAACTAATATGTGAATTCTCAAGGACATATACATTTTCAAATAACATTTTTTTCTGGTTTAAAAACTCATTTCTGCTCATTGAGAAAATATTAGAAATAATAAAGGAATATAAAAAGGGCTATAACAATCATCACATGCCTAACTGCACAGATGTAACGACCTCCTTCCTTCTCCCTCTTTCTCCTTGGTTTGGCTAGGATCCCCACCATAAACCGAAAGAAACTCTTCTAGGACCTCTTGGAAGGCTAAAATCAAGCCTACATTGCAAAAAAATAAATTCTGAAGAAAGTTGACTTTTTCTTTTCTTTTAATAAAAACAAGCTGTCGTAACCTGGAAACCCAGGTATTTCACTCTCTTAGGTATTCACTCTCTTAAAAAATGATTGATTGAGTTAATATTTGAATAAGTGGTTCATTCACATGGTTCAAAATTCTAGGACTATAAAAACTTAATGCGGTTTTTAACTATGTCTGCAAATTCTTTGCCATTTCTCCCATCAAAATATAGAGTCAAATTCCTCTCCCTTTGAATATAAACTTGCCTTAGAGACCCAATTCCTTGGGTATCCATCCAGAGATTTTTGTGCACTTGAAAAAATATATAAATATATATATTCTTTTCCCTTGTTTCTATGTGTTGTTTCATATTTTGATTGTTGTTCACCAATCAGTACATCTTTTATTCACAGTTGAATAATATTGTCTTGTCTGGGTACTTTCTAATGGACATTTTGGTGGTTTCCAATCTTTTGCTCTTACAATGATACAGCAAATAATCTTGTACATATATTACCTTGCATATATGTGGGTTTAACTGTAGGATAAAGGCCTGGAAATGGAACTGCTGTGTCAAAGGGTGGGCACATTTGTAATTTTAATAGACATTGCCATATTGACCTTCACAGTCTTCCAATTTATTCCTGCTCCAGTGATAAATTTTGTTTCCTTTATTTCCAACTTCACTAACCCAGTATGTTACTGGACTTTTGGATCTTTGTCAGTCTGAGCAGCAAAAAAAATTAGTATCTCAGTGCAGTTTTAATTTATATTTTTAAAATGAGTGATGCTGAACACATTTTATATTTTAAAGAGTTTTTAAAATATTTATTTGTCCATCCTATATCTACTTTTATATCCTTTGCCCATTAAATTTTTTTTTCCTTTGCTCATTTTTGAATGAAATGATGGTCTTTTAAGAAATTAATCTGAACATATGTATTAGGGGAAAAAAACCTTTGTTGTTTGTCTTTCTGACTTTGCAATTTTTACTACACGGAGAATTCGTATTTTATTTTTCCATGGTGAAATTTATTCAATGATGTTTTTTTCTTATGGCTTCTGAATCTTATGTCACACTTGGAAGAGTCTTCCCCATTCTAAAGTTACTAAATAATTCCCTGTATTTTCTTCTACCTCTTTGGGGTTTGAATCTTATACATTTGGAATTTATCTGGGTGTGGGGTGTAGACTGGGCTTCCCAGGCAGTGCAGTGGTGAAGAATCTGCCTGCCAATGCAGGAGACACAAGAGACATGAGTTCTATCCCTGGGTTGGAAAGATTCCCTGGAGTAGGAAATGGCAACTCACTGGAGTATTCTTGCCTGGAGAACTCCATGGACAGAGGAGCCTGATGGCTACTGTCCATGGGGTTGCAAAGAGTTGGATATGACTGAGTGACTAACACACATAACTCGTTCTTACTTTTTTGGTCAGAGGCAATTCATACCCTTTCTACTGAAAGACAGCCATGAGTGAGCCCTAGGAGGACTCTGACTAAGTGAGTGTGCTTAGTCATGTCCTACTCTTTGAGACCCCACAGACTGTAGCCTGCCAATTTCCTCTGTCCCTGGAATTCTCCAGGCAAGAATACAGGAGCAGGTTGCCATTTCCTTCTCCAGGGATCTTCCAGACCCAGGGATCAAACCCACATCCCCTGCATGGGCAGGCTGATTCTTTAACACTGAGACACCAAGGAAGCCCCAAGTCTCTAAAGGAGAGCAGTCTTTAAGATACCCTACTCTGTGGGTGGGGACTGGGTTGAACCATAGTTTCTAGTGGATTTCTTCTGGCTGATAACTTGTAAAAAGAAAGACTGAGCCTCCTCTACATTTGAGGAGCAGAGGTGTCTCAGAAATGATGACAAAAGTTAGAAGAAAGGTTCGGAGTTTCTTTGTCATGAGTGGATGAGCTGGTTAGGGCCCAGAAAAAAAAAAAAGGAATCTGGGGCCAAATAACCCCAGCAGCTGGTCTACATGGGACTCCAGAGTCAAAAATCACTGCTCATTGTGAAACTACAGACTTGATGTGAGGGGATGTGAGTGTGGATTGGGGAAGCAAGGGTTACAACCACCTCAGTCACATAGACCCTTCACCGATTTTGGTATTTTTTTTAATACTCACCAATATGACAGCTGTCTCAATACAATCTAGCAAAATTGTTTTCAATGAAGTTAAAGACAACTCAGTACTTCTAGAGCCATCTTAACAGAAAAAACTGAATGAAGTAATTTGGCCAACCCAATACTTTATTTTTTTTTTTTAGTAAGAACTTTTTCACTTTTTGATTTAATTTTTTTTTTTAACACCAAAAACATTTTGTGTTGAGGTGCAGCTGATTCACACCATTGCGCTAGTTTCTGATGAACAGTGAAGGGACTCATCCATGCATATGCATGTATCCATTCTCCTCCCAACCCTGCTCCCATCCAGGCTTGGCCGGCCCAATAGTTGAAAGCCTTCTCCACAAGGCTTTCCTTCTCAACCACCGTCTTTCTCAAATTCCTTCTTTTTGTTCAGAATCCTTCTGATTGCCCTAGTGGTTGGTCTGACCGCCCATGTTGCTGCAAACAGCCTTCAGGAACAGCCAGCCTGTGCAGCTGAGCTCTTGGAGAGGTTCTTGAGTAGGGGGGTTGTCTAGTTGCCTTCCCCTTGCCAGGAGAGATGCCAGTTTCCAGGGCATTTTCCTCCCACCACTGACTCTCTTGTTTGGCTTTGCACAGAGATGTTGTGACCTCTCATCTCATTGGCTTTTGACACTCTTTCCTCTTGACCCATTTTCTGAAGAAACTTTCCATGCCCTTGGCATGTTCCGTGGCTGAAAGCAACTTCTTGGCATTCCAGAATATCTCAACCCAGATGAGAATGTTTCATTCTAACACCAGGAGGAAGGATGAAAGCACATAATTTCCTACAAAATGGATTTGTAAGAAATAAAAGCCTGTTAACACAAGACCTACAGTCTCAAAATGGAGAAAGTAGAGAGCCTGAGAAAGCTCTCTGGAACCAAAGACCTCACTGTAGTTTTGTAAGATCTAAAAGAATCACTGTAAAGAGAAATAAGAATTGCCCCATTAGGGGAAAAGCTCGACGTAGAGAGCAGTTTTAAAATATGCCTTCATTCACACATACAAGTGCAAAACCACTTGGGTTCTTCTTCCTCCAGTTGCTTTCTATTTCATTCTAACTCAACAGCTGTAAATGGCTTTGGTAAATCACACTGGTACATTTCCATTAACATGAGCAAAATTTATGTCAACTGCATTGACAACAACTGTCAGCCTTGAAAGACCCCAATCTCCTCTTGCACAGAGAACACACCTCTGTATCACACCTACAGCTTCTCATATGTACCACCACCATTTGTCTATCTTGTTTCCATTTTGTTCTCCTCCTCTGGACTCAGAAATCTCCCAGGTCATCAATCAGCTTTAGTGTCAATGAGGTGTATTCTGACTCAGTACAGGCTGTCCCCATTATTCCCTTCTCTGGCTCAGCTGCCTTTTTATTCCAGTGAATGAGGTTTTCCTTGCAAAGCAGCTACATTTGTGTGCTGCAGAGATGGGAGATAAATTGGTTTTGAAACTGCACCATTCTGCACCACTTCAGGGTAATGTCCTTTATTCCATACACAGATTTTTTTTTCCTATTGTAACATATATGAGGGCTTTTAATTCCCACACATCAGAAATTATTATCTTTGCTTTTACAGGGTTTCTAGAGAGTCATGGTATATGGCCAGCCCTCAGGCTCACATTCTGTTCTGTAGACAGAGTGAGCCACCTCTACAGTCGATCCTGATAAGAACTCAGCTAGGGTTTCTCTTACTATTTGTGGTGAAGGGCTAGTGCTTTTTTATTTTCAAATATTAGACGGATACTTTTGTAAAATACAAAATCAGGCACTTGGATGCTGTGGTGATATCAAATTGCACATAAACGTTTCTAGGAGCTTGTTGTCACTGTCCATACTTAGCACAACTGGGTTGCCGTTGGGTCATGGACCAGCCCAGACCTGTGGACCACACTGTGGGTAGACACTGAGTTTGGGCCTGTTGGCCACACTGTTCTAAGACTCATCCTGCAAAAACGACCATGTGATGTAAGATGTGCTCTTCTCTGTTTCCTAGGGCAGACAGTTACAGACAGTGCAATGAGTATCATACAGCCATCAGCCATAAAAAGGAATGAAGTGCTGATAAATGGGACAGTATGGATCAACATTGAAAACATGCTCAGTGAAAGAAGGCAGAACGAAAGGTCAAGGATTGCGTGACTCCTTTTACGTTTGGAACAGGCAAGTCCACAGGGACAGAAAGTTTAGTGGTAGACGGGGATTGGGGAGGGGGTGGGTGAAGAAAGGGAAAAACTCAGAGATACAAAGCTTCTTTCTGGGGAGATGGCAGTGTTCTGGAATTGGGTGGTGGTGATATTTTCACAAGATTTTCATTACAATTGACCCGTGAACAATGCAGATTTAAACTGCACATTCCTACTTATATGTGGCTATTTTTCAATAGTAAATGCTACAGTGCCACTCGCTCCACATTTGGCTGAATCCTCAGATGAGGAGGACTGTGTATAAATTATGCATGGATTAACCCCCATGGTGTTCAAGTGTCAACTGTGTCCTGAAAACTAAGTTGTGTATTTTTAAAGGGTTAAAATGGTGACTTTTTTCATTCAAATTTTTTCTCAGTACAACTTTGTCTTTGAAGTAATGCAAAGTCTTAAAGGATTGTAAGCAAATTTGAGTATTCGGATACTCTGATTGCAGTAGGAGAATGAATTGCCAGGAAACGGGCAATCGGAGTGGCTCAGGTGAGGGGTCAGAGCCGTGAGCAGGTCCGTTTTAGCCACTGACACAGCAGGCACAGTGCCCAGGGCCCAGAGCACATCTTACTGGCCTGGGAAAATGTTTAAGTTTGGTTTATCTTCTAATCAGAATTTTAAAATGAATATAATAATGATGAACATAAAATAATGAACCCAGCTTGGTTTATATTTGTCTTTGTACCAACAAAGTCATAAAACATAATTTTTAATTTTTTCTTTTTATGCCGAAGGGGACCATGAAGGTAAAAAGGCCCAGAGTCCATTGAAATCGTATCATGGCTCTGGCCATAGGGCAGAGATGAAGTGACTTGGATGAGTTCAAGAGATATTTAGAAGACAAAAACTGATTGGTTGGTGATCGGCTGTAGGGATCACACAGCTGGGCAGATGGTGGTGTTGAGTGCTGAGATGGGAGGTTGTGTGAGAAGAGTTGTATTTGGGAGAATCATGAGAAGTTCAGTTTTTGGACGTGTTTACGCTGAAACAAGGAAGCCTGAAGTGCTACAGTTCTTGGGGTCACAAAGAGTTGGACACGACTTAGTGACTGAGCAGCGAACAACTCTGAAATGAATGAAATTTCATTTCATTTCCTGGGACCTGGACAGTGTGTGTCAGTTGCAGGTAGCAGAGTTTTATTTCTATGGCCTCTGTAATGGGATCGGGAAATGGCTTTATCAAATAGCTTCTTTTGAAGTGTACTCATTGCACTAGAATTTTCGTTATCTTATTTTAATTGGCGCAATTTGAGGTCTGGGAACTGTTTGGTGAGATTCAAAGAAGTACTGTTCTTTTGCTGAAATGTGTACTCTATCAGTTTCTTCCCCAGTAGCTCAGTTGGTCAAGAAACTGTCTGCAATGCTGGAGACTCAGGTTTGATCCCTGGGTCGGGAAGATCCCCTGGAGAAGGAAATGGCAACCCAATTCAGTCTTCTTGCCTGAAAAATCCCATGGGCAGAGGAGCCTGGTGGGCTACAGTCCATGGGGTCTCAAGAGTCAGACATAACTCCCTGACTAAACTCTCAGTACTGATTACATTTTATAAGATGTAGAAAACTCCCATTAATTTAAAAATTAAAAAAAACAAGCAAACTATTATTCACCCAGTCCCCTCTTTGCACATTTAGGCAGATAATACTATGAATGTTGGCATGTAAGCAACAAATTACATTAAACAAGCCATGCCATGTACATCTCTGTTACAAACACGTTAGGAAATGAAATTCAACAGCTGCCAAATGTACTAAGTGATCACATCAGAAGGAAGTGAATGTTGTTTTGAAGCTCGTCAAGAGAATCTACAACTGAAGTGGTAAAAAAATATGAAGATAATATGCATTTGGTGGTGACCTTAGAAACCTCTTAAATGTCTTTTGACCACATTTTCCTTTCAATTTTCATAAAAACCTTATTTCTTCAATTACATCCCATGATATGAAGCATTTTGTGTATTAGAGAGAAATTGATGTCTTTTGCTCTTATGAAAAAAGAGCTATGACATCCAACTTTGTCTTCTTGTAATAAAATAAAACCTGACCCAACACATCGTAATAAAAGAGCAGTTGAACCAAATCGGATGATCTGCCTCTGAGAAATACACGAGTCATCATTTTGATAATCTCTTTTTTCCTGAAACATCAACAGAAGTGGGGCTTTCGTACAATTAACTCTGTGCTAAGAATCTTTTATCTTGAAATTTCTTCCAGATAGCTATGAATTTTCGAGATCAACGAGAGCTGTAAAATTTGTGTACACAGAGATCTAACCATCTCTTTTCTTCCTTTTGACTCTGATGCCTGGGGTAATGGTCAGGCCAAAAACAATTAAGCAGAATGTAGGTCATTTCACCAGGTGATAAATTTACCCATTCCTTTGGGTCCTCACTCTGAAGTTTCCGAGGCTAACGATATGGCAGGTGCTATTTTGAGCTGAGATGAAAGGAAAGAATCTTCAAAGATCATGCCTGCACAGCGCACGTTTTAGAGCACGTGGCAGAGGGGCCTGCCGGAAAGGGTTCTTGGCTTCAAGAGAAGCCTGCTGTCCTAGAAGCAGCCAGGAAACTTCGAGGCTGCATCTGGCATCACGCTTCTTTCAGAAAGGGGGAAGAGAAAATGTGGAGTGGAAGAAACTGGCTGGAAGGGCTCAACTCTTTTGTGGGGTGCCCTGGGCTGGGAGTCAAGAGTTGAATTCCAGGCCTCATCAGACCACGGAAGAGCTGTGTGGATGTGGCAAGCACTTCACTTCTCTGAACTTCTGTTTCCTCTTCCGCAAATGAGGGCATAAGTTGATTTTTTCAAATCCATGAAAAGTCTTGATGGCCTAAGAATCTGTTAATTTATCTACTCCTTGGGCTTCTCTGGTGGCTCAGACAGTAAAGAATCTGTTTGCCAATGCGGGAGATGCAGGAAATGCAGATTTGATCCCTGGGTCGGGAAGATTCCCTGGAGAAAGGAATGCCATGGCAACCCACTCCAGTATTCTTGCCTGGAGAATCCCATGGACAGAGGAGCTTGGTGGGCTCTAGTCCATGGGGTCACAAAGAGTCAGACATGACTGAAGGGACTTAACATGCTCACACGTTAGCTTCATAAAATGCTAAGTAAAAGTACTTTTATTTTAAAAGGACTTTTAATTTATATTAGTAAACGTATGCAGCTGGATGATGGATGTTGCTGGCCCTCAGACTTGGAGCATCTTACGCTCCAAGTGGGTGATGGTGCGTAGAAAGCATTCTCAAGGAGGCAGTATCCATGGCGATGAAGCGCAAAAGCTTGGAAATGGAAGAACCTGGATGCATACTTGGTTTCTGCCACTTCATAGATCTGCAGTGAAAGCCAGTTACTTTGTCTCTCCAGGCTTCAGTTTTCTCATTTTTAAAATGAAGGTTAAAATGGTACTTCCCTCTAGAATGCTTATGAAGGAAAAAAAAAAGTACTTAATGCATACAAACTGGGAAACAAAGTGCCCAGCACGAAATCTGCATTGAATATCTTCTCGTTATTATTAATAATTAGTCTCTATGTGGATTATTTCTGCCTGTAAGTGTGACACGTGACGATCAAACAGCCAAATTTGTGAGTTCAAAACCATACCCAGGAACATCTGCTTTTGCGGAAGAGCTGGGCATGAGGACGGAGCCCTAATTCTCACGTATTCCAGAAGTCTGGAGCACCTGCTCTTCTGTTTTCATGGCTTGGCATCTTCTAGCAAGCTCTCTGGCAAGCACTGCCCCATTTTATAGTAGAGGATTAAATTACCTTTCCATCCACTACAGGGCCAGAGCATGCTCTGGGGCCTTGGGCATGATTAAATATGGAAAATCTAGGACTGGAGGGACATTTTTTATTTTTCTCTCTTACCTGTGAGAAGGCACAGCAGGAGTCTCGGGGGTCTCTTCTTTTCCAGTGTGGTTTCAGACCATGGAATAATGGTGGTACAGTGACTTCTGGATGAGACCATGAGCCCCAGAATTATTTAGATTCCAAGTCGATGTGTCGTGAGTATGTGGCGGACACAGAGGCCACCCAGCTCCAGCCTCCACCTCCTGCTGCTGCCATGGTGACCGCAGACATGAAACATCTGTACTTGGTTTCTAACTCCCCTTCTGCCTAGAGATGAATCATGAAACAGTTTGAGTTTGTAGACAAGCCCAAGTCCATCTATTGGGAGCATTCTAGGAAAGCTTTACAAGAGAAACTGATGCAATCGGCACCACCATTTCCTTACTCTTTCTCTCTTAAACCCAAATTCGATGGCTGGAGTCTCAGCAACCACGTTGTGACTGTGAGGCTGAACACTGGAAATGACAAAGGAGACACTAGAAAGAGCATGATTGAACTCCTATACCAGCATTGGATAGCCTGTCTTCAGACTTCCTGTGTGAGAACTACAAACTCCCCTTGCCCTTTCTTTTTTTTTAATTTTTAAAATTTTATTTATTTGGCTGTGCCAGGTCTTAGCTCTGGCCTGCAGTCTCTTAGTTATGGTGCCTCGCTTTTTTAAAAAAAGCCAGTACTTACTGGAGTTTCTGTTATTTTGTGAATGGCACAGGGTCTAAACACATAGACTAATTCTGAAACCCCAAATCCTTACATCTGTTGGATAAGCTTATTTCCGCACGGTCTCCTGACTTCTTTTTCCCCTTCTCTTCTGCCCCAAACAGCTTCACATTCAGATTATCTTGGCACTTCTTCATCCCTCAAGGTGTCCTGTGCCGTGAGGACAATTCGTTTCCTGCAGGCACTAGGGGAAGCGTGCCTGGGGGGCAGCCTCAACCTTGCGTTTCAGTCTGGGTAAGAGTCTGCTCCTTCCAATTGGGAGGCCTTGCACGGGTCACTGAGGCTTTCTTGACCCCAGGCGCCTTCCCCCAAACACTGGCAGTTAAACAGGATATTCCTCCAGTTCCTCTCAGCTCTGACATTCCATGACTCCAAGTGCCCTCCAAGAGTTATGCTTTTCCTTAAATGTTTAAAGAAACGGCATCAAGAACACTGGCTTTTCACTTAATGACAAGTGAAGTTCTCTCCTTACCTCATACCATTCACAAAAATACATTTGACATAATTTTTTAAAATTATAATTTGAAGAGGACTTCCCTGATGGTTCAGAGGTTAAGACTCTGATGCAGGGGGTATGGGTTTGATCCCTGGTTGGGGAATTAAGATTCTTTATGCTGTGCAGTGCTGCCCAAAATAACTAACTAAACAAACAAACTTAAGAAAAGAAAAAATGCAGGTTAAATTCTAAAAAATTATGATTCATATTAAATAGAAATATGAAAGAGTTTGTTCTTATTTTGTGGGTGAGGGAGGCCTCCAGAAAAAGGCATAGGTCAACATCCCAACTACAAAGGTCAACATCCACAAATCTAACAGCATCCAAATTAAAACCTCTGTGTTATGGGACATAATGTGTAGACTGGCGGATGGTATTTGCGTGTATGGAATAGGCAGAGATTGTATCTGAAGTATGTGAATGTGTTAATATGTACAAATCCATTTATATTGTAGAGCTTACCTCATCGATGCATTCCTTCAGTGATCACAGTTTGGCCCTTCATATTTCTCAAAGTCTGAAAGCGGTTATAATTCTATCAAGGCTGGAAATCGACGTTTTCTCAGGTTAACAAAACCTCAGTTTCCTTAAGTGTAGAAAAGTGGGTAAAATATATGTCAGTTCTCAAAAGAGGAAATAAACACAGCTAGTAAGCATCTGTGGAGAAGGAAATGGTAAGCCACTCCAGTATTCTTGTCTGGGAAATCCCATGGACAGAGGAAGCTAGGGAGCTATAGTCCATGGAGTCACAAAGAGTCAGACACAAGTTAGCGACTGAACAACAACGGCAGCAAGCATATGAAATATGCTCCAGTCATTCCTATCCAGGAAACCTGAGGTCAAAACTAGCATCACACGAACATAATCTGGTGGTGAATTTAAAGAGAAATGAGAATAAACACCATGCAACTTGTATTGGTTGTATCGTCACCTTGGAGGGGCGATTTGTTAGTATCTAAAAATTAAAATCTTCCTATGCATCTTTTTCTATAGCACTTTGCTTTTTCTATGACCCCAAATGCATGGATTTAGATGAACAATAGTCTTGGCCTGTGACTCATTTTCAGATTTGGTTCCAAGTACATCCTCATTCATTTATTCACGTTTACCAGGTGCCTTGAACTCCTCAAGCAGTCTAAAACCAGGACCTTGGCAAAGACTTTTACTTCATCATCACCCCCAGGATAGCACATCTCCTTTTTCGGCCCAAGGAAAGAATATCCATACTCCTGTTCCCAATTTTGTTCTCTCCAAGTTTATAGAGTTTCACCTCACCTCTATGGATTGCAAAAAGATAATGTTTTAAAATTTTCATGTTCTAAAACTTTATATAAAAAGGCACAAAATATTTTTAAGAGGATAAAAAGAAAAGAAAGAGCCTTTTCCAGGAAGTATTAACTCACAACCAAGACCAGGTCAAGTCTGAAGAGAATCTGGTTTCATAGCTACATATTTAAAGAATTGTTCTCATTTAAAAATTATTTTCCAAATATTTTAGGAACCCACTGTGGGAGACTTTTAAATTAGTGGAAAAGAATGGAACTCATGCCTCAGTGAAATTTTTATTAATTGAGAATTACTGTTGAGAATTTGGAAGAGCTTGTGTGAGATTTCAAATGGAAGAAAATTTTGAAACATTCACAAGAGTTCCATTAGAAAGTTTGAAAAGGTTTGAAAAGATGTGTTAAAAATAATTCAGAAAAAAAAATTAGGGGAAAGGGAGAGAGAATAATTAGGAGAGAAGGAAGCTTTTTATGTGGTGTGGTGATGAAACAAGCTGGTGATTAACCTGGCAGGTAGAGAGAAGACCCGCAGATGGTAATTGGGGTTGTGAGTGCTCAGGATGGTAATTCTTTCCCTTCTTCCATTCTTCTGAGGAAATAAATGCTTTATTGAAGTGGTTTCCATGAAAATCTTTACAATTTCTTGGAAGAGCTGTTGATTCAAGAGGCTTTTGTGACTACAGACAGTTTTAAAATAATTTCCGGAGGAAAGACGTTTTTAAAGAATTAATGCCAGTTTGGTTATTTGTGTGGAAATAGGTGTTTAGCATCCCCACAGGGCATTCTGTAGCTTTAATGGCAGTGTCACGTCTTGGCCCATCGGAGGGCTGAGTTGCATCATCACAAAATAGGAACCATCTCCCTTCCAGATTGAACATCACAATGTAATTCTAGTAAGGCTACAAAAGATATAATACTGTGTGTCAGGGCTTAATAGTAAGGAGGGGGGGGGAGCAAGGAAAGTCAAGCTCAATGTCCTATACTTAACATCCTAAAGGACTTGTATTTGAAGAGAGACAGACTTATTTTGGGCTTTCCAGGTGGCTCAGACGATAGAGAGTCCACCTGCCAAAAGGGAAGACTTGGGTTCGATCCCTGGGTTGGGAAGATCCATTGGAGGAGGGCGTGGCAACCCACTCCACTATTCTTGCCTGGAGAATCCATGGATAGAGGAGTCTGGCAGGCTACAGTCCATGGGTCACATAAAGTCGGACACGACTGAGCAACTAACACTTTAGACTTGTTTTACTAATAGTTCACTGGAAAATGCTTCAAGTCTAACAACTCTGTGCTTCAGCCGCCTTCATCAGGAGAGAATCAGCACTCATGTTAATGAAGAACATAAAGTATTTTCCATACAGGACCTTTTAGAGTGAATATACAGTATGTATAGAATAGACCAAACACATCTGGGAAAGAGTAACATAAACCATTAAAGGACTGGATTTATGTGGTTTCATTAGCATTAGATATGTTAATAAATAATTGTAATATCACAAGATCATTGAATTAAGTCGAGTATTTTCACTGAGGAGACAGAAAGTGGATTATCATGAATTTGATTACAAATGCTACCTGAATTATGGGCACTTGGCTTACCTTTTTAGGAGCCTTATCCTAATGTCTTTTTTAAAAAAATGTGTTTATTTATTTTTGGCTGTGCTGGGTCTTGGTTGCTGTGGACGGGGCCTGCTCTCTAGTTGCGGTGTGCTGGCTTCTCACTAAAGTGGCTTCTCTTGTTGCAGAGCATGGGTTCTAGGGCATCCGGCTTCAGTTGTTGCCCCAGGCTCTGGGGCACAGGGCACAGGGGCTTAGTTGTTCTATATCAGGTGGGATCTTCCCGGATCAGAGATCGAATCCGTGTCTTCTTCATTGGCAGGCAAATTCTTTACCACTGAGCCACCAGGGAGCCCCTAATTTCCCTTTATAAAAAAAAGCAACTATGTGGTTATTCAGCTTTTCTTTTAATATTAAGTGCACACTGTCAGATTCTTTTAGGATTAAAAGCCATGGGTAGATGCCTCTCCTTTTCTTCTTTTTTAAACAATTATAGTTCCTATAGAATGTTATATAATCGATGCCTTTCTTTTTTGTATCAGACTTCCCTCTCTTAATTCTTTAAAGAAAAAGTGAAAGTGAGTCACTCGGTCATGTCCAACTTTTTGCGACCCCATGAACTGTAGCCCAGTAGGCTCCTCTGTCTGTGGAATTTTTCAAGCAAGAATACTGGAGTGGGTTGCCATTTCCTACTCCATAATTCTTTAAGGGGCATAATATTCTTGTGTAATATCATGCCCACTTGGAGAGTGATGAATCGGGTGTCACTTTGAAGCACTCACAATGTATCATGTTAGTAGTTTGCATTAAGTTGCCAGTTAATTAAATAACCTCTGTCTTTTACTGCAAAAATCTTGAGCTTTATTAAGTTAGAAAATTTACAACCAATAGCATAATCAATAAAACATTAACAAACATGTCGCCCTGACAAACCTTTCGTATTGATTTTCACATTCTTATAAAGCCTGCCCGTAGCCTGAAATGAAACCACCACCACTGGAATGGGTGTAACAACATTAGCCAAAGAAACCATTCCACGGGGCAGTCGTGAAGCTTTTCAAATTGCTGTTGGTTCTAATTATTTGCAAGTCCCCACTCATAGATGCTTTGGGACGGCTTCACGACTGAATGAATTTTAACTCCAGGGCTCACCAGTGAAAGAACTCGT
Source organism: Bos indicus x Bos taurus (assembly GCF_003369695.1). Lineage (NCBI taxonomy): Eukaryota > Metazoa > Chordata > Mammalia > Artiodactyla > Bovidae > Bos > Bos indicus x Bos taurus. Next base: position 43,630,107 of record NC_040098.1, on the reverse strand, counting down.
AGCAGAGATGACATTCGAATCTTGAAGGTGACTGCAGACCGAAGGAAGAACTCAAGCAATTTTCTTGCCAAGGCGAATGGCAACTTCAGGTTTGCTTTAGTTGTCTGAATTTTTCAGGAACCTATCATTATTCTTAGTCTGAAATATCCAGATGACAGCTTTCTTTCTCTATGTGCGCGTGGGGAGAAGGCTGTTTTATGGGCTAGGTGTCAGGGAGTTGGGTCTGAATAGACACTAGATTTGGGTGATGACTAAGTTGCTTCTCTTGCATGGTCTCCACGCCAGCCAGCAGGAGCCACAAACGTATTCCCAGATCTGAGCAAAGGAAGTCTGTATCATGCTGTGAAAAAGGGACTTGAAACCTGGATTCACAATTCTGAGAGTGGAAGTTGCCTGAGTTGGCTTAGGAAAGGATTCTGTCCTGTGGCTCTCCTGTATGGTATTTCAAGTAAATGGGAGGAGAAGGACCCTCAGGTCGGGGAGGCAGCCAGTGGGTGATTAGGTGCCTCCCATGTATGCATGAGAAGCTATATTGTAAGTTTGTCTCATTAGTGCTGATTCTATAGATGCATTCCACCCTGGCAAGTAGCGGAAATGATGTACCCACCAAGCTATTTAATTTCCCATTAGGAGAAAACCCCCTTGGGAGGAGGGGAAAGAACTCATGTAGAAAAATGTGTGTATTTTGTCAGATGAATTTTACAGTTGAATTCTAAAGTGCAACTCTACTCTCTCAAAGTCACAAACATTTATTCATTCATTTATTCATTCAATAAATCATGTGCTGCACTTCAACCACAGGCCAAATCCAGCCTTACATTTTTTTTTTTTTAAATTGCCATTTAGGTGTTCGACAATGTTGTGTTAGTTTGTGCGGTACAGTGAAGTGAATCAAATAAATAAATATATATATATATGTATGTATGTATTTCTCCGCTTTGTCACCACAGAGTATTGAACAGAGTTCCTTGTGCTATACAGTAGGTTCTCACTGGTTATCTATTTTACACATTTTATACATAGTAGCCAATAGATGTCAATTCCAATCTCCCAATTCATCCCACCCCTCTTCCCTCCTTGGTATCCATATGTTTGTGTTCCTATTTCTGCTTTTCCTGCCTTGCAATAGGTTCATCTGTACCATTTTTCTAGATTCCACAATCCATTTGAACACCTTCAACAGTTACAGGGAAATATTGTTATCTCAGCTTCTTGAAGCCCATGACTATATAGCCCACCACTCCTCCATGGAATTCTCCAGGCAAGAATGTGAGAGTGGGTAGCCACTCCCTTCTCCAGGGGATCTTCCCAACCTGGGGATCGAACCTGGGTCTCCTGCACTGCAGGCAGATTCTTTGCCATCTGAGCCACCATCTGACCTTTTGAAGCCCAGGTCAGGAATCTGGAGGTGATGATTAGCAACCTGCTCAGCTGATCTGGAGAAGCAGTGCTGGAGGCCCACTCCATCCTAACCGCTTGACCGCTAGGGAATTTCCTGGTTGCCTTTTATTAAAACTCCCTCCTGTGGCCCTTGGAGGGCTGGCCTGCGAACATAACTGTCCTACACCCCCAGTCGGCATCCTTCCCATGTCCTGTGGGCAGTAGTCATTTGTTATAGATGAGTGTAAAGAGACTATTGGAAGAAAAAAAACAAAACGGAGCTCTGTGGCGTAAAATGACTCAGTGGGCTCCCTTTTGTGTAAGCGTCAGTCTAGAGGGGATTCCCTTTAGGGCTTCACGCTACTTTCCTCAACCTCTCTCCCCATTTCCAGTGGTAACTGTGGTGAACAGAAATGCTGAGCCCAGGAACAGCAATGGATTTTTGAAATGGCTATCTTTAGTAATAGTAATAATTCCTGGTTGGGAAATTAGAAATCAAGGGACTTCGATCCAAACAAGAGCCTTTAGAGAAAATTCTGAAACACAAGTTTCCCAGAGATTAGAAAGGAGACAGAAACTTCAATGTGTCACTTGTTATTCAAAGTTGGATTATATTTTCAGCTTAGCCTTGGGATGAATGGTTCTTACCCCACCTGCCCACCGTGGCAGAGATATCTCTGTGGCCCAGATTTATTATCTGGAAATGTGACTTTATTTGAAATTAGGGGCTTTGCAGATGTAACTAAATCAAGGATCTGAATGGTATCATCCTAGATTACCCAGGCCTGCCCTAAACCCAACCATGGGTGTCTTTATAAGAGACAGAAGCAGAGAGAAGACCCTGTGAATACAGAGACAGACTGGAAAGATGCAGACACAAGCCAAGGAACACACGGAGCCACCAGAAGCTGTAAGAGGCGAGGATGGAATCTCCTGTAGAGACTTCAGAGGGAGCAGGGCTCGCTGATGCTGTGATCTGGGACTTCCGGCCTCCAGGGGTGTGAAAGACTGCATTTCTCTCGTTTTAAACCACCCGTCTGGTAATAGTTTGTTTCATTAGAGCTCAATCATTCAGTTGTGTCCGCCTCTCTGTGGCCCCGTGGACTGTAGCCCACCAGGCTCCTCTGTCCATGAGATTCTCCAGGCAAGAATACTGGAGTGGGTTGCCATTTCCTTCTCCTGGGAATCTTCCCGACCCAGGGGTCAAACTCGTGTCTCTGGCATCTCTTGCATTGGCAGGCAGATTCTTTACCACTAGTGCCACCTGGGAAGCCCCTGTTTCAATAGCCCTGGTACTGAAAAATGGCTACATTTGCTTAGTCACTTAGTCTCTGAACCACCCCAGAATCAGGTACTATTATTATTATAACCCATCTTATAAATAAGGATCCTGAGGCTCAAGGACACTAAGTCCTTGGCCTTCGACCTGACCGACTAGGCCCACAGTCTACGTATTGATACCTCATCATTGCATCAGGGTCCCCAAACAGACACAGGTTCCTGAGACTTGAGACCAAATGCTGCTTTCTGTAGGCTCCTCTAGTTTCTACTTCAATCCATTTTTTCAAGTGTTAAATGTGGAAAACTTGGACAACGCAGAAAAAAAGCAAAAAAGCATTGAAAATGTCCACAGTTCTACCTCCCAAAGGGACCCAGTGTTTACATAGAATTCACACACACCCAGACCACACACCCACACATAATATTTCACTTGAAAGCAATGTGTGTTAGCATTCGTCATGATTCCCAGATTTCCTAGTAAAATTTCAAAAACAACACATAGGATTACCATACCAACTGTTTATTTTGCTAACTAAGGCCACCGAAACAGCAGCAAAACAACAAACAAAGCCTACCATCCAAAAATCACCAGCATCATACAAAACAAAGGAAGTTTAACCCCACAAAAGCAAGATTATAATCTCAGAATAAAGAGTATTACTATTAATTAAATATATTTAACTTTGCGAAAAACTCAACATATTGCCCATTTTCCACACAATGCCACGGACCAGAGGAAACTCAATTGCCAACAAAGAGCAGTCTGTCATCCAGACCAGTGCATCTCAAACTTTAAAGTGAATTCTGAACATTTAAGTCTTCTTTGTGGCTCAGACAGTAAAGAATCTGCCTGCAGTGAAGGAGACCTAGGTTGGGAAGATCCCCTGGAGGAGGGCGTGGCAACCCACTCCAATATTCTTGCCTGGAGAATCCCCATGGACAGAGGAGCCTGGAGGGCTACAGTCCATCGGCTTGAAAAGAGTCAGACATGACTGAGTGACTAAGCACAGCACACACGGCTTCTTTAAAATGCAGATTTTGATTGAATAGGTCTGAACAGGGCCTGAGATCTGATATTTTTACATGCCCCTAGGAACTTCACTGTAACTCATAAGGTAAAGAAGTAAAGAATCTGCTTGCAATGCTGGAGACCTGGGTTCGATTCCTAGGTCAGGAAGATCCTCTGGAGAAGGGAATGACAACCAACTCCAGTTTTCTTGCCTGGAGAGCCCCCGTGGACAGAGGAGCCTGGTGGGCTACACAGTCCATGGGGTCAAAAAGAGTCGGATACGACTGAGTGACTAAGCACACACACAGGGAATGCTGATACTGCTGATCCAGGGACCATCTCTCTCTCTCTTTTTAAATCCAGTGTTTATTTTTTAATGAATTTTATTTATTTTTTTAAAATATTTATTTATTTATTTTTGGCTGCACTGGGCCTTCGTTGCTGTGTGAGGGCTTTCTCTATGGGGGCTGCTCACTGCAGTGTGCAGGCTTCTCAATGCGATGGCTTCTCTTGTTGCAGAGCACAGACTCTAGGCACGTGGGTTTCAATAACTGCAGCTCACAGGCTCTAGAGAGGGGTTCAGTAGTTGGGGTGCATAGGCATATAGTTGGGGTCCCCACAGCATGTGGAATTTTCCCAGAGCAGGGATCAAACCTGTGTTCCCTGCATTGGCAGGTGGATTCTCAACCACTGGACCCCCAGGGAAGTCACAGGGACCATCTTTTGAGCCACCGGTAGCTCAGCTGGTAAAGAATACACCTGCAATGTGGGAGACCTGGGTGTGATCCCTGGGTTGGGAAGATCCCCTGGAAAAAGAAACAGCAGCCCACTCTGGTGTTCTGGCCTGGAGAATTCCGTGGATGATATAGTCCATGGGGTTGCAAGGAGTTGGACACAACTGAGTGACTTTCACTTCACTTGCTCAGAACCTGTTGTGAACATTTTGGCTTATCAAGAAACATTGTTCTACAAAATGACTTTTAATGGTTCCATTTATACCTAGCGACCTGAATGTATTTCAGTATAATCAGCCGATCTCTTATGGATTATCTGTGTTGCTTTTTCATTTTCTTCTCTCTCTCCCTCCTGTCACAAATGGTCTGTGATGGACATTCTTTATCTGCATATCTGTGCACTTGTCTGATTAGTTCTTTAGGAAATGTTCTAGAAATGGAGCTGCTGGTTCAAAGGAAAAGCACATTTGACATGTCTATTTTTTAGGGTGTTTAGCGTGTTTTCCTTTCATCCTAACCCAGCTCCCGAAGACCAGAAATTATTCTTCCAGTCTCAATGGCATGTTGCACTCTGTAGGAAGCCCTTCCTGACACCTAAATCAGGGTGTAGGGCCTCCCCTTGCCTGCTCTGCCCCCTGGACCTCTCCCATCCTGGCAACTACCTCGAGGCCCTGGGATCACCCTGGACAATCCAGGAGTGCTAAGCTTCCTGAGGCTGGTGGCTGAGTCTGTCCTGGCCTCAAAAATGAATGTCAGGACTTCCCTGGTGGTAGAGTGGATAAGAATCTGCCTGCAAGTGTAGGGGACATAGGTTCGATCCCTGGTCTGGGAAGTTTCCGCATGCAACTAAACCCATGGACCACAGCTACTGAGCCTGCTCTCTGGGTTCTGTTCTCCTCAACAAGAGAAGCCACGGCCATAGAAGCCCACGCACCACTCCGAAGAGTAGCCCCGCTCACCACAACGAGAGAAAGCCCACGCACAGCAACGGAGACCAGCCCAACCAAAAAACCAAATTGGTTAATTTAAAAGAATAGCCTAGGATGAAAGCAGGCATTAAATATGTATTTTTACAATGCATGTTGAATGAATGAATAAAAAAGAGTTTCTAATAGCCCTATAGCTAAATGGCTATTGCATGACTAATTAGCATCAATCATCAACTTGAATGACCCAGTTATATATAAAAAAGGCAAAATAAGAGAATTTCTAATAATTTGTTAGGTCTCTTCATATCGAGAACTTTAACACTGGCCTAGAAAAAAAGCCGAGGAAATTATAGTATCTGAAGCAATTAATGGACTTGGGCTGTGAGACCATCAAGTTTAATTCATATGTTCCTTCCTTAAAGCAAGCATTACATATACTAACCTCTAGAAGGTTTGGGAGAAGGATGGAGTATTCTAGTATACATGGTCTTAACCCTGTCTCATATATGGCCCAGCTTTGACCTCTAGAGGAAGTTCCCTAAAATACTGTGGAGAACAGAAAGGCCTGGGGATCACAGGCCCTTCAGCTGGAATTCTGTCAGGGGAGAAACAGACCCTCGTTCTCTCTGGGATGAGACTCTGCCAAAGGTGGCAGAGTGGCCCCCAAAGGTGGCTGGGGGTTCCTTCCACTCTGGTATTCCGTGGGCATCAGCGGACGCTCCTGTCATAAGAGTCAGAGGACATCTAAGTGAATAGGTCTTTGGAAGAGGAAAGAAAAAACTGAAATTCAGAAGTCAAGGAATTTCAGTATGTCCTGGTCTTTAATAAAAGTGAAACAAGACATTTGGGAGCAGCAAGATGACCCTCTCCTCCTCCCAGGGCATTAAAGGCGGGCGGCCCTTTCGCTTATCGTTGTGTTTTGCGTTGCCCTGTCCCAACTGTAAACACGTCCGTAACTCAATGCTGGGTTGTCCAGATGCACAATGCATGCCAGTTGGTAGCAAGGAAGGGTGAGTGTATTTCTGATGGCTTGTCACCAGGGATGACAAATACATGATATGAACACTGCAGCCTACCCCGCCCCCCCCCCCCCCCCCCACAAAACTGCTGCCCTCCCAGGCCGGCCCAATCCTTGTGGACATCGCCAACTGGTCACCATGCTTTCTAAACCTACCCCAGATCCTGGCCTTGCACTCCAGGCAGCTGGGGAGTACCACTCCAGGAGGGACCAGGTGTATTGAAATCTGTGGGAATGTCTCCCCATCCCCCTCTCCACCCACCCAAACGATAAAACGTAGCCTTGAGCATGGGATGTATTAGGCAAGAACTGTTGACTGAACGTAGGTATAACAACACAGGCACAACCTCTGACTCCTTCTCAACATGGCCCTTCAAACAGTCACTGCATTTTGATTGGATTTGGCATGCGAGACAAACCCATTTGCTATTCCTGCTTTAAGGAAACACGGTAAGAGGCTGCCAACACAGAACATATTTAATCGTCTTTGCACAAGTGTGTGTTGGGTACATGCATAATGTGTATGCAAATACAGTTTGCTTAGAACATGTAATTCTCTCCCCTCCCTCCCTAAATACACAATTCCATGAGAACCGCACCTGCGACTGCTTATTGGAACGGGAAGGGGTCCAACTTATGTTCTCAAATTTGTAACACTTGCCTGTGAGTTTCTAAAACGTGGTTCCTGTAATAAACTATACTGCCTGGCAGAAAGGTACAAAATATTTGTATCTGGGCCCCAAAACGTTTTCGTTGGCTTCCGCAACCTGAGCTGATTAGAGCCGTGTTTGTGGACATCGCTCTTTTCTTTCTCCACGTCCCAGGTTACTGTCTTACCTGTCTCTCCCCATGGGCCCCATTTCATTAGACTGAAAAGAATGAGACGCAATCTGTAGTAAAGTAGACGTTGGCAAATTTCATGATCTGTTAACATTTCCAGGAAAATCAATGGGAAAAGTAGAACAGGAAAGAAAGGCAGAATTCGTACATTTTGTTTTGTCTTCCAGGGTCTCTCAGTGCTGCTCAGCTTCATGGCAGGTTAGGGGATGCACTATTTACTTACCATGAAACATTTGGAAAAGATGTTGAACTCCTGGTATAAGGACCATTTCAGGGAAATTCCTGGTGGTCCAGCAGTTAAGACTCTGTGCTTCTACTACAGGGGGGCATGGGTTCCATCCCTGGTCGGGGAATTGAGATGCCCTCTACATTTGGTGATATGGCCAAAAAAATTTTAAAAAAAAGATAATTTCACAATGGACCTCCCTCCAATCCCATTCCCCATTTCTTTTTCTAAAAAAAAAAAAAAAAGCATTAATTTAGAAATGTTCAGTGCCTAATCAATCAAGTGGAAAACTGTTTTGTTGTTGTTTAGTCTCTAAGTTGTTATCTGACCTTTTGTGAGCTCAGGGACTGTAGCCTGCCAGGCGCCTCTGTCCAAGGGATTTCCTAGGCGAGAATACTGGAGCTAGTTGCCATTTCCTCCTCCAGCGGATCTTCCTGACTCAGGGATGGAACCCACGTCTCCTTCACTGGCAGGCGGATTCTTTACCACTGAGCCACCAGGGAAGCCCAAAGTCTCTGACCTTCACTTTATCCTTTCCCTTACACACCCCTCAGAAATCCTGGGCTCAGGGGAAGAGGTCCTAAAATGAATTCATTCCATTATTTTCCGAAGCTTTTATTGAGCTTACAAATCCCTGAATTTGTGGCCTCTTTTGCTCAGGAATGGAAGGCAAACTTCTTTCCTTGGCCAAAAAGGAAACGTAGCAGGCAATATATTTGGGATAGATAAATTACGGTTTGATTCAGTTAGGACCGTGACACTGGAGTATTAAAAGAGCCTTGACTAGGTAAAATTTGGACCCCAAAATTGTGGTGAGGTTAAGACTACCCTATGCAAAATGCAAAACACTCAATTGATTACAGTTTTGGAAAATATCATAGGAAACAAAATTTAAACGTTCTTTAAACACTATTGGAGTTGATAGCATTTCTTCTGGTGAAATTTTCTCAGTTCAACTTTTGGTAGCATTTGATGATGAGTTCAATTGATCAAAATGGAGAAAAAGCTAATGACCCACTCGGGAACAAAAATAGCTCCTTAATGAAAGAAATGGAGTTAAGAAATTAGAATGTTGGCTGATGTGCCTTTTGGAAATTATAAATTTGCAAAATCCCCTGATATAGTTTTTACATGCATTATGCTCAGTCACGTCTGACTCCTTGCAGTGCCATGGACTGTAGCCTGCCAGGCTCCTCTGTGCATCGAATTTCCTGGGCTGCTGCTGCTAAGTCGCTTCAGTCGTGTCTGACTCTGTGGGACCCCATAGACGGCAGCCCATCAGGCTCCCCTGTCCCTGGGATTCTCAAGGCAAGAACACTGGAGTGGGTTGCCATTTTCTTCTCCAGTGCATGAAAGTGAAAAGTGAAAGTGAAGTTGCTCAGTCGTGTCCGACTCTTAGTGACCCCATGGACTGCAGCCTACCAGGCTCCTCCGCCCATGGGATTTTCCAGGCAAGAGTACTGGAGGGGGCTGCCATTGCCTTCTCTTATTTCCTGGGCAGGAATACTGGAATGGGTTGCTATGCCTTCCTCCAGGGACTCTTCCTGATCCAGGGATCGAATCTGCATCTCCTGCATTGGCAGGTGGATTTTTTTTTTTTTTTTTTTTTTTAACCACTGAGCAATTTGGGAAGCCCTGATGTAGTCATTATCTGGAGTAAAATTATCGCTCAATCTGACCCTGGAGACGTGATTAGGAGGCACTGGTAGAAGAGCTGAAATTCTGCTTATTCTTCGAAGGGTAGATTTGGTTGCTGTGAACAGTATGAGCTGGTGGCTGGATAGTGTCTGAGTCAACTTTGGGGTGGTCTCCTCACAGTTTGTTGACTGTTGGCTTCCCTTCTCTCCAGTTTTCAGACATGGGGCTCCTGGGAGCAGTCATCCTCAGGTCAGACATTTGGAGAAGGTTCACATCCAAGGAAAACATGAATTTTCTGAGCCAGTTTGATAGATGATCAGTCTGGAAAGAGCTCTTGTGTTACCAATGGGTAGAGATGAAGCTGAGAGGGTCATGGTGCCCAGAGCAGGGAGAGGATTCGAGCTGGGACCAAGAGACTTAGAGACAGGCTGAGTTTGCACAAGCTGAGGACCAGCCAACTGTACTCAAGGTGGGTGATGGGCGACTGAGCACGGTTCTCTCATTTCATCCCTCCAACTACACGGTCACCAGCCAATGAAAGATTTGGGAGTTATGGCGAGTGGCACAACCAGTCTTCAGGGATCAAGGCCTTCTTATCTGGTCTTGCCTAAATCCCCAGTGACCAGAAAGCATAGTAGGTTCCCAATGCTGGATGCTGTTGTTTGCCGGAAAGAGCACAGTTCTGGTGAGCACAGACCCTGCTTCCCTGTTTAAAAGTGGAGAGTCCCTGGGTCCACTACTTAAATTTGCAAAACTTCAATTTTTTTTTCTTCCAAACAATGAAAAGATAAGAACTCCCCTCTAGGAGTTATTCTGAGGACGAAACAGCACCAAGTGAATAAAATACCTACCACAGTCCGTCAATAAATGTCCATTACTTTTATTATGCATTAACTGAAGGAGTCACAATCATAAAAATGAATCTGTACTATGTCCTAGGCATTGTCCTAAGGAGGTAGATATAATGGGTTATTCGCTCAGTCATGTCCAACTCTTTGAGACCCCATGGGGTTGCCAAGTTCCTCTGTGCACAAAATTCTCCAGGCAAGAACACTGGAGTGGGTTGATATGATGACTCCTCATTTAATAAATAGAGGAATGGAGTCTCAGCGACATACAGGAATTTAGAGGGCTGTAACGGGGACTGTGCTTGAGAAGAGAAACTGCATATTCTGTAATAGCCCGAGGAGACCGAGAAGACGCTGGCCTTCAACTTTCTTCTTGACGAGACCCAGGTCCTCTTTTCCCCTCGGCTCGCCAGCCAGCATTCACCTAGGGACTGGGTGGAGGATCCAATGAGCTGCCTGAAGCTGGTGCTAACCAAGGATTTATGAAAGATTTTACTGCTATTTCCAACTGAGAACTTTTCTTCAATCATTTATGGAAAACATAAAAGCCAGTGGGAATCAAATAGTATGAAACAAGGTCGGAACCACTCTTGCAGATGCTGTGCACAGCTGTTTTTTGCTTAAGCAGTGGGAGGAAGAAAGAAGGATCTTCGTTTGCTATTTGGGTCAGAAACAGGACCGTAAAATCTCTCCTCCATTATTCATCTTGTCCCAAACAGAAGGTCAAATTTCAGACCCTCAATCTTTCTCGTTAGTCTTCTTCTTTTATTTTATATCTCGTGGGACTAGTCTGGTAAAATACTAAAGATTCTATTCCATAAAGGGAAAAAAAAATCTCTCTGGGGTAGTGGATATGGAAATTCCAGAAACACAATGGGATGCACGGAGGTCTTCCTTACGTGCCAAAATGCAGACAGTTCTTTCTTCCAACTTTGTTTCGTAGAGCCAGTGAGTCTTAGCCCTGGGAACAAAGAGAAAAGGGGGAATGATCCTGATCTTGATTTTCCTAACTCATGTGCAGGCTGAAAGCTTTCTTAAAAAAAAAAAAAAAGTTGATGGCCCTTTCACCCAAGGGACTTTGGAGGGGGTTGAGACGATTCAGCCAGCCTGCTCGCTCTTCCCTCCTCGTGACCTGTGGATAGAACTCCCCTGGGGACTCAGCGCAGAGAAAGCATCTGTCCATCCACATTGAGTCTCCGAGTGTCCAGGAGAGCCTGACGCCCTCTGCCAGCACCAGAACTTTCTTAGGCTGTCTGCAATCTGCGTGTGAGCGCAGAAAAGACCACATGCAGGGTTGATATCAGATTGGCGCCTGTTTTGGTGTGCTCACGTGCTGGTCCTTACACGAATCCCATTCCTCCTTTGGGGGATACGTGTACCCTGGAGCAGGAGAGAGGGAGAGCTGAGGCTGGCTGCCTGAAGCAGGTGTGGGGGCAGTGGGGTGAAGTGGGAAGGCATGGTGGGCATCGCCTGCTGAGAGGAGGCTGTGCTGGCTGATCCCAGGGATCCAGCCTCCTGGAAGCAGAGGGGAAGCCTGGGTTTCTATTCTGATTGGCATCCTGCTGAAGGGTCTGGGAGAGAGGCCCTTGAGACAGAAGAGTGATTGTCTAAAAAGGATGCAAGCATTTGCTTTTAAAGTGAGAGAGAAAGGGAGGAACTTAAAATGCCCTCGGTTCTGCTCATGGGAAAGCATTCTGGGAGGGAGTGATGCTGATCAGAAAGCAAGCTTGCAGGGGAGGACCGTATTAGAGGCTTCCTCTTGGGTTTTTGGGAATGTTTGTGAGTAATCAAAAAAGAGATGCTGGAAAGAAAAAGCAAGAGAGGGAGAGATAGGTAAATGAGTCCTTTGATTAAGTATATATGCTCAGTTGCGTCTGACTCTTTGCGACCCCATGGACTGTAGCCCACCAAGCTCCTCTGTTCATGGGATTTCCCAGGCAAGAACACTGGAGTGGGTTGCCATTTCCTACTCCAGGGGATCTTCGCGACCCAGGGATCAAACCTGTGTCTCTTGCATCTCCTGCACTGGCAGGCGGATTCTTTACCACTGTGTCACCTGGGAAACCCTTTGATTAGTCTGGCGATTCTCAGACTCCAGCAGCCTTAGAATGGGGGGGATGTGGGGGAAGGCAGGAAGGTCACCATTTAAGTGCATTTTCCCAGGACCTCTAAGACTGCAGTGCCACCAGTCCAGGGGAGGGTTTGAGACATTCACCCTTGTGATCATGATGTGAGTACTCGGCAGATTGGACTCTGAGATCAGAGTCGGGGTAGTTTAGGAGACAGGGGCATGGAATCAAGAATCTCTGGAAAATTCCTCGAAGGCTCCCAGAATGCCTGAGGTGGGGTGGGGCTGAAAGCGCAGCAGCTGCCGAGGAGGCAGCGCCGTGTCTCGCGAGACCAGACCGTGGAGCTTATGAAGATCTGCACAGCCCAGGGTGGGCCCGAGGACAGTGCACGGAGGGTGGGGAGCGGCATGCGTGAGAAAGCTGCTCTGGTCGCCCCTGTGATGTGCGGATCATTTAACGGTTTGCAAATAATTTAACATCCCTCTCCAGTCAGGGTTCCCAGGGTAACCTGTCTCCGTTCCCACCACGGAGAAGCTGTGCTGTCCAATTGCTCATGGGCCGGGAGCCCACTGTACTTGAATCCTCCGGCCAGAGGTTTGCTGGAAGTGACATCGAAGTAATTACAGCTTAAGAACTAACTGTAATTATTAATTATAATCCTAACAACAATTAAGGCCATGCATAATTCTTTCTGTGGACTGCCTTTTGCCTGTGGAGCTCATTTCTCAAACGTCTCTTTAGTCTTACGATAGTCTTTTTTGCTATATATTTTTCTTCCAAAGTCAGTTTTCTGTTAAAATCAAAAAAGAACTGTAGTAAGAAATATACTTCTTTTTAGTCAAGAGGCAGCAATGCTCAAATTTTCTTTCTGGATACTGTGCTTATTTCCCTTTTTCTACTAAGATATTTCAATCTTTTATTGTATTGAATTGAGATTTGACTTTTTTTTTTTTTTCAGATAAAATTAGTGGGTTTCCCTGATGGCTCGGATGATAAAGAATCTGCCTGCAATGCAAGAGATGAGGGTTTGATCCCTGGCTCAGAAAGATCCCGTGGAGAAGGAAATCGCAACCTACTCCAGTATTCTTGCCTGGGAAATCCCATGAGCAGAGGAGTCTCGTGGGCTACATACAGTCCATGGGGTCACAAAAGAGTCGGACATGACTTAACAACTAAACAACCAAAAGTAGTGAAATAAAAACACAGAAACTCATCATATGTTTAAGTGCTAGAATAAGCATAAGTTAAAATGGAATTCTTGATTTTTACCATGGATAGAATTCAGAATACTATCAAAGTTAAAAAGAGGCCCAAAATACTACATCCAGGAGAAAATGAATAACAATAGGTTATGCTTATGATTTTATTCAACAGTTTAATCTTTACACACAAACACAAAACTACCTGAGAGGAAGCTGGTTTCTTAAAAGCAAAAGAGGTGAATATTATAATAAGCTCCCTTAACACGTCCCTGCTCATCACACGGAATCTTTCCCCCGTCTCATTTAGCCTCCCCTAACATCAAGCAAGGGGCTTGAAGTCACATTGCAGCTCCCAACCGCTGTGCTTAAATTGCTTCTAGAAACACAGAACCCCTCCGTGGCTGTTGCAGATTTAGCTCTGGGCTGGGGAGAAAGTGGGGAGAAGTCATTTGCATCAAAAAACTCTAGCTGTCTATTCCCATTAGAAGAAACACTTGGTGTTTTAGTGCAAATTATTTTAAAAGGGCAGATAACTTATGGATGCAGAAAGGGCAATCCACAAAGATGTATGCAGTTTTGTTCAGTTGAATGTCCTCAGGGCAAAAACATCAAGGATAACAAGTGTTCTAAATACAAACAGACACAATCATCAAATATGACACCCATGATTAAAATACCTTTTTCAAGGGTCTTCTGCACGTAGGGGAGAAGCTGCCTTGTTAATATCAAGGCCCATCATTTCCTAGACTCAGAGGTAGGTGAAAGTAATGGTATCTCATCTTCCTTGACTGTATTCTGGGAAGGTTGTGAAATTCTGGGGCTTTAATTAGACTAGCCGAGAATCACCGAGCTGGTTAGTGAGGGTTGTGGCTCTGGCTTTGTAGCAGGGCAGATTGGGTTTTGAATCCAGGTCTGAGGCTTACACACTATCTTCTCTGAAGTCTCGAAGGCTTCATCTGAAAATGAGAAATTAAGTTGTTGAAAGGTTTAAACACAACAAAACGACTAGAAACCCAGAGGTAAAGTGCTTAGTGTAGTACCTGACGCAGAAAGGAAAAAAAGTGTGTTACCATGTTTTCCTTCCCCTAGTGCCTGATTATAGAAAACACTGAAGCTTCCCTGGTAGCAGGAGACACGGGTTTGATTCCTGGGTTGGGAAGATCCCTTGGAGGAGATGGCAACCAGCTCCAGTATTATTGCCTGGGAAATCCCATGGACAGAGGAGCCTGGCAGGCTACAGTTCATGGGGTCGCAAAGAATCAAACATGGCTGAGCTACTAACACATTCTTAGCAGAGACTGAGAGTGGAAAATACCTTGTATGTGATGGGAAGAGATTTTTATGGTTTCAAAGAAACTGCACCAAAATATGGGTAGCTTTAGATAGTAAGAGGGATGTGGAATCTCAGAACTGTCTGTTTGTGAATGGCACTGATATAATAATTGTTCATTGATAGGGTTTAGGTACACCTCCTTTATCCGAGTATAAGAGTTGACAGCTTTTGAGCACTTACTTGGTGTCAGATGTCATTCTAAGTGTTTTATAGGTATTGTTTCATTTAATTATCATGACATCTTCATAAGTAGGCTTATGAAGGTTTCCTGACCCAGATGCCGCAGGTCAGGAAACATAGGAACAGAGAAGTTAAGTAACTTGTCCAAGGTCACACCATTAGCAAATAGTGGACTCAGAATTTTAATTCATGCACGGATTACGGAGTCTACACTCTTGGCCACTATGCTGTGGGTTTTGTTTATTTATTTTTAAAGACCCTGATGCTGGGAACAATTGAGGGCAAGAGGAGAAGGGGGCAACAGAGGATGAGATGGTTGGATGGCATCACCGACTCAATGGATGTGAGTTTGAGCAAACTCCAGGAGGTTGTGAAGGACAGGGAAGCCAGGCATTCTGCAGTTCACGGGGTTACAGAGAGTCAGATACAACTTAGTGACTGAATAACAACAACAAAATCCCTCAGAGCATCATATCTGGTGCTTTGTATCTAGTGAGCACTGAATATTAAAATAAATATACAGAGAGAAATAATATCTAAATATTTATTTAAAATATGTGGTATTTATATTTAAATATTTAAATAAGATATTTGCTTGTAAAGTGGGGGAGAAAGAAAGGATTGACTTGTTTTTATTGACATTTAGAAAAATGAAGTTCAGGAGGCTGCCTAGCTAGAAGGCAGATGGCATCTTACCAAAGACCAACGGGATAACAATATTTATGCAGCCCTATGGGCCGTGAGCAAGTGACTGCATGCAAGGTTTAATTCTTCAATTCAGATCCAGAAAAATACCAGCAGCAAAGCATGCTGATAAAGAATCTCTCTCAAACACTACGTGCAAAATGACCTAGAAAGTTAAGATCAGCGTCATCACTTAAATCTTGTGAAATTATCGCGTTTTAGTGGAAAGACCACAAGGTCTGGGTCTGACTACACCTAAATCAGATACCTAATTCCATCTCTGTTAACAGCTTCATGGCTTTGGCTACATTACATGGTCTCTCTGAGCCTTCTTTTGTCGAATTTGAAAAAGTGGTGAAAACTGCTCAGTCGTGTCCAACTCTTTGCCACCCCATGGACTGTAGCCCACCAGGCTCCTCTGTCCAGGGGGTTCTCCAGGCAAAACTCCTGGAGTGGGTTGCCATTCCCTACTCCAGGGGATCTTCCAAACCCAGGGGTCAAAACCAGGTCTTCTGTATTGCAGGCAGATTCTTTACCATCTGAGGCACCAAGGGACAGACACGAGGAGGTAATAAAAATAATACTTGCTCCAAGCTTTCTCAGATGAGATAAAATAAATGAAAGTGATAGTTTCTCAGTCATGTCTGACTCTTTGCGACTCCATGGACTGTAGCCCACCAGGCTCTTCTATCTATGGAATTCTCCAGGCAAGAATATTGGAGGGAAGCTATTGCTTAATGATGAACACTGGAGAAATGTAGATTATTAAAGTAACATTAGCTACAGACAACCCCCACATACCTAGGATATAATGCAATAAATTTTTTTTTCAAAATGAGTCTTTCCTACTCCTCAGGTAACTCCACTCTATGTGGAAATTTAGAGACCCAAGCTCCATCCTGTGTCTCCTCCATCTCCGTAAGTTGGCTGTGGACAAGAAAGAGTATGGTGAAACTCCTGCAGGAGATTTCTACGGAGTCTATGACCACAGCCAAGTGCAGGGGACACGGAAATGGAGTCTATCGGCGTGTCCAGGGACCAGTGGAAACGGTTCTGGTAATCAGCTAGCAATCCCAGCCCCCATCTTTTCACAAGGGTGTTGTTAAGAGCGAATGAGTGAAAGCATAGGAGAGGGCTTTGTCCATCATAAAACACCACAGAAATCATTCTATAGCCTGATGTCTATGTGATAGATGTTGAAACATAGGAAAATTCCAAATGATGGAAATTTAAAGCCCTCATCTAATTTTTTTTTTTTTTTTTCTAAATACCTAAATAGTTCACTGAAGCACATGGCATGTGATGATGGTTCCACCAGGTAAGTAACCTCATGGTGATTCAGCATGGGCAGGTAGTGTGGGTAGTAATGGGAAGATAATTGTACTGGAGGCCATTAATCTTGTGAGAAGCTCACACACCTCGGAGAACAACAGCCAGTGACTGCTGTGCAGCAGACTCAGCAGATAGAGTGAGAGAGAAATTTGGGAAGAAAAATAAAGCAAGAGTCAACCAGTGATACAGATAGCTCTTTGCAAAAGAGTTGTTGCTTCAACACTGTCTGAAGGCAAGAGACGTTGCCATTCCTCAGTGGACAACCAGCATAGATTTCTCACTGAGAAAAATTTCATATATTTTTCATTATTTCATGTATTTTTCATTATAACATGTTTCTTTTTTATTTGTTTAGGATATTTTAAGGTAGCAAGTATGCATTGACCAGTCTAATTTTCCAGGAAAGGATTGGAAAATGACACATATTCATTTTGTTTCCATCTTTAAATATTTTTTTAGCATATTATTCTTGTTTCAAGGAAACCCAGATGCATTCAATGGATGCCGAAGGATGACAGGTTTTTAATATATTCTTTGGTGGAGTCAAATGATATGTGTATATTATATAGTTTTCTAGGGTATATTCTTTTTAACTCTTTTCTTACCTTTATGTCTTGTTTTATGTGCCATTCTTTACTTAGTAAAACATTTTTTTTCAACTATTGTACTCTTTCGAGCTAATAGGTCTAAATTCTGGGAATAAAGCTAATATTAGAATGTATTATCTTAAGGGCCTTCTGTGACTACTTGATCTAACATAGTACACCATCTTCACTCTCCTTTGTTGCTTTATTTTTCTTCTTAGCCTAGTATATATTTATATGTTTATTGCTAGTCTACAACTGGGCTTCCCTGGTGGCTCAGTGGTAAAGAATCTGCCTGCCAATGCAGAAGGTAAGGGTTCGAGCTCTAGGTTGGGAAGATCCCTTGGAGAAAGAAATAACCCACTCCAGTATTCTTGCCTGGAAAATTCCATGGGCAGAGGCGACTGGCGAGCTATAGCCCCTGGGGTGGCAAAAGAGTCAGATTCAACTAAACAGTAAGCTTATTCCTATCATACCTATAATATATATATGTACATGTGAGGGAAGACTTGGATGTCTTGCTCCCTGTATCCTTGGCCCCTGGTCCCTGGAATAGTGTCTGGTACCTCCAAGGTGCTCAATAATATTGGCTAAATAAATGTATGTACATAAGAAAATTAGATCTTGGCCTTTCCAGATCAACGATCTTTTTTTCTCTTAACATAGGCATTTTGTGGTTTAAAAAACCAAGGTATTCCTCAGAAAATCTAGACCAAGATATTGGTAATGTCTGGGAGTGAGAGGAGAATGGGAGCGAATAACTAAGTTTGTGGATGGCATTGATATAATAATTGTTCACACCCAAAGCTTCTGGACCTCCCTTTCGTTTGTCTAATTGAGCTGAGTTCACGGCTATTGAGCACTGACAGTGACAGGTGCCATTCCAGTCCTTTATGTGTTGTTTCATTTAATCCTCATGAAATCTTAGTGAGAAAACATCTGAGAAGAATGACTTGGCCCTGCCCAACCGCCTCTGTTTATGTTAGCCCCGCTAAAACACACAATTCAGCTGAGTAAACTGGAAGATACCACTGGCTTCACGAGGAGATTCACAGTCAGGTGCTGCCTGCCTCCCGCGTGCCTGTGCTTTCTCGCGGTATATCATTTACTTTGCACAACAGTCCTTTGAAGTATTGTTGTTCCCGTCTCTCAGATGAAGAAACTGGGCCTCTAGGGAACTGGCAGGGACTAGAGGAGCTCGGTCTGAAGGCCGCAGAGCAGAACTCTCTCTGGGACCCCCTGCAGCTTTCCCCAGGGGAGTGCCAGGTTGGAATTTTCAAGTATTTTGGAAATATATGAAAGGCCCCCCTCAGCTCAGAGCATTTCTCAGTCTTGTTCCTTGCTTTGTAAGCCCTTGTCACCCTGTTCCCCTGCATGCACACACAGACACACTCAGAGACCCAGACACACACACACACACACATGCAGACTCAGACACACAGAGACACACATAGACCCAGACACACAGAAGCAAACAGAGACACATAGAGACTCGGACACACAGAGACACACAAACACACACACACAGTCACACACACAGACACACAGATACAGATATACACACACAGAAACATGCAAACCCAGAGACAGATAGACAGACACACACACACTGCTCCTCCTCTCCATCTCTGGCACTAGCCTCCCCAGCCCTTGCTGACTCCCACCTCTGACTTCTTCCTTGGTTTGTCTTCTCCCACTTGAACACCTTTTGCAGCGCATCCGCTGGCCTCCAGTCCCAGAAATGAGCACTCGTCCTTCTAAACATTTTCCAAGCACTTGGCTGTTAGTAATCAGAAGACATGTCACAGAAAGCCCCTGGTTCACAAAGATAGCCTAGAGTAAGGCCAGCACTTCAGAAGACCCTCCTAGCTGAGGAAGTCTCCCAATTTTTCCCTGAGGAGGAAGCTGGTCTCTGATGGGGCTGGACTTTCCAAAGAGGAGCAGGACCTGGAATGCTGTAGGAAATTCTTGCCACTGTTAGCGGGGCTGGAATCTTCTGGGATGGAGTTGGTGTAGCCTCCCCTTTCTTCCGTCTTACAGGACATCACTATTAGGGCCTTTTCAGGCCCCCAGCTGCTCTATGAATGAGGGAGGCAGCTCTGGTCGAGACGCCAGAGAGCAGGGACGCAGCTGCCAGATGAGATAGACAGGAAGTCCACGGCCGTGCCCAGAAGGGACTTCTCAAGAATCAGTCCTATTTATACATAATTTAAATATATATATATACTTCCCTGATAGCTCAGTTGGTAAAGAATCCACATGCAATGCAGGAGACCCCAGTTCAATTCCTGGGTTGGGAAGATCTGCTGGAGAAGGGAACAGCTACTCACTCCAGTATTCTTGGGCTTCCCTGGTAGCTCAGCTGGTAAAGAATCTGCCTGCAATGCGGAGATCTGGGTTTGATCCCTAGGTTGGGAAGATCCCCTGGAGAAGGGAACAGCTACTGGCTCCAGTATTCTGGCCTGGAGAATTCCATGGACTGTATAGTTCATGGGATCCCGAAGAGTCGGACACAACTGAGTGACTTTTACACTCACACACTATGTATATAAGGATTTTAGATTTTTTTTTTATATTGACCATTTTAAAAATCTTTATTGAATTTGCTACAATATTGCTACTGTTTTATGTTTTGGACTTTGGGCCTTGACGCATGTGAGGTCTTAGCTCCCCAGCCGGGGATCAAACCTGTACCCTCTTCACTGGAAGGCACAGTCTTAACCACTGGATCACCAGGGAAGCACCCCCGTCCCCATTAATATTTAGCTATAAAGTCTGCTTAGAAAGAACATCCTTATTTAAGCCTGTTTGTCCACGTATAAAAGCCTTATACACCACCGTTTAACATTTTGACACTGGTATAAACCACACCGGCACTTGCCTCCTCTGTCTCTGGCTCCAGTTTCATGAGACGTGGCCCGTTGTGAGCTGTGGTATAAGAGGAGCTCACAGGCCCTGGGATCAGATAAACATGCTGTAGGTTTCAGCTCTCCAGCTTAAGTCACTTTATCTCCATAAGCCCCAGTTTCCACCTTTGTACAACTAAGGTAAAGGCATCTTCACCAGGTTGTTCAAGATTAAAGAGGGTGATTTGTATAAAAGTACAAAGAATATATATTCCTGACCCCTTGCCACGGTTGTTGTTACAATCACGTGCATGCTAAGTCGCTTCAGTCGTGCCTGACTCTTTGTGACCCTATGGATTATAGCCCCCCAGGCTCCTTTGTCCATGGGATTCTCCAGGCAGGTATACTGGAGTGGGTTGCCATTTCCTTCTCCAGGGGATCTTCCCAATCCAGGGATCAAACCCTTGTCTCTTACGTCTTCTGTTTACTGGCAGGCGGGTTCTTTACCACTAGCGCCATCTGGAACATGCATTACAAACATACAGGGCAATATTAAAGTAACCAGCAGTTTTCTAGTAATCATGTATGGATGTGACAGTTGGACTATAAAGAAAGCTGAGCGCCGAAGAATTGATGCTTTTGAACTGTGGTGTTGGAGAAGACTCTTGCAAGTCCCTTGGACTGCAAGGAAGTCCAACCAGTCCATACTAAAGGAAATCAGTCCTGAATATTCATTGGAAGGATTGATGCTAAAGCTGAAACTCCAATACTTTGGCCACCTGATGCGAAGAACTGACTCATTTGAAAAAAACCTGATGCAGGGAAAGATTGAAGGTGGGAGGAGAAGGATTGGATGGCATCACCGACGCAATGGACATGAGTCTGAGTAAGCTCTGGGAGTTGGTGATGTACAGGGAGGCCTGGCATGCTGCAGTCCATGGGGTCACAAAGAGTCAGACATGACTGAGCAACTGAACTGAACCGAGCAGTCACAAGCAGAGAGACGCAGCTAAACAACAATCCTGCAAGTCCACATGAACGCAGAGTCGCTGATGTTCCTCTTTCCCTTTGCATTTCCACTGAGGACCATTTTCGGCATAGACCAAAAATGGAGGAAGACCACAAATTCTGGTACTTTTTACAGGGCAGACACAAAATTCACTCTAGCCATCCTGATTCCAGTATTCAAACAGGGATAAGAACTTCTCTCTCTTGAATAGTTGAATCAGAGGCAAGTTCTAAAAGATGAAATAGTGTCCTGGCCAGGCTGGTACAGTAACATAGAGAAGATGACAAAGTCCAGCTGAAGGATGGCTTCTATGTAAAAATTCCTCCTCTTCCAGGCTAGGAATCCAGGGAGTCATGAAGATTAACTGTAGTGAAGATAAGGACAAGCATCGTGTGTGAATCATCCACCTGCAGGCTCATGCCTCCCCCTGAAGGCTCCCCTTTCCCAGTGCCTGGGATCTGGGAGGGGCTCCAATGTTCCCTTTGAAATAATGAACACTTTCCCAGGTCAGCCCTTTTGGTTATGGTCACTTCCACTGCTCTCTTGCATTTCATCGTGGGCTTTTCCTGGGGGGTCTGGCTTTGCTATGGGTACACTTCTTGACCTAGACTCCTATCATGACAAACGGAAGCATAAGAGCACTGTCCGTACATGCTAAGTTGCTTCAGTCGTGTCCAACTCTGTAATCCTATGGGCTGAAGCCTACCAGGCTCCTCTGTCCATGGGATTCCCCAGGCAAGAATACTGGGGGGGGTTTCCAAGCCCTCCTCCAGGGGATCTTCCCAACCCAGGGATTGAACCTGCATCTCTTATGTCTCCTGCATTGGCAGGTGGGTTCTTTAGCACTGGCACCACCTGGGAAACCCTGTAAGAGCTCTGTAAGCAGCCTCTTTTGTAACTGGGCTGGAAAATGGGTCTCTTCTCCCTGGAGGTACCGTTCTTTATTAAACTCCTCACTCTTGCTGAATTTTTTTAGCTGTCCTTTCTTTTGAGGAAAATACTCGTGACTGATTCAGAGGACAATAAATGGGTCTACTCAATGTCACATCTCATAGAATCCCAGTGCACCAATCTTCAATGTGCGCTCCAGGCTGGAACCTGGAATCCACCCAGGGAATTTCCTGGGAACCAGGCAGCAGCCTTTGCCGCTTTTCACGTGCTTGCTTCCAGGGTCCCTGGCTCAGCCTCCAGTCCCTAGAGTCCCCTTTACCATTCCTCCCGGTGGATCCAGTGTTCTCATATGACAAAGACTCCTGGCTTTTGTTCGTGAGACTTGAGCAAAGACATAATTTTAAAGCTGGAAGGAGTCTTGGAAAGACATCATTTAATTGTGCTCCCTCACTATACACAGAACTAGAGAGGTGAAGTAATTTGTTTGAGAGTTCACATCCAGTTAGGGGCAGAGCTAGAATCAATGCTCGGTCTCCTCACATGGAAATCGGAGTTCTTTCCACAGGAGTATTCTCTCATCCCTCAAGTGGGATTCCCCAAATGGTAATTATCACCTCAGGGAGCTGGTAGGGGGTTTGCATAATACCTATGTGGTCAGCAAAAATGTGGGCCAGTCTTCAAGCCACTAAAAATAGATCGGGAAAGAAGTACATCTTTGTCTGCGAAATTGAATTTATAGGAGGAAGTGTAATTTACATCCACAATACAGATCAAGATTAATCTAATAAAAACAAGTAAAGGAGAATTAGCTCTTCCACTGTTATTCTTGAGCATATGCATAGCTGCTCCCTTATTCTTGGTAATGAATGAGATTATTTTTTATTGTGTCTGACAGCCTCAGTATTTCAAAACAAAACGTGCAGTTTCTGGAG
Organism: Bos indicus x Bos taurus; assembly: GCF_003369695.1. Classification (NCBI taxonomy): domain Eukaryota; kingdom Metazoa; phylum Chordata; class Mammalia; order Artiodactyla; family Bovidae; genus Bos; species Bos indicus x Bos taurus. The sequence goes on along the minus strand of NC_040098.1, from coordinate 43,607,142 downwards.
GCTGACATTTCTCAACTGATTATTTTCTACTTAATTCATTAAATACATGCTAAAAATTTGTGTATTAAAAAAATTGTACTTATCTTGTATGAAGCTTTTTTTTTTTTTTTTAGACTTGGGATAACTGGATTAACCCAAGGGATCCCAAGGGAAAGGAAGCCTTGGTGGACCCCACCCAACAGTGAGTTTTTAAGAGCAGGGGCTGTGTTTCATCATCTATGGAGCATCACTGCCCCTTCTTGTATAAATTGCTATTTTTCATTTTTAACATCATGGAAACCCAAACATTCCCCCGAGGTCGGTGGAGAAGCCATGGGATCCTTTTATTCCAAGGACCCTAAGCCTTTGGTCACGAGGCAAGTGGGGGCTGATGCTTTGTCTGATGGAGCATATGTATGTTTGGCAGGGTGTCCATGCAGGAGCAGTGACCCAAGGGCAACCAAACTGGGCAGCCCTGTCCCCCATCCTGGACGCCCAGCTTCCTGAGAAGGAGGCTTCCACTGCTATTTCTTAGCTCTACTTGGCTCCATCATGGCATTGTGTTCCTTAAACACCCAACGGGGGATGTAGGCACCAGGCTTAGTCTAAGGGGCATGTGAAGGGAGATGACAGGAAGGTCCTCTTCAGGCATCACTGGGCTCCTCTTGTCCCTCCCAACTCAGCCATTTCTGGGCAGCTGTGGCCTCCTGGATTCTGAGTGCTGGGGCAAGTTCACCAGACAGAAGTGTACTCTCAACCCTCAGAGGCCTGGGCGTGCCGACCCCCAGCTCTTCCCTCTCCCCCGGTTGTCTCCAGCACCCACTTATGGGTGCCTCTCTGAAATTAAGATGGCATTAACCAGTGTAGAGCTGATCGCTACTGGCAGCTCTGAGAAAGTCAAAGTGAAAATCTGATATACATTAAAGATCAGGTGCCCCCCTTCCCGGATGAACTCTAAGGCAGTTCTGTGCCATGAAACTGTGGCCGCATCTTGGGATCTGGGGCCAAAGTAGGTTCCGATGCTGGATCTGTCACTCACTGTGTGACCTTGGACAAGTTTCAAAACCTGTCTCAGTCCAGTTTCCTTATCTGGAATATGGGGAAAATAATAATACACACATCACAGGGTTGTTACAAGGGATATCTGATAAAGAAGGCAAAGTGCTTGTCTCAGGAAACATTAACGACGATTATAGTTGAGCTTTGTGATACGGAATATGACTCAACTCAGCCTCCCTCATCTTTCAGATAAACAAACGGGAGCTCAGAGATATGGGTTATGTTCTGATTGCCACACAGCTAGAGATAAGGAGAGTTAAGATGGGCTCTTTGGCCTTGAGAAAACTCAGTTCAGTGCTTTTGTAACATGTTTCCCTCAAACTTTGAAACAAGAAAAAAATCAAGTGAAAAAAATAATCCATGTTTTTTGAAATATTTCTGGCACAATCTTATTTTATTTGTTGCTTAGAGCGGTGGGTGGTCTTCTCTCTGACACCTGATGATGTGAAAGTCTGTGCTTAATACATAATTAAGTTGACTAGCTGGAGGAGGCTAAAGTTGGATGGCTGGGGAAAAGTTAACATGAAACATAATGTACTGTTTCCTCCAGAACAGACAGTTAAGGATAGTAAGTCTCTAAGGCTGATGCTTTTATTTATTTTTACCTGAAATGTGTTGCTGTCCTGAGATAAACAAGGAAAATTAAAAAAAATATATATATAAAGCCTTTACAGTGAAAGTGAAACTATACCCATTTGTGTGGACTGTGAGATTAACCTAAAAGAGCTGCCTGCAGACAGCATCATGGGATTAGGGGTCACAAGGAAGGTGGCCCATGCGCATCAGTTGGGTACCATATTGTTTACCGCTTGGAACAAAATCCCCTCTTCTCCCACTCTTTAAGCACAGCTTCAAACCAATTACTCAGGTCCAAAGTTTACTTCCGATTCCAGCCTGAACAAACCAGGGCTGAGCCCATCAAGTTTTATTGCAGTCAATACATCTCCCTTCCAGAAGCAACTGGTCACAGCCATTCCCAACACAAAGCTGCTTGGGCCACCCTTTCTTCTTTTTTATGGTCTGTTTCCAGACACTCGGTGACCCATAAAGTTAACTTATAACCAAGTCACAGCCATGACCAGAGCTGTTGTTCTTCTGTCTAGCCCTAAAGTTCCCTGGCTTCCCAGGCAGGGCCTGTTGCTTTTTCCCAGGACGTGCACTCTTGGAGGCAATGAATCAAACTGTATGTCTCTTGTGGGGTCGCTCCTTTAATCCCGCCCCAGGTCCTGGGTCCTTAGCCCAGACTGTTTGCTTGAAACCTTCCCCAAGCCCTGGGATTTTCTGGTTTGCCTTCATCAATGCCCATGCTGCGTTCAGCGCCTAGCAGGACACTTATTAATGGAGCTGTGGATCCTGCTTGGTGAGCCGAGGTCAAGGCACGCTGTGAGCTCCAACCACCTGCGCAAACACAGCAGTGATCCAGTGGATACTTCTAGCTCGATGTCCTGATGGTGTCATTTACAACCCAATTTGTCTTCTTCCCCACCCTCCTCCCCTTCCTCTCCAAATAGGGTGAGTATATGTACCGAGGAGAGTGTGATGGAGCGACCTGGCTTGTAGGCAGGGTGGAATTTGAAACTTACTGAATTTAGAGAAACTTATTAGGGCATAGAGCCCAGAAACGATCATGTGCAACCCTGTGATTACGAGGCCACCGCACTTCTTAACTTTATTGGAGAGGTAAGTTTCCTTGACTTGATCAAGGCTGGGGAGCTACCCAGGATCGGGTTCGAACATCTATCTTCTCACCCCCAGTGAGAAGCTTTTTTCTCATTACAGGATACTGTATTCCATTAAAATCTAATTTCATTTTGTGACAGAAAGATTGGATTCACAAATAGGAAGACTGTAATGAAATGTATTGTTTTCTGTGAAGCTTGTGTCTATCTCCTGTATTAATTAATGAACGAAGAAAACTGGAGTTTTCTTTTCCAATATTGGAACATTTTGATTTATAGAATTTTAGGACTGGAAGGTACTTTAAACATAATCATCTAGTTCAGTGGGTTTCACACTATGCTCAGTGGGGTCACACACAGGTGGCTCAAGGGTCTTCTAAGGATGGGGGAAGAGGTATATAGGATTCTTAGCTTTCTCCCTCAAGGCCACCGGAGCAAGCCTAGTCTTTGTCTGTTTTACATGTTGGGGTTTTAGGTTAGATTTTATCTCAAAAGCAGAATTCACTTCTAAAGAAAGTATGTAAAATGTAAATCGAGTTCAAACCTCTCAAATTGCAGATGAGAAAACCAAGGCCTTGAATCTTGACCCCATGGAGTTGCAAAGCAAGAATGACCCCACTCTCAGGATGAGGGACGTAAGATTCAAAGTTTAAGAGATTTGTAGAAAGGAATGGATTTCATCAAGTGGCAGAACCAGGCTGTAACTAGGTATATGGTATATATTTTTATTCCTAGTCCATGACTTTTCCTATCACATCACATTGTTTAATAATACTGACATGTGGGTGACCTTATTGATTCATGATTTAAGAGGTCCCCCAAAGAATATGGGGCTGACATAGAGGAGTTTTAGGGAGCAGCAACCAGTCAGCATGGGCCTACTCCTGGACCATGGAAACAGGCACATCCCTCCTCACTTCTTTTCCTCCTGAGTCTATTTCCTTATGCAGGTTCCCTGCTGCAGTGCCGTATCCCCAGTACCTAAACAAAGGCTTGGCACTTAGTTCGAGCTCCATTAATGTTTGTCAAATCTTCTTGACATCTTCAAAACCCTTTCCTGGTCAAGGACTTGAGAATATGATGGATTAAAAAAATCAAATACTGTATCAAATTTATATACACCTAATCATCAAATATAGTAGGTTTATTTCCACACACAGAATAGTGCACAAGCCCTGTTCACTGAGTGAATCAACAAACTCAGCTGGCAGCATTATAGAAGAAAATATGACTCAGAGTGGATGTCCTTCTCAGAGCCGCCCAGGAACTGCCCCCACAGAGTCTGGGCATCAGGCAAAGTTCCTGGTGGCAGCTGGCCTCACGGGCCTCTGTTCCTGGCAGAGGGAAGTGCACCATCCTGTCCATAAGCTTCTAGGCAGGTGTTCAACTGCCCTCTGGGGTAGCCTGACCCTGAATGAGCTTAAATAGAAACCAATAAAACCTGGGATCAGAAAGTTCTTATACCTTACCCAAAGTGGTTAGCATTTGTAGTAGGTTATTAAAGAGTGCTCTTTGATATCTTTGCCTAGGTTACTTTAAGAATAGGAATGGCTAGATTCTGCTGGTTTCAAGATATTCTCCTCTCTCTAATACCACCTCACAACAGTATCACAGTCTGTTGTCTTTCTTTCAAAGTGCCTTGAGGCAGGGCAAAGGATTAGATGCCCTTCTGAGGCCATCTACACCCTGGATTCATTTCAGAGAAAGAAAACACCAGGTGAACTCCCAAACAACAATGAAGTAAAAGATCTTCCAGGAGAACATTACAAAGCAACAAGAGACACACACACAGAGAAAGAGATGCCCTATTGGAGAAATCAAGCGTGTGCCTGACCATGAAACCAGAAAAGCAAGAATCTGATGGAAACCATGCTTGTCTCTGTTGGTCCTGGGTTCGCCCATGCCCTGGAATAGACCTCTGACATTCTGTGTTGTGGTCTTCTCTGTATGCAGGGGTGGGCTGGTTTATGTCAGCATGGTGGGATTACCATAAAAGTCATTAGATGTACTTCTGGATGTGGCTTTTCCACTTACAGTAATTAAAACCAACTACTAAGTTGACTTTTTGTTTTGACCTAATTCGTGACTTTCCTCTGCTTCTGTCTCTTAAGGGGCTAAGTCTTCGGCTCCGTGAGGGCCTAAGGGCCGTGCCTGTCTTCTCTACCTGCTACAGGGTTGCCAGCACGGACAGGCCAAGGCCAGGAACTTCATTATTCTTTTTGTCTTAATCTCCTTCTGTGGATCCAAGTGGCCGTTTCAGCCCCAAGGGTTTGGCAAGGCAACAAGTAGGTGGGGCGGGGAGAGGGAACCCGAACCCAGGCTCGGGGCGGGGCTCCTGCCGCCTGCTTCCCACCCCGCCGCCGCCCACTGCCCCCTCCGGGGTCACTACTTCGGGTCCAGAGAGTGGGAAAGTCCTATTTTAAAGCTCTCTGCTATTTTTCCGTCTTTCGCCCGCCCCTCCGCCGCCAGGGGCTCCCTGCACGAGAGGCGCACCCATTTAGGGAGCCTTTTCGCGTCCCGATCCGGCTCCGGAGCGCAAGGATGCCTCTACTCCCGCCCGGCCCCTGCCGCGGGCGCCGAGCACACGCAGCACCTGACTCGCGCTCCCATTGGCTGCTGCCTGTTGCTAACCCACGTGATCGGCGCCGGCGCGCCCCGCCCTCGGCCCCGCCCCCGCCCCCGCCCCCGCCCCCGCCCCCGCCCCCGCCCCCGCGGGCTCCCGCGGCTCGGCTCCGCGGCGCGTTCCTGCGGGGGTGGCGTGGGCCGCGCCGGGCTTCGAGCTCTCGGCCGCTCGCCCCTGCAGACTGCAAGTCTCCGCGCGGCGCCCGGGCGGGCGGCCGGTGTCCACAAGGTGGCAGTGCCGCGCTGCTGGTGTCCTGACCGGGGGTCCGCACGCGCCGCGCCGGGCGGCCGGAGTCCGCACTTCCCTCCTGCCAAAGTTTTAATGAACCTATAGACACACCCGGACCTGGGTCACCCCCAGGGCTGGCTGGCCGCGCCCCTCAGATCTGGGGGCTCCCCTGGGAGAGATGCATGCCCCGATGGCGTCTTTGTCCCAACTCAGGGAATCAGAACTTGGGGTCTGTCAGTGCAGCAGGTATGTTGATGTTTTCAGCAGTTTTTTTTTTTTTTCTTTCTTTCTTTCCTTTGAGGGCCATTCTGAGAATCCATTCGGAAAGAAACAAACACTTGGACAATTACTGTCTGTCTTCTTGAGAATACCTCCTTTCCCCCTCCTCCCCCGAAGCAATCTGCAGCTTCCTTTTTTTTTTTTTTTTCTTTTGGTAAAAGGTCTACACCACCACCGTTTCGGAGGATCTCTCCACGCAGCGGCGTCCTGGAATCCTAACCCGCTCAAGTGGAGAACATCCCGGGAACGTCCTGGTCCCGAGGCTTGTCCCGGGCTGCCCTTAATTCCAGACTCAGAGAGAGATAAGCTCCTCCGACCTCGTTTGACCCCGCTGCAGGCGCCGGGTGTCCTCTTTCAGCATGTGCGGGTTGGAGGGTCGACTTTTCTCCCTGCTCACTGGAATTTTATTTTTCCCCCTCTGTTCACTTTCCTCCTTGGCTTGTGGCTGTGCTCACGCCCCCTACCATAATCTAACCCCGCCCTCCCCCCCACCTGCACACACACCCACAAACACACACACATACACACGGACATGCTTCCCGCTCTTTTTTTTTTTTTTTTATTCTGAGGGCTGTCTGGGAAAGAGAGAGGCCAGAGGAGGTGAAGGCAAGAAAGGGACTGGGTTGCACATTCCCACTTATGGAGAAAGGAGGAAGAAATACCCCCTTGGCTTCCCATTGCCTACACCACCCAGCCCAGTTCCATGCCCCAGTAGTCAAGCCCTTCCCTTGGGCTCCCTAAGCTGTCCTCCAGGGAATTTCCCACAATGCTCCTAGTCTGCTCCAGCCTAGCAACGGTCCACCTGTGACAGGACTCCAGAGGGGGAACTCCTGTTCACAGATGTTGGGGTTTCTACCCATGCTCAAACATGGAACAACATATGTGCCGACTGAATGCCGCCTGCGGTCTCCAGTGAGGTGCAGGTCATCTCTGCAGGAGTGCTGGACAGACAAGGCCATCTCTCACCTCCAGGCTGTGTGACAGGAGGCTAAGGACTCAGAAAAGGCCAGTAGGGAGCATTTTTTAGAAAAATGCTCACCTGTTATGCTTTCCCACCTCTCTTAAAATAGGGGAGCAGGGCTTCAGAGAACTACCTGGAGAGCTTCGCAGATGTCTCCTGGAGTCGGGGGCGGGGGGCCACAGGGCCCAAGGTGGCTTCAGAGTAGAGAGACTGTTTACAGTGGCGAGAGAAAGAGCTGGCAAGGCACACATACAGGCCAGTCTTCCTGTTGGCAAAGTGGGCCTACCTCCCCAGGCAAGGGAGGGGCACAGTCAACAGTGGAAACAAGGATCTGTGGGGGAAGGGTGGCCCGCCAGCAGAACCCTTGGGAGGGGAACTCCAACCATCAGAAGAACCCATGGAAGGACCCCACCAGGGAAAGAGCCAACATCTGTACGCCGGCCTGAACTCCAGTTATCCCCAAGCCTCCTTGAAGAACTAAGGCCCCGAGAGACCTGAGCCACCAGCCAGTGATTGGAGGGTCTGAGAGGAAGAGATAAACTCTGATCAGATCGTTCTCCCAAGCATAAATCCCCAGCTTCCAATTGGTAGAAGGAGAAAAAGTGCTGATTTAAATGAAAGAGACAGGTTTTTAATTTTGATTGGGCTAAACTTTTTAATATTGGGGACTGATAATACTGACGTCAGAAAACATTTACATCATCTTTACTGTTTTACGTGTATTCACTCATTTAATCCTCAACAACAGCCTTGAGGGATAGTCTTACTGTCCCTGTTTCATAGAAGAGGAGCCTGAGGTCTGGAGAAGTTAAGGAAATGGTGCAAGGCCCACAGTTAGTAAACGGCAGAACCGGGATTTGAATCTGGACTTCAGAGTCTAAGTGTAGAACCCAAGTGCCTCCCCATCTCTGAGTCTTTATTCCTATTCTTGACCAAACCTCACTCGACTTCAAGGCTCAGCTCTGCCTGTTCTGGTCTAAGAACCCTCCTTGGCTGGGCCAGCTGAAGGGGCCTCTCTGCTCTCAGGAGTCTGGTCATGGCTGTGGAGATGCCAGTGCCCTAAGAAAAGATGGGGCATCGTCTGAGGAATCGCCTTCAGAACCCGAGGCACATCTGTTCAGACCTCGATGCTGACAGCTGTTTTTGAAGGTGAATATGATGCTTGGAACCATCCAGAAGTCACCTGGAGTCCAGTGAAAAAGCCAACCATCAAGGTAAGAGAAACCATTTTTGCTAAAGGGAAATAGGATACACTCCGGACTTCAGTGTCTGGATCAGTCTGGTTTGCTTCTGTGACTTGAATACTGGATCTAAACGTAATTCCAGAAGAGAAAATTCTCCAAAGAGGTGAGACCTGGCAGCCTTACTGAAGAGCATATGCTCTGAGGAATATGGGCAGAGTGCAACTCATTGGGAAGTACAGGTTGTTTTTCTAAATATATATATATATATATTCTAATCATGCTCATCACCTTATCCCCAACTTTTATTATATTCTTTCTGTACAACTGGATTATGAAATGTGAGGACAGAGACTGCATCTTTTACTTCTTTCTGTTTCCTGTCACACCAAGTGTGTAAGGTGCAAAATGAGTATGTTAGGCTCATAAGGAGCCTTGTATGTTGGGGAAATTTTCTTTTTTAAAAAAAGTTTTAATTAATTTCTTTTTGGCTGTGTTGGGTCTTCGTTGCTGCGAGTGGGCTTTTCTCTGGTTGGGCGAGCAGGGGCTGCCCTGTAGTCGTGCTGCGCAGGCTTCTCATCGTGGCGGCTTCTCTTGCTGCAGAGCACAGGCCCCAGGGTGCACAGGCCTCAGTGCTTGTGGCTCCCGGGCTCTCGAGCACAGGCTCAATATTTGTGGTGCACAGGCTTAGTTGTCTCACAGCATTGGGAATCTTCCCAGATCAGGAAGATCAATGCAGGAAATCCATGTTTCCTGCATTGGTGGCGGATTCTTTGTCACCCAACCACCAGGGAGGCCCTGGGAAATTTTCTATTTGAGTAGAATTAAAAAGGGTGTCCCAGTTGCAGATGAGCTGGTGTGCAAGGTTGCAGGAAATGGACACAATAGAAAAGTTTGAGACTTACTTGGCCTCCTTGAGTAGAGTATCTCTTGGGGGCAGAGTTTATTTAGTAGAACCACAGGAGATATAACTATCTATCTATCTATCTATAGATATACCTGTATCTCTAGATATAACTAGAGAGGAATGTCTAATGGGCAGATAGGTCTTTATCTTTTAGGCCAGTGTTTTTTTTAGTTAGAAAGGGTAGGGGAGCCAGAACCAGGAAACTCCCTGCTCACCACCGCACCTTGTGTTTGACCATGGACTTGCAACCTTATGGTCAGCTGTGACCTGACAGCATATTGTAGCCCGCTGTCCTGTCTCAGGGTGCTTTGAGAAATTGTAAGGAACTAAACAGTTAGTCAAAGCTATGGTTTTTCCAGTGGTCATGTATGGATGTGAGAGTTGGACTATAAAGAAATCTGAGCGCCGAGGAATTGATGCTTTTGAAGTGTGGTGTTGGAGAGGACTCTTGAGATTCCCTTGGACTGCAAGGAGGTCCAACCAGTCCATCCTAAAGGAAGTCAGTCCTGAATATTCATTGGAAGGACTGATGTTGAAGCTGAAACTCCAATACTTTGGCCACCTGATGCGAAGAACTGGCTTATTAGAAAGACCCTGCTGCTAGGAAAGATTGAAGGCAAGAGGAGAAGGGGACGACAGAGGATGAGATGGTTGGATGGCATCACCGATTCAATGGATATGAGTTTGAGTAAGCTCCAGGAGTTGGTGACGGACAGGGAAGTCTGGAGTGCTGCAGTCCATTGGATCGCAAAGGGGATACAACTGAGCGACTGAATTGAACTGAACTGAACTGAACTAAACGAGAAGAAATTCCCTGAGTTGTTGGTATCATTCCCCCTTGCATAAAACTGAGCCACTGTGCAGAAAGCCAGTTTCTTTAGCATGGAGGTCGTTGGCATCTATGACTGTTGGCACGTTGCTATCTTCCTTACTGTCCTGAGCCATTTGTCTGTGAGGAATGGACATCTGAAGTCGCTGAGGAAAGATCAGAAGTTACTTCCTGGTAACCTCTGATTTATTTTAGAGGTTTCCGCTGTAGGTATTACTGTGTGGGTTTTTAATGGAAAAGAATAATCAAGACCAGTCTGCTCAAAGAGCTTATGGAAAATATATGAAATTTAGAGTGTAAAAACCAGATTTAATTGTTAAACCTATTTTTAAAAAGCCAGCAAAGGAAAGCAAGAAAAACGACCCCAATGGCTCATTATGTAACATCCAGATGTTTGGCTTGGAACAGGCCAGATGAGGAGGTGATTTTTTCTCTCTTCATCTGCTTGCTTTGGCCTCACTGGAGAGGCAGTGCGAGACATTGTATAAGAAGCTTGCTTGAGTGGACTTGTCCCCACTCTCCACTTGCCCTTCGAGAGACCCGTGAGCCTTCAGCTGCGTTTTTAAGCTCTGACGTGGCACATTCTTAATGAACACATTCCTTAGACCCAGCGTGGGCTTGAGACGCTTCTGGAAATCATCTCATGATGACTCCAGGTGGACCAGGCAGCGAGTGGAAAATATTTTTCCTTCTCATTCAGGTGTTGTGGACTCAAGGAGACCTGAGGTTTTTTGATCTTAAACATGTGGCTCTAACAAAATATTTAAATGTGCCCGTGGGCTTGGAAAAAGTGACAGCTGCTCTTCAGCATTATAGAGAGATGTCCATGTTTCCGCTGGCTTTGTTTGTCAGCATGGATGTTTGCTTTTGCCAGAAATGCCAGCGAAGGGCAACAAGCACCGTTCTGCTCGAATGAGAAAAGCAGGACCTGATTAGCAGACAGGTTTGTTGAAAAAGCATTTCTGCTGCACACTAATCTCTACATATCCTGTCGGGAAATCCTCTCAATCCCATACCTGATAAATAAATCTGGCAAGTGAGTAAACACTCTGAAAGTCTCTTACTGATAGATAATTCCACCTGTGATGTGGGTTCTGCCGGCCTCTGAGCCGGGGCAGCGTTGTGTACCTTTCAGGCTGACCTGGAACAAAGCTTGTCCAGGAAAAGATGTCTGTGTGTCCTCCCTGCCCAGCACTGAGCCCTTGGCTTCAGCCTTTCACAGGAACCAAGGGGGTGTGTGGGGCTCACGTTGACGTCCTGGATTACGGATGCTATTATCTGGTGCTTTTGTTGAACTTGAGTGCTCCGCCAGGCGTCGTGTAATTCTCCAGATCAGAAATACCATGCTCTGTGTTCTTCTGGTTTTCCACTCAGGGCCAGGGTAGGGGGTCCTGAAGCTGTTACAGAACTCCTTTTCAGAAGTTTACATTCAGTCTGCACAAACACCCTCCCTTCTTGAAAGCCCGCACGGTCTCCCCACCCTCCTGCAGGGGTCTCGGAATGCTGTTCCACAGCAGTGCTCCATGATGACGTGATGTGATTTTCCTGAAGGTTCTTGAGGGCACAGGCCATGTCTTTTCATCAGTGAAGGTCGGTGCCTGGTATGCTCATTATTAATTAGTTATTAGTAATTAATTAATGCTGAATGAGTGAACGGCAGTCCTTGGTTAAGTTTGAGGGCGCGTGTGTGTGAGACATTGCCAGAGAATGACACTTAGGTCTTTTAAGTTAGTGGGTGTGTGCTTAGTCACCCAGTTGTGTCTGACTCTTTGGTACCCCATGGACTGCAGCATTCTAGGTGCCCCTGTCCTCTGCGATCTCCTGGAGTTTGCTCCAGTTCATCTCCAGTGAGTCGGTGATGCTATCTAACCATCTCATCCTCTGCTGTCCCCTTCTCCTGCCCTCAATCTTTCCCAGCATCAGGGTCTTTTCCAGTGAGTCAGCTCTTTGTATCAGATGGCCAAAGTATTGGAGCTTCACCTTCAGCAACAGTCCTTTCAGTGAATATTCTGGGTTGATATCCTTTAGGATTAGCTGGTTTGAGCTCTTTGCATTCAGTTCAGTTCAGTTCAATCTCTCAGTTGTATCTGACTCTTTCTGACCCCAAGGACTGCAGCACACCAGGCTTCCCTGTCCATCACCAACTCCCAGAGTTTACTCAAACTCACATCCATTGAGTTGGTGATGCCATCCAACCATCTCATCCTCTGTTGTCCCCTTCTCCTCCTGCCTTCAATCTTTCCCAGCATCAGGGTCTTTTCAAATGAGTCAGCTCTTCCCATCAGGTGGCCAAAGTATTGGAGTTTGAGCTTCAACATCAGTCCTTCCAATGAACACCCAGGACTAATCTCCTTTAGGGTGGACTGGTTGGATCTCCTTGCAGTCCAAGGGGCTCTCAAGAGTCTTCTCCAACACGACAGTTGAAAAGCATCAATTCTTTGATGCTCAGCTTTCTTTATAGTCCAACTCTCACATCCATACATGACTACTAGAAAAACCATAGCCTCAACTAGACAGACCTTTGTTGGCAAAGTAATGTCTCTGTTTTTTAATATGCTGTCTAGGTTGATCATAACTTTTCTTCCAAGGAGTAAGCGTCTTTTAATTTCATGGCTGCAGTCACCTTCTGCCCTGATTTTGGAGCCCCCCAAAATACAGTCTGACACTGTTTCCACTGTTTCCCCATCTATTTGCCATGAAGTGATGGGACCAGATGCCACGATCTTAGTTTTCTGAATGTTGAGCTTTAAGCCAACTTTTTCACTCTCCTCTTTCACTTTCATCAATAGACTCTTTAGTTCTTCACTTTCTGCCATAAGGGTGGTGTCATCTGCATATCTGAGGTTATTGATATTTCTCCTGGCAATCTTGATTCCAGCTTGTGCCCAGTGTTTCTCATGATGTACTCTGCATATAAGTTAAATAAGCAGGGTGACAATATACAGCCTTGACGTAATCCTTTTCCTATTTGGAACCAGTCTGTTGTTCCATGTCCAGTTCTAACTGTTGCTTCCTGACCTGCATACCGGTTTCTCAAGAGGCAGGTCAGGTGGTCTGGTATTCCCATCTCTTTCAGAATTTTCCACAGTTTATTGTGATCCACACAGTCAAAAGCTTTAGCATAGTCAATAAAGCAGAAATAGATGTTTTTCTGGAACTCTCTTGCTTTTTCTATGATCCAGCAGATGTTGGCAATTTGATCTGTGGTTCCTCTTCCTTTTCTAAAACCAGCTTAAACATCTGGAAGCTCTTGGTTCACATATTGCTGAAGCCTGGCTTGGAGAATTTTGAGCATTACTTTACTAGCGTGTGAGATGAGTGCAATTGTGCGGTAGTTTGAGCATTCTTTGGCATTGCCTTTCTTTGGGCCATCCAAGGGACTCTCAAAAATCTTCTCCAGCACCACAGTTTTAAAGCATCAATTCTTCTGCACTCAGCCCTCTTTATGGACCAACTATCACATCTGTACATGACTACTGGAAAAACCATAGCTTTGTCGGCAAAGTGATGTCTCTGCTTTTTAATGCACTCTCTAGGTTTGTCATAGCTTTCCTTCCAAGGAACAACAGTCTTTCAGTTTCATGGCTGCAGTTGCCATCTACGATGATTTTGGTGCCCAAGAAAAAAAAAATCTGTCCACAGAGAACCCCATGGACAGTATTCAGTACATTAGAAAGTCTGTAAATCCAGTCAATACTGAAGAGGAAGAGAAGCAGCCTTCACTTCTTGGAGGGGAACTTTCTAAACATATTTTAAATCCATCGCAGAGCTGTTGCTTTAATTCAACAGGTATACTTTGAGCACTAGCTGGCTTTTCCATGTGTGCGTGTGAAATATGTAAATCCTGCTTGCTCTGTACCCTGGAAGAAGTCCTCATCGAGTTGCGCAATGTGAGAAACAGGTTGTCTGAAAAGCAGGACCTGGGGTTCTGAATGCTTGACCTCGTACCTTCACTTTGAAACCACTTTTGTTTTCTCTGTCTGCAGCATGGTGAAGCTTCTCACAGAAATCCATTTGCAGCCTCTTCAACAAGAATAACAGTAGCACTCACTATGAGCCATGCCAAGAGTTCCACAAATAATGTCTCAACAGATTCTCACAACCACCCTGTGAGCTCGGTGTTCTCATCATCATGGCTGTTTGACTGATGGGGACGCAGAGGGCTGACGTGGTTTGCCTGAAGTCACCTAGTCAGTAAATGGTAACACTGGGATTTGAACCCAGGCAGTCTGGCTCCCGAGTCTGGGCTCTTTCTTTCCTACTCTGTTAGAGGGTCATCTCTTTCCACGCAGTGGGCTTTTCTCTCTACCCAAGACCCCTGCAGTTAAGTTTGTATGTATACTATACAGCTTCTATTTTATATGAGACCATTTCAAAAGCATTCTGCCTGCCAATGCAGGCAGATGCAGCAGATGCAGATTCGATCCCTGGGTTGGGAAGATACCCTGGAGTAGGAAATGGCAACCCGCTCCAATATTCTTTCCTGGAAAATTCCAAGGACAGAGGAGACTGGTGGGCTACCGTCCATGGGATTGCAGAGAGTCGGACACGACTGAGCGTGCATGCAGTGCCATACCTCGTTCTTGGTTTGGGAACTCATCCCTTTTTCTTCCTCTTCAGGTCTGGGAGTAATAATAGCTCCTCCACTACGGTAGGCAGAATAATGACCCTCCCTTCTCCCAGAGATGTCTGTCCTAATGCCTGGGACCTGTGAATATGACAGAAGGGGCTTTGCGGATGTAATTAAGGATTTGAAATGGGGAGATTATCCTAGATTATCCAGGTGTGGCCCATATACATGGATCCTTATACATGAGTCAGATCCGATAGAGATTTGAGAAAGCTGTGCTGCTGGCTTGGAAGATGGAGAAAGTGACTGTTAGCAAAGGGAAGGGGGCAGCCTCAACAGCTGGAAAGGACTGGGAACCAGATTTTCCCCTAGAGATTCCAGGAGCACAGCCCTTCCCGCGCCTTGGTTTTAGCCCAATAAGAACCACTCTGCCTTCCAGAACTCTGTAATAATAATACAATTGTGTTGTTTCAAGCTCCCCACCTCTCCCCCCCAAATTCCACAGAGTTGCTGAAAATCCACCCTGCTGTTTTACATAATACAATAACGGAGAAAGATACTACAAAACTATGTCTTATTAGAGGTTATATAATTGAGCATATGTGCAAGTTCCAGGCTGTGGGATACAAGAAATTCATTGTGAGAACTTAGAACCTCATTGGGAAGCAACGGTGCACACATATACAACAAGCAGCAAGTCTTTATTTAAGGGCAAATATGAGCAGGACCTTCCCTGGTGGCTCAGACGGTGGATCCAGGAGATGCAGGAGATGCAGATTTGATCCCTGGGTCGGGAAGATACCCTGGAGTAGGAAATGGCAACCCGTTCCTGTATTCTTGCCTGGAGAATCCCCACGGACAGAGGAGCCTGGTGGGCTGCAGTCCATGGGGTCACAAAGAGTCAGACATGACTGAGCGACTCAGCACAGGACCAAGAGTGAACCCTGGGAAGGTATGCAACCAGGTTGGGTCAGGGGCGCTGGTGTAGCTGAGCATGTTCTGGAACTCTGCCGTTATCTTATCATGTCTCAAAGACCACACATGTGCGTGGGCTAAGTCGATTCAATTGTGTCAGACTCTTTGTGACCCTATGAACCTTAGCCCTCCAGGCTCCTCTGTCCGTGGAATTCTCCAGGCAAGAATACTGGAGTGAGTTCCCGTGCCCTCCTCCAAGGGATCTTCCTGACCCAGGGCTCTAACCCATGTCTTTTAACATCTCCTGCATTGGCAGGCAGGTTCTTTACCACTAGCACCACTTGGGAAGCCCAGAAGAGCATATAGGAAGCAAGAAAATAATCTTGCTGATACACAGACTCAGACACACAGCTTTCTAGAAGGTGTCAAACAGTTCTCTGCTTTCCCCATTGGAAGTGGAAGTGAAGTGAAAGTCACTCAGTCCTGTCCGACTCTTTGTGACCCCACGGATTATATGGTCCATGGAATTCTCCAGGCCAGAATACTGGAGTGGGTAGCCTTTCCCTTCTCCAGTGGATCTTCCTGACCCAGGAATTGAACCAGGGTCTCCTGCATTGCAGGTGGATTCTTTACCAACTGAGCTCTCAGAGAAGCCTTTTCCCATTGGTAGCCCTTTAATTGACTTAGAGCAGCCTCTGCTGAGTTCCCACTTTCTCTGCTCTCCCCACCTTTCTGTGTTATGCCTGCACCCTCTCCTCAGGGTCTGTGTCATCCTACCAGTCCCTGGAATGGTCCAGAGGTGGAGAGCCTCCAAGATCTATCTGGACAGATGGTGGGGATTCTTACAGACCTTGGTCCCTCACCAAGCACCCTTGCATTCAACGGAAGTTCGCCAGTCTTCAAGACAAACATCCAGAAGATGACCGAGCTCCCTCTCATCCTAATTACAGTTCATCTCCCACAGCCCAGCTCTCACCCACCTGAGTGTGAAGGACGAGGACAATCAAGCAGATTCCAGGGTCTGATGGACTCTGAAGAAGGGCTGGGAATGTGAAGGTGGGGATGGGTATTAAGAGCATTCCAGGCTGGGAGAAAGCATTTCCAGAGGCCAGGAGGGAGGGACAGACAGCCCTGTGCTAGAGGAAAAACAGCAAAGAGGTGGACTCACCTGGGGTGGAAGAAAATGAAAAAAACTGCCTGGGGCAAGAGGGATGACGTTTTGGTGCTGGGAGAACTGTGGTGAGGAATGTATGTTTGGGGAACCCTTCAAGGGAATGACAGGATTCCTCCTTTTTCAGCCCGGTTTTGGACATCATTTACTTCTGCCTGCAATAATGAGGTTTTTTAGTCACTTGGTTGTGTCTGACTCTTCTGTGACCCATGGACTGTAGCCCACCAGTCTCCCCTTTCCATCAATTTCCCAGGCAAGAATACTAGAGTGGGTTGCCATTTCCTTCTCCAGGTGATCGAACCTACGTCTCCTGCATTGGCAGGCAGGTTCTTTACCCCTGAGTCACCAGGGAAGCTGAAGCTCCACTACTCTGGCCACCTGGTTTGAAGAACTGACTCATTGAAAAAGAGCCTGCTGCTGGGAAAGATTGAAGGCAAAAGGAGAAGGGGACGACAGAGGATGAGATGGTTGGATGGCATCACCCACTCAGTGGGCATGAATCTGAGCAAACTCTGGGAGATGGTGAAGGACAGGGAAGCCTGACGTGCTGCAGTCCATGGAGTCGCAAAGAGTTGGACACAACTGAGCGACTTCACTTTCCTTTAGCAACTGAAAACAACAACAACAAGCCATGAGGGGTGGCTGCTGGAGGGAAAATTCCCCCTGCTCCCATTCTGCTTCCTGCAGAGCTCAGAGCACTGACCTGGACACTGTGCTACAGAAACCCCAAGAGTGATTGGCCAGGCCTTGGAAATAATTAATACGCTTACTAGTCAGAGTCACGTCCTCTTACCAGGTATGTCCCAGGGTGGGCGGCCCGGCTATTTGTCACATTTTCCGGGAGGTTGGCTGGAGCCTCCACCTGCTGGGAAGCTCGAGACTGATCATGCAGGTGTCTGACCGAGTTAGCATTGATCCCCAGCCCGGCTGTTGCATTGCACTCCGCGCAAGCAACGCGTTTCTGTTTCTCTAGTATATTAGAGCTGAGTCCTGTGCTCCCTGCTCTGTGCATATCACACAGAAATGATTTCAAGCCTGTTCTTTGCATGTGTAGAGACTGCCTTTTTGCAGGCGAGTATTTCATGAGGTCTTTTCCGACATGCTGTTTCCGTGCTGTTCCTCTCTGATATATCACGGCATTTCTGTGGTTCCCGGCACCGAGGGGGAGAAGATGTTGTCTTGGTGGCGATATCTCATCCAGAATTCCTATCACTTTTGTAAGTGGGAAGGGGGATAATCACACCTACTATAAATATTCTAGGTCCTTACTAAAATATTTTTTCATTGAGAGTGGTATTTGATATACGACGTTTCCTTCTTGGATTCCTGCCAGTGAGTTTTAGGGGATTACCCAAAGGATTTTGTTATGAGCTGAGCCACTTACAGACTGCTCCTATGGATAGGGGCTCAAGGGATGGAATGTGGCTGCGGGGAAACCCAGAAATGAGCAAAGAACTTTGGGAAATTGTCCTGGTCGGTATTGCAATGAGAGGAGAGAGCCTGCCAGGTACGATTGGCTTTATTAGGAAAAACGGTTTACTGCTTAAATGGTGAATTTCTGCTCTTTTGCTTCCTGTTCTGCCACATGGTTTGCATAGCGAGGCGATGCCAGTTTCCATCTACAAGCTTGGGTCCTGGGATCAGATGGCTGGGATTCGAAACCCAAGCACCAAGTTATTTAAATCCCAAAGCCTTCGCTTTATAATCTGGAAATGATAATAATAATAACAGCAACAGCAGCAATTGTATCTAACTCAGAGGACTATTTTAAAAATTAAATAATAACGAGTCACGTGATACATTTAGTGTCTGGCTTATAGCATAACAAGGAGGTCAGAATGCCATTGTCTTCCGTTGTCAGTAACAGTATTATTTTTATATTGTTTTAATGAACTGGAAGGTTCAGAGTACATAAAAGATAATACTGATGATGGGAAAATTTTAGAAAAAAAGTACGAGTTTTGGATAATAATCAGGAATGAAGTATTTACATAGACCCTTACAGGCATCATCACTGTGTTTCTCTCTGTAGAGATTTGCTGCCAGCTCACAGAAGAAGCCCTTCCACATTCTTTGGGCTTGCACACATGTGGGAGTGTGTGTGTGTGCATGTGCGTGTCTGTACATATGTATATTGCTTCATGGAATACTCCTTTGCAAAATGTAGAGGGAAGCATTGTGGGCTGTGAAGGAGACCGTCACAGAAAAAAAGAGATTTCTCTTGTGTCCTTTCAAATGGACCACTGCCCACTGAAGCACCTTTTTCTTCTCTCTGAAGCCAAGTAAAGGCATCGGGGCCTATCGTCTTTCAACAGCACTCTTTCTTCTTCTGTTTGGATTTCTCTAAGCACGCTTCCCCAGGCGTCTGGAAAATTAAATGAAAGAAATAAAATAATTCATCTTTTTTTCCCCCTTGGAGTGAGGACCTGCAGAAATAAAGGAAGCCGAGATACTTACAATAGGATCCATGTAGGTTTCAGGGAACAAAGAGAGACAACAATCACATGGATGGCTTAAAAGAGCTACACCTCAGGGTAGACCCGTTATGCAAGAGAAATGAAGCTGGTGGTAACTCCAGCCACTTAAAGAAGGAGTCCATCGTCTTACAAAGGAAGATGCGCGTGTGCTCTTGTGTGTGTGCTCAGTTGTGTCTGAGTCTTTTCGCCCCCATGGACTGTAGCCAGCCCGCCAGGCTCCTCTGCCCATGAAATTTTCCAGGCACAAATACTGGAGTGGGTTGCCATTTCCTATTCGAGGGTATTTTCCTGACCCAGGGATTGAAACTTGGCGTCTCTTGCATCTTCTTCACTGGCAGGTGGATCCTTTACCGCTGAGCTGCCTGGGAAGCTCCTGCAAAGGGAGATACTCACTGTCATAAAAAGGTTTGCCTTCTGGTTAGGGATCTCTCACTTGGGTGATACAGACAGTACTAGACAGCACCCTGGGGGAATTGAATTGGGAAGGGACAGTAAAGAAACAAAGAGGAAACAAATTGGGAAACAAAGAGTATTCCTGATGTTAATTGGGGCTAGCACCTCTGACTCAGGAGGTGGTTTGTAGGGGCCCCGGTCAGGCCTCTTCAGAGCGGGCATGGCGGTGAGCTGCAGGCAGGGTTTTGAGAAAATCTGAGCAATGGTGGAGAGGGCTTCCCCGACCCTGTTCTCTGCTTTGCTGTCAATCCTGAGAGGTGATAAGCACGTGGGCTGCTGGGCGCGTGATGCTTAGAAACACCCTTCCTCAGGGGAGCCCCAGCTATTCAGGCGGCGTCTCTTATGCTTTGGAAAATCAAAACAAGTGAAGAATCAGGAATGTTCTGGGAAGAAGAAACAGGGATTGCATAGTCTGTAACCTAGGAAAGATTTTTATGTGTTTGGGGAACTGAAAGACCAGTAGGGAGAGAGAAGAGAGAGCAAAGGAGGGGAGCGGCTGGTCGTGGGGGAGAGAGCTGGGCTGCGGGCTGGTGGATGCGGGTCGTGGGAGGGAGCTTAGATTTTTATTGTCAGTGTGTAGGTAACCCAGGGCCTTTGAGCTGGGGAATTGCAAAGGATGTGATATGTACTCACTCAACCTTTAGGAAGATGGCTAAGAAACTTCCGGACACTCTCTGAAATGATAAGCTATTGAAAGTCCTTATCGAAGTTTAGCCCAGGATCTGCGGGGTAGGCTGGGGTACAAGAGACCCATCCATCTGCTTGTAGTATCCCGTCCACTGGCCGCACAGCATCCCAGATGTCTCTCTTCAGCACCTTCTGGTGTCTACAGGCCTTTATTCAAAATTGAGCTTCTCACTGTTTTCAAGAGGACGAGGCAATAGTCTATATTCCTGGCCCCTGGATATTGAAGAGGAAGGTCACAAAATGAAATTTCACCTTGGAGATTTTTCTAAATTAGAAAGCTCTCCCAAATGTAACTAAACTGGAGAGAATGGAGTGATCTCTTTAAGAAATCTTCAAAATGCCAGTAAAGTTTTCTCCAGGTTGTGTTTCTCCAAATCAAGCTGTAACAATTTGTAGGACTTCTGGTGGCTCAGGGGTGAAGAATCCACCTGCAATGCAGGAGATGTGGGTTCGATCCCTGGGTTGGGAAGATCCGCTGCAGAAGGAAGAAACGGCAACCCACTCCAGTATTCTTGCCTGGGAAATCCCCTGGACAGAGGTGCCTGGTGGGCTACAGTCCATGGGTTTGCAAGAGTCAGACACGACTTAGCAACTAAACCACGACCACCAATGATGTGTAAGAAAATGACAGACCCTACTCTAAGGCTTCAGCTATTTGAAATGGGTAAAATACAGGTATATATATCAGTCAGCTGAAGTTTAGTTATGCTGCAGGAACAAAGAACCCCAACTCTATGTTCACAAAGACAAGGTCCTTTCCTCCCTAAGTTACAGTTTGCAGGCCACCTGGACTCTGTTCTGTGCCGTTTTTATCCCAGAACCTTGGCTGAAGGAGCAGGCCTGCCTGGAACACAACAGCTTCACTGTGGAGGGAAGAGCGGTGGCGAGACGACCCATCAGCTCTGAAGGCTCCTGGCCGAGATGGCACAGGCTGTGCCATCTCTCACATTTCATTGCCCAAAGGGAATCAAATGGTCAAGCCCAATGTTAGCAGGAACAGAAGAATAATTGTTCTGTAGAAACTGGTCTGCAGAGAAGGGCAGTGAATATTACGAACAAATAATATGGCATGTAACAATGCAATATTTTGCTCTCTCCATTTCTTTGAACCAAATTTCAAGGGGAAAATTCAGTGACAGTCTTTTATTAATAGAACTGAAAACTTTCAGATACTGCAATTCAGAATGTGATCCAGTCCCTGAAAATTAGCATCACACGCATTCCTTTTGAAGGATAACTTGTGAAAGTCTGAAACGTGCAGTTTGGAAGTGATTAGCCCAATTTTACTAGAAGAAAAGAGCATTTAATAAAGCAGAGTTCTCAGTTTCTAATCTCATCTTGTACCAATTCCTCAAACATTTGAGACCAACTGCTAGGGGCACTTTTATACAGAGAAAAGAAAAAAGGAATCTTGTATTTCTTTCTTCAAGTTAGGGTGAATGGGATGAAAAGACTATATTGTTCACATAATTTTAGTCAGTGTTATGTCCACTTAAGAAAATCTGTATTGTGTGGTTAGGAGTAGGAAACTATATTCATCAAGGAGGAAGAGAAATGCCAGCCTAGGTAAGTCAAGGAGAAAACTGAAAGTAGCTCAGTCGTGTCTGACTCGTTGCGACCCCATGGACTGTAGCCCTCCAGGCTCCTCTGTCCCTGGGATTCTCCAGGCAAGAATCCTGGAGTGGGTTGCCATTTCCTTCTGTAGGGGATCTTCCTGATCCAGGGATCGAACCCAGGTCTCCTGCATTGCTGGGGGATTCTTTACTGTCTGAGCCACCAGGGCTGTAAGGACAGTATAAGCCAAACATCAAATATGTCAGTTCTAATAGAGGATTCACCCGTTCTTGCCTGGACTATTGCAGTGGCCCCAACTGGCCTCTTTGTTTCTGCCCTGGCCACACTGACGTCTTTTTATTCTCCACACAGCTGTCAGAGTGGGTCTTCTGGAACTTAGAGTATATCATGTTATGCTCAGAATCTGCACAGAACCTTTGAAGGAGGCTTCCAGCTCGCTCTGAACCATATCCAGAGTTCTCTCCATGGTTGGTGGGACCCTGAGTAATATGCCGTCCGGACAAGCTTTCTGACCTCATCTCCCAGCACTCGCCCCTCCCTGACTCTGCTGCAGTCACACTGACCTCCTCCACCTTCCTCTCACTTGACAAAGCTCTGTGTCTCAGGACCTTTGCACTGACTGTTCTATTAGTTAGGACACTCTTGACTTCAAAAACCCACATTCCCAATACGTTTGCTTTATCAGGGGGCCTTCCCTGACCATGCTACCTAATACAGCACCCAGACCTTCTCTGCCTACTTCTCCTGCTTTAGTTTTCCTCCTTTGCATGTGTCACTCCCTGACGTCGTATCCACGGTCATTCTCCACCTCCTTTTACTAGATTATAATCTCCAAGAGATTGGGTTCTTCATTTCACTCACTGTTATATCCCTGATGTTAAGAACAGTGATTGGCACATAGTAGGTGCATAATAAAATTTGTTGGATGAATGAAATAAACCATTGTTATTATTCCTGATTTCATGAGATGCATGTAAATACTAACATGCTGTTAATACAGAGACTAGTATTAACAGAAATGTGTTTCTGTACATAAATTCATTCCATAAAACTCTGATGAAAAACCCTACACATTAAATGTTTCACAAGAGAATTGGTCTCTTTTAAAACATCCCATAATTTTCTCTGCTTCTGTTAATTTTCTTTCTTTCTTTTATTTTTTGGCTGCATGGTGTGACA
Source organism: Bos indicus x Bos taurus (assembly GCF_003369695.1). Lineage (NCBI taxonomy): Eukaryota > Metazoa > Chordata > Mammalia > Artiodactyla > Bovidae > Bos > Bos indicus x Bos taurus. Next base: position 43,584,390 of record NC_040098.1, on the reverse strand, counting down.
TGTGGGATCTTAGTTCCCTGACCAGGGATCAGACCTGTACCCACGGTGTTGGAAGCACAGACCACAGTGGTCTAACCACTGGCCAACCAGGGAAGTCTCTAGAAATTCTCAGTGTTTACAGTACTGTGAAGCATAGCAGGTGATCACAGAACCCTTAGTAACAGGCCAGCTGAAAAACTCATCAGATATGTTCGCACATGAAGGATGAACTGTCCTTTGTAAGCTGGACATAGTGGATTATAGTTATAGCAGCAATGATGAGAGTGAGAAGAATAGCAAGAGTAGGGGTGATGAGAAAACAGAAGTAAGCCTGGAGCCTAATCAGGCTGATGAGACAACTATCAAGATGACTAAATGGAAGTAATAAACAGACCGCCAGGCTCAGAGCCGTCTGGTTACGAGTCAGCCCACACGCTAGTGATCAGGACTTCCATAATCTTGGAAGATTGCCTTCCGAATTCTCCTGTTCTTCTGTCTCCATGAAGACAGCTGCAACCAAAATGATGACGCATGGTGAGTCCTTACTGTGTACTCACTGAAAGAAGGCGTAATGGAAAGAGTGAGCTGGATTTCCTCTGGAGGTTGGATGGACCCTCCACAATGATGATGAGTGATTAAGACACTTTAATGGTTCGGAGTGGGGATGGCTGATTATGACCCCAGAGCTTGAAGCTTATTGAAATACCACCCCCAAAAGGAGAGCCTCACCCAGCGAGATGAGTGTTGTTGTTATTTTTATTCAGTTGCTAAGTCGTGTCTGACTCTTTGCAACCCCATAGACTGTCGCATGCCAGGCTCTTGTGTCCTCTCCTGTCACCTAGAGTTTTTTGCTCAGATTCATGTCTATTGAATCTGTGATACTATCTAACCATCTCATCTTCTGTCATTCCCTTCTCTTGCTGCCTTCAGTCTTTCCCAGCATCAGGGTCTTTTCCAGTGAGTTGGCCCTTCGCATCAGGTGGCCAAAGTATTGGAGCTTCAGCATCAACTCTTCCAATGAATATTCAGGGTTGATTTCCTTTAGGATTGACTGGTTTTATCTCCTTGTTGTTTAGGGGACTCTCAAGAGTCTTCTCCAACACCACAGTTGGAAAGCATCAATTCTTTGGCACTCAGCCTTCTTTATGGTCCAACTCTCACATCCATACATGAATACTGGAAAAACTATAGCTTTGACTATATGCACCTTTGTCAGCAAAGTGATGTCTCTGCTTTTTAATATACTGTCTAGGTCGTCATAGCTTTCCTTCCCAGGAACACAGGTTCTTTAATTTTATGGCTGTGTCACCATTTGCAGTGACTTTGGATCCCAAGAAAATAAAATCTGTCACTGCTTCCATAATTTGGCCTCGAAGAAGGGGGTCCAGCAGGCATTTGTGGCCTTCTCTCCTAAGTTAGAGCGCAGGCTTTATCTTTGGCTGGAGATGGTTGCCCAAGCCTGTATCATATCCATGCTTCTTCCCCAGCTGTGAGCTGACAAAGCCATGTCTACACAGGCCAGCCAGGCTGCCGGGTTGGGTAGCTCGGGGCTGCTGGACCCTGGCCATAGGGGGCAAGTCCATCACTGCCCTCATCCTTCTCAGAAAGCGTGGCAGCAAGATGCTTGTTGTAAAAGTCAGAGGAAGGGAATTCACGCCTGTAGAATTTGTAATCTAACTCCAGGCGCATAGCGGGTGCCCCATAGACATCATACCTACTGTTGCCTAGAAACAAACTTTCTCGCTTAGTATCAGCATCCTTGTTTTAGAGGCAAAGGAGTCACCTCTCAGACAAAGTAAGTAGCTGCCCCACCACTCAGGACCTGGGCAGGAAATTCACGACCCACTCAAAAAGCTTAACCAAAACAGGATTTCAGGAGGGCTGCTATTTACTGAGATGTGGGCAGGGGGCAAGCGATGGCGCCTCTGGGGCTGAGTGGGAAGCCGTGACTGGCCCCAAGCCTGCAGGGGGCCGGGTGTCATCAGAGGCTGTGAGTGTGGGGCGGAGGGCAGTGGACGGGAGCTGGTCCTGTCCAGGGATGCAGCGTGGCCCCATCAAACCGTGTCCTCAGCGTCGAAGCAGGGAGAAGCGAGGGGAATGAATACTTCTGCTTCTCTGTGTTCCTGTCCTGTCATCGCCCTTCACCCCCTCCCTCCCTTCTGCTCTCTGGTGCTCCTTTCTCCATCCCTCCTCCCCGCCTTCTCCTCTCTCTCCCCCCTTCTGTTTCTCTTTCCCCTTCTCCTTTCCCTCCACCCTACTTTCCTTCTATCCTTCCCTCCTTCCCTTCCTCTGCTGGAACCCACCAGGCCTTGAGACATCACTGAATAAGACCCAACTCCCTCTGCACGGTATTCACTGCAGCATCAGGCTATTAGGGAGCTTGTTCCATTAAGGACACTCTGTGTTTTCAAGCCCCAAGCGCAATTTACTTTAGAATTTTATTTTTCAAAAGGGGCTCCCATCTGCGAAGGCCTTAAAGATCCCTCAGGCAGGAAGGCAACCCGAGTTTGCAGCTCCTTCTCTGAGGGCCACGTGTATCCGCAGCTGCCCCTACTCAGCTGCCCGAGCCCCAGGCCTTTGCTGCTGTTGTTCCTTTATTTAGTTTTAAATATGTTTTCCACCGTGCCTCTGACCCAACAGGACCTGTGTCTTTCTGCTCTCTCATTTTGGAGCTCTCCAACACCCATGAGTTTTCTTGAGGAAAGTGGGGTGTGTGGGACCAAGCCCAGTGACCAGGTGCCCCCTGTCTGGGCCAGGAAAGACCTCCCCAGGTGGGATCTGGGGAGGGCTCAGGCTTTCCTGCTATGGACCAGGGCAAAGCGCTGGTGCCTTTCTCTGCACCCCCGTTTATAAAACGGAGATAATGACCCCTTTTCCTTTTAACCGGAGTGCGGGGAGGCTTTGGTGCATTTCTAAAGGACTTGGAGCCCCCCATTTGGTAAGTGGAGAGTGCTGGGCATGCCGTGGTTCTCAGCATTCACAGAGAAACGCCTTCACTTAAGTTTGCTCTGCGCCCTCGCCATCTCCCTGGTGTTATTGACTAAAGTACTCTCCAAGAAGAATTTCTTCGAGACTCCCATGTTGACATCCTTCCTACTAGTGTTTCGAGAGCCAGGCTTGCTAGCTGTTTGTTCCTTTGGATGAAAGCCTGCGATCACTCTATTAAGCACTTTCCCTTCAGTGGGAAGAAAGAAGAGAGGGTAGGGAGTGGGGGAAGGGAGCAGGAATCCAATAACTGCTCCCCAAAGTAGACAGTAGGCCTTTGCTTCTCAGGGTTCCCCCTGCTTCAGCCCTCGTGTGCTTTGAGAAATTAAATCTGGAGCAGGTATACCTACTGCAACGGGGACTGGGCTTTTCCATAGGATGGGTTGGTGTGAGAAGCCTTCCGGTGCTGGGGAGGCATGATAGTACATTGGCCGGGGTGGATTCGAGTTGCAGTGACTCAGTCTCTCTCTGTCTGTGTCTCTACCTCTGTCCTCTTTCTAGCAAAAGCATCTGGCCCTCAGACTTTCCTTCTGTAATCCTCTGACCCTGTTTCCCCACATCAATTGCCTTGTTGCCGGAGAAACCAGCAAACGAAGGAAATTTGAGGACCACGAACACATCTTATATGCTCTATAGGGAGGAGGAACCAGTGTCTGTGTGCAGGGGAGCCTAGACTTCTGGGCACATCAGACAAAGCAACAGCACCTTCTTCTGGCATCTCTGGGGCATCCTTGGCAGGCAGCCTGGGGAGGTGGAGCGAGTACTACCCTCTGATTCAAGAATCAGAACTCACAGGTTCTTTCATCCGGGCCTCATCTTGAGCAGCCTTGTGACTTTGGACTAGTCCCTAAACATCTCTAGCCTCAAATACCAATATGTCACAGGATTTTTGTAAACATCATTCATTGATTTAGCAAGTATATGTTGAGTGCTTGTGTGCCAGGCACTGAGCAAATGTTAGGGCTGTCAGTCTTTGCTTCCAATATGTTTCTGGTCTACAGGAGAAAGTGAAAGTGAAAGTTGGTCAGTCGTGTCCAACTCTTTGTGACCCCATGGACCGTAGCCCGCCAGTCTCCTCTGTCCATTGGATTCTCCAGGCCAGAATACTGGAGTGGGTAGCCATTCCCTTCTCCAGGGGATCCTCCCAACTCAGGGATCAAACCCAGGTGTCCTGCATTGCAGGCAGATTCTTTACCATCTGAGCCACCAGGGAAGCCCAAGAATACTGGAGTGGGTAGCCTATCCCTTGTCCAGTGGATCTTCCTAAGCCAGGAATTGAACCAGGGTCTCCTGCATTTCAGGTGGATTCTTTACCAGCTGAGGTTTATGGGAAAAGTGGATGTGAAATAGATCAAGACAATCATGTCTGATGAGCAAGCACAGTGGGCTACCATAGGGAAGAGAGACGAGTCAGGGGAGGGGCACCCCGCCCCGTCTTGGATGGTGATGGAAGGCTGCCTGGAGGAGGCCACAACCGAAGTGAGAACTGATTGGTGGAATAAGTTGGCAAGGAAAGGGGGTGCAAAGACCCAAGAGGGCATTGCCCATCATTTTGGAATGGCTGCAGTGGAGAGAGAGAGGAAGAGCAGCCAGGTTAAGGGGAACCATCGGCAGTGGGGGTGTTGATGGGTGACTGCCCAGAGACTTTGGCAGCAATAATGCAGGGATGGTGTTAAGAGGTTCAAGCATCATCTGGGGCAGTAAAGAGCCACTGAAGACCTTTAAGTGAAGGGATGGCATAATCAGATCTGTACTATAGGAAAGGTGCTTTCACTGCAGTGTGGAGCTGAAACAGAGAGGGTGTGTGGGATATTTTCCATATGTTGCTCCAAACCTGCCTGCTGCCTCTCTCCATCCTTCTCTGTGTTCCAGTAGGCTGACAGTTTTGGGAATGCAACAGAGGGCTTCTCTGCCCGCTGATTTGCAGATGAGTCCAGACCACAGAGGGCAGGAGCAGGGGATGGGAAGGGGGACGGAGTTGGAAACTGGGGCGTCTGTTCCCCAGCTCCTTCCCTGCTGTGGCCTCATGTGGGCTGAGGCTGTGCTCCCTCCTGCAGTCTCTGCTCCCCTCCTGCAGCCCCAGTCCTGCCTGGCTGCCCTTTCCCCTCTTCGTGCTCTCTCTCTGGGTTATACATAGTGACAGCTCCCTTCAGGTCCAGGTGCCTAAGGCTCCCCTTGTTGCTAGCCCCAGGGGACATCACCATCCCTTGTGGGTTTCCATCAACCCTGCCAAGACCCTTTGTAAATAGGGATTCTTCAAGGACCCGTGGCAGGGTGCCATCTGCTGGGCTCTGGCCCTGGCACAAGGGATTGTGGCTGGAACAGTGCAACGTGAAGCTGTTAACATGTGCCCAGGCCAAAATGAGAGTGGGGAAGAGTCAGGAGGGAGTCAGTGGAGTCCAAGGTTACTTTTGAGATAAAAGCAACAGGACTTAGATGTAGGGATGAGGGTGGGAAGCTGTGATTGACCTCTAGGTCCTGGCTTTTAACTGGGAGGATGGTGGTGATGTTCACTGAAATGCCAGGAGGGTTGGAGTAGATTGGTTTGGGGTAGAAAGAGATACTGAGAGTCCTTAAAGTGGAAATTCTCCATAGGCACTTGGTTGTAAAAATCTATGTTTCAGAAGAGGAATCTGGGCTGGAGATTCATTAGCATAGACACAGTAGATGCCATAAAAGAAAGTCTAATGACCCAGGCAGAATGCAGAGAGTGGGAAGAGAAGGAAAACCAGGCAGCTGCCCTGAGGAAGGGACACTCGGAAGGCTGATGCACTGGAGGCTGAGAATCCACCGTCTGGGGCAACAGGAGTGGAGTTAGAAAGCTATAGAGACGAGCAACCTTCATCAGTCATTCTTCCATGTGTATGAAAGATGATGTGATTGACAGCCTCCTCATCCAATCAAAGCTTTCCTCTCTGGTTAGAAACCTTTTCCTTTATTGAGCCCCTTGATGAGAAAGGGGAGTTCAAGATAGTCTTGTGTGTGAAGTGTGAAAGTCTCAGTCATGTCTGACTCTTTGCAACCCCATGGACTATACAGTCCATGGAATTCTCTAGGCCAGAATACTGGAGTGGGTAGCCTTTCCCTTCCCCATGGGATCTTCCCAACCCAGGGATTGAACCCAGGTCTCCCACATTGCAGGCACAGCTGAGCCACAAGGAAAGCCCAAGAATACTGGAGTGGGTAGCCTATCCCTTCTCCAGAAGATCTTCCCAACCCAGGAATTGAACCGGGATCTCCTGCATTGTAGGTGGATTCTTTACCAACTGAGGTATTATGGAAGCACCCAAGGTAGCCTTTCAACTCCATAAACATCGGTTGACTGTTTACTATATGTGAATCTCAGAAACTCCTCTAAAACCAAGTGACCCCTGGGAACACCTGATGCTCAGGGCTCATGTCTCCTATTAAAGATGTGGTAGGGACTTCCCTGGCTATCCAGTCGATAAGAATCTGCCTTGCACTGCAGGGGACGTGGGTTCAATCCCTGGTCAGGGAGCTGGGATCCCGGATGCCACGGAGCAACTAAGCCTGAACACCATAGCTACTGAGCCCATGTGCCCCCGAGTCCAAGTGCCGCAGTGAGAGAGCCCTGGGCTGCAACTACTGAGACCAGGCACCACAGCTAGAGTCTGAGCATAGCAACGGAACATCTGTATGACATAACGAAGATTCCACAGCTAAGTGGGAGTGCCACAGCTAAGAGCCAACACAGAGGGAAAAACAGTTGTGGCAAAATGAACATAATATAAAATTATATAAATATAAAATTTGCCACCTTTATCATGTTTAAGATTCAGTAGTGTTAAGTATCCAAAATCACTGCAGATGGTGACTGCAGCCATGCAATTAAAAGAAGCTTACTCCTTGGAAGGAAAGTTACCACCAACCTAGACAGCATATTCAAAAGCAGAGACATTATTTTGTCAACAAAGGTCTGTCTAGTCAAGGCTATGGTTTTTCCAGTAGTCATGTATGGATGTGAGAGGTGGATTATAAAGAAAGCTGAGTGCTGAAGAATTGATGCTTTTGAACTGTGGTGTTGGAGAAGACTCTTGAGAGTCCCTTGGACTGCAAGGAGATCCAACCAGTCCATCCTAAAGGAGATCAGTCCTGGGTGTTCATTGGTAGGACTGATGTTGAAGCTGAAACTCCAGTACTTTGGCCACCTGATGGGAAGAGCTGACTCATTTGAAAAGACCCTGATGCTGGGTAAGATTGAAGGCAGGAGGAGAAGGGGATGACAGCGGATGAGATGGTTGGATGGCATCACCGACTCAATGGACATGGGTGTGGGTGGACTCCAGGAGTTAGTGATGGACAGGGAGGCCTGGTGTGCTGCGGTTTATGGGGTTGCAAAGCCTCGGACACGACTGAACGACTGAACTGAACTGAGTGTTAAGTATTGAACTTCCTGGTAGCTCAGCTGATAAAGAATCTGCCTGCAGTGCAGAAGACCCCAGTTCGATTCCTGGGTTGTGAAGATACCCTGGAGAAGGGATAGGCTATGCACTCCAGTATTCTTGGGCTTCCCTGGTGGCTCAGTCAGTAAAGAATCTGCATACAATGCAGGAGACCTGGGTTCGATCCCTGGGCTGGGAAGATCCCCTGGAGGAAGGCATGGCAACCAACTCCAGTATTCTTGCCTAGAGAATCCCCATGGACAGAGCCTTGCGGATGAGGTACTGTCCATAGGGTTGCAAAGAGACAGACATGACTAAGCAACTCAGAACAGCACAGTGTGAAGTATTAATATGTTCACATTGTTGTATAATGGAGAAGGCAATGGCAACCCACTCCAGTACTCTCGCCTGGAAAATCCCATGGACAGGGGAGCCTGGTAGGCTGCAGTCTATGGGGTCTCTAACAGTCAGACACAACTGAGCAACTTCACTTTCAACTTTCACTTTCATGCATTGGAGAAGGAAATGGCAACCCATTCCAGTGTTCTTGCCTGGAGAATCCCCGGGTCGGGGAGCCTGGTGGGCTGCTGTCTATGGGGTTGCACAGAGTTGGATACGACTGAAGTGACTTAGCAGCAGCAGCAGCATTGTTGTATAATCAATCTCCAGAACCCCTTTAACCTGCAAAGCAGAAACTCTACCCATTAAACAATAGCTTCCTCCCCCGCAGCTCCTGGAAAGTACCATTCTACCTTCTGTCTCTACGAATTTGACTGCAGACAGACTGCAGAGATATTGTGGGTTTGGTTACAGACCTCTGTGATAAAGCAAGTCACATGAATGTTTTGCTTTCCCAATGCATATAAAAGCTATGTTTATGTTGTACTGTAGTCTATTAAGTGTGCAATAGCATTATATCTAAAAAAAAACTATGTATACAATTTACTTTAAAAATGCTTTATTGCTAGTCCCTTCACTGTTCACCTGAAACCATCACAACATTGTTAATTGGCTATACACCAATACAAAATTAAAAGTTTAAAGTTTGAGATAACAAAGAAAAATACTTCATTGCTAAAAAAAAGTGTTAACTACCATCTGAGCCTTCAGTGAGTGATAATGTTAATATCACAGATCACTGATGACAAATCATAGAACAAATATAATAATAATGAAAAAGTTTGAAATAGTAGGAGAATTACCAGAATGTGGCGCAGAGACAGGAACTAAGCAAATGCTGTTGGAAAAATGGAACCAGTAGACTTGCTGGATGCAGGGTGGCCACAAACCTTCAGTTTGCAAAAAAAAAAAAAAAAAAAGAGAGAAATGCAATAAACAGCAATAAAACAAGGTATGCCTATATTCTAGATTCCTCCTAGAGTACAGTATTTGTACAGTAAGGGGTTTCCTACTTACGAACGTTCAAGTTGAGAAGTTTCAAAGATGTGACCGTGGGTTTGCAAGTCCAGTCAGGTAAGTTATTAATCATTCATGTGTCTGGCATACACTGTCAAATTCGGGCATGCTCTACGAGTGGCTGTGCTTTGCGGCACTTACTGCCCAGTGCTGTATAGAGTACAGTAGTGCAGTGCCTTTATTTCAAGCCCAGGATATCCAGAAGCAAGGGAAAAAGCAGCAGTGTATAGCCGACTGTGCTAGGCTAACTTTGTTTAACTTACAAACAAATTGATGAGCTCTCAGAACAGAACTCGTTTGTATGCACTGTAAGTTGTGGCTTATTTCACATAGTATAATGTTCTTAAGAGCTTCCCAGGTGGCTCAGTGGGTAAAGAATCCACCTGCAATGCAGGGAGGGGGAATCCCCTGGAGGAGGGCTTGGCAACCCACTCCAGTATTCTTGCCTGGAGAATCCCACGGATAGAGGAACCTAGTGGGCTATAGTCCATAGGGTCTAAAAGAGTCAGACACGACTGAGTGACTAACACGCACGCACAGTGTCCTCAGAGTTCATCCCTGATGTAGTCTATGTCAAAATGTCCTCTTTTTTTTTAAGCTGAATAATATCCCTTTGTATGGATAGACAACATTTTGGCTTTTCATTCATCTGTCAGTGGACACTGGGTTTGCTTCCATATTTCTGTTGTTGTGAGCAATGCTGTTATGAACATGAGTGTAAAAATCTGTTAGAGTTCCTGTTTTCAGTTCTTTGGGGTTTATCCCTGGAAGTGAAATGCCTTAGGATTTTTTTTTTTTAGCATTTAACAAAATACTAATTTGTCTTAATGAACGTTTAAATCTGTGATTGAAGAATAGTGAAGAATGGAGGGTTTTAGTCTATTTTTGACTTATGCAACGTGCATTACTTTTCCATCCTGTGTTACTTGGCATCTCTGAAACCTCCCAGAGGCTTCCAGGAGAGATTTCTGGAGCACTGGGATATTCCTCTGGAACACTCGTCTCCTCCTCCAGGCTTGTACTTCCTTATTCATTGCCTGAGTCGGTGGCCCCAGGGATTCTACTACTTGTGTGACTGTCGTGTTTCCTTAGCATAGTGTCAGGGTTTGTGCCCGCTGTGGTGTGCATCAGGATTTCCTTGCTTTTTAAGATGGTATGTCCGTCTCCTCTGTTACATCGTGGGGCGTTTCTCAGTTCACTAAGGCCTTTTATACCCAGCAGGGGAGGGGGTAGTTATTATTCCTGGATTGCAGCTGAGGAAACAAGCCCCGTGGCTTCGGGACCACACAGAGACCAGCACACAGGCTCTCGGTGTCTGGTCCATGGTGCTTTCGCTGGAGCACAGCTGTTATGGGCAGAGCCCTCTGGGCGTGCACTTGGCAAAGTGGACGCTGGAGGTGGAGAGGGGACAGGAGGCCCCCAGATAGAGAGAACAGGTCCAGGGACAAGTCGGTGACAAGACAGGAGTGGAGAAAAGGCCGGGGGTGGCGGAGGGCCTGGCAGCAGACCTTCTGTCTGTAGGGCAGGGGCTCATTTTGCTCTGGGACACAGGAAAGGGGGTGAGCCAGGTGGCCCTGGGAGCAGGGGGACCGGTCAGCCCTAAGGTGACTCCCCAAAGTTAACATCAGTGATGAGAGCAGCCAGGCAGGAGACAGGGTGATGAGGGCAGGTGTGACCATGCAGTGCCTACTGTGGGCACATCGCCTCGAGGTGCCATCACTGTTTAGTCGCTCAGTCGTATCCAACTCTTGTGACCCCATGAACCACAGCCTGCCAGGCTCCTCTGTCCATGGGATTCTCCAGGCAAGAATACTGGAATTCCTTCTCCAGGGGATCTTCCTGACCCAGGGATGGAACCTACGTCTCTTGCATCTCCTGCATTGGCAGGAGGATTCTTTATCACTGATGTTACTGCTAAGTCACTTCAGTCATGTCCTACTCTGTGCGACCCCATAGACAGCAGCCCACCAGGCTTCCCCATCCCTGGGATTCTCCAGGCAAAAACACTGGAGTGGGTTGCCATTTCCTTCTCCAATGCATGAAAGTGAAAAGTGAAAGTGAAGTTGCTCAGTCGTGTCCGACTCTGTGCGAGCCCATGGACTGCCGCCTACCAGGCTCCTCTGTCCATGGGATTTTCCAGGCAAGAGTACTGGAGTGGGGTGCCATTGTCTTCTCCGTATCACTGGTGTTAGAAGCTCCCTAAATAAACTGAGTGAACTGCGGCCTTCTGGGAGAGTTCTCCTTGGAGCATCTTGCAGCTTGGTGGGGAGAGTAATCGCCTCTCCCTTAGGGTTCACGTCCAGACCATCAGACAGTCCTGCGTAAGAACAGACCTTTTGTGCTTGGAGAACACACACGTCGTGAACATTGGCCGCCTTTTTGGATGCCCCTGGCCATCAAGCCTACGAGCAGTAGCTCTTCTGTCCCCGAAACAGCTGAATAAACCCTGTGGCCGACACTAAATCATAACCTCCGGGACCTGGGCTTGGCCAGTGGAGGAAATGAGCAGAGGGTTGCTGCCTCTGGGTTCCCAGTAGGAAACGGCTTCATATACTTTGCTGCTCAGTTTCCCGTTCAGAGACTGTTCCAGAACGTTTGCTATTTGTCATGGCGTGCAGGTGGGTTATCCTGGTTAATCATATCTTCTGGTTAAAGGTGACCTATTAGTTCTCATTCGTGGAGCATGACTTTTCAAGAGCATTAGTATGCAACAAAATACTCTGAACTGTAAATTACAAGGAACATAATCCAATCTATTTTATAAGCTACTGACGCCACTTGTATTTCCTTAGGAACCTGATTATGAACCTCGTGCACCAAAGATTTGGTAAAACAGGCAAAAGAATGCTGGATAAACAGCTTCTAATGAACTTCCCAAGTCTTGATTCTGTCATATGTTAATTTCCATAAAAGGAACAGAGCTTGTTGGAAGGTGATTAAGATTCAATTAGCTCATAGAAGAGAGTGACCTTAGAGGCAACTTAAGCCAGCTCTGCATCCAGCATGGAATGCCCCTCTCCAAACTTTCTGATGGTTATTTTTTTCCTGCCTTTTCTCAGAAAAACCTTGCTACCGAGGGGTTCACAATGCCATTCCATTTGTGAGTGTACTACTGGAAAATCCCTGTTGATTCTCCCCTCTGAAGCCATAGAGAATCAGTCCCATCTCTCTGTTTGACAGTTCTTCCTTTGCCCATGACTGGGACATTTGAATGCCCCTTTCCCAGTTTCCTTTTAGCTAAGCCTGTCACCCCCATTTCCTGCAGTCTTCCTCAGTATTTGCAGAGCATCCTCTGAATACTCGTTTGTCTTGGAGGCTCCGGAGAAAGCTATGAGAGTAGATGTGCCAAATGCCATGGGACCGTCCCCTCCCTCCTCCTGCGTCGTGTGCTTCTGTGACCATGCCCAGGAGCTCTGCCACTCTCCAAGGTCACTCTCTCTGGGCTCAAATCCTGGGTCTGCTACTTTCTACTTTGTGACCCTGGGCAAGCAGATAATCTCTGTAATGCTATCGAAGGGGAGAAATTGTAGTATCAACCTCACAACCTCACAGATCTATGGCAGTTGAGAATCACATGTACAGAATAAATACCTCGACCTGCAACTTGTTGTTTGGTCACTAAGTCGTGTCTCACTCTTTGTGACTTCATGGATTGCAGCACGCCAAGCTCCTCTGTCCTCGACTATCTCCTGGAGTTTGCTCAAATTCATGTCCATTGAGTCCACGTGCAACTTATTTACTGAGACTTAGTAAATACTCAATAACTATATCTGCTTGGAAGACACGGATCTGGATGGCTGGACTCACATCCCAGTTCAGATTCAAATTCTGACACTATCACCTCTGAAACAAAGAGCCTTCAGTAAGTGGCTAAAACTCTCTGTCCCTCAATTTCCTTACCTGCCAAAGGGAAGTAGAAGACTTTTATGAATGTTAACTGAGCTGTTATATGTAAGATGCTTGGAACAGAGCCTGGAAAGTACGAAGGGCCATATAAGTGAGATACCAGACCACCTTACCTGCCTCCTGAGAAATCTGTATGCAGATCAAGACGCAACAGTTAGAACCGGACATGGAACAACAGACTGGTTCCAAATTGGGGAAGGAGTATCTCAAGGCTATTTATTGTCACGCTGCTTATTTAACTTATATGCAGAGTACATCATGAGAAACGCTGGACTGGATGAAGCACAAGCTGGAATCAAGATTGCTGGGAGAAATATCAATAACCTCATATATGCAGATGACACCACCCTTATGGCAGAAAGTGAAGAGGAACTAAAGAGCCTCTTGATGAAAGTGAAAGAGGAGAGTGAAAAAGCTGGCTTTAAACTCAGCATTCAAAAAACAAAGATCATGGCATCCGGTTCCATCCCTTCATGGCAAATAGATGGGGAAACAATGGAAACAGTGACAGGCTTTATTTTGGGGGGCTCCAGAAATCACTGCAGATGGTGACTGCAGCCATGAAATAAAAGACACTTACTCCTTGGAAGAAAAGCTATTACCAAACTAGACAGCATATTAAAAAGCAGAGATGGGACTTCCCTGGTAGTCCAGTGGTTGAAGGGGCATGGGTTCGAACCCTGGTTGGAGAACTAAGATCTCACATGCTGCATGTTCAATAAATAAATAAAATAAAACAAACAAACACAAAAAGCAGAGTTAACTTTGCTGATAAAGGTCCATCTAGTCAAAGCTGTGGTTTTTCCAGTAGTCATGTATGGATGTGAGAGTTGGACTATAAAGAAAGCTGAGTGCCAAAGAATTGATGCCTTTGAACTGTGGTGTTGGAGAAGACTCTTGAGAGTCCCTTGGACTGCAAGGAGATCCAACCAGTCAGTCCTAAAGGAAATCAGTCCTGAATACTCATTGGAAGGACTGATGCTGAAGCTGAAACTCCAGTACTTTGGCCACTTGATTAGAAGCACTGACTCACTGGAAAAGACCCTGATGCTGGGAAAGATTGAAGGCAGGAGGAGAAGGGGACAACAGAGGGTGAGATGGTTGGATGGCATCACCAACTCAATGGACATGAGTTTGAGCAAGCTGCGGGAGTTGGTGATGGACAGGGAGGCCTGGCGTGCCACGGTTCATGGGGTCACAGGGAGTCGGACACGACTGAGCAACTGAACTGAACTGAACTGAGTATTATTACTATAGATTGAAAAGGCATCTTATCTTTTAAAAGAGTCACATCAGAAGCTGGCCCATGTTGGAGCCCTGGGTACCGACATGCCAGGTCCCACAGTTCTCACCGTCTGATGGTCTGTGTATCCACAGTGATCACTACTTACACTTTTGTATCTCGGAGTACTCCTTTAGCAGATCATCCTGAGGATGACAAGTGCTTCAAAAATCCCTGGTGTTTGCAGTCACGTCTGTCTTTCCGCTGAATATCTGGAATCTGCTTTCTTAGTTTCCAGATCACTTAACTACATACTCTGTCTCTAAACACTGCTTGAGGATTGCCTCTTCTGAAAACTCCTTGGATCCTTCTAGGTGGAATCCCATCCCCTCCCAGCACGCTACACCTCCAGCATTCCGGAGGCAGCGCACTGCCCATGTGTGTTCAATAACCTTATTCCCTGTGAGACCATAAGGCCTTCAAGACTGGGCTGTACTAATTGATTTTTCTGTATTTATTGGGTTCAGGCACATTTAGAGTAAAGCCTGATTTCTTCATGCTTTTGTCCTACTGCCAGTTGGCAAGAAATTCTTCCCTTTTTAGAGGCACTTAGCATAGGGTAGGGGCTTAAAAAATGTTTCTGGAGTAAATGCTATGCTTAACCTGGCCCAGAAGCCCCATCTGTGAGAAAAGGGATAACGTGGAGAAACTTGTTTAAACTGCAAAGAATTTCCAAATGGTTATTACCCTTACTTCTAAAGCAGCAAAATTACTTTTCCAAGAGCTTTTTTTCCCCCTATATCCCAACTGACCTTTCTCTGAAGAAAAATCAGAATTAAGTCTGGAAGGGAAAGCATCCTTCTTTATTTTTCATTCTTATTACAGTTTAGAGACTCAATTGTTTATTAAATAAAATACAAACTTCTACTTTGTTTTTAGTAAAATGAGGCTTACCCCAGATGTCCAGATGGTTGAGAGATTTCCACCGCTTCTGTGTATTGCCTTTAGGCCAGTTTTATCACTGAGGGAAAGCACTAGATTATTTCTTCCCACTGTTGCCCTTCTGCTGGTTCCCAACTCCAGCTTCTCCATATGATGATTTTAGCCTGATTTTACCTGTAATGGAAATATTAGGCAAAGGCACCACAAACAAAATAAAAAACAAACAATTGGGGGAGATACCTGCAGGGTATATTACATATAAAATGTCAGTGTCATTTTGTTAGTAAGAGAAAAACAAAACCCCAATCTAGAAATGGGCAAAAAATAGGAACAGGCAATCTACAGAATTGGGCTTCCCTTGTGGCTCAGCTGGTAAAGAATCTGCCTGCAATGCGGGAGACCTGGGTTCGATCCCTGGGTTAGGAAGATCCCCTGGAGAAGGGAAAGGCTACCCACTCCAGTATTCTGGCCTGGAGAAGTCCATGGGGTCACAAAGAGTCGGACACGACTGAGTGACTTTCACTTTCAATCTACAGAAGAAATATGAATGTTTCATACATATTTAAAGACCGCTTTACTTCACTAGTGATCAAAGAAGTTAAAATGTAAACTGTAATATATTTTTCACCAATCAGATGGACAAGATTGAAAAGAATGAAAATAACCAGTATTAGCACGGAGTCGTGGGAACAGAATCCTCAAGAAGTATTAAAGGGAAGCTTTATGAAGCAACTTAGCAGTATTCATTGAGAACTTTAAAATATTCATACTGATAATGATAATCACTTTCAAAATGTATTCCTAAGGAATAAAACCAACCATTGTACAGAGATATATATGAAAGGACAGCCATTGTAGTATTTTATAATAGCAAAAATATTTGAAACAACATAAATTTCCATCAAGTAAAGACCAGATAAATGAATGGTGAAACACATCCATACAATACAGTAGTGCAGATCCGGTTCAAAGTATGAGGTGGAGGTTCACAATACTCATTTAAAGGGAAGTGAGGAACTTTCCTGAGGGCCCAGTGGTTAAGACTCCATGCTTCCAATGCAGGGGACATGGGTTTGATCCCTGGCCAGGGAACTAACAGCCTGTATGCCATTACAGCCAGTCAAAAAACAAAACAAAGAACCTTAAAGAAAATGATATAGTACAGTATAGCATCCTTATTTTATAAGAAACAAAAAGAAAGCTGAAAATACAGTTATTTTCTATTTTATACACTTCTGTACTTGGATATTTTAACATACGTGAATTTAACAAAAAGCACTTGTACCTGAATCCTTGATGTATATTGGGAGTGATTTGGAGGTTGGTGGATAGGCATTAATATCCCCAAATACTTCAAGCTTGAGAGCTTTAGGGGAAGCCTAAGCTCACTACTTCACTGGTGCCTCAGACAGTAAAGAATCTGCCTGCAGTGCGGGAGATCTGGGTTCAATCCCTGGGTTGGGAAGATCCCTGGGAGAAGGGAGTGGAAATGCACTCCAGTATTCTGGCCTGAAGAATCCCGTGGACGGGGAACAGGTTACGGTCCACGGGGGCACAAAGAGCTGGACTTGACTGATGCTTTCACTCTTTCAGACCCACTACAGATGGTCCTAGCCCTTTACCGTTATGGGCACATGTGTCAATGGGCTAAATCTTAATACAGAGCAGTGTCTGGGCATCCATGAAACAAGTGTTGTCGAATATAGTAAGGGGATTTTTATTTCCTCAAATCTGCCTTGACCAATCCATCTTCTCTGCCTCCCCTTCCCAGCCACCAGTCCTGTATCTTTAATTCCTTCCAACCATCTCGGGCATCCCACAAAACACAGCGTGGCAACAGCTTATCAGGCTCCTCTCCAAACAAAGGATCCTTTCCTACTCATTTCTTCTTAGATCCTTCCAATCCCCTTGGACTTTTCTGGGGGTCCCCGCCATGTGTGGCCACAGAACACTTGCAGTGTGGCTGATCTGTGATGTGGTCTGCTAACACATACTGAATTTGAAAAGACTTAGTCTGAAAAAAACCCAGAAGGTAAAATATTAACGATATTGGGACATAGTGGGTTAAATTTTAAAATTATCAAAATAGTAATATTATATATCTGTTTATTTTTTACTTTCTTAATGTGGCTCCTATATATAGAATGCATTGCATTTTAGTTGTATGAAAGTACTTTAGACTTTGCTTTCAAATTATGATGCTGGAAAGGACTCTTACGAGTCCCTTGGGCTGCATGGAGATCAAACCAGTCAGTCCTAAAGGAAATCAACTCTGAGTATTCATTGGAAGGACTGTTGCTGAATCTGAAGCTCCAATAGTTTGGCCACCTGGTGCGAAGAGCCAACTCATTGGAAGAGACCTGATGCTGGGAAAGATTGAGAGGGTAGGGGGAGAAGGGGGCAACAGAGGATGAGATGGTTAGATAGCATCACCGACTCAATGGACATGAATTTGAGCAAACTCCAGGAGCTAGCGTGTTGCAGTCCTTGGAGTTGCAGAGTCAAACACGACATAGTGATTGAACAACAACAACTCTAGAATTTGCAATCCTGGAGTTATTCTTTGTGTTTTGCTCTGTGGTTCCATACCAAATCTGTCAACAAGCCCTGGTACCCAGTCTCTTGTCCTTTCATCCTTCCCCTTCCTTTCCTGAGTCCTAAATCCAGATGAGCCCTCTCCCTGTAACAGCACCCCTGCATCCGCTTGCTTCCAGAGACTGTACCCCAGGCCCCACTCAGCCACCGGCAAACAAACTAGATAACCTGAATAACTGGGAGTTAACCTTGTTAACATCCCCGCCTACCCCGGGATTTAAAAGAAAACAAATAACAGAATAAACTCTGTGAATAACTGCTTTGTATAAGAAGAACTCTAATGTACTAGAAATGAAATAACCAGCCACTCACTTAATTTTATACGTTGCCATCAACATAAACCAGCATTCGCAGCCACACAAATGAAAGGCTCCTTGAGAGCGTAGCAGGGAGCCCTTTTCAAGCTCCAGAGGAAGGAAATGAAGTCCCTGACCTTCTAAACCACAAAAAGATACACAAATTCTCTTCTCAGTTTGGTTTTAGCTCAGTCTTTGAGACACGGCCTTCAAGGGCCAGGCTTTCTTTCAAGAAGGCGTTATGTGTAACGCACACATTTCTGATCCAGGACTCTGCGCTTTGGAGATCATGAATTGAAGAAAAACAATTTCAGGGAAAATCTAATAACCCCTTCTCCACCCAGGGAAAGAATCAGCAGTGAGAAGGTAAGAGTGGAAATGGCCATTAGATAAGTTAGATCCTGGCAGTGCCTCGGAATGACTGAGGCGAGGACTGCTGTTGTTTTAATCACTAAGTCGTGTCTGCCTCTTGTGACCGTGTGGACTATTCCCACCAGGCTCCTCTGTCCATGGGATTCTCCAGGCAAGAATACTGGAGTTGGGGTTGCTATTCCCTTCTCCAGGGGATCTTCCCAACCCAGGGATTGAATCCTCATCTCTTGCATCTCCTGCGTTGGCAGGCAAATTCCTTACCACTGAGCCACCAGGGAAGCCCGAGACTTTTACTCTCTTCATCCATTTCCTGCCTTTCCAGGGCAATCACCAGCACACGTGAGGGGCGCCGACAAGAAGTGAACGCATCTGGGTTTGGGCAGAGCCTGGAGACCCCAGCCCGGGTCAGAGCGCCTGCCCTCCCACCAGCCATGCTCCTCTTCTGAGCAGCTGTCCACTTCTGAGCCCCTGGGCCTGCCCCTCAGGCAAGGCCAAAGGCCACTCAGGACCTGTGCAAAGAGCATTCTACCCAGGTCCCAAAGCTCCTGGCTAAACCCCCCAGTCTACGGCCACTTCAGAAAGAAAGGCAAGCCTCCCAGCTGCCGGGCACGGTTCTCTGTGGGATTCCCAACAGATGACACAGAGGAACTAGATGGATTCCACAGGTTATGAACCCAAACTGATCTCTTTCCCATTTTCAAGCTCACACCTCATCAATGTGTCCCTCTGACCGGTCCAGCTGACTGGGCTTGGAGAGCAAGGCTGTTGTCAGGACCTTAGCTCTTCTTTCCAACAGTGAACACCAAGGGCAGCAAGGACCTCGTGGAACTCTGGAGGAGAAAGCACAGGGGTTCCCTTTGCTGCATCACAAACGTGGATATCCCCCCGCCACCCCCCACACACATGCACACAGACATATACAGACACACAATACAAACACACACACACAACACACACAGATGCACACACGCATACAGACACACAACACACACATATACATACAACACACACACACACACGCTCAACGTTGACAGGGACCCGTGAGACTTGCACCGGTGGGAAGTTACACAGAAGCTGGGGCACAGTGAGCCCGATGGGCGTGTGGTGATGAGGGATGTCCAATGCCAGCCTTGGTGCTGCTAGCTGATTTCTGGAAGCCTTGTATTTTCCTTCTTTTTCTCTTAGGCACCAACTGGTGGAGCCAATTCCTCTGTCTCAGGGACTGGCTCTGTGAGTCACTGCCCATCTGCCAGCAGCAAGAAGAAGGAAGGGAGCCTCTCCCAGAACCCGGGGTACCTGCCCTGATTTGCTGTGAGGATGCAGGAGTTTTCAGTGGCCCCCGGGAGGACAAGCCATCCCAGGCCTGCCCTACACTTGTCCCCTCCTGCCGCCCTGATAAAGGACAGTGTATTCTCTGTGACTGGTCCCTATTGAGACCGGCTCGAGCTCCTTAGGCTGAGGCAAATGCATTTCAGATGCCATTGCATTGGCACTGATTCGATCATACTGACTGTGGTACTCGGGAGGTTTTTAGACTGTACTAAAATCAATCCGGGGCTTCCCTGGTGGCTCAGTGGTAAAGAACCTGCCTGCCAATGCAGGAGATGTGGGTTCGATCCCTAGGTCGGGAAGGTCCCCTGGAGAAGTAAATGGCACTCCACTCCAGTATTCCTGCCTGGAGAATCGCGTGGACAGAGGAGCCTGGCGGGCTATCGTCCATGGTGTTGCAAAGAGTCACTCAAAACTTAGCCACTAAACAACAACAAGAATCAACCAGACCTGGAGCTCTCGCTGCTGAAGAACAAGAAAGGCTTCTTCTAACAGAACAGTCTTAGCTCCATTTCACAGATGAGCAAACGGAGGCTCAGAGAGAATGTTAGCCAGAAGAAGCCAAGTTATGCTTTCATAACCACCTCACAATCGCGGTGGTTCGAGACACCAGCATGCAGGCCCGGGGGGTTCTCCAGGGCGCCCGTCCTCCACGTGGTGACTCAGAGACCCAGCTGCTTGGATCTCTGGACTATTGGATCTGTCTCATCGTGAGGCTCCTAAATGCACCCCAGCAGGGCAGTGAGAGCCTGGGGCGACTCAGAGAGGAATTTCGCTGCCTCAGGCCACATGTTACTGCAAGTCTGATGGCCCTGCGAAAGTGCTGGGGAGGGCAACTTCTTGTTGTCAGCAGAGGAGAGGCATTGGTGGGCAAGCACTGATGCCCATCAGAGGGAGGTCTAGGAGCCCTCCCCATCCCTGTTCATCTAGTGTCTGTACCCCGCTTCTGCCTGCCTGTGTCATTCTTGTCTCTCTTGTACACTGGCTCCTTTGAATTTTGTAATCTGGGTATTGAAAATGAGGAGACCAGCAGTACTCAATGTTGGTGTGTGGATCCAACCAATGAAGCATCCAATCTCTCTCTCTCCCTCTAATCTCCCAAATTCCCAGGGAGAGAATGGCCCACTTTGGGTTACCTGTCCTCTCTAGATACCTGTACCTGGTGCCGAGGGCTATATGATAGGAATTTGATAGTTGCTGCTGCAACTTCGTAGATGGAACGTGGGTAAGGGGTCATTAGAGATTGTTGGGATGAGGGTTCTGACCCAAGTCTGTCTGCCTTCAGAGCCGTTTTACATGTATTTACACACATAGCCTCCTGGATATGTGAAGTCAAATAATCGGGAGAACGAGTCCCTGTATGTACAAAACCATGGATACTGCCGAAAACTGTATCTCCAGATGTCCTGTGGTACGCATGCGCTAGCCTAAAACTAAAGCACACAGTAATGGATTTAACAGATTCCCCAGGGTGTCAGGTGTGGTGTAGCCATCCCAGTGCGATGTGATAAAAGCACATTTCTTTTCTTCTCAGGGTCTAGGCATCTGAATCTGCTCTCCAATGCAGTAGCCACTGGTCATGTGTGTTTATTTGACTTTATTATTTTTAAAATTATCTATGTGTTTGTTTGGCTGCATCAGGTCTTAGCCGCAGCCCTCAGGATCCTTCCTGGCAGCTCGGGGGCTTCTCTCTAGTTGTGGCACAGACTCCAGAGTGTGCAGGCTCAGGAGTTGTAGTGCATGGGCTTAGTTGCCGCAAGGCACGTAGGATCTTAGTTCCTCTACCGGGGATCAAGCCCGCATCCCCTGCACTGGAAGGCAGAGTCTTAACCAGTGGACCACCTGGGAAGTCCCCACTTATCTGACTTTAAATTCTTTAAAATTAACATTTCAGCCCCTCAGTCACACGAGCCACATTTCAGGCACTCAGTCGCCTCGTGTGGCCGGCCAGTGGGGACCACAGGACAGCTCAGATGTAGAGCATCTCCATTGCCCAGTACATCGTGTGGGACAGCAGTGGCCTAGACCTCAAACTCAAGAGTCTCTATGCAGAAGAAGGATATTCTGAAATATGGGGGGGAAAATTAAAACATATTAGAATGAATTAAGAAGTTTCACACTAAAAGAAAATGAGTTGGCTTAATAATGAAAACTAAACCAAACTAGGATACCAAACGAAGAGATGGCAGGAGAGGCGAAAGAAGTAGGATGTCATTGCCCACGAGAGGAATGTTTTGAACATAACAAAGTGGGGGTTGAACCACATTAATTCTGCTCCTAAAAAACCACATTAATAATGCTCCACATTAATTCTGGCCTCGCATGGGTAGAGTCCCACCGCATCCCTCAGGAGTGAACCACACAGGTGGGCTGCACTCTCCCACAAAGGCAGCTTACCCTCTCCGTAGCTCTCGCATGTCTTCACCCTCTTCTCCTCTCTCCTTTCTCTGCCAGCGCTTTCACCCTGTCTGTACTTTGGGCTGCAAAACCTTTACCCTCCTTCCGCCCTCAACTTCCTTCAATGTTTAAGCCAAGTCGGAGAGCTAACTGTGATCCTTTTCCAAAGGGGGCATTACCATCCAAATAGCTGTGAAGGCAAGGCCAGATCGAAGGGTCTTGATTATCCACTGTGGAGTGCTGCTCTAAAAGATGCTTTTTTCCCTTTCATAGGATGCAGAGCTGAGTGTTTATAGGGTGCCAATGAACACAGAAAGTAGAGGGACAGTGTCAAAGTGTGGAATGAGAGTTAAAAGGTGTTAGTCAACCAAACCAAAGCAGTATGTCTATGGTCAAAAAGAGTGAAAGCCATAGTAAGTTAAAGAATATATCAAAGAGCTTTTGATACACAAATGTATCTTGTGAATTTCCAGGAGGATGTAAGAATGTCACACTTGTAAACTTATTTCCTCCAGCTCCCTTTAGTTTGGCAGGGTTTTCTCACTAGATGCAACATTCAGGCCCAAAGTACAAAGGTTGGTTTTCATGAGTGACTTGACCCTGAGCGTAGTTTCAAAGGAATGCTTGTTCCAGAAGAGTTTGAGATTTGAGAATATCACTGTAATAAGACCATCCCCACGTTGACCATGAAGAGAACGTCTTGGTTGAGCATCTGTTCTTTTGTAGTCGGAGACAAAAGTTGCTTTCTAGACACTTGGTATATTTGGCTGACAGAACCGTTTAGAAGTAAAGAAAACAAGGAAAAGGAAAAGAGAGATATAAAGTATGAAACCACAGAGGGGGAAAAAAAAACCTAACTCTTAATTTGGCCTAGGCTTGGCTTCAAGCATTTAAATTGTCATGTCTAATGATATGATGGATAACTCCTTTAGAGACTGGGTGGCAGTTGTTAAGGAAATAGTATAAGCAGTGTGTAGCAATCCTTGGGGATGAGGTAGTTATTTTTCCTAGCCACATCTAGGCTGGCAGGGTCATAGCCTGTCTTTTTCCCCAAACTGCTCCCTAATGCACATAGTTTGGTCAGGTTGATCCACAGATGACATGGTATTTGGCTGCTGGACGGCACATCTCAGTGCTTCATTTTCTTTCCAATCTGTCTTGACTGCATGGTTTTTGATACAAAGGGAAGACGTGCAATATTTCTGCATTTCTTTTTCAGATTGTGAATTGATGAACAAGCCAAGTTCTGAGGCTTTTGACTACATTTGTCTCAAGAAATGTAGTAGGTGGAAAAAAAAAAAACTCTGTAATGACTATTTCTAATAGTTAAATATGTAATTCTAGTATGATTTGGCTCAAAATTAAAAACATTCCTACAATGAACAGTATTTGAGTGAAAACAGAAGCTACCACACAAAAGTACAGCTGTCAGGAAATACCAGATTTCAGTCACGTATGAATCCGGCTTCATGCTGTGTTGGCGTCAGCAAAATTGCCTAGGAGACCACACATATCAGAAAATAAGGAGATAAACAGCAAATAGCTGAAAGAAATAATTGGAGCTCAGTTTTAAATAAAAATACAAATAGGTAATGAGATGGGAAAAAAAAGCATTTGACAAAATTCAACAACCATTTATAGATTAAAAATTCTCAGTAAAAAAACAAAAAGCCTCTTAAATCTGAAAAAGGGCAGAGATAAAAATCCTTCTGCTAACTTAATACTTAATGAAGAACTATTGAACACATTCTATTTAAGATAAGAAATAGGACAAAAGCATCTGCTTTCATCTCCTATATTCAACAGGTACTGAAGGTCCTAGCCACGGTAATAAGGCAAGAAAAAGAAAAGACATAAAGATTGGAAAAGAAGAAGTGACTGGTTCTTAGATACAAATGATTGTACACGTGGAAAATCCTAAAGGATCTACAAAATAATGCTAGAAATAGCAAATAATTATCACATTTGCAAGGTACAAGTCAATGTATAAAAATTGATTTTATTTTTATATACTAATAGCAAATAAATTAAAATGAAATAAAAATAATTCACAGTAGTACCAACACATAAAATACTTGGCAATAGATTAAACAAAATTATAAAAGATATATGCTAAGAGATATTTAAGAAGACAGATTATTAAGAGGTACATCATATTCAAGGACTTTCTTTCTTGAATCAAGAATTAAATGTTGTTAAGATGTCAGCTGTCTATACATAGATTCAGTGCATTCCCAATCAAAATCTCAGGCTTTTTTTTTTTTTAATAAAAAGTGACAAACTGGTCCTCAAATTTTTATGTCAATGCAAGTGACCTAGAATATAAAAATAAACTTTAAAAAAAAAGCAAAGTTGGAGGACTAAAATCATCTGACTTCACAATATATTGTAAAGCTACAGTAATTAATATATTGGCATTATAGTAGACAAATAGATCAATGGAAAATAGAATAGAGTACAGAAACTGACCCACACATATACAGCAAATAAATCTGTGGTGTTAGAAATTACAATGGTGATTGCTCGCAAGGTAGGAAAATAGAAATTTCTTGTGTGATAGAAATACTCTTATCTTCACCGGGTGGTAATTATGCAGGTGTATAGGTTTGCCAAAACTCACTGATGCACACTTATGATCTATACCTTTTACTGTGTATAAAATGTACCTTTAAAAAATTAGCTATTGACTCTGAACACCTGCTTTCTAACCCTTGCTTAAAAATATTGGATTTTCGTTGGTGGTGCTGCTCGTGATCTTGTGGCTTGAAAAGGAAACTATGAAGAACAAAGATCAGGTTGTGTGTAAAACTGAACTTCCCATTATGCAGAGGAGTCCCTTGTGCAAATGAGTCTTGGTTCATTGTAGACATATCACATTATGCGTAGAGAGAGGAAAGTGACTTGATAATTACTCTGCCATTGGAGCCAGTCAAGAGCTAAGACTTTGGGTTCAGGCAGATTGGGGTTTGAACCCAGGCTCCAGTGTCCCCTGGCCATTTGACTTTAAATTACTGAAATTGGGTAAATTACTGAAAAAACCATATTAAAAAGCAGAGACATCACTTTGCCAGCAAAGGTCCATATAGCCAAAGCCATGGTTTTTCCAGTAGTCGTGTCCGGATGTGAGAGTTGGAATATAAAGAAGAGTGAGCACTGAAGAACTTATGCTTTCAAATCATGGTGCTGGAGAAGATTCTTGAGAGTCCCTTGGATAGCAAGGAGATCAAACCAGTAAGTCCTAAAGGAAATCAACTCTGAATATTCATTGGAAGAACTGATGCTGAAGCTCCAGTACTTTGGCCACTTGATATGAAGAGCTGACTCGTTGGAAAAGACCCTGATACTGGAAAAGATTGAAGGCAAAAGGAGAAGGGGGCAGCAGAGGAAGAGATGGTTAGACAGCATCTCTGATTCAACAGACATGAATTTGAGCAAACTTCAGGAGGTAGTGGAGGACAGAGGAGCCTGGTGTGCTGCAGTCCCTAAGGTCACAAAGAGTCAGGCACGACTTAGTGACTGAACAGCAACAACAAATTACTGGACTTCTTATCCCTTAGTTCTTCACCTCATTAAGCAAGGAGCATAATGCTTACCTCATAGAGTTATTAAGAGAGTGGATAGGAAAATACATGCATGTTATTAGCACACGTACTGTACACGCTTAACTATATTAAGAATAAAATGAGAGTTGCTTTTATTAGACATTAATACATTAGACAATAATGTGTTAGATCATACTCCAGAGAATTTTGGAATTTTACTTAGAAATGTGTGTGAAAGCTCCCAGAAACATTTCCTTGGATGTTTTTCCCACTAAATAAAAATGTTAGCTTATGATGAAGAAAAAGAAATGGGTCCCCTGGACTCACATCTCTCACCCTTCCAAAAGATTATTTTCACTTCCCACTCCCATCTTTGTCTCCCATTCTCACCTCATTCTTACCTCCCAAAGAGAGGAGAGGTTCTCAGATTCCAATTTCACACAATCAAGATGCAGCACTCTATCTTATGTATCATTGAGATCTGGTTACTTCACGATGGCTTCAGGCCTTACACGGGAAAGCTGGGAACCTTAGTATCCATTCACAGAGCAGGTGAAACGTGCCCGTCTCAGGTGGTTTTGGGTGTCAGGGCCAGTGCCAATCTGATGACACTCAAGGTGCACGAACACAGCCAATCAAAGAAGTTCCTACGAAGGAGATACGCTTCCAGGATTCGAGCTGTGTCCTGAGCTATCCTGTGTCCTCCTCTGACCCTCTCCCCAAGACAGGAGTTGGACAGCAGCTTGTTTAATTACCACCTTTCATGGCTCAGGGATCTGTGTGACGCTGCAGAGGTTGCTTACTTTTCCAGATTGCAGTCAGACGGACCTGGGAGTGGAGCTGCCCAGCGCTCACAGCTCTCCCACATGACCGAGACCAGCCCAGCTGCCAGACTGGCCTTTTTACTTGGGTCCCAATTCAGGCCAGGTTTGGCGCACTGCTGACATAGCAGGCATTGCCCTGTGGTCTCCTTTGTCTTCTCCTAATGACCCCAGCACGTCCTGTCTGGGCTACTCACTGACGCATGCACAGAACAGACCTCAGCACTTGAGCTCTCTGAGGTCAAGCAGACCTGAGTTCAAGTCCTGCCTTTCTGACCACGTGACCTTGGGCCAGTGCAGACCTCTCGGTCTCTGTTTCAATTGAATCAGTCTAATAACAGCACTTGTCTTTGTCTTCCTAAAGTTTTGATGAGATAACGTATGTCAAATGCTTACCAAAGGCCTAGGACTTATTGCGTATCAACCACTGTTCTTACTGTATTCACTAATTACAAGAATTCTTTGTATTGTTCTCCAGTTGTTCCCTATAGGTAAAACCTTGAGTCCCCGTTTATGTGAGGGTGAAGCAGTTTGCATGTTCTTTTTATTGGTATATACCTTGCTGTACCTTGGGTGGTTTGGGAGTTAGGAGCACCATCAGTAACAGCTGAATCAGTGACTATCGGTGATTTGATCCACCTCCTGACAGGATATGCCTTCTGGGCTTTTCCATATATAATTTGTGTATATACAATGAGCAGGTGATCTGACCTCATTGCCCTTATACTGCAGTGCTCTTCCCCAAAGCCTTTTTTGGAGACATGTTCTCTACAAGCAGGTGAAATATTGAGATGTGTGGCTGGTTCATATTACACTTGTATTTTTAAAAAGTTATGGTACATGGAACTCTGCTCAATGTTATGTGGTAGCCTGGGTGAGAGAGGAGTTTGAGAGAGTACAGACACATGTATATGTATGGCCAAGTCCCTTCACCGTTTGCCTGAAACTATCACAACATTATTAATTGACTATATCCCAATACAAAATAAGAAGTAAGAAAAATAAATAAAAATAAAAATACGGCTTTTCAGTAAGCCCAGCTAAAACCTGGTGGGGTATCAGTTGCTGTCTTCCTTTTTGAAAGAGGAAGGGCTCAAGGCGTTACTTAGCAGATTGCAAAGACTTGTTTTTTAATCCTCGTAACTAGTTCAGTTACAGTGTATTCATCACAGTGAAAACGATGCTCAGCGCCCCTGGAGGGAACACAGGGAATTGGTGACAGGAAGGTGCAGGCCAGCTGGATCCATGCAAGAAG
Source organism: Bos indicus x Bos taurus (assembly GCF_003369695.1). NCBI lineage: Eukaryota > Metazoa > Chordata > Mammalia > Artiodactyla > Bovidae > Bos > Bos indicus x Bos taurus. The sequence continues at coordinate 43,556,930 of NC_040098.1, read as the reverse complement.
CGTCCTCAGGTGACCCAGGCTTTTTCATGAGGAAACAAGAGTGTCATCAGTGCTGAAAACCCCGGAAGGTGACACGATTCTTGCCAGGTTATGAAATGACTGGAGTGGAGGCCTCAGGGAGAGTTCCCAGGGCTGCTGGTGAATAGTAATGCTTGTCCTGTCCAAGACCCGCCGTGAACCTGCTCCTGCACACAGAGAAGGGCTCCCGTGAGCAGGGTCAAGGCAAGCCAGTGTGCCCGAGCAGAGCTTCCTGTTTCACTGCTGTCAAATGAGAACAAAGCCGTGACCCCACAGCCTGCCAGCCCTGCCAGTGCTGCTTGTAACCCTGCGGAGACATGCTTGGGGCCATTTCTGCAGGCTTTTCACATCGTTTTGTAAGGGGCTGGCGTGAGGGTGAAGGGACAGAGTGTACAGCCACTTCTCTGCCATCTCTTCCACATCACGGGCCCCCGGGGACATGCCAGAGACCAAGACAGAGAACCCCAAGTGACAAACAGAATGCCAGGCGATTCCCAGAACCTGTTTTCTTCTGTCCAACCCTCACCCGGGTCTTGAAGACAGAACGGTTCCTGAGCACCCTTGTCTATTCGAATTCTCTAGGATTTCAGTTGTCACTTTTCACTAGAGCCTCTTGTATTACGTATGAGGCTAAATTAAAAAGTGAGATAGGCAAGAGTGTATAGTGTTTTAATGTCTTTTTTTGAATTCAGTAACAATTTCATTTCTATTCTGAGCCCCCATTCAGCCAAGTGGTAAAAACCTACCCTTGGTCCAGTCAGGGTCCTCCACCTCAAGGCTGCATCTGTTCTCTGGGAGGCATGCGGTGCTGAAATGGGGCGTCTGGGAGCAGGAGGGCTGGCTTAGCCTGGGTCTTATCTCTCGCCTCTGCTGAGAGGCCCTTCTTCCTCCTGTGGTCTCTTTTGGGACTCCTTTGCTTCTGATACCGAAACCTCTTAGGGTTCTCTCTCTGTCTCTCTCCCTTTCCTTCCCATTTCCCTCCCGCTCTCCCCTTCCTTTCCCCTCCCTCCTTCCCCTCCCGCTCCCTCCCTCCCTTTCTCCTCCCTTCCCCTCTCCCCTTCCTTTCCCCTCTCCCCTTCCTTTCCCTCTCCCCTTCCTTTCCCCTCTCCCCTTCCTTTCTCCTCTCCCCTTCCTTTCTCCTCCCCTTCCCCTCCCCTTCTCCCCTCCCCCTTGCCTTCCCCCTCCTTCCCTCCCTCCTTTTCCCCTCCCTCCCCTTCCCCTCCCCCCCTTCTTCCCTCTCCCCCACCCCACCCCCTTTCTGCCCTCTCCACCACTCTTAGGAGCACTGAAAACATATCACCTGTGTGATCCACACTCAAGGAGGACTTCTGAGCTGCCTCAGGCCCACCCACGAAGACACATTTCACAGACACTTTTTCCGCGCCTCGCCCTGCCGGGCATGGTGGGATCGGGCGGAAGAGGAGGTGGGAGCTGCAGGTCGTGGGGCTTGGCCCAGGGGCACCGTCGTCTCAGGAACTCAGGGGTTTCTGTCACTCCTTACTCTTCCTTTCTGACTTGGCTGGGTGAAACTCAACAGCATCTCAGCTTTCTTTCCTTCCCTTTCAACTTTTTTCTTCCTCATTCTTCCAGCCCAGAGAATCTTTGTTTCGCCCCAGGGTGGAGAAACCTTGCTTCTATATCAAGTATTTTTAGTGCCCCCGCGTCCAAGCTTGTACTGACTTTCCCTCCCTCTGTGGTCTGGTGCAGTACTGTTATTAACTCGGACAAATGGGACCCCTGCCCAGGCCCTGTGCCTCAAGGAACCCCATGCTTTGCAGTGTCTTCTCTGAACTTTTCTAAATCTTCCTCTGGCCCCGAAAGGCACATAGGCCCATCTCCGTTTCTCTCCTTTGGACCACTGTCTGACCCTTTCCTCCAGATGCCAGATGTCTACCAGATGCCCAAGGGGCCCTAGACCTTGTACCTATAAGATCAGCCAAGGGCCCCAGGGCTTGGCTCTTTATAGAAGAGTAGGTTGGTGATGAGATCACTTCCACTGGATGGAGCAGTGATTCTTTGTCAGAATTGTATGAGGTTGGACCCTTATTCCAGTGCTGCTGCTGCTGCTGCTAAGTCGCTTCAGTCGTGTCCGACTCTGTGTGACCCCATAGACAGCAGCCCACCAGGCTCCCCCGTCCCTGGGATTCTCCAGGCAAGAACATTGGAGTGGGGTGCCATTTCCTTCTCCAATGCATGAAAGTGAAAAGTGAAAGTGAAGTCGCTCAGTCTCGTCCAACGCTTAGCGACCCCATGGACTGCAGCCCACCAGGCTCCTCCGTCCATGGGACTTTCCAGGCAAGAGTACTGGAGTGGGGTGCCATTGCCTTCTCCGATTCCAGTGCTACTGACAGGATAATTTAGGGTAGCTCCAACTGTTTTTACAGACAGTTCCCTATCCCCTGCAAAAATATCTGCCTGGCACCCTTCATACCATAGGGGAACTTTGTTCTTATATCTCTTTCCTTCACTCAGGCTGTAAGCATAAAATATCAGGCTAATTCTAGAATAAAGGGAATAGTCAAAGGGTAACAGAAAACATAGGGAAGAATTACCTCAGCAAATCTACTCTAATATTATGCTGCCATTCTCATGAAAAGTAGCATGCTAATAGTAGATACTTTTTTGAGATTCAGAAGTTGAGTTCTATATTTAGTTCTAGCCCTGACTCTGCTACTAACTAGCTGTGTGATCTTGGGCAAGGCACTTAGGTTCTCTAGGCCTGTTTCTGTCATTGAAATGAAGTGAATGGATGAGTGGATGGATGGGTGAGTGGGTGGATGGGTGGATGGATAGATGGATGAGTACATGAATGGATGAATGGGTGTGTGGGACCAAGGATGGGTAGATGGATAGACAGTTGAGTACCTGGATGCATGAATGGATGAATGGGTGGGTGGGTAAGTGGGTGGGAAGATGGATAGATGGATTGAGAACCTGAATGAATGGATGAATGAATGGGTGGGTCCAAAGATGGGTGGATGCATGAACAGATGGATGGGTCTGTGAGAATACCTGCCAGACAGACTGAGAAGAGGAAGGAGGAGAGCCGGTGGCTGTCCAGACACTCAGTCTCTATCCAACTCCTGCAGATTTACCGTTTTCCTGGCCATCGTCCTTGCTCCTGCTTTGTTTCAAGAGCAGTTTGAGGTAGTTGAAAAGATTTCACCAAGAGTCAGAAAACCTGAATTTTTCTTCTACACACTTGTGGTGCACTCAGTGACCCTTGGGCAATTCAGAAAGTCTGCACCAATTTCCTAATCAGTAATACAAAGTTAATGCGCCTCTCCTGTCTGTCCTCTATAGTTTTCTGGGCATCAGATATGATAATGGCTGTGGAAGATGCTCCGCCGTCAGGAAGCCCTCATACAGGGTCATATTCTGTGAGATGTTTACTGGGATTGCTCTCCTCTCCTTACTCCCCTTTACAGCCGCCCAAGGCTGGGCTTCAGTAACCCATACACGGCTTACTGAAAACAGGGTTCCAGGGGATTTCACAGCCCTGGAAAGAAACAGAGTAAGAGAAATCACAAGCTGAGGCTGTGTTACCCTGTGTCCGGGAAAAGGACTTTTTTTTGTCCTTTTTTGTTAAAAATGCTGCAGCCAGAAGGTGTACAGTTATTCCAGGGAGAGTAAAAACCAGGGGTTTATCTTTTTGTGTATGTGCGCTTATCCACCTGAACTAAATGAGGCAGTGGAAAATTTCCTGTGATAGGCTGGACCGGCATCTAAGCATTTGTGGGATGAATCAACTTATCTATGGAGACACGACAGTGCTGAAAGGTGAAGGGTGAAGTTGTCCTCTTGTTAAACGTGCATATTAAGTTTGTAAGAGAACTGTCACACCTCATCCCTTTACCCAGAGCCAGGCACTCTTGGTGACTTCTTAAATAATCCTTATTTTGTAACATCATAAAATCTTAGCCTCCAGAGAGAGTTAAGTGATCTAATCTAGCCTTCTCCTTAGTTTAATGGTTTCGAAGCATGTCCTTGGACCAGCTGCCTCAGAGCATCATCTGGGAGCTCATTAGACATGCAGTTTCTCGGCACTTGCCTGGTGGCCCAGTGCTCCCAGTGCTCCCAGTGCTCCCAGTGCAGGGGACTGGAGTTCAACCCCTGGTCAGGGGACTAGATCCCACATGCCGCGACTGAGTTCCAATTTGATGTTGTTGTTGTTATTTAGTCACTAAGTCATGTTTGACTCTTTGCTACCCCGTGGACTACTGGAAAAACCATAGCTTTAACTATATGAACATTGGTCGGCAAAGTGTTGTCTCTGCTTTTTAATATGTTATCTAGGTTTGTCATAGCTTTCCTTCCAAGGGGCAAGTGTCTTTTAATTTCACCCTATGACTAAAGATCCCAAGTGCCACATCTAAGACCTGGCACAGCCAAATAAATATTAAATAAATATTAAAAAAAGAAGAAGAATGCAATTTCTTGGACTCCTCCTCAGACTTAGTGAATTAGCAACTATTGCTGGGAAGGATCCTAGAGATCTGTGAACAAACCTTCCAAGTGATTCCGATGGACCTGAAATCTGAGACCCAAGGTCCTAATTCATTACCTCCCTAAATGGCATACCTGAAGGATAACAGTGAGAGACTATTTTTTTGGGCTCCAAAATCGCTGCAGATGGTGACTGCAGCCAGGAAATTAAAAGATGCTTGCTCCTTGGATGAAAAGGAGACCAACTTAGACAGCATATTAAAAAGCAAGACATTACTTTGCCAACAAAAGTCCATCTAGTCAAGGCTATGGTTTTTCCAGTAGTCATGTACAGATATGACAGTTGGACTATAAAGAAAGCTGAGCGCTGAAGAATTGATGCTTTTGAACTGTGGTATTGAAGAAGACTCTTGAGAGTCCCTTGGACTGCAAGGAGATCAAACCAGTCAATCCTAAAGGAAACCAGTCCTGAATATTCATTGGAAGGACTGATGCTGAAGCTGAAACTCCAATCCTTTGGCCACCTGATGCAAAGAACTGACTCATTTGAAAAGACCCTGATGCTGGGAAAGATTGAAGGCGGGAGGAGAAGGGGACGACAGAGGATGAGATGGTTGGATGGCATCACCGACTCGATGGACATGAGTTTGAGTTAGCTCTGGGAGTTGGTGACGGACAGGGAATCCTGGCGTATTGCAGTCCATGGGGTTGCAAAGAATCGGAAACGACTGAGCGACTGAACTGAACTGAACTGAAGGATAATCTCTGTGGCCTCTACCTGTATATTTCTGGCTATAGAGAGCTCACTGGTTCGCGAAGCTTTTGGTGAGAAGCCCTGACAATTAGATATTTCCTCAGTTGTAGTGAGATATTTCTGACTATTTGACTCTTCCACCTGCTGGCATTGTCTCTATGCCCTGAATGCAATTCAGAGTTAGAGCTGACTGGAGTTCACTGGTAACCGGGCTGATTATTCGCATGGTAGGAGTCGGGGAAGGTGAATACAAGAGGATCAACTGGGAGGGGGGCCAGTGGTTTCCATTTTCCTTTCAACCAAATAAAACAGCAAGATTAAGGGCTGTCCCAGCATTTGTGAGATTATGATAAATATCAGTATTAATAACAATAGTGACAGTAATAATTACCCACGGCTGGATTTGGATGCAGGTCAAGAAACCATCCAAATCAAATTACATTTAAGAAAAATGTGCGTGTTTGGTGCTGGGAACGTTTTCAAAGAGGAAGAAAAATTGATGCTATGAAAAAACATTTCACCTTCTAGTGGGGATAACTGCTCCTTCCCATTCTGAGGAAGTTGTAAAAGAAAGGAATGTCCCAGCAGGATAGAAATATTTAATGGTGAGTTCCCAACCCCCTCTGACTACAGAGAGAGGTGTGTACAGTCATTGAGGCTGGAGGGGGAAATGAACCTTTGCTTGCTTGCTCTTCCATCTCGAATGCTTTGAGTTTTTTGTTTTTGCCTGGTTGCCCATCAATCTCAAATGCTTTGAGTTGGATACCCTTGTTTGGCCAGATTTTGTGAGAGATTTTTTTCTGTTTGTTTCTGATGGGCGCTTGGCACCCAGAGAGGCCAGAGAGAAAGAAAAGAAAGAAAGTGAAGTTACTCAGTCGTGTCAGACTCTTTTCAACCCCATGGACTAGAGCCGACCAGGCTCCTCCATCCTGGAATTTTCCAGGCAAGAATACTGGGGTGGGTTGCCATTTCCTTTTCCAGGGGATCTTCCCAACCTAGGGATCAAACCTAGGTCTCCAGCATTGCGGGCAGATGCTTTACCATCTGAGCCACCAGGGAGGCCCCAGGGCCAGAAAGAGTATGATAGTTTTGGAATCCTCTGGGAGGCAGGGAGGCTGGTAGGGTGGAGGCTCTTTGCCTGAGGGTGAGGCCATGCCCAACAGCTGGGCCTTCCTCCATCTATTGTTGGTCTCTTCTCACTCCAGCGTCTCCCCTCTTAGGACAGACAACAGCGCAGCTTTAAGCCCTGCCAGGACGCTCTCACAAATGATTTTTCCTCCCCCCAATTTGAGCCTGGAGAGTGTTTACTTCCTGTCAACCCCCAGGGACCTGCTGATTTTTCCCATTACTGCAAATTGCTGCTCTCGGGTGCTTTGCATTTGTTATTAAGATGCAATCAGGGTTTTCTAACTGATTAACAGCCTCACCCCGCGGGCCCCCCTGACCCTCACACCTGACTTGGAGGCAATGACAGTGGAAAACAGAGTCCCTGGGCTGCCGGGTTGTCTGTTCTGTCTGGGGCTAATGGGTTGGGGGCAGGCAGCTGGTGGGCGCTCATGGAGGGCAGCGGGGAGGAGAGAAGAGGCGCCTCCGTGGATGCTGTGCTTGCTCGGAAGGGGCCTGGTGCCTTTCAAGTGCCCGGGAATTGCGGCGGGTGTTGGGCTGTGTGACAGGCCTCTGGAATGATGACGGCTGATGGCTGCGACGGCCTGCCCAATGAGGCAGAGGCCGGCCTGAGCCGGGCCTTCCGGACGGGTAAACACAGAGCATCTCTTAAGGCTGAGTGGCAGGATGATGAGCACATGGGTGACGGCCTGCCGGGAATCGTATGTCAGTCAGCAGCTCCGAGACTGCACCCACGGCTGCCACCCAGACGCCCCAGCCTCCGTCGCCCCACCTGAGGACCCCCTCTCCTTCCCCACCCACGGCCTCAAAGCTGCCCCGCCCCTTCCTTGGTCCTGTCCGTGCTCAGAGCCAATGAAATGCACATAAGACACGTATCCACACACATGCAGTGGCTTCTGAGCGCACACACAAAGCCACATCCTGGTGCAAAGCTCGCTCTCATGACCCTTTCTCTACCTGCCTGCCTGGTGCTTTTTTTTTTAAGTGTCTTCCTGGTGGCTCAGACGGTAAAGAATCCACCTGCAATGCAGCAGACCTGGGTTCCATCCCTGGGTTGGGGAGATCCCCTGGAGGAGGGCCTGGCAACCCACTACTCCAATATTCTTGTCTGGAGAATCCCCATGGACAGAGGAGCCAGGCGGGCTACAGTCCATGCGGTCGCAGAGTTGGACACGACTGAGCAACTAAGCATAGCACAGCCTTTTCATTAAACAGGTGTCTTCGCCCTTGCCCTCACTGAAGGTTCATTGTCGCCTAAGGAAAAAAAAAAAGCCTCGAAGATTGTGGACGCAGAAATCTTACTGAAGTCTTACTGAATCGCTGAGAAGTGAAAGGGTGAGAGGCCTGGGGGAGAAGCCCAGCATCGCGGGTGTCATGGGGCCAAGCAAAACCTTCCCAACTTGATTACAGGTGAGCAGAGCTGAAGGTCCTTACATGCTGCTCCACACGGGGCAGAGCCGAGCGGGGAGTCTTGTAGCCAGTGGGGTCCTGGTCCTACGTCACCTGGTTTTTCATTAGATCTATTGATTGCGTTGCAGAGAGCAAGAGGGTGTAGGGGGCTAAAGGAGAATGAGAGGGAGGCTGGATCTTCATATCACTGCACGTGCCCAGGCTTCCTAGGTGGTGCAGTGATGAAGAATCCGCCGCCAAGGCAGGAGATGCGGGAGACGATCCCTGGGTCAGGAAGATCCTCTGGAGGAGGAAATGGACACCTACTCCAGTATTCTTGCCTAAATAATCCCACGGGCAGAGAAGCCTGGAGGGCTACAGTCCATGGGGTTGCAGAGTTGGATGCCTGCACACACGTGCCCAGACTCGAAAACAGATGGACAAGACCAAGTTCCATCCCTTGTTATATAAGCTCTAAAGTGACAATAATAAATCTTCATCAGGTTGTTCTGAGGCGAACACAAGGGGTTATATACCAAGTCCACTTTTTTCTTTCTTTTTCTTTTGTTTGGGGAAGTGGGTAGTTAAGGCAACATTTAAAAACATAAAATTATTATTTGTTGTTGTTCAGTCACTCAGTCGTGTCCGACTCTTTGCAGCCCCGTGGACTGCAGCATGCCAGGCTTCCTTGTCCTTCACCATCTCCCGAAGCTTGCTCAAACTCATGTCCATTGAACCGGTGATGACATCCAACCATAAAGACTAAGATGAAACCTTTTTAAAGACCAGGAGGGATTATGGCTGTCTTATCCTCCCGTGGATAAAAGGTTCCGGTATTAAATTCCAGAGTTACATTATCTCATCCTCCTGACTAATTATATTAGTTTTTCCTGCACTCTGCATAGACAGCCAAAAGCTGATAGAAAGGCACAGATGTGGGGGCTTTCCCGGTGGCCCAGTGGTTAAGAATCTGCCTGCCAATGCAGGGCACATGAGTTCAGTCCCTGGTCTGTGAAGATTCCACATGCTGTGGGGCATCTAAGTCCATGTGCCATATCTACCAATCCCCTGCTCTAGAGCCGAAGCTCTGCAATGTGAGAAGCCACCACAGTCAGAAGCCTGTGCACCACAATGAAAGAAGCCCATAGCAGCAACGAAGACCCAAAGCAGCCAAAAATAAATTTTAAAAAAGTCAAAGACTTGATCCAAGATCCTCCCTGAGTGTTCAGGAAACCCTCCTGGATATAGCTTTCAAAGCAGGTTGTAGGAGCAAGGAAAGAGTGATCGGAACGGGCACTGCATCCGGGACTAGGAGGCAGCTCAGAATACGTTTAAGGAGAAGGACAGAGGGTGAGAATTGGGTGATGCAGAGAGAAACTCTATAAGGAAGAGCTCTCTAAGGAGGGTACATGGTTAAATAGTCTACAAATAGGCCACAGACACTGTTCACTTAGGGCAGCTGCATCTCTCAAGTCTTTTCCAGGCTGTGGAGCAGAGGGAAAAGCCCTAGCATGCATGGAAGTAGAGTCCCAATTTATAATTAGAATCCCACAAGAAGATGATGAAACTGAAGCAAAATTTGATGAGATGACAGCTAAGAATTTTCCTAAACTGAAAAAGAGACCAGCCATAGATTCTAGAAGCATATAAACCCCAATGGGATAAATACAAGATATAGATATATTATCTAGATATATTATGATCTGAAACGTGACTGTGAAAACTAAAGGTAGAAATCGTAAAAGTAGCCAGATTTAAAAAAAAAATTTTATTATTTTAAAACATGCAACACTAACCCCAGACTTCTCAACAGCAGGAATGGAAAAAAGGGACATCATTACATATTCTCCTTACATTAAAGGAAAATCAATGATATGATGAATTTTTTTATTCCAATACATTTGATAGATTATAAAAACACATCTTATCAAAATAAATGCAGAGAGAAATAGGAATTCCAGTATCTATTAAAATTGAATCCATTATTAAAAACCTTGCCCTCAGGACAACTCCAGGTCCAGTTTGGAAAATTTTTCCAAACTTTAATAAATAAATGATCTTGGATGACTCTTCCAGAGAATAAGAAAACAAAAGACATTTTAAAACTTGTTTTATAAAGTCAGATGTAAGGAAATGGCTACCCACTCCATTACTCTTGCCTGCAGAATTCCATGGACAGAGGAACCTTGCAGGCTACATCCATGGAGTCTCAAAGAGTCAGACGCAACTGAGCTACTAACGCTTTCACTATAATTTGAAATAATACAAGGACATCACAAGTCAGAAAAATTAAAGATGAATCTCTTTCATGACTGTAGATTTAAAATTCTTAATTAAAATATTTGCAAGTCAAATCCAGTGATGTATAAAAAGTACAAATCAGAACCAATTTGGGTTAATTCCAGAGATATAGGAATGGTTTAATAATCGAAAGACTGCAATTATAATTGAACACATTAATAGTATAAAGGAGAATGATAAATTAGACATAGGATAATATAGGCAATTTAGAATAATAAAAACAGAATAAAGGAGATGTGGCCATCTCTGTAAATGTAGAAGCATTGGATACAATTCAGTATGCATTCTGAATAAAATTCTTCCTTCTCAAAATAAATACAGAAGTCATTCTCTTAATCTGATAAAGGGCATCTTCAAAAAAATCTACTGCAAACATCATACTTAAAGGTAAAATAATGAAAGCCATCCCTTGAGATTAGGAATGAGAAAAGATACCAGAGTCACCTTCTTTAGTGTTTTATTTGAATTACTCGCAAGAAAAAAGAGATAAAAGCAATGAGGTTTCAAAAGGAAGATACAATATTATTGCTATTGTAGATGACATGATGGTGCATTTAGAAAAATACAAAAGAATTTATAGAAAAATAATTAGAATTATTAAGTAAGTTCAGCCACGCCACTGAATACAATACCAATATACAATAATCAGTTTATTCCTACGTACAGTATTTCCTCTTTATCTGCAGCAGATATGTTCCAAGACTCCCAGTGGATGTCAGAACCTTAGACAGTACCAAGCCCTATATGGACTATATTTTTTTCTGATACAGGCAGCATATACGGCGTGGATACACTAGAAAAAATGATGATTCTAGGTCCTCAGCAGGATGGATAGGAACAGTGAAAGATTCCATCATGCTACTCAGAATAGTACACAATTTAAAAGTTAGGAATTATTTCTAGAATTTACCATTTAATATTTTCAGAATATGGTTGACTGCAGGTTACTGAAACTACAGAAGTTAAACTTTGGGTATGATGGTACAGCAACAATTGTAAAGGAAATAACATCCATACTATTTATAATAGCATCCCCAAATCATCAAGTTCTAAAATAAATACAATGAAAAATGTGCAAGAAAACATTATGAGAGAAATCAAATAAGATCTAAATAAAAGAAGAATAGGCTACATTCATAGATTAGAAGATTCAGTGTTATAAAGACACCAACAGATCAAGATACTCAAGAAATTAAATATCTAGGATATTTAAGATGTATGTTTTGCTTTTTCTCTTTTTTGGGAAAGCAACAGGTTGATTGTAAAATTTGTATGAAAATTCAAAGGATAATAGTCAACTACTCTTTTAATACAAAAATAAAAGTGGAGAGTTTATTATATAAAGAAGTATTGTAAAGCTGCAGACAGTTAAGGGAGCTTACTGTTCATACAAAATAGAAATATCAAGTAGTATATCAGAAGAAAATATTAAAAGTGTACTCATTTATATAAAGTCATACTTGATGACAAAGTTAACACAGTAGTGCATTGGTTAAAAGATTTTTTTTTCATAATGGTCTGAGTCAATTAGATAGCCATATGTCAAAAGTCTTGATTCTTCTCTTACATGGTATAAAAGATATCAGTTCCAGGAAAATTACAGATCTAAAGGTGAAAGCTAAAGTAATTCGACTTCTAAAAGTGCAAACAGATGACTTCAGGCAATTTGCAACACTAGTTCATCAGACACCCAGATTCTAGCTCCTGCTTTGGGCCTATGTGGATCCCTGGTACATGATGGGTCACTTAGAAATGCTTTGGGCTGCAGGTAATAGAAATCCAAAATGGTACCTTAGGCCCATAGGTATTTGCTTTTTCACTTAAGACATCTGGCGGGAGCTGGAGGCTGGTGTTGGTTCAACCACTCAGCTGAATCTTTGGGGAGCCACGTGTCTCCTCTGTTCACCCTGACGTCCTGAGGTGTTGAGTTTTGTCCCCTGTCCTTGCCATCCTGAAGCTGTAAGATGACTTTTGCAGCTCATAGCATCAAAACCACTTACAGGGCAGAAACAAGGGGAAGAGATAGCTTGCTTGCTTACTAAGTTGCTTCTGTCGTGTCTGACTCTGTGCGACCCTATGGGCTGTAGCCCACCAGACTCCTGTGTCCATGGGGGTCTCCAGCAAGAATACTGGAATGGGTTGTCATGCCCTCCTCCAGGGGATCATCCCAACCCAGGGATCGAACCCACATCTCTTATGTTTCTGGCTTGGCAGGTGAATTCTTTACCACTGGCGCCACCTGGGAAGCCCATAAGACAGCTTACCTGTCTCATGCAAGCCTTCCCATAACCCAGCTTCGTTCTCATCCTCAGCAAACTTCCTTGGCCAAGACAAGTCACACTGACACCCTTAGATACAAAGGACACTGGAAAGTAAGTAGTAGTTGGTAGTTCAGGATAGCTCTTGCATAGCCAGCCAACAACAGCAGGAGGCAATCGCTCAGAGTAAGAAACAATACCAAAGCTGTTGTATGATCCACCTACAAGTCTGCATAACCAAGAGTGGGTTTACCTGTTCAACTTGTCTATCTTTGGGGACAGATGTGTACTTGACTAATCTTTCTTATGCAGCCTTTGAAACTGCTTGATTTTCCTGTGTTTGCTGTGAAAATTAGGTTTTTCCTTTGGTAAATATAATGATTTCCTAATAAAAGTGCTAAATTATTTCATTGAGTGGTGACTCCAGACACTCCTCCCTGCTACTCGTTTGAACATCAGAGTCAATTCCCCCAGTGTCATCCTAGACAGTTTGAACGGAGGAAAGGAATGAGAAACCTCTGTTCACTCAAGTATCTGATTAATACAGGTGCGGTATGCAAATTGCTGACTTTCTAAAGATTCTAGTAAGATAAAAAACATGCTTACAACCATTCTTACAGTGTCATTCTCTTTTTTCTGAATCTCTTAACATCTTCTCTGAACACTAGCTGTTTTGCGTGTTAGGATGATATATTTTCAAGACTGTTTTTATTTTTTCCTTCTTTTTCCCCTACCCTAATTGCTTCCCCCCCTGTCTTCTGTGCTTCTCTGGCACTCTTTGCTGACTGTCTAATGTGGGTGAAGCACAAATCCAGCTGAGAAAATGACAGGTTGGGAAATGTTTACATGAGTGTTAAATCTAATCACAATATATGCCCTGATCTGGACATGGCACCTCCCCGTGAACAATAGATATTTATATACAAGATGTTTTTACAACCTAGTTCTTCTATCATTGCTGGTTGAATATTTCCAATCCTCTTGCAGCAAATGCAGTGTCAGGGATTCCAGATTACCCTTCCCAATGTAGTGAGAGGAGAGACACTGACAAGCTATTTCTGTCTTTGTGTCTACCTGTATTTTGTGTGTGCATATATACAGTGTGTATTGTAAATTGTTGCTATTTTAATGATTCCTTCAGTCAAAACAGTCCATGACCCTGCTTGCAGCTCTCGGCAAGTTAAAGGTGTGATGTAGTGAAATGCTAAAGGTTTAAGGGAAAACCAAGGATAGAAGAGATGGTTTAAAAAAGTGTAGGATGTGCTAAGTAAGGGAGGAAAGGCAAAGAGCCTGCATACAGGGTTTTAGGGCACAGCTAAGAGAGAAAATTACGGAGAAGGCAATGGCAACCCACTCCAGTACTCTTGCCTGGAAAATCCCATGGACAGAGGAGCCTGGTAGGCCGCAGTCCATGGGGTCACTAAGAGTCAGATGCGACTGAGCGACTTCACTTTCACTGTTCACTTTCATGCATTGGAGAAGGAAATGGCAACCCACTACAGTGTTCTTGCCTGGAGAATCCCAGGGATGGGGGAGCCTGGTGGGCTGCCGTCTATGGGGTCACACAGAGTCGGACACGACTGAAGCGACTTAGCAGCAGCAGCAAGAGAGAAAATTAGACTTTTAAGGTCAGGGTCTGAGAGGTGGGCAGCCTGACTGATGAATCAGGTGGCTGAGGAATCAGAACTCCCCAAACCAAGGGGTTCTGCCTGCAGCCAAGCACCATCTCCTGCATGAAACACCCACCTGAAGCTGAGCTCAAATCTCAGTGGTGACATACAAGAAACAGCCAAGAATGGGGAGCGGGGAGGCAGTTAAAGACAGTGCAAGGCTGCTGGCAAGAAACTGCTAGTACACACAGCATCTTTTAAAAAAGTTTTCACAGACACAGTTTAATTGGAGCTTTAGGTTTTTTGCTTTTGTTTTTTGCAAAATGTGTCTTTTTACTCGTTTGCATTTTTAACAATGGCTTTATTGAGATACAGTTCCTATATCATATAATTTATCTGTTTGAAGTGTACAAATCAATGATTTTTGGTGTATTACATTATTAATCTTTTCAAATCATGATGAAATGTATCATGGGCCTACATTCAAACTTGACTCTGCTTTGCTCAAGACCGGTTCACCCAACAAACATCTTCTGCAGGTCAGCTCTTGGCAGGACACTGTTTGTCTCCGCACAGAGCAGGAAGCGGCCTGCCTTTCCAGCCTGTTGTTTTCCTTTCCCTGCCCCTGCGGTGGGTGTGGCCGAGTGGATAGGCATCTGGTTTTTTCCCCAGACCGCAGGCTTCGGAAGATTCCACTCCGGCGGATGGTGACTCCACTGTCTTTGGAGCTTGTCACCACTTGTGGCTTTTCCTCCTGCCCCTCGGGGGCGGCAAGCCGCCTTTGATCAAAAGCAGCTCCTCGTGTGGGGAGAGCTGCAGGCAGGGGCGGTGTGTGCGGACGGACGCACCCACGTCGGCGAGCTGGGTGCTGGGCCCTTTGGAGCTCAGGTTCTCGGTGTGTTCTGTCTGCCCTCTACTCGGCTGGCAGCGGCTGTCTGCGGATCTGGCTCAGCCTGCCTGCTGGGCTCTTGCACAGAAGAAGGGGGAGGCAGTCATCCCCTCGGGGCCCCCTGCCCCTCTGCTCTCCTTGCCCAGCAAATGTGGAGCAAGGTCTTTTAGAACACCTTACGGACAATCCTGCGAACCACCCATTCCTGAGACCAGAGTATAGCGTTAGATCACAGTGGGCTTCCCAGCTGGCACCAGTGGTGGAGAATCCACTTGCCAATGTGCCACGGGGCTTCCCAGGTGGCACTGATGATAACCTGCCTGCCAGTGCAGGAGACGTAAGAGATGCGGGTTTGATTCCTAAATAGGGAAGGTCCCCTGGAGGAGGAAATGGCAACCCGCTCCAGTATTCTTGCCTGGAAAATTCCATGGACAGAGGAGCCTGGCCGCATCCATGGGGCTGCAAAAGAGTCAGGCATGGTTGAGCCTCACTTACTAGGTCACAGTGTGATAACACAATGATTAGGATAAGGAAGATCCTAGAGCAGGAGTCGGGCTAGGAAACAGATTCTACAGGGGATCTGTGGACCTTTTGAATTTTGGATTCAACAGCTACTGAACTGGTTGAAGAGCCTCACTCCTTCCTGTTGGCATAATGAGGTGTTTAAAGACCAATGCCTCAGCCCCTTTATCACAAGGGATATTGGATAATACAGCAGGTCCTCTACATGTGAATGAGTTCCATTCTGAGAGAGTGTCCATACATCCAATTTGTTCCCAAGTTAGCCTAGGTGCCCAGCTAACACAGTCGGCTACACAATACTGTACTGTAACAGGTTTACAATACTTTTCACACAAATAATACATTTAAAAAACATTTAAAAAATACAGAAAACATTTTTAAAAATTAAAAAAAAAAACATTTTAATCTTACAATACAGTACCTTGAAAAGTACAGCAGTCAGTACAACAGCTGGCCTACAGGGACACGTTGACATCTTTGAAAGCTCGAAACTTGAAGGTTCGTACGTAGGGGACTTACCGTAGGTCAAATTTTCAAATTATTCCGTGCCACCTCAATTGTGAAGTTCAAGCAAAGCTAGAAACTGGCAGTGAACTGGATTTCTAGTTTTTACACATTTTTTTTTTCACCTCCTTAGTAGGTTGGAAGTGTGAAAGTGTTAGTCAGTCAGTCGTGTCTCACTCTTTGCGACCCTATGGACTGCAGCCTGCCAAGCTCCTCTGTCCGTGGAATTCTCCAGGCAAGAATACTGGAGTGGGTTACCGTTCCTTTCTTCAGGGGATCTTCCCAACCCAGGGATCCAACCCAGGTCTCCTGCACTGGAGGCAGATTCTTCACCGTCTGAGCCATCAGGGAAGCCTAGTAGGTTGGAAGGATCATTCAAAATCTTTGATAGGATCATCCCATTTAGCCAATTTGTGATAAAGAGGGCAAAAGCTGGAGATAGGGAAATTATTGCCACCAGTAAGATTTGGATGCTACATGCCTGACCTTGCTCATCTGGACGCAGTGGGGACCACACTTCCTTCTCAGGGAGGTGACATCAGGCGCAAGCACAGCCCATAGGACTCTAACCTCCTGGAGGATGGGACTCCCTTGCGCTGGCCGCAGATCCTTCTAGACGGCCCACCTTCCTCCCTTCCATTCCTCCCTCAAACCACAGGTGGGGCCCTTATCTCCTGGATCAGGACCTGGAGTTTGCTGGGATCCTTCTAATCTCTTCCACATTTCCCCCACTTGGTGGAAGTAGCCGGTTCCAAGAATAAATGACTTCCACACAAAGCCACACCCGGGTGAGGAACCAAAATGAAAGGGGCAAGAAAATGAAAAGATGCAAAGGGTGGGAGGGGAGAGTGAGGGGGTTGCAGGAACAGGATGGACACCCGCCCTCGAAGGGATTAGCGCTCAGGCAGCCCGACTCCTGCGTGCCAAATACCTCTTGCTGTGCCTCTGAGTGGAAAATGCGAAGAACACTATGCTGCAACTCACAGGGCCTTTGAGAAGCTATGCATGACACTCAGAATAGGCCAAGTTTTGCTTTCCGACCAGAGGAGCCTTTTCTGGCCCACAGGGCCATGATAGCCGGCAGAGACGGCAAACCCTCCATGGCCGTGACCTCTAGCTCTGCCCCTCTGTCCCTGTCGAGTGCATTCTGTGTGCTTAAAAAGGCCACACCTGTTTCTACAAGGAAGGTGAATACAAGGTGTGTGGATAATGAATTATCTATCAATAGGATCTTACATCCGACAGCCTGTTAGCAAAAACGTACCTTTAGGTCTCCATCAAACCACTCAGCTGGATGACTGAGATGTTCTGACTTGACGTTGACGGAGTCAGGCTGAGGCTTGAATGAAGCATCTGGTGCACTCCCATCTGTTCTTAACTCATTTCTAATTTGGGTTAGTCATGCCGTCCTCCAGTCTCGAGCCAGAGAAACCTGGAAGAATCCATAGCTCTCTTCTCTTTCTCACCCCCACCTCCACCCAGGTGGCCACCCCGGCCCACCTCCCTTCCTCCATTCAGGTCCCATCTGTCCACCTTCTTCACTGCTCTCCTCACCTTGATTAAGGAAGCCACATTTCCTGGCTTCTAATCTTTCCTTGCTTTGGTTTAACCTCAAATAGGAAAAGGAGTACATCAAGGCTGTATATTGACACCCTGGTTGTTTAACTTATATGCAAAGTACATCATGAGAAACACTGGGCTGGAAGAAGCACAAGCTGGAATCAAGATTGCCAGGAGAAATATCAATAACCAGACCACCTGATCTGCCTCTTGAGAAATTTGTATGCAGGTCAGGAAGCAACAGTTAGAACTGGACATGGAACAACAGACTGGCTCCAAATAGGAAAAGGAGTACATCAAGGCTGTATATTGTCACCCTGCTTATTTAACTTATATGCAGAGTACATCATGAGAAACACTGGACTGGAAGAAGCACAAGCTAGAATCAAGATTGCCGGCAGAAATATCAATCACCTCAGATATGCAGATGACACCACCCTTATGGCAGAAAGTGAAGAGGAACTCAAAAGCCTCTTGATGAAAGTGAAAGAGGAGAGTGAAAAAGTTGGCTTAAAGCTCAACATTCAGAAAACGAAGATCATGGCATGCTGTCCCATCACTTCATGGCAAATAGACGGGGAAACAGTGGAAATAGTGTCAGACTTTATTTTGGGGGGCTCCAAAATCACTGCAGATGGTGACTGCAGCCATGAAATTAAAAGACGCTTACTCCTTGGAAGGAAAGTTATGACCAACCTAGATAGCATGTTCAAAAGCAGAGACATTACTTTGCCAACAAAGGTTCGTCTAGTCAAGGCTATGGTTTTTCCTGTGGTCGTGTATGGATGTGAGATTTGGACTGTGAAGAAGGCTGAGCGCTGAAGAATTGATGCTTCTGAACTGTGGTGTTGGAGAAGACTCTTGAGAGTCCCTTGGACTGCAAGGAGATCCAACCAGTCTATTCTGAAGGAGATCAGCCCTGGGATTTCTTTGGAAGGAATGATGCTGAAGATGAAACTCCAGTACTTTGGCCACCTCATGCGAAGAGTTGATTCATTGGAAAAGATTCTGATGCTGGGAGGGATTGGGGGCAGGAGGAGAAGGGGACAACAGAGGATGAGATGGCTGGATGGCATCACTGACTCGATGGACGTGAGTCTGAGTGAACTCCGGGAGTTGGTGATGGACAGGGAGGCCTGGTGTGCTGCGATTCATGGGGTTGCAAAGAGTCGGACACGACTGAGCGACTGAACTGACTGACTGATTCCTTGGAAGGAAAGTTACGACCAACCTAGACAGCATAATAAAAAGCAGAGACATTACTTTGCCAACAACGGTCCATCTAGTCAAGGCTATGGTTTTTCCAGTGGTCATGTATGGATGTGAGAGTTGGACTGTGAGGAAAGCTGAGCAACAAAGAACTGATGCTTTTGAACTGTGGTGTTGGAGAAGACTCTTGAGAGTCCCTTGGACTGCAAGGAGATCCAACCAGTCCATCCTAAAGGAGATCAGTCCTGGGTGTTCATTGGAAGGACTGATGCTAAAGCTGAAACTCCAATCCTTTGGCCACCTCATGCGAAGAGTTGACTCATTGGAAAAGACCCTGATGCTGGGAGGGATTAGGGGCAGGAGGAGAAGGGGATGACAGAGGATGAGATGGCTGGATGGCATCACTGACTCAATGGACATGAGTTTGAGTAAACTCCGGGAGCTGGTGATGGACAGAGGCCTGGCATGCTGCAGTTCTTGGGGTCGCAAAGAGTCAGACAAGACTGAGTAACTGAACTGAACTGAACTTGGATTCTGCCAAATCTGGCTTCCTTTCCCCAGATCCAATCACATCGCTCCCATCTCCCCACCTCTACTGGATCCTCCTTGACACCAGAGAAAACTGCCAAGATGGAGGTGAGGGGGTGGGAGGTGGGGGGGTTGTGGTGGGTGTTAGCCTGTCCTGGGGGTGCCCTGGGGCCTGAATGGGCTGTTGCTTTGAGCCTTGATGAGTCCCTTTATTCAACCAAGCGGCAACTTTGATTAAGCTCGTATTATGCTCAGGCAGCGTTCCAGGCCCTTTAGATAACCTTGCTGGACGCAAAGCTCACCCTGGCCCTCCTGGACTTAGTTCACTGTGGACCCGCTTCCATGACTGTCAAGCACGTGGGCAGAGGGATTGGGGCCAGGGTCCTCCTGGGAAAGGCCGCAAAGAGCTGAGCAGGCCCTCGTGGTGTCAGCGATGGGGTGAAGAAGTACAGCTGAGCACATCTTACACGTGTCGACCCAGTGCTCACTGAACAGAACGCAAGCTTTCAGTATCTAAGGAGTTACTGTAATTAACAAGCAATAGAGAAAATGATATTCTTTATCCCTGACCCTGTGTTCATTTATCCTCTGTGTCATAGTCCTTCTTCCACTCCTGATTCAGTGCACAGTTTTACCTTTGGAAGAGCTGGGGCAGAAGTACTAAGTCACAGGCTTTCTCTTCAGATTTAGAAACAACAGAAGACGTGTCAGTTAGCTGTATTACTTATAAAATAATTCTTGTTCACCTTTTATGCTCACAACATTTAAAAGATGCAGAGATATCCCATTAACACATACAGGTTAGCCATCCTATATCCCCTACCCTTAAATGTCTTCAGAATGTAAAAAGCATACTTCCCTCCCATCTTCCCACCCCTCATGCTAAACAGTTTTGATTTCAAACCTAAACCTTGAGACATAAAGTCCTCAAATTATGAGCAACATGAGTTTCTGTAATTGATTTCTTCTCTCAGGTCATTCAATGCATCCACTAGAAATACGATTAATTAGATCTGCATGCATAATGACACATACCCATTTGACAAAATCTAATACTGTGTTAAGCTGCTTGGACCTTTGGTTCGGTTTTGAAAAGAAGTTATCATTTCCCACTGCTCAGCCCATCGTGTTTCCCACAGTAGAAGCTGAAAATGGATGTACCAATTAATTGTTGGGTCACTGTTTATGTGTAGGTGAGAGAGATTCCAGCCCATCAGTCAGTGAGTTTGCTTTCACCTCTTATGTAAGAATCATGGCTCTAGGCTCTCTGAGTCAGCTCAGGCTGCTATAATAAATTACCATAGACCCGATGGTTTAAACAACAGACATTTCTTTCTTGCAGTTATGGAGGCTGGGAAGTCTTATATCAGGGTGCCAGCCGATTTGGTTCCTGGTGAGAATCTTCTTCTTGGTTATGGTCCCAAATGACCTTTCCTTGGTGAGAGTGTAGGTACAGAGAGAGGGTGAGACCTCTTGTCTCATCCTCTTTTTAATAAGCCACTAAACCCCATCACGGGGGACCCATCCTCATGACCTCATCTAAGCCTAGTGATCTCCCAAAGACCTTACCTCCAGATACTGTCACATTGTGGGTTAGAGCTTCAACATATGAATTTTGCAGGGTTGACACAGGCCAAAGGTAAATGAAGCAGTGAGATCCTCTGGGACTCATGGTTCATAGATAAACATACAAGCAAATGCAGCATTTAGGAAACAAAAAGAACCATAAGCAAAGTGCCCTGGAGAATTGGGAAGGGAATAACGGCTCTTTATGAGCAGAGGAGCTAGAAGGATCTGTCACGTTCAGAGAAGGGCTCCAGCTGATGATGACAATGGTGGCTTGTCTCCTCTGACCACCTTCTCCAAGGCTGTTGGACAGCTGCTGCTCCCATTTTTGCTGTCACACCTGGCTTCACTGACCACTCCTCTTGGGATGTGGTTCTGCCCAGTGAATCCAGCCTCTGCAAGCTACATTTTTCCTGTTGCCTTCTTTGAGAAGCCAAAACCAGCTTCCCAGAGACAGTAAAGGAAGCTCCACTGAGGTACCCGACCTAATATGGCAGCCAAGTTTGCTCTTCCTGGCTGTATTCCAACTGGTGTCTATGGGAGGGGCTCTCTCTGGCCCCCTTCAGGTTGCTGGGCAGTCCTCTGGGTGTGCCAGAGATGTGCTGGGGTACAGGGGGAGCAGCAGGGTATGGCCAGGTCTCGGGTAGAAGCGGGACCCCTACCTCTGCTGGGTGGAAGCCACAGCTCAGCACAGAGAAGCCCTAGGGATGGTGGCTCTCCTGCAGCCCAAGTTCTAGGCGCACACCAGGGGCCAATCTAAAGGGCTAAGCAAGTAAATGAACATGGGAGTCTGTGGGAGCCAGAATGCTCCATTTCAGATCCTCAAATGGAAACCATGTCTCTATGTGAAATGCAAAAAGTGAACAACAGAAACACCACTCTGAAAATCCATCTTGCTGAAAACTCAAGTTCACGGAATAGAGCAAGGATGATTACCCACACGTCTCTCCTTTTTATCCTTGGCAATGGCAGGGCCTGCTTATCCATCTTCTTGCCCCCGTTTCTTCACAAAGCCTTGGAATCCTTCATTGAACAGGACACCTGCTGGCACCTCCTGGTGTCCCAGGGTTCCCTGGGGCTCACACGTAAGTTAGGTCCTCACCATCATCATCCCTTTGCTGTGAGACAACCTTGTTTCCTTCTGCTGAGTTTTGGTGCACACCAACCCCAAGTGCTAAGTACCTTCACCATTCTAATTGACATGAGGACCGTCAGTGCTTCCAGAAGTTTCCTGCCACCTTCACTTAAAGGACTTTTGTCAATAACTATGGCTCTTTGAGCAAATCACTTAGTCCCAGAATTCACATCTTGGGATGAAGGGGTAGAATTAGATAATTTCTAAACATCTCACCAAGTGAAGAGAAGAATACAAGCACCAACTTGGACTCCTCCTATACACATCGAATCTGGTGGAAAGTAAATTGAAAGGAAATGGGAAAAAGAGACAGCACGTATTGGATTTCTCATTAGCCCCACTGCCTGGTTCTCATTAGTGAGCCTTCTGGGTTATGGGCACAAGGGCCAGGACTTATTTTCATGGCTGAGTAGCACATGTGAAATGTAGGCTATTTCTAATCCATATTATATGAGCTCCACACTTTGCTATCTCCTAAAGTAATGGGTAGCGCTCAAGAAAAACCCCACCAGAATGACGGGCTAATCCTTGAGGGGGAAAATATTGCTGTTCTGCATAAGCTTTTGCTCTCTGCCTAATTAATCCCTAAAACTTTCAGGCCTTAATGAGAATAATTAGACTTGACAGTACTGAGCTTAATGCCCAACTACAGACAACAAAAAGCGTGTTCAGTCTGTAAGCTTCCCAGAGCTCACTGAAAGACAGGTTAATGTTATTTACAGCAGCCCCAGTGAGAGGCCGGATGAGGGTTCAGACTTGAAATGTGGCTGGAGCTCCCTGGGGACCATTTCTCTGAGGAGCAGGGTACTGGAGCCCCCTCCTTTGTGGTTTTCACTCCCTAACAAAACCGTGGTCTAGACACGACCTGGCTAGAAATTCCCATATTACCACCCCGGCCAGACCACATTTATCATCACCTTGAGTGTGATGCTAGTGCAAGCCTCCAGGCCTCTCCTGTTCAAATAATGAATCGAGGGAGCCAGACCACTGCACTCCAGTGTCTGCCAGCTTCTGGAAATACCTCATCTTCCAGAAAAGTATTCATTTGTCAGCAGAGGGATAATGTTAAAACCTTAAAGACAAATCAGACGGAAGGCAGGGATGGGAGAAGCAGGCAGGGGATGGCCTGGGAGAGACAGCTGCTTCAGTTCAGAGCAGCTTCTCTGATTTCTTAGCCTCACGCCAGCCTCTCTGGCTTCTCCAAGTTTAAAAGGTTTAGGTCTCTGTTTGAAAGAGTTTGGGTTCGCCCTTCCCAGAGGGAGCGTCTAGAAGCATTCCTCGGGCATCACAGGATTGACCAGGTTTATTTGTCTGTGTCTGTGGGGGGCTACCCAGAGACGGATGGAACGACCAGGCAGGTTCTCGGGTTTTTCGGTGGTGATGCTGTCGGAACTGAGTGCACAGACTCAGAGAAGGGATGGCGGGCCCTTCCCACCTAGTGGGGTGACATCTGGGTCCCCAGGAGTGGGGGTGGATTTCTGCACGTTCAGTTGGCGGTAATTCCTGCAGGAGACAGGAGGGTGGTGAGCAAAGCTTCCTAAGCCATTCTCTAGGTTTACACCAAGAGTTATAACGTCCATTTGGAGAAAGGTCGTTCTCGGAATCAAAAAACAACAGCTAAGCAAAACGCCTGGTACTTCTCAGTTTCAAAATAATAGGAACTTCAGGGTTCTTGTAGATCTAAAGAGATGAAAGCAAAGAGATGCAGCATGTTATTAGAAAACCAACATGTGACCCTTTTAACAACAGGCATTAACACAATACACACACACACACACACACACCCCAACATGAGGACAGGAACTTTGACCCTGTAAGTGGCACTGGGCTAGCGACTTTGTTTTTAATTTTCAATCAAGGATCTAAAACAGACTTCAAAGGGCATTTAAGCTGACAGTTTTATTTTCTCCTTGAGGAAGAGGAAAGATGAATAAGCGTAAAGCCAGATCATTCTCAAAATAATTGCAGCCCTGACATATCTAAATGAGTTTGTAAAAGAAAATACAGTGGCAATTGATCTTATTAATTAGAGATGTACCAGGATCGTAATACCCACTTATCCACAGACTGCCTGCAGCTACAAAAATAAAATAAAATTAACCACTTTCTCCTGGGGAACACAATTTCTTTCCCTCCCTGTCATAGAAAGTCAGTTGGAAAAACCCCCTTGTTCCTGCCTTTCTCCCTCCGCAGTGGGGAACAGCCGTGAACAGTTGGGATTGGTTTCTTCTCTGTCTGCAGAGCCTGGGGTTTACATTGGATTCGCGATGCCTTGCATAGCCCAGTGGCTTGTCACAATTGATTGAATGTGTAATCTGACACACAAACAAACAAAATGTGCTACAAGAAAATGAGAGAGTTGTTTTTTTCTCAGCTTGTACATGTCATTTACCTGTGAGAGATGGCAGCAGGAGCCCAGGGCAGGCGGGTCCACCTCTATCAATTGCTCATTCTGTCTCTGCAACAGCTCCCGCCCCTCGTGGCCCTATGTCTACTATCAATCGCTTAACATATGGAATAGACTCAATGGAACAGTGCAAGGATAAACTGTTGAGTGACAGTTACCTCCGAGAGTGGCCCAGCCCTGAAATACAGGAGACGAATCTTCAGGTTGACTGCATGGAATGCTTATATAAACGAAATATTCCCTGGATTGTTGCAGAAGAGAGAGAGGAAGGAGAAAGGTAGATGAGCAATGAATTCCCCAGGAGGAGCACCTGGTGCTCCCCTGGGGATTTCAGTGTGTGTGTGTGTGTGTGTGTGTGTGTGTGTGTGTGTGTACTTGCGTGTGTGTGTCTGGAGCAGACATGGATACAACTAGGAGGGCAGGCAGTCAGTTCCTACAGTTGTAAGATGGGTGGGAGCTAAGACCTAGCGTTCACGGAGATGGGCACCCTGGTGGGACTCAAGCCTGTCCTTTCTTGAACTTATGCTAAGACACAGCAGGGGGCCAGAGGTGGTCCTGTAGGGAGAAGTGTGGTGTCCTTTGAAAACAAAGCACAGTGAGAGTTTTGATACTGAGAGTGGCTACATCATCCTTTATCTTCCTACCCCTCTAGAACTGACAAATGCATGGCCCACAGGCTCTGTGCCCGTATTGGCATCACCTCCGCAAAGCCAAACAAATACACAAACAAAAAGGTAAAAATCTTTCAAAAGCAAAATACACTCTTAATGTCACGACAGCTGTGATTCGACTTTATAGGACTAATAGGATTAAATTGGTTATGAAATTCTGAATGATTTAAAGGAAGGCCTGGCAGCATCTACTGGACCTAGGGATGTCAAGACTATTTATTTTTACCTTTGCCTTATGTCCTGGAAACTGGGTTCTGATTTAGGTGTGACAAAAACATGAGACCACATGTCCCCTGGGTAGGGACTCACCAATGCTGACTTCCAGATTGACCGGGGTGAATGCCGATTTGAGAGATGCTGTCTGGATGCCTGGGAAGTCCGTGGAAAAATACAGACCCTGAGAGCAAGGCTCCAGTTCTGCCTGGAGGAGTCGACAGGTCCCACTCAGGGAAAGAAAAAGAATGCTCCCAACAGATCAAAGCCCTCCGTCTCTTAAAATGGAAATGAACATTTTAAAAAGGCCTCTCTCAAGGGAGAAATATCCAGTAAATCAGAGCTTTTGAAAGACAACTGGGGCCTGTGCTGGTTTTTGAATAACTTGCCATTTAATAAATGTTCTATTTTTGACCCTTTAGGGAAATACACAACCCCATCTGAAACTCACAGGCCAAAATAATTTAACTTTTTTTAAAAAAAAATAAAAAACCTCATTTTTATAAATTTTCGTGATGGAGACAAATGATCTGAAAGCTTTCTTTTTATGGTTCCATGATGAGGCGAGGTCATTTAACAAGAGGGAAGTGCTTTCTTGTGCATACCAAGTCCGACTTGGGGAGTTTTTGGCAAGTTAAGTCCAGCGCCCTGGGTCTCAGGATCCCTGAAGAGAAGCCAGGGCGTGGAGCATTGAGGATCTGTTTTTGGGTTTCCTTTGCAAGATCCTAATGATCATGTAAAGTACCAATAGACCCATTATATTTTGTCTCTTCGAAGACGTGTGTGTACAAACACAGAGAATTTGAAACTCAAGGCTATATTTCATGCATCTCCAGTCCTGGTGAAAACGAAGTACTCCGTGTGTGTTTGGAGTGCTGCTGGGTGTTTTTCTCTTCTTTCCTGATCCCTACAGCACCGGATACACAGTGCACGCAATATGCTCTTGCTGTCTCGTAAACTCTTACCTGTCCTTGCCCATCTTTGGATTGGGGCATAGAGGACCCGGGAAAGTAGCATCTTACTTACTACAGCCTTAATTTGTTAAAAATCACAGAGGCAGGCTCACTTCACCTTTGTTTCAGGCATAGAGTCTCATTTTCATGAGTGGGTGCAGCTAACATATTTATTCACATCCCTTCACCGCCATCCTTCTCTGCTGACTCTTGAGAGCAACCGTCCCCACGGCATCCAGCTGGCATTCCCACTAATCCAACTCAGATTCAGGGGTTGAGAGAATTCAGGATCTCAGGAATGACTCAAAGACCACATGCAGTTCGGTTTTGCATGTTTTGTTTGAGTACCGGCCAGCAAAGACCGTGGCCTCACATCATTTTTCTGCCGGGTGTGGAAGAGTGCCATAGAAAGATGATTCATGAGAAGAAATTGTCGAGTTTCTGCCTGGAACGGAGTGGAAAAAACTTGGTTGAAAAAAATCCCAGACATGCACACAAAAGACACATAGAACCAAATTTATGTCTTGAGCTTTGGGAATCTACATTCATTATTTTCTCACTTGATTTGAAAAAGGGTGAAAATTGGGCCACAAAGCTCTTGTTGGGTTATAAATAAGATTTTTGATTATACATTAGAGTCTGGGCCACAATAGTAGCCAATATTTGCTTTGTGTTCCTCAGTTCATAAAGTGCTTTTCCAATATAGTTAACTCTCACGTTAGCCCTGAATATGACTATTGTTCTTTTACCAACAGTACCTGATGAGAAAAATGGAATCTTTAAGAGAAGTTACGTGAACAGTAACAATATGAGCATTTTAACCCAAGCCTTCTGCATCCTGGGACCTTTTGTTTTAGCCTCAGGGTGACATACTGGAATCTGATGCCAATTCTGCAACACCAGCTGGGTGTCCACAGTTTAGTTCAGTCGCTCAGTCACGTCCAACTCTTTGTGACCCCATATCCTGCAGCACTCCAGTCTTTCCTGTCCATCACCAACTCCTGGAGCTTATTCAAACTCATGTCCATCGAGTTGATGATGCCATCCAACCATCTCATCCTCTGTTGTCCCCTTCTCCTTCTCCTTCAATCTTTACCAGCATCAGGGTCTTTTCCAAGGAGTCAGTTCTTCACATCAGGTGGCCAAAGTTTTGAAGTTTCAGCTTCAGCATCAGTCCTTCCAATGAATATTCAGGACTGATTTCCTTTAGGACTGAGGCTGGATCTCCTTGCAGTCGAAGGGACTCTCAAGAGTCTTCTCCAACACCACAGTTCAAAAGCATCAATTCTTCAGCACTCAGCTTTCTTTATAGTCCAACTCTCACATCCATAAATGACTACTGGAAAAATCATAGCCCTCAACTAGACAGACCTTTGTTGGCAAAGTAATGTCTCTGCTTTTTAATATGCTGTCTAGGTTGGTCATAGCTTTTCTTCCAATGAGCAAGCATCTTTTAATTTCATGGCTGCAGTCACCATCTGCAGTGATTTTGGAGCCCAAGAAAATAAAGTCTGTCACTGTTTCCATTGTTTCCCCATCTATTTGCCATGAAGTGATGGGACCAGATGCCATGATCTTAGTTTGCTGGATGTTGAGTTTTAAGTCAGCTTTTTCACTCTCCTCTTTCACTTTCATCAAGAGGGTCTTTAGTTTTTCACTTTCTTCCATAAAGGTGGTATCATCTGCGTATCTGAGGTTATTGATATTTCACCCTGCTCAGCTGGGTGTCCACAATTTAGTTCAACTCTGATGTTAACTAACCAGAGTTTGCATCAGATCCCGTAAGTGAAAGGGCAAGATCTCTAACAAGACCACCCTTATACACACACCAGCCACAAGTGAGGTCCCCAGGCTACCCACATTTCTACCATCTTGGGTATAAATTCAGTGGTTTCTATGATTCCTTCTGATTCAGCAGTTCAGTAGAATGACTCACCAAACTCAGGGAAGCACTATACTTACAATTACCGTTTTATTACAAAACAGGCAAACGAACATCCAAGATGAACACACACATAGGCCCAAGTCCTGGGGAGTGAGAGGGTGTGACTCAGCTCCTACGCTTTCTCCTCCTGGAATCCAGGTGTGTTCGCCAACCAGGAAGCTCTCACGGCCTCCTTGCTTCATTTGTTAGTATTATTATTATTTTTTTTTTTTTTGTAGTCAAGGTTTCATCATGTGGACATGGTTGATTCAATCACTGACCAGTGACTGAACTCAATCCCAATCCCTCTCCCATTCCCAGAGGTCAGAGGAGGGGGCTGAAATCCCAACCTTGTAATCTTGTGGTTGGTTTTTCTGACCTTAGTCTGGATGCTGAAATTGTCTCCTGGCCCTACCCTGAGTCATCTACTTAGCATAAACTCAGGTGTGGCTTCCTAGGTGGGGCTAGTGGTAAAGAATCCACCTGCCAGTGCAGGAGATGAAAGAGATGAGGGTTCGATCCCTGGGTCAGGAAGATCCCCTGGAGAAGGGAATGGCAACCCACTCCAGTATTCTTGCCTGAAAAATTCCATGGACGGAGGAGCCTGGTGGGACAGTCCATGGGATTGGGGTTGCAAAGAGTGAGACACAACTGAGTACACAAACACATACACACACAGGTGTGGTTAAAAAAAAAAAAGGTCTCATTATGAATTTAAAGGGATACACCTAAAGTTTATACTTTAGAAGGATAACTCAGGATAGCCCAAGATCTTCTGAAGCTCTGTGCCAGACCAGAGACAAAGACCACCTACGTTCTTTATTATATCACAGCAGTCTGGAGTAGGAAGGTTCCAACTAGGACCACCGATGATACCTACCTCCCACCCCTGGAGCTGCAGGTGGCCCCCAACCATCAGAGATGGGTCTGGTTCTGGGAATGGGAGAGAAAGTGGAGATTGAGTTCAGTCACTGGTCAATACTTCAAAGTGAGCAGTCTTCTTTTGTATGTAGAGTCTGAGCTGTTTGGTTTCTGTGTATCTGTAACTTAATTTATTTATTTTTGACCCTTCTGCATCTTCACTCTGTGAGGGCGGCGAGTGGGAGCTCCTCTCTAGTCGCGGTGGGTGGGCTTCTCACTGCGGTGACTTCTCTTGTGGACCGCGGCTCTAGAGGACAGGCTCAGTAGTTGTGGTGCTCGGGCTTAGTTGCTCCTTGGTTCATGGGATCTTCCCGGATCAGGGATTGAACCCGTGTCTCCTGCCCTGGTAGGTGGATTCCTTACCACTGAGCCACCAGGGAAGCCCTGAGCTATTTCTTTAAAAAGCCCATTACACTATTTTTTAGTCCTATCTGATATCCTCCCCTTTGCAGTCCCCCTCTTTTCTCCTGAGAGCCAGACTAACAGGGGCTACATCTCAACAGCAGCAGGTCCCAAGGAGATGAGGAATAATCGCCAGACAACAACTCCCATTCTGCCCACTACTTCCTTCAGCATGACTTCTGGAATAAGTATGCAGAGCCATTTCCTTATTCTCCTGACTTCTAACAGCCCTTTCTCAACCTCGTATTTTCGCCAGTGTTAACTTGTGAGGGAAAGCTTGCACCTCATTTTGTGTGACTTACGAATTGCCACACGTCAAATGGACATGTTTGATTCAGTAGCATACATTTCAATGTTTAAAATATGAGGCGTGTTCGAGAGATGCCATTTCACTTAGCAGTCAGTGCTAACATCATTTTTTGAAATGCTCCCCATTTCCGTGATGTAGCCAAAGCTTTATTTATCATCAGATTTGCATTTTGTGATGTATTCTTGAGCCAGCCAAACTCATCTAAAAGCGAGCTCATTTAATGCAAAGTAGATTTAAATGTGACTGCTTTAAAACGGACCACCCTGTTTAAATGCTCCTCCGGATGTAATTAGAAGAAACTTGAGTTCCATAGGCAGAAAAAAAAAAAAAAAGGCAAGCTAAATGAGCTCCTTCTCCCTGGGTAATTTCTGACCACGCACCAATAAAACTGCTTATCAAGAAATGATTTATTTTAAATGTAACTTTCCCACAAACAGTGTAATAGGAGGTAGTTTAGGAATGACAACTGTGTTCGAATAGACATCCAAAATGAAAAAAATCACGATTTTTCCCACTTTCAGTATCCCTTGTCTCTTCAGACAGAGAGAAAAAGAGAGAAGGGGAAAGGAGGAAAGAGGGAAAGAGAGAAAAAAATAAACACATGATGCAAAAAAAGAGAAAAAAGGAGAAGAAAAAATAGTAGGGTTATGAGACAGTCTAAACTCCAAATATTCAGGAACATCTTATTATCTCATGAGTGAACTAAGATTGTGTTTCTTAACTCCACTTACATCCCAGCCGCAATGACTGATGGAAATATTATTTGGGAGCTCTTCACATAATACATCACCATCCAAGTAGGATCTGGTAGTATGAGCATGCTTGTCAAATCTCCCATCCCATACACTGAGCCTCAGAACAGTACTGCCGTCTCCCGAGTCCTGGTGGATCCAAGCTGGGTGCCAGCCATTAAAAATAAAAGCCCGTTAAACTTTCAGGACATACTTGCACATTTTTGGGAGCCGCCAAGCTTTCAAGAGTTGAGCCAGTTCAGTGGTGATATCACCAGACCAGCGTCGCCTAGGCAATGAAAGTAGTTGCCATGGAAACCCCAGTGCTGCGCCCATCAACAGCTTTACAATTTTGACAGTTCAGAAAGTGACTATTTAGGAATTTCAATTAGAGCAGAAATATACACATTTAAGTGAACAAAATGCTTTAAAAGTCTATAGAAAATAATTTAGATTTATTTTTTTCAAATCAGAAAGCAGACCCTGAAATACATTGTGTGTGTGGAAGTGAATTTCAGGAATAATGTAAAAGGCACTCTGTAAAGAAGAAAAGATGTTAAAGTTCTTTTATCCCCCTTCCTTCCTTGGAAAGGAAATAGGCACCAAGAATAAATAAGTTGTGAAAAATGATCAGCGGATTTTTTTTTTTAACAGGGTAGCCACAATATGCCGTGCTTGTTAAGTCAGAACTCGTGCATACTATTAAGAAATATTTTAGAATTTTATATCTGCCAGTTCCTTATATTTGTTCAGTTCTGGCAGGGTATTCTTTTTCACAACTCTGCTGTGAGAGTTAGAACTCTTCTTTCCCTTTTATGTTAAGGGAAATTGAGGCTCGCCAGGGTGGGAGATGGTTTGCAAGCAGGGGAGTGCTTGAGATTCCAAATCAGGATGAAGCTCCAAGTGCTTTGGGCTCTGGTTGCTCTTTAATTCATGGGCAACGAAAACTGCCCAAATGTAAACAGTGATGTCGACACATCCTTCAAACAGGAAGCCATTTAAGAATAACACTCAAACCATAACGAAAGAAACAGGTCCTGTAATGAATAATAGCATTCATAGTTAATAGTTAACTATTAATAGTATTAATTTGCACTGGTTAATACTAATACCAGGATCATTGCTAAGGACAGCTATGCTAATTATTCTTGGTTTGCCCCCTCCATTAGATGGGGGCCCCAGAGGCTGACCCCATGGGCAGCCTGGTCCTGTCTGTCCTCCGCTTCTGATTGGTTCAGGTGATGGAGACACAGGCAGGAGATCAGAGGTGGAAGGAGAGAAAGGTTGGTGTGTCTCCTCCCATTCCTGTGTCTTTGACAACTCCCGCCTTGGACCCTCGCTCTCCGTAGTCATGTTGCCATCCCTCATTGACTCCTGAAACCACCACCTCTGTAAATAGTACCGACATTCAGTAACTCTAGTTAAACGTTTTTACCATCTGCGTCCTGCCCAGATCTGACTTTTAAAATAGCAAACATTTATATAAACGCTTACTCTGTCTTTACCACTATTCTAAATGCTTTGTGTGCGTTAACTCTAATCTTTGCAATAACCCTATAAGGTAGGTGCTATTACTATGCCCGTTTTACAGATGAAAGGTTAAGGTGGGAGCTATTGCAGTGCTTTTCAAATGTATTATTTCCTTGGTCCTCATGTGTCACTTGTTGGGTGGGAGTTTGAAGTTAGAAGGGGAACTCGAGGGCACTCCTGCCTCTTTGCCCAGTGGATTTTCTTTCTTCTCCCCATTGTGTCGTGTATCTCTGGTTTTTTCCAAAGGGAGGCGTGGGATTCCATGATATTATTTTAATCCTCAGCTCTGGCTTTCTGCCAGATGCCCTCACTTGGTGAACAGGGCTTCAGATAGAAGAGAGAGGAAGAGCCTCGTGGCCTCCTTTGGTTCCTAGGTGCTTGCTCAGGGTTGTAGTTGGAGTAGAATATGTGAATACAGGTTTGCTTAGCCCTGGTAAAATGATTGTCAGGTCCCCTGTGATGTTTTTAATCAGACAACCAGAACTACTTTAGGGTGAGGAGAATAGGGAAGAGGGAGGGGGAGGTTCCACATGAAAACTTATTCAAAGGTTTTAAAAAGTTCCCCTACTGAGGACTTACCCAGGGAGCCCACCAATAACATCGTCTCCTCGCCCCACCCCCACCCCACGTTCTCTCCGTCACCACCGCAGGCTGCAGGTTACACTTCTGGGACATTTCTTTCTGTTTCTTTCCCAAGGGTTTCTTGTTGTTCCTTTAAATTAGATGTTACCTTTTGGGAGAAGCCAGGGGGCAGAGCTGTCCTTCTGTAGGTTGTGATTTGTCCTGGGTCCATTGCTCCATGTGGGTGGCCCTGGCCACTTTTATCAGTAATGAGAGGGACGCTCTGCACAGCTCCTCAGGGTCAGTTACCATCCTGGACATTGAAACAATCAAAATTCCTAGCCTTAGAAGATCTTGACGGACAGGAGGCATCTCACGCACTGCGGTTCTTCCAGAATGTAGCCAGATACACCTGTCATATAGACGTGCTTAACAGATACTTGATGTATTAATGAGTGAAAAAGTGGATCAATCTTCTATTTATAAATACATGCTTGTGGACAGAAATGAGCCACAACGTACTGAAGAGGAAGACGTTGAGACAGGGGTCAGTTGCCTACTTCAGAGCAGGGCTTCCTGACTGCGGAGGAAGGGCTGGACTGGGCAAGGGCTTCCTTCTGCCTCTGCAGGACATCCAGGGACTTGGAGGTGGGGGCTTGCAGGTCAAGCTGGGAGGTAAAGGTGGGAAAAGCTCATTCACAGCCCTCTGCTTTTCTTTCCAAATGGCTTGGAGCTGCCAGCCTGGATCAGGATTCCAGAATCAATGATATAGGATTGAAAGGGGGAGATGTGCTCAGTCTCTCAG
Source organism: Bos indicus x Bos taurus (assembly GCF_003369695.1). NCBI lineage: Eukaryota > Metazoa > Chordata > Mammalia > Artiodactyla > Bovidae > Bos > Bos indicus x Bos taurus. Next base: position 43,523,688 of record NC_040098.1, on the reverse strand, counting down.
TCATGTTCAACTCTTTGTGACCCCGTGGACTGCATCCCACCAGACTCTTCTGTCCATGGAATTTCCCAAGCAAGAATATTGGAGTGGGTTGCCATTTCCTTCTCCAGGGGATCTTCCTGACCCAGGGATTGAACCCGTGTCTCCTGCGTCTCCCACATAGGCCAACAGGTTCTTTACCACCGCGTGCATGCTCAGTTGCTTCAGTCACGTCTGACTCTTTGTGATCCCAAGGACTGTAGCCTGCCAGGCTCCTCTGTCCAGGCAAGAATACTGGAGTGGGTTGCCATGCCCTGCTCCAGGGGATCTTCCAGATCCAAGGATCAAGCCCCTGTCTCCTGTGTCTCCTGCACTGCAGGCAGATTCTTTACTGCTGAGCCACCGGGAAGCCTGAAAGAAGGATAGGCCACTTCTAAGACAGAGGGGTACCGCCTGAGGCATGTGGCAGCTTCGGGTTACAATCGTTGAGATGTGTCCAAGGTCAAGCCACAAGTTACAGCTCTGAGATCAGCCCTCCACTTCTTTTCACACTCTCATTTCTCCAGTGAAGAAGTCACATTAGGTGACCTTACTTCGTGACCAGCGTCACCCCAGACCTGTCTCATTCATTTTGATGATGGTAACAGGAAGCTAGAGGCTCAGTCTCTCTGAGGCTTGTTATGCACGGTGATGACTTCACAGAATGCGATAGGCCCCCTCCAGCCTCAGCCATGGCTGGTTAATGACCAGGACGTCTTAGAGTGGGGATGGACCAGGCTCATGGCTTCAAAGCTCAGCCCCATCTGAAGGGCTGGAGGATCTCTTCCCATCATGGAGAGAGGTTATGTTGACCCTAAGGAATCCTGGTGAGGGAGTAGAATAGGGGGTCAACCCTGCTTTGTTTTTTCTTCCTTCAGCAAAAGCTTTCCCTTAGAATCAGAAATTTGGAGAAAAAAAAAATATATATATATACACATCAAGAAAAGGAGAGAATAAATACAGCATTACTTTGGTATTCATGATGGTCATACAGAGCTCAGCACTGCCTGTATCTCTGCCATCAGACTCCAGACAATCTTCATGTTCTTCTCCAGTGCGTCTTTCCAATATAGACTCTATCCTTTCTGTTTTCAACTGAGATGAGAATAAATTATCAGTTAATCTTTACTTTTAAGCAGTTTTGAGGCTTTGGGACTTAAACAGCTTTAGGACTTTTGGTTTAAAATAAGACCTTAGGACATTTTCTGCTTTTAAACAACTTGCTTCTTGGGTGGCTCAGACTGTAAAGAATATGCCTGCAATGTGGGAGACCCTGGTTTGATCCCTGGGTCAGGAAGATCCCCTAGAGAAGGGAATGGCTACCTACTCCAGTATTCTTGCCTAGAAAATTCCAAGGACACAGGCACGTGGTGGGCTACAGCCTGTGGGGTGACAAAGAGGCTGGAAGGACTGAGTGATTAATACTTTCACTTTACATTATTTAAAGCATCTTCACCTTCTTATGTTTATTGTCTTAAATGTTTATAATTCTGTAATGCATTTAAATGTTCCTTTATTCCCAAAGCACCTTCCGATTCTGGTTCAAGCTCACACCAGAGTCCCTGGGATGTGAGTCAGCTGAGGTACCAATCTCATCACTGTGATGCAGAGACCAAACCACAGACCCGGTGCCACCAGCCTCCCTAGTGGTGGAGCAGGATTTGAACATCAGTATAGAGAAGGAAATGGCAACCCACTCCAGTACGCTTGCCTGGAAAATTCCATGGACTGAGGAGCCTGGTAGGCCAAAGTCCATGGGGTCACAAGCAGTTGGACATGACTGAGTGACTTCACTTGCTTGTTATGTGTGACTCCAAAGTGTGTGCTCTTTAATTCACCATGCTGCGCTGAAAATTTAAATCTCCTTTTGGAGCATCTGGTAGACCGTATTTGTTAGTGTCAGTGCAACCCTAGTCAACCAGCATTCCTTCTGTCATTACCAGGGAACGGGCTCTATGTTAGGTCAGGGAACATGGAACTGGGTAACTGAAGTCTACTCAAGGAAACAGACACTCCAAGGAGTAGTTAGCAATAAGTCGTCTTCATTCTTCACCTAATTTAATTGTGCTAAGAGCTTTCAGAGCCCATATTAGAAATATCCATGGGATCTAGACTATCTATCGCCCAGTGGGAGGTCAAGGAAATGTTTATGAAACAGAAGCAAAGAATTTCCTTGGCCTTGGCTAATTTCATCAAGGTTTATAGCCCACCTTCAGATAGGATGTGACAGTGATTACAGATCTCTCTGGAGGAGCAGTGACATTAGTAAAATCATTGTGGGATTTTTCTTCTCTTGTGGGTGGCTTTGGGGACTTCTGCCAGATGAGTTTCCAGAACCTTCCACCCTTCTTTCTGCAACCTCTTTGTTCTAGAGTAAGACCTGCCTCAGAGCTGAATTTCTTTTTAATTTTTATATTGGAAAAGTTTTTAATATACTTGTAAATAAACAAAGAGAATAATGTTACCCTATGTCCTCGTCCTCCATTCCCCAGTTTCAATCTGGTACCGATGTGGTACCACTCTTGTTTCATTTCTCTCTCCCCCTCCACTTCAGTACTTTTGTTTACTTAACATGATCTCATTTTGCTCCTAAATACTTAGAGGAGGTTAACATTTCAGGCAGTAGTTAGACTCCAGACAGAGCCCTTACCCTGCCTGCACAAGGTTCTTGAGTCCGCAGTCTCATTCTGCCTGAGCTTGAAGGAACTTTGTTTCTAGGGAACTTTCATTATGGTCCCAACTGTTTAGTTAAATGACGTCTATTAACAAGTGTTGATTTTCACAATTCTTTCTCAATAGTTCTTACTATTTTTGCTTTGAGTATCTAGTGTTTTACACCTCCGCTTAAGGACAAGCCTGAATAGTTTCATTTGCTTTGAGAGAAAAGCAAAAGGAACCAGTCAACATCATGAATGAATGGAAGGAAAAAACAGTCAGAAATGCGTAACTGAAAGTCATTGAGTAAAGATGGGCACAATTTAAAAAACAGAGGGAACTTTCCCAAACATTGAGATAAACAGATACTGTTCACTGAACAGTGTGTACAGAGTTGCCTGCCAACCATTGTTAGTGTTGAATCACCAGTTTTTAGTACCAAAAATAACTTTGAGAGACTGAACTAACACTCTTACCATTTCATGGATCCAGAGATAGTGAGTCATTTTCTTAAGGTCACACAGCTTGCTTTCTGAAGCTAACAACCTGAGCACCTAACCACTGTCCCACACCACCTCCAAATTCTGATGATAATGTCATGGGATGAAGACCTTTAGAGAACTTGGCAAGAGGGGAACCTGACTCTAACACCTTTTCTGCTGATGTTTTCTTCAAGGAAAAGAGTTGCTTTCTTTGTAACCAATGCATCCCAGGTCAGCACTACATCATAGCACAGAACCACCTGTGGTATAAGGAAGTCATCATTTTCAAGGAAAAAGACCTCTCCGTGGCATGGTTAGCTCAGATGTGAGAGTGGGGCTGTGATGATGTTGAAAAGCTCTCTCTACCTCAAGAAGGCAGGGCTTGTTGTTCAGTGGCTCCGTCATGTCCAACTCTTTGTGACCCCGTGGACTACAGCATATCAGATTTCCTGTCCTTCACTATCTCCTGGAGTTTGCTCAAACTTGTGTCCATTGAGTCGGCTGATAAACTGCGACTCCTCTTCCACTGGTGGTAGAAAAATAATACCAGGCATGTGTCTACCTGATGGTAGGTAAGGTGTAGCATCCAGAAAGGTAAAAGAAAAAAAGACTCACTTAGCGTAAAAAAAATCCAAGGATACGGGTGTGTGAACACCCTCAGCTATAAGAAATCATCTTTGCGAGCTCTGCAGCCCTGACTCATTTCTTGTGCTTTCATGTTTGAACAGCGCTCATGTTGATGACAGAAACGAGTGGTTATCGTCAAGAATTAACTTTCATTTATCCGTATAGGTATAGGGGGCCCTGGATAGTCCCTGAAGCAGATACAAGAGAGGGAACCACTCTCTGCTCTTCCACGCGTGGGGTACTAGATGCCACAATTGGAGAAGAGAGGAAAATCGCTCCCTATAATATGGGTTGTTGAACATTATGGGCTACCTCGGAATGAGTTAAGTTCTCTTCTGTGACTGACCATAATTCACTCCTGCAACTCCTCTCCAAGGTCTCTATTTTTGAAATGACTAGAAATGCAGAGATGGGCCCTCCTGGAACCTGTCACGGAGCCCCTCCCTGAATGAACTCACGTCCCCAAGGGCCAGAGGTGCTGCCTGTGACCTGTTCCAGGCAACACGCTTTATCCTAAAATAAAAAAAGGAAGGCCTCGAATATTCTTGGCTTGCCATCTCCTGGGTAATTAAAGGGAGAGAGTAAATCACACGCTGGAAACCAGCCCTGAGTGCTTAAGTGCATGTCAGTCAGCAAGACTGGCGTGTGCACAGTGGAGGGGACCCGGGGTTTGCATTACACACAACACCCCGTGAGATCATTAGGACTCCTTCAAGTCCATGGCTTTCTGGGCAGCCACAGCCCCTCCCGGCTGCCCAAGTAAAATGCAATCAGATTCGACTGGGAGCAAATTAGGGAGGCAAAATAAAGCACGTTACTGAAAACCAGCAAGGAACTCTACTGTCTGCTATTAGAAAAATTAGAGACCATTTAACAACACGAGACCATTTTGTGTTGGAAATAAAAGAGGCCCTGAATGGAGGGGCCAGGCCAGAGCTGAGGGCCGGCGTCCAGGTGAGATCAAATAGGGATCAAGCGGCTGGCTCCGGACTGAGCTGGGTTCACGTAAGTCCTTGTTAGCTGATGAGCAGAGACTGCCCGGCAAACCAGATGTGTCAAAGTTGGCCAGGCACCAACTTTCCAAATCCATGACATGTTTTCTCAGTAGACTTCCTTGTATAATTTCCCATGTAAGAGGAAAAATAGCCCTGGCAGCAGATTCCAAAAGACTGGCACTACATCAATTTCAGTCCTTTAAAACTTGGGCTTCTAACAGGGCATCCAGAACTGAAGTCCTGGCCAGCCTTTTTTCTTTTTTTTTCATATGTTTTTCTTCCCCACTTCCCTTTAGACCTCATAGTCACACCTCATATATTAAGATGCTAATTTGTTTAACATCTAGGTGCTGAGCATGAAGGCAGCAGTGAACACTGAGGGATTGGGGAGCTACTGGGGAGCGCTAAGTGCGGGTGGGGCCCCCCTGCAAAGAGAGAAAAGTACACAGATGATTCTCATTTCCTAATAGGCATTCTGCCTGAAAACCTGTACAAAGACCTGAAATATGTATTGCTCTAAAGACTGCGAATGTTTAAAATGTCATCTTAAATTAGTAAGTGTCTTTAAATCTTCACTCTTTTGTCACGTTTTAGTAATGTTTATTACACACCATAAATCTTATTCATATCCACATAAATCGAGCCCCCCAGCCACAAGGGAGACACGTGCTTCTACTGGCTGATTCTGAAATCCTACAGCGGTGGATGACATCAAATATTATGACTGAAAGAAAGGAGTTCTCCAGAGCAAACTGGCTTGGGGAGAAGGAATAACTACCTTCTGCCTCCACTGGGGAGAAAAACCGTCATATCTCTAAAAGTCTGTTTAGTGATTTTAGAAGTTTGAATAAATGGTCACATTGCTAACTCGAGTTTAAGTTGTTTTAAATAAGCCTGCATTCAGGTTGATTTCAGGAAGGACAATATAGTGAATTAAGTTGAACAGGGAAAAAAAAACAAAACCAACTTGATAAGATAGTAACCCCCTCCCTCCGAAAGAGCAGATTTAAAAGGTTGAGTGTTGTCTGCCGTGTAACTTGAGTGTGTGTAAGGGTGGTGCTAGTGGTCAAGAACCCACCTGGCAATGCAGGAAACTGGAAGAGATGCAGTTTTGATTCCTGGGTCAGGAAGATCCACTGGAAGAGGGCATGGCAACCGACCCCAGGATTTTTGCCTGGAGAATCTTGTGGCCAGAGGAGCCTGGTGGGCTATAGCCCATAGGGTTGCAAAGAGTCGGACACGACTCAGTGAAATACTAAACCCTGAAGGAGAAAGGGAAGCCCTTCATCACCAGGGAGGAGACGAAGGACAGGGAATCCTGGCGAGCTGCAGTCGATGGGGTCATCAGGAGTCGGACACAATTTAGCGGCTGAACAATGGCAAGGGGAAAGGGTGGAGGAGGGAAAGGCTTCTGTTTAGAAGACATAGATTTGTGGGTTTCAGAGACCAGTAAAACCTTTGTAAATTCCAGGGACTGACATAAGATTGACAACTTTTTATTTTTTCCAAATAAGAAAATTTAAAATATTACTATTATTTTGCATACTGTAGATAGTAGGGATCCTTTTTTTTACTAAGAGTTTTTAAAATTGAGTAAGTTTAGCTTTAGTTTTATTTTCTCATTTTATCATGAATTAGCAGTGAAATGCGAACAATTGTTCTGGAATTGCTGCCGGTTCCAGGGAGACCTGTTTTCCATCCCAGTGAGATCTCAGTCTTGGAGGAAGACGCTGCCCACCCTGCACCTTGGTCTCCTGAGCCTGCTGACTGCTCGGTCCCCCAGTCAGAGGAATGTGCAGCTTGAAGGCCTGGGTGTAGGATGCACACATGCTCAGTCACTAAGTCGTGTCCGACTCTTTGCGCGACCCTGTGGACTGTAGCCTACCAGGCTCCTCTGTCCATGGGATTTCCCAGGCAAGGACACTGGAATGGGTTGCCATTTCCTCCTCCAGAGGATCTTCCCCACCAACCCAGGGATTGAACCCGCATCTCTTGCGTCTCCTGAATTGGCAGTCAGATTCTTTACCACTGATGGGTGTAGGGTACACTGACCTACAGCTTTTGTTTCACCAGGGAGGTCAGAAGTGGCCTGGTGGGAAATAATGGTCAGCTGAGGCGCTCTGGACTAATCCAAGTCCCCTGTGTGTGGGCACGTGTGCTAAGTCGCTTTGGTCGTGCCAGCTCTTTACCATCCTACAAGCTGTAGCCTGCCAGACGCCTCTGTCCAAGGGATTCTCCAGGCAAGAATAGTGCAGTGGGTTGCCATGCCCTCCTCCAGTGATCATCCCGACCCAGGGATCGAACCCGCGTCTCTTACATCTCCTGTGTGGGCAGGGTGCTTTACCACTAGTGCCACCCGGGAAGCCCTCTTCTAGAAATGCGGTATCTTAAGTCTTAACCCCCTGACCAGGAACTGAATCAGCAATCCCTGCTTTGGAAGACGAAGTCTTAACCACTGAACCACCAGGGAGGTCTTGGGAACCTGTAGTTTTTAAAAATAAGACTCCCTGCATGCTTCTGAAGCCCAGTTTGCAGACCATAGGTGGAGGGCTCACTCCGTCCTGGGCTATCTCCCATCCCAGACAGACTCGGTATCTTGTCCCTTATAACACAGAGCAAGTACGAGATGGCATTTCTCCCCTAATAACTGTCCCTTCCAACCCCCATGTCCACCCTGGCACCAGCACCAACACAAACACACACACGTACACACGCACACACATGCACACATATGCCATTCCCTCCCACCCCATTATGAATGCTTCGGGCAGGGAAGTGACTTACTTCTGTTAGCTTCCACAACATCTAATGTCATGCCAGGCACATAACAGGGGCTAGCTACATAAATATTTATGTGATGTCTATCAGTCAATAAGTCCTTTCCAACTCTAAAATTCTGCATTTCTCTCTTTCCCACTGATAAGCAGTCAGATAAGGTAACAGAAAGTTTAGACGCACAGAGAATGATAAATGGGGAGGTAGGAGGCCTGGTGTCACGGGAGGATCTGAGTGTGTGTACAGCCTGTACCACTGCAGTGAAGGGACCACGAGCCACACGCTTAATTCCTGAGCCTCGGAAGGCTCGGTTGTCAAGCGTTCTGTCAAGGCCACGTGCTTTCTGTGATCCCTTTTCAGCCCTAGAATTCAATGATAAATAGATGAATGTACTTTTCTTTTGAAAATGAGAAACTGGCTTACATGTTACTTAATACTTTTAAGTATGAAAGATAACTCTTAAGTATCTTAAGTATTAAAATACACCTCAATATGGAAATTCTACAACGTTAGGGAATGCACCATTCTAGCCCAAAGAGCTGGCCCCAAATTTAACTCTATGATTATTGTGAGTCTGCGTGCTTAGTCACTCAGTCGTGTTCGACTCTCTGCAACCCCGTGGGCTGTAGCCCACCAGGCTCCTCTGTCCATGGGATTCTCCAGGCCAGAATACTGGCGTATGTTGCCATTTCCTACTCCAGGTGATCATCCTGACCCAGGGATCGAACTCAGGTCTCCCCCATTGCAGGCGAGTTCTTTACTGTCTGAGCCGCCAGGAAAGCCCCTATTTTAAAGGTTTAGGGGTTTTCTTCCCCTCTCTTTCCACTAGCACAGTCCGGTCCCCCACTGATGAGGTAGTTAACAGAGAAATCCTACCTAAGACTTTACCTGAGTTCTTATGAAAAGTCTTTTTAAAAAAAAATAGATTTTGTCACCCATATTGCCAGCTGTCACTAAGTCAGCTGACAACCTAAAAAAAGACAAAGGAAATAGTAAAAACACAAGTCAAAAAATTAAAAGCCTAAACACCCATCATTTTAAAATAAGAAATTTTAAGTCTCCCTAGCATGCAACATCTACCCACACATTGCCTTCACTTAGTGGGGTATTTTCAGCATAAACTGAAGTTAACGTAGATTGGTGTCAACTACTACCTGTCAGAAGATGCTGGAAAGCCATGTCACCATGAGAAATGGACCAGGAGAAATAAATGACCTCCAAAATGATCATCTACAAATATTGACACACATCGCCAGGGTTCTATTAATACATAAACACGGCACAGATCTAAACCTCAGGGCCCGCACATTTATGTATCCTATCTGCTTTTCATAAATCTGCTTAGCACTAATGACTAGGATGCATTTTTAATAAATTAATTTTGAATAGATGGTGCTCTAGAGGGAAGCTGGGACGTGCCTGCATGTCATTAATAGTTAAAAATGGAAGCATCCATTTAGGAGGAGATCTGCAGCTGTTGAAGTAAGAGTCCAACCACACTGACCTCCTGACAGATGACCCTGATCACACTGTGAGCTCTGGAGCCCTTCAGACCGTGTGGTGTGTTTTCACGGATGTGGCCATTTTGGACAAATGACCTGCTGTGTTTAGAGTATATGTTTTAAGCTGTTGCTCCTGTAGTCGCGCCAACCACAACGGTCTTATCCAGGCACCTTGTTCGTGTGTGTTTCCTGTTGCCAGCGTGCAAAGCAGCCAGTGGAGTGTGAGAACGTGATAGGAAGCTTTAACGGGCAGAAAGAGGATCGGGTCCACGTGCCTGCTTTATCCGACTGACCTAGAAAGAACCACGTCTGCGTCAGGGCCCATGGGTTAATCCCTACAATCCCAAATGCTCAAATATAACGATTACATGAAAGTTGACCTTTTTCTAGGTCACCAGTGGCTAAAACTGGGTGATCCAAGAGCCAGAAGTAGTTAAAAGACTTGGTGGGTGCCTGCGATGGCTCTGTGACAGGGTGTCCTGAGTGCAAGACCTCACAGGGTCTCATTGTGACCAAAGGAAGATAAACTCCCAGGAACTTCCCTGGCTGTTCCATGGTGAGAACTCCACACTTCCACTGCAGGGGGCATGGGTTCAATCCCTGGTCCAGGGAACTAAGATCCCGCAGGGCACCTGATCATCACTGGGCCAGGACTGAGCACCCCTTTACTCACATACTGTCCTCTAAGTACAACCCTGAGCGAGGACCCAGGAGCCCAAAGAGGTCACGAAGCCCTTCTTCTCTCTGCCCCCAGAAGCCTGTTCTCCAAGTGAGGGCATCTGGCAGAAGGCCAGAGCTGAGGATCAAAATAATATCGTGGATCCCAGATAAACTGCCAGCAGGCAGAGCAGTTTCTACTTTCTGGGCTTCTGAACACGCAGTGCCGATCGGAGTGACTGGCACTTAACAGGTATATACTGGATACAGTTGTGTTCAAGAAGTGATCGAAGGCATGGATTCTAGGGTTTCTGCAATGAGCAGATTATCTTCCTTCTCTGCATTTTCTTTATCACCCAGCGTCTTACTGTCTGTCCCCTTCTTTGCAGTGATCTATCTATCTTCTTAGATAAGGGGCTTCCCCAGTGGGAACCCACCTACAATATAGGAGCCTCAGGAGATACAGTGTTGACCACTGGGTTGGGAAGATTCCCCTGGAGGAGGGCACGGATCCACTCCAGTATTCTTGCCTGGAGAATCCCATGGACAGAAGAGCCTGGCGGGTTCCAGTTCATAGGGTCACAAAGAGTCAGGCACGACTGAAGTGACTTAGCACACATGCACGCATCTTCTTGGATAACTTGAGCTGGTGAGATGATTCCCATCTCCCTTCCATAAATCAGAGAGTATTGTTTCCCCTACATTCACCAAACTCTAAGGGATATCCAGGGAACATTTTCTGCATAAAGATGCAGGCCTTGTAGTATCACCATCCTCCCTGTATTGAAAATTAATGACTATTTCATAAAATATTGAGACCTAAGACCGGCACTTAAAACACGACCATCCATTTCCCTTCCCGTAAAACCACTCCCACTTAGATAACTGCCAGACTTCGGTAATATTGTGAAATAAACCTGCAAACACTCTGCGATCAGAGTGACACTGCGTGAGCGGCTTTCACGTGGCGTGCTGGTGGCTGGGTGGTTACAGCGCCATTAGCATGAGTTAGTGACTAAGGCTTCCCTTCACTGTCACATTGCTCTCCTGTTATTAGCCGAAACCTGAACTTTAGCTTAATTGCAGAGACCAACCCGCCCCTGGCAGAGGAGGGCACACTCTCCAATGTTGTGATTGCGTTCAAAGTGCTAATTGAGGGGGACCCTGACAGATAACATGCCCGGCAAAGGCATGGCAGAGAGCAGTAGGTGAGGCTCTGGGAATACGGATTCCAAGATGAAAAACCGTATCTTCAAAAGCCCCGAGGATTTGCTTTTCCTCTCCTCGGCTCAGCCCAGCACACGGAACCAGATTTGCCAAGTACAAGAGGATCTGACACATCTGGCTTCTCGAATTTAACTTTAGTTTCTCACCAACTTTTCTGATTTTGGAATTGATCATTTCACTGACTCTGGGTAACCCCCCTTCCCTGTAAATTCCAAACAGCTCTCCTGAAGCCTCTGTTTCTCTCTCCAGAGATTTTACTTTCTTTAGCACTGAAATGATTGGAGAATCAGAAATATGTGAAAAGAGAAAGACACAGGTTTTTGTATCTGTGATTTTAAACTTCTGATTTTTGAATTTTGTTAAAATCCTTTCGTACTTGCAAAAGGTCCTTTGGCTCTGGAATATTTAGGATCTGTTTACCCTTCTGTATTTAATTTATACAACTTCATTACTGACTGGGTATTATTTCTTTATACGCCCATTTCTTCATCTTCGAAATGTTTCTAATCCTACCCAATGTCCATCTGCTGCCTGTATCAATTAGGATTACTTTGGCTGCAAGTGATAAGTCAACAGCCCAACTGGATTAAGCTGAAAAGGGATTCTTGACTCGCATAATTGAAAAGTCCAGGGAAAGGGCTGGTTTCAGACAAACAATGATTCAGGAGCTTAAATGTGACGGGCACTTGTTTCTCTCCTACTCTTGGTTATTAGCTTCATTTTTACTCAGCATTCCTCATGGGGTCAGCAAATTGAAGCTGTAACCCCCAGCGCAGTTCTCTATTCCTCTTACCCGAGGGAGAAAAGAAATTGGGCTTCCTACACTTGAATCTTATTGACCTGCACTGGCCAGATGTGGGTCATGTGCTCCCAACCCCGAACCAATCACTGTGGACAGAGTGTGGGCAGAATACGCTGATTGGATGGTCCTAGGTCATCACGTGCTTCGCTCTTGGAGCGGGAGGTAGAGCCTTCTTTACAAAAGCAGTATGAACTAAGAGTCTTGGGGAACCGGAGTACTCTAAGCAAACTCTGGGTGATGTTGCCTCAAGATGGGAACAGTATTCGATAAATACTGGGTGGCATAAACAAACATTCACTAAACTGTCACCAGAAAAGGACCACTAGTTGAAATTAGCAAAGCACTTCAAATCTCTTGAATTCAAAAAGCAGTACGAATTCACAAGCTGCAGCCAATTTTCTGTTTTATATCCTGACTCGGGGAGATAGAATTAGCGCACTGTATGAACTAAGTGTTATTTGGCATTTATCTGAGTGAGAGCATCTTGATTCAGTTGATACAATGTGACCTAAACTAAGTTCAAAACTGAGACTATGCTCCTGCCAGATTGAGGTCCCCCTTTGCAATCTCATATTAACAGCATGGGCTATTGTAAGAAACGAGTTTGCGGTAATGAATTGATCCACATTGCCTAGTCTTCTGTTTTTTCTTGCCTACTATGGACTTTGGGAAGGAGTCAATTAGAGAAGTCCTTTAGCCAGTATCGTAATGAGTAATGGGGGCATTTACGTGATTGCTAATGGCGGAGTTTACATGAAGCCTCAAAGCATGAGTGGTGGTGTCTGGCAGCCGCACATTATGGCTGTGATTATCACTATAAATTAAGTTTATGTTGATATAATTAGCAGTTAAAAGCTAAAGTAATATTTATACTGATACAAGTTCTATCGAAGCCATACTAGTGCAAACAGACTGGGAATGTTGATACGGCGGGACTACGTTGATCTTGGAAGGCAGGGTGTTTTTGCAAGTGAGGTATCCTGTTGGTTTATAGTTGACCAAACCGCTTTGCAGTTTTAGAGGCCATAACTCTCTCGGCCAAATGATCCCAGTTGAGGGGAAACACAGCTCACCTTGGTAGCTCTGGCCTTGAACCACCCAAGCCAGAAAGAGAGAGAGAGGAAGCCCGCTGAGAGGGGAGGTGATATCCAGGCATGAGGTCAGTAATGATGATGACAGGGTCTCACCAGTATCCTTGGGATCAGATGTTCCAAGGGCCACCAGAGAGAAGGAGGAGGGGTTGTTTCATCATAAGAATATGGTCTTCCTTGAGAAAGTCTGGTTGGGGCCAAGGGCTGTGGTCATGTCGACTCCCTGTTCTGCCTTGGCGGATCCGAGGAGTGCAGTATCTCAAGGTCACCAGCATCAGGATAAGGCCAGCTGCTCCTGACTCCAGGTCCTCAGGTGCACTACCTAAGGGCTCCAGACCACTCTGGTTTCTTCTCCGCACATATTTGGCATGTACTGTCCCTAATCCATCAGACTCTCCCCAACATCGATGGGGTTGTCTCTACTTTAGAAGTAAGGCTACAGAGTGAAGAGTCAGTGACTTTCAAATGCTCACTGCTAGTAAGTGGTGAGCGGAGAAGGCAGTGGCACCCCACTCCAGTACTCTTGCCTGGAAAATCCCATGGATGGAGGAGCCTGGTAGGCTGTGGTCCATGGGATTGCTAAGAGTTGGACACGCCTGAGCGACTTCACTTTCACTTTTCACTTTCATGCATTGGAGAAGGAAATGGCAACCCACTCCAGTGTTCTTGCCTGGAGAATCCCAGGGACTGGGAATCCTGGTGGGCTGCTGTCTATGGGGTTTCACAGAGTCGGACACGACTGAAGCGACTTAGCAGCAGCAGTAAGTGGTCAGACGGAAAGCAATCTGAGGCCGGCTACCTTTGAAGCCCCTGAAGTATTCATCTGCTCAGCAACTATTTGTTCATTTAACACATATTTTTGAGGACTCTCATCTGCTGGGCACTTTTCTGGGAGCTGTATATACATCAGTGACCTGACCAGGTAAAGCCCTCTGACCCATGGAAGCCTGTCTTTTCAGATCTCCCTTGGGAAGTGCGTGGTCTATGAGGAGTCCTGGAAAATCCAGCACCAGCTTGCTCAGAGCCCTCACCCATCAGTCTGCTGGGGTGGCATACCCTCTCAAGGTGGTCATGGTGGTCTCCTGTCTCTCTTTGCCTGAAAACGCTGGATGGAGGTGTTGGTTACTCAGCACTTTGAGTCCTAAAAGGGAGGCAGGCAGTTGGTGGCTGTTGCAAATTGAGGAAAGCAAGAAACGGTGGTGGCAACTAGTTTCGATCTCCTCTCCAGGCAATAACAGTTGTTGTGCCTCTGGTGGGGGAGAGAGAGAGGTGCCAGGTGGCCTCACACCTGAATGCAGTCTTGTCCCCTCTGTCTGCTTAGGTGACCCCTAGAACCAGCATCCCATGACAACCTCCTGGGTGTGAGGTGACTTTTATACAGCATCTTATTTGATCCTCACAGCAGCCCCTGTGTGGACATTATGTTTCTAGTTTTCTCAGCGAGGGAGCTGAGGGGCAGCTGTGAACCTGTCCATGCAGGTTCTAGTTGCTGGGCTGGGATCCAGACCCCGGCCTGTCTCACACGCAGGCAGGCTGCCTTCTGACCCTCCTTGCTCTGGCGGGCACCCAGGGGAAGAGGGGAGGGCAGCTGCCTGGCCTCCTCCTCCTCTGAGCACCCTCCCCACGGAGCTCCCTCCCCACGGAGCTCCCTCCCACGGAGCTCCGTCCCCACTGAGCTCCCTCCATGGAGCTCCCTCTCCACCAAGCTCCCTCCCTACAGAGCCCCCTCCCTACAGAGCTCCCTCCCCACCAAGCTCCCTCCCCATGGAGCACCCTCCCCACCGAGCTCCCTCCCCATGGAGCACCATCCCGATGGAACACACTCCCCACTGAGCTCCCTCCCCACAGAGCACCCTCCATGGAGCTCCCTCTCCACCAAGCTCCCTCCCTACAGAGCCCCCTCCCTACAGAGCTCCCTCCCCACCAAGCTCCCTCCCCATGGAGCACCCTCCCCACCGAGCTCCCTCCCCATGGAGCACCATCCCGATGGAACACACTCCCCACTGAGCTCCCTCCCCACAGAGCACCCTCCATGGAGCTCCCTCTCCACCAAGCTCCCTCCCTACAGAGCCCCCTCCCTACAGAGCTCCCTCCCCACCAAGCTCCCTCCCCATGGAGCACCCTCCCCACCGAGCTCCCTCCCCACAGAGCACCCTCCCCACGGAGCTCCCTCTCCACTGAGCTCCCTCTCTACAGAGCTCCCTCCCCACCGAACTCCCTCCACCACGGAGCACCCTCCCCACCGAGCACCTTCCCCACAGAGCTCCCTCCCCACAGAGCTTCCTCCCCACAGAGCACCCTCCACTACGGAGCACCGTCCCCACTGAGCACCCTCCCCACAGAGCTCCCTCCCCACAGAGCTCCCTCTCCACAGAGCTCCCTCTCCACCGAGCTCCCTCCCCACTGAGCTCCCTCCCCACTGAGCACCCTCCCCACAGAGCACCCTCCCCACAGAGCTCCCTCTCCACTGAGCTCCCTCCCCACTGAGCTCCCTCCCCACTGAGCTCCCTCCCCACGGAGCTCCCTCCCCATGGAGCACCCTCCCCACGGAGCTCCCTCTCTACTGAGCTCCCTCCCCACAGAGCTCCCTCCCCACCGAGCTCCCTCCCCTCCAAGCTCCCTCCCTACTGAGTTCCCCTGGGGTACAAGAGGGAACTCCTGCCATTGAGGCAGCTTCTCTCAAAGGGACACGGGAGGCAGACTTTCCACAGGAAGCAGAGATTGGAGAGATGAAACCTGCAAGAAGGTTTCCCTTTTTTGCTTTTAAAAAGCTGTGTGGAGACTTGTTTTTGTTGTTTAGTCACTACATCATGCCCAACTCTTTGGGACCCCATGGACTATAGCCTGCCAGGCTCCTCTGTCCATGGGATTCTCCAGGCAAGAATACTGGAGTGGGTTGCCATGCCCTCCTGCAGGGGATCTTCCTGACCCAGGGATCGAACCCACATCTCCTGCGTTGTAGGTAGATTCTTTACCACTGAGCCACCAGGGAAGTCCTATAGGGGAACTGGTGGTCTCTAAAATTATATGGAAAAGGTCCACCCACCAAGACAGAGGGAGTTAAAAAGAGCCATCTCGGGTGTTCAAGAATAACTAAGAAAATTAACAGGGGGGAGGTGTTTACTTTTCATGTTTTGAGGTTTGGCCAAACCAGCAATGTCTGCAGGAGGGCTTCGATGTTGGAGGTTTTGGTGTTGAGACCGAGAAACTTCTCTGCTCCCTCTCCAGGGCGATCCCTGGGGCTGGAGTGGGAGGGTCTGTTCATTCATGGCCTCCATGAATCTGGAAAGAAGGAGGTCTTCCAGGCCCCACTGGAGCACTGCCCAGGCAATATTTGTTGATGTCATTTTCTCCTAATTAGACTTCTTTTAAAAACAAGACTGTTTGTAAGTGAATAACAAGGACCTCTCTAGGAGAGTGGGTGGTCGTCCTGGGGAATGATGGTGAGGGGAGGGGGGCTCAAGTCCAGTGAGGCATGCCACCCGCTTTGTGTCCCTCCATCTGCCAAGAGTAACACCTGCGTTTCCTACAGGAGGATTAGAAACTCCTGGAAGACTGTGGACACCCCAACTCCCGAGACTGTCAGCTACTGCTAATTCCCTTCTGGGCTGGTCTCGTCTGGTCCTCCTGAACACGTTGACAACCTCTGTCTCTTTGATCAAAGAGAGATGTGCTTCTCCTGTGTGGTCGGAAGAGCTTGGGTTGAAAGGGGCCACCGGGTCCCAGGCCCTGCTGTGCCACCATTGGGGTGGTGGGGTGGGCTGTGGACAGGCCACCTCGTGCTTCTGGAAACCAGCTGAGTTCTCTCCAAAGTCCCTTCTCTGCAGTTCTAACAGCCACAATGTTTTGTTTGTTGGCTGTTGGTTGGTTTGGGTTGGTTTTGTTTTGCTGACTACTGTCGTGCTGGGTCTTCGTTGTGGCATGAGGGCTTAGTTGCTCTGCTGCACCTGGGATCTTAGTTCCTCAACCAGGGATCAAACCGGTGTCCCCTGTGTTGGAAGCTGGATTCTTAACCACTGGACCACCAGGGATGTCTCAGCTGCAATGTTAAGTACCAGGTGCAAGCAGGCACACGGGTCTGCCCTGTGCCATCACACTCACACGCACCAACATGCACACGCTTCTTTTTAGTGCCCAGGTCAGTGACAGTTTTCTTCAAGGTAAAAAGCAAAAGGTCAGCCTATCCTTCCCTTGAGATCTGCTCGGGCCACCCTTAGCCGTCTCTGGGGCAGTGAAAGGGGCGGAGGCTGGGGCTTGCTGGCCTGGAGTGTGGTGTCGGGGCTACCCCTGCTGTTTGTGTTTGGGGCCCAGCCACTCCACCTCTCGGGGCTTCTGGCTCCTTCTCAGTGAAAGTAGGGCTGGCCGTGCTTCCTGGCTCATGGGCTTCGGTTGGGAGTCACCGCGTTACTACAGATGAAGCCCCTAGAGCGGGGCTTGGCATCTGCCCCTAGAAAGAAAGCACTGTTAGCCCCTCACCAAGCTGTCTTCGGGTAAACCTCTGGCTTCACTTCTGCTGGGATTTCTTTCCTTCTTGTCTCAGCTCTTGGTCCTGCCAACTTAGGCTTAGAAATGTACTGACAACCATCTCTGGAAGTTCCTAGCCAAAGTTCCTTCCCAGAAGTCATATTTTTCAGTTTCAGATCAGATCAGATCAGATCAGTCGCTCAGTTGTGTCCGACTGTTTGCAACCCCATGAATTGCAGCATGCCAGGCCTCCCTGTCCATCACCAACTCCCGGAGTTCACCCAGACTCACGTCCATCAAGTCAGTGATGCCATCCAGCCATCTCATCCTCTGTCGTCCCCTTCTCCTCCTGCCCCCAATCCCTCCCAGCATCAGGGTCTTTTCCAATGAATCAACTCTTCGCATAAGGTGGCCAAAGTACTGGAGTTTCAGCTTTAGCATCATTCCTTCCAAAGAAATCCCAGGGCTGATCTCCTTCAGAATGGACTGGTTGGATCTCCTTTTCAGTTTCGACCACAGACAAAAACTGATCAGTCCAAACCTCACCCCACTGAAAACACGGGGAAAACACAGACATCCGAAGCACATCCTCTGGTGTTGGGGTGATTTATCATTGGGATCTGGGCCCTCCTCCCTCCAATAATAACACAGAAGGAAAGGGATGATGGCTGGCTGGAGTGTCAGAGGAAGAAGTTTCTACTAACGGTGGCCTTGAGATGAGAGTGCTACCCTGTTAGCAAAGCTGGGGGACACTAGCCCACCTCCAGAAATCTCCCAGAGGAAGTGCTGGGACAGGCCCTATCTGCCTGCAGCTTTGTCCTTTAGCTCATCACTGGTCAGTTCATTAGGGCTGAGCCGCAGAGAGAGCTCGGCTTTAATATCCTGAAAGAGGAAGGGTGCCTAGCAGTTTCTTTCCAGGTTAGATTTGTGCTCCTTGACTGTCGTTTGCAGTTGTTTCAGTCTGGTGGGCTGCAGTCCATGGGGTCGCTGAGGGTCGGACACGACTGAGTGACATCACTTTCACTTTTCACTTTCATGCATTGGAGAAGGAAATGGCAGCCCACTCCAGTGTTCTTGCCTGGAGAATCCCAGGGATGGGGGAGCCTGGTGGGCTGCCATCTATGGGGTCACGCAGAGTCAGACACGACTGAAGCGACTTAGCAGCAACAGCAGCAGCTAGGGGGAAAAATTATACTAATCGTGAAATATTTGACAGAATTTTCTGTTAGCTTACAAACAAATTGGAATAAATTTGAACCTCGTTTTATATTTTATACACACTCCAAAATAAAATCCCTCCCACAAATTGCTTATATGCTGAGGTCCTGGATTCCAGTAAGGCTTAATTTATTTTAACACACAAATAGTAAATCCTTCCAAAGGGGGGTGTTGGAAATGGAAATACTAATGGGTCCTTTCACAGTGATGCACTGCCAGGCGCCAATCCCTGGGGGAGCCGGTGCCCCGTGTGAGTATGACGGGGTGGGAAGGGGTTGCTGAGCTCAGATGCAGTGCTTGGGCCCAGGGGTGTCACATGAGTGCAGGAATCAGCAGCATGAAGCTGGGCATCCCGGGCTCATCGCAAACAATGTGTTGTGAAAATGTGGACGGACGTTGTCATGGTGTTTATGGCATGTGCTCACACTGCGTGCCTCCCAGGGGGGGGTTCTTACTCTCTGCTTAGTCCGTGGAGCACTGTTAATATCACTTAGAGTCATAGGAGGTTAGATGTGGGTCAGATATGAAAGGCCATCTCATTTCTAAAAGCTTGGCCACAGCGGGGCCTGGGGGTCCAAGGGGACAGCGCAGCAGCTCTGAGCTCTCTGGCTCTCACACCTGCTCACACTCACTCTTGCTCGCACTCACGAAAGGGCATGTAGTCTCACCCCTGTCACATCCGAAGGCCCCGTCTGTCAGCTGCTCCCCAACCAGGAACTGCCGTTTTCTTCCTCTCTGGGGACCCCCATTGGTGACGGTCTCTGCCCGGAGGGCTCCACCCCACTGCCATTGCCAAGCCTCCCAGGCAATGCCCCCATCGCCCAATGCCCCCAGGGGGGTGGGAGCTGAGCTGCTGCAGGGGGGGCCTCACAACCCTCCCCCTCCTGTCATCTAGGAACGTGTGTGCAGGGCCTGTACCCACTGCCACTTCTGCAGGGCGGCCCCTTCTGCTTAATTCCCGCTGCACTGGCATCGCAACCACACCCCTAATGCCTCTCCAGCCCATGGGCACCTGCTAACCTCCTTCCTCCTCCTTAGCTCCAAACAAAATCTAAGCAAGTAAGATTCTGCAAATCAGATCATTTTGGAGTTAGACTTGTTAAACTCTTCATTCAGGTTAAAAAAGGCCTTCCTGGGAATATCAGTAAGGATTCCAATGTTCAGAGAGATTGAATTGTGATCTTAAGAGATCTTTGGTATCAGGAACATTAGCATTTTTTGGATTTGTTTCTGGCTGGATCTCCCTACCCCTTTCCCCAAGGGCGTGCGGTGCAGTGGATGGGAATTCAGAACCTATGGCTCCTCCAGGGTCTGCTCTCTCCTCCGGATCTCAGGTTGACTGACACGTGGCTTGGAGAGTGGAATCTCTTGACCCCCTGTGGTGATGCCTCTCCGTGTACCCACGCACACCTCCTATATCCCCTGACTGCTCCATTCCTCCCTGCATGCGAAGGAAGGGGCATCTGAAATGCCTGCTCTCTGAGTATCTATGACTGGATTCTCACCAGGTTCCGATCAACCCACGGATAGGAAAACATGTCACAAGTGATGATGAAGAAGAGAGATTGTCCTGAAGGACAGTTGCTGGCCTAACAGAAGTCTGATGCTGGGTGGACCCTACACACGGGTTGAACTGAACCCGAGGATGGAGGTGGGGAGGATCACAGATACGGCTTCACATTGCAGCATCGCGGCTCAGGCAGGTCACTTCTCTGAGCATCAGTTTTACCACCTGTAAAGTGGGGCCTCTGCTCCAGCATCATCACAGACATCAGAAGATAGAGGGCCCACACTGGCACATCCACGTTCACAGCAGCATATTTGCAATAGTCAAAAGGTAGAGGCAACCCAAATATCCATCAGTGGGTGAATGGATAACAAAACGTGGTGTGTCCATACAATGGAATAGCATTCAGCCTTAGTAGAGAAGGCCATTCTTACCCACGGTACAGCATGCAGGAAACTTGAGGACATTATGCCGAGTGCAGCAAGCTAGTTGCCAAAGGACACATGCTGTGTGATTCCAGTTACATGAAGCCCTTAGAGTAGTCAGATTATAGAGACAGAAAGTAAAATGGTGCTTGCCAGGGCTGAGTAGGGGAGAAAGGGG
Source organism: Bos indicus x Bos taurus (assembly GCF_003369695.1). Lineage (NCBI taxonomy): Eukaryota > Metazoa > Chordata > Mammalia > Artiodactyla > Bovidae > Bos > Bos indicus x Bos taurus. The sequence continues at coordinate 43,503,068 of NC_040098.1, read as the reverse complement.
ACTTATTATTCAATGAGTGTGAAGTTTCAGTTTTGCAAGATGAAAAGAGTTCTGGAGATGGATGGTGAGGGATGCACAGTGGGAATATAGTAAGTGCCACAGAAAAATGTACATACAATGAAAATTTGGGGGCATCTATATTTGACCACAATTTAAAAAAAAAAAGACATGTAGCGCTCTTAGCATGTTGCTTGGCACACGGGCTGATGCTCAGCAGATGGCCATCATCTTCAGGGGAGTGGACGCTTACATCTGGCTCCACCGGGAACCAGCTGGGATAATTTATGTTCCTTCTTTGTGTGGCATTTGCTCCATTTGTAAAAGATCGCTTCCATGTCTCCCTTCTTTTCCTCTGTGAGACCCAAAGGAAATTTAGGGGATATTCAGGAAATATTTAGTGTAATAGAAACAAGAATGGAAATGGGGCTAAAATACATTAAGCACTTTCTCAATTTGCTTTCTGGAAAGAGTGCTGTGTGTGCCCCCCGCCTTACCCCCAGCCAGAGATCTTCTCTTTACCCAGAAACCAAAAACGACAGGTAACATCTGGACCACCTGTTCATTCTTGGCTCGGAATCTGCAGACACCCCTCTGCCCACGGAGGCCACTTTCCCCCAGAACGTCCACTGAAAGCAAGAAAACATTTTCTTCTGCCTGAAAAAACGTAGCCCTGGCCTGATCCTCCTTCCAAACGGTCACTAAGAAAGCAGAATACGTGGATCACTAACAGAGCCTCAATTCATCACTCCCAGAGCCTGAAGCATTTTATGCTCACTCTGCGGGCATAATCAGGGGAGTGATTCTGAACCTTGTTAATCAGAAAGGGCCCTTTAAAAATGTCATGCTGTCAATATAAAACTTGGCTAAATTGCATTATAAATGCCAGATTCAGTCAACTAACACATTTAACACCATTTCTTAAGTACAGTTTAGATTTTATCCGTGCCAGGGAGAATGAGAAAAATACCTCAGGAGAGCCAACGCCCGTGGATTCCTTGGGCTAAGCTCAGTGCCCCCGGAGAGGGATTATAAATATTTCATTCCAAATCTGAGCTGCCCTTCTCCTGCACTATTGTCAATAAGGTGTCCCCCGCCCCCTGAAAGTTGCTGGTTTTACAATTGAATGATTCTCACAGCTAAGAAGGTTACCAGGGGTGAGAGCCTTAGAACCGTTTTTTCCATCAGAGGAGAATTCCCATAGCTGTTGTTTTATGCCCGAGAGGAAGGGTTTCTTGTGAGTCTAAGAATTGTATGCACACCTCCATGGGAAGAACGTGACAGTCGCTCAGTCGTGTCCGACTCTTTGTGACCCCGTGGACTATACAGTCCATGGAATTCTCCAGGCCAGAATACTGGAGTGGGTAGCCTTTCCCTTCTCCAGGGAATCTTCCCAACCAGGGATCGAACCCAGGTCTCTCACATTGCAGGCGGATTCTTTACCAGCTGAGCCACCAAGGAAGCATGGGAGGAAAAGTCTTCCTTATTGATATCTGTGGAGTCCAATATAGCTCTCCAAGCAGAAACTAGCTTGTTTGGGGGAAGAGCCATCATCACATAGAAATGAGATCTAACCCCTGCTCTCCCCCCAGCCTCCTACCAAATATAGCTGAGTTGGGAGGCAGACTCTGTGAGGGCTTCAGTTGACCCCAGAAAGGGCTTGGAGGTGGAGGGACCCTTCAGCCTTGTCCCAGGTTGTGGCAAGGCATGTGTGTGTGTACGCCTGCATTAGCTGATCCTTGGATGACGGCTGCCCTGAGCTCTAGCGAGGGCTTCTGGCCGGGGCTGTCAGGGACAGTACTCCCGGTGCTGGGGGTAAGTCCTTCAGTCCTGGAGGGGGGCTGGGCGGCACGCTACAGTGTCCACTACGGAAAGAAAGATGGCCAGAGAGAGCATGATTGACGACCTCTGCTTGATCCCATGGCATAAAGTATGCCTCAGAGTTTGTGTCAACTCGAGATCAGAGAGCTGGGCTTCCATATTTCCTCCTCTGTCCATCTTTGGCTGAAGGCTCCCCCGGGAAGGGGAGGTTTGGATTTAAACTCTTGGACCCTTCAGGCTCTCTGCATGTGTATGAGCCTGGGCTCATGGAAAGCAGTTCCAGTAGCCCCCCAGAGGACTCAGAAGAGAGTCACAGGTGCAGGACATTAAAAGAAAATGGACCCGGAGGCAGGAGATGGGCCCCAAGGGACCTTGAAGGGTCCCTGTGGTCTGGCCGAGACACCCACTCTGTCCGCTGCAGCTTCTGTAGGTCTGAAGGGATTTCTCAGGCTGGATAAAGGCAGGAAGTCAGAAGAGAGATGGGGTCACGAGGTAGAGGCCCTGCATCTGCCAGGAGAGTCCTGAGGCTCAGGGGCCTGAAGGTTGGGAGATGGAATCTGTTTCACCGTCTGGGGAGCCTGGTGGGGAAGGCAGCCTCTGAAGTAGAGACGGCTGAGTACAGAGATCTAGGTGGGGTCTGCAGCCTCTGGAGTGGCAGCAAAGAACCTCATGGACCTGGGAGAGGCAGGGAGGTGGCTGGAGTTTCCTCGAGTTTTCAGCATCCCTGCATGAGTAGGAGTGAAATAGCCAGTGAATGAGAGAAGACAGAAAAATGGAGTGATGTGGAGGCTGTGGCCAAATGTGTGGATGGGTCTCTGGGGACCAGGCCGGCACTGGGCATCTCAGTTGATGCCAGTGTGAAGACAGGGCAACAGGGAACCCATGCCCTGCCTGGTATCCTGGTAGAACATTGTCACTCTAGAGTTAACATGGGGAAAGGGAAACCCTGAACTGATCGAGACTATGTCCCAAGTACCTGGACATTTAGAGATTCGCAATAGAAATAGATTTAAAGAAAATGAAAAAAAAATTAAATATCTACATGCATTTATGGGCAGTTTGTTGCTGCCACATGTAACGATGAACAAGATCTCTTAGAAGCCTCTAAATGATATAGTGTGCGGATGCTTCAGACGACAGGTGTGTGTAACGCCCGTTTTAGCTCAACGTAATTACTGTTTTGTTGACGGGTTTCTCTCCTTACATGAAGAAGGAATTATGCTGTCAGTGAGGACTGAATCAACTGACCGAGGGACAGAAGATGACGCAAGTGAAACCCGGGGCCCCAAGGGAGAGAGCACAACTTTGTGGACAATGCTGTATTTGTCTGCAGTTTTGATATCATAACCCATGTGCCCACCGCAGCACTGCGTGGTCATGCACACATGCACACGCTTCTTCTGAGCCTGTTATTTCTTTCTCTTTCTTCCTTCTTCATGCTACAGTGAGTTGGAAGAACAAAAAAGCTGAAGGATACATGTTAGCTTAGAGCTGCGCACGTGTGTGTGTGTGTGCGCGCGCGCTCCTTTTTTCACCAGGGGTCTCAGAGCTGGTTTCCTGCTTGGAGCTTTTCTTGTCTGTTTCAAAGCCCCCTTCACAAGCTTAACGCTGACAAGGCGAACAATAGAAAGTGAGCCGGAGCTTGGAAATGAACAGAAAGAAAGGACTGACTTTGGGCTACTCTGGTGGGGTAAATGGACTATAAAATGCAATTTTAAATTAAATAGGTGCTTTATGGGCAACACAATATTGATTTTGCTTCCACAGGCAGAGGCTGAAGAATTGCGTGCAATCTGTATGTGTGTGCGACAATTTAGGAAGTATGTAAGTAGGCGTTTTAATTTAACTTAACTGCCCAGGAAGGACTTAATGATTAATATCTTTGGTTTTCAACTCTTGTTGGCGCGGAGGTAATGACTCTTCCCCCTTTTGACCTGTATGCTTGTAGAACCTTTGTCAACTCTTTTAAAAAAAAGTCCCTCCCCTCTTCCCCACGCTGCTGAGGGTAACTTCACCCACCGTTTAGAACCAGGAAGATATTGGTATCCTTCTATCATCTTGCCACCAGCATCCCTTCCATGTTTCCAGAAAACAAAAATAAAAGGTACAGGATAACATAGAGGGGACCCTAGGGGTCTTCTTCCAAAATGCTGTTTGAAAAGTATCTTCAGTAACAATATAAAAAGAGAGTTTGGACTCTGACGTACTGAGCAGAGCTGAGAGAGGAGGGATGTTTGACTTCACTGCCCTGGGTGTTACTGCCTGTCTATACCTTTTGAGAGCTCCTTTCAAATCAGTCAGTCCTAAAGGAAGTCAACCCTGAATATTAATTGGGAAGACTGATGCTAAAGCTGCAGTTCCAATACTTTGGCCACCTGATGAAGAGCCAACTCATTGGGAAAGACCCTGATGGTGGGAAAGATTGAAGGCAGAATAAGGGGGAAGCAGAAGATGAGATGGTTAGATAGCATCCCTGACTCAGTGGACATGAATTTGAGCAAACTCTGGGAGACAGTGGAGGACAGAGGAGCCTGGCGTGCTGCAGTCCGTGGGTTCACAAAGAGTCGGACACGACTTAATGATTCAACTATTATAGCAGCGTACCTTTTAAACCCTTTTAGCAAGTCTTACACAGCTCCAAACTTAGGGTCTAATATTTCCTAGAATGTTCTGTGAAGCAGAAGAATGAATGAACTCATTTTCACCAAGAATTCAATACATTTGAAGTTAAAAGAAAAGAAAAATCCTTGGAAGATATCTTTTAATCACTGGCAGGGCGGGAGAAGGAAGAAGCGACGTCCTCGTTTCATGCTGCCTGTAAGGAAGAATTTTGTGTATTAAAGTCTTAATCTCTACACCCCTTGCTGTAGCCATTCCTTTTCTAGAACTTTATCTTAATGAACAAATTGGGGAAAAGCACAAAAAAAGGTATGCATTTGGATTCACTGCAGTGTAATTTATAATGGCCACAAACTGAAAGTAAGTTTTGAAAAAATAGAGTGCACTATTTTTCAATAGTGCACTATTTTTGTGGCACTGAGATTCTACTGAGGCAAGAGGCAGAAGCCAAGACCAGCCAGCCTAAGCAAAGGAGGAAGTTTGATGATATAAAGATAAATGTGTCCCATGGAAGTGAGTTTAGGAACACATCTGGGCAGCCCTGCCTTTGACATCTGTAGCTTAGGGCAAGAGGACAAACGCAGGTCCCCATTCCAGTTCTCTCAGTATTTAGAAGTTATAACCAAGCTGTGCATATAATGTTTACACTGTTAAATAGAATGTTCTGTTTTCCTACTTTGACAAATATACCTTCACAACAGTCTGGGGAACCAGACTTCTCAGAGTTTTATGCCAGAAAATTCAGCACATGGAGAGCCAAACTCTCATCCCAGGCCCCCTTACCCCTGGCCCTGACCTCTGTTCACCTCCTGGTCTGCAGGATCCTGCTGACCATCATACGTGCGGACTCACCAGCCCACCCATTCAGGTCCACCCTCCTCCCCACAAAGAACTCCCCTAGCCTTGTCTTTTGATCTAGGAGTATGTGTGCCAGCAAGGTGAAATGGCTTTAAAGGATGGACCCAGGGTGGGGTCCACAGTCAGTGAATCAGTTCAGACACTCAGTCGTGTCTGACTCTTTGCAATCCCATAGACTTCAGCATGCCAGGCCTCCCTGTCCATCACCAACTCCCAGAGTTTATTAAACTCATGTCCATTGAGTCGATGAAGCCATCCAACAATCTCATCTTCTGTCGTCCCCTTCTCCTCGCGCCTTCAATCTTTCCCAGCATCAGGGTCTTTGCAGATGAGTCAGTTCCTCGCATCAGGTGGCCAAAGTATTGGAATTTTAGCTTCACATCAGCCCACAAGTGGGCTTGGGCCATTTGGGCTGGAAGTTTAGGGACCTTGCTTTTCTGGAGTTTGGTTAAAAGAAGGAAGTTTGGGTTTCAAATGGACACATCCTTTAGCCCTCATGGGGAGAGCTTGACCAGAAGGAGGGCGCAGCAAGGATCCTCACATGGGGGCTCCAAGGCAAGGGGCTCAAGACAGGAGCTTCCTGGGCTTCCCTAGAAAGAAGCTAGGGGAGTTTCTAGCTAGCAGTGGCTCAGTGGTAAAGGATCCACATGCCAGTGCGGGAGACTCAGGTTCAGCCTCTGATCTGGGAATATCCCGCATGCTGCAACTCCAGGAGCCCGCATGCTGTAGAGCCCGTGCTCTGCAACAGAAGTCACGGCAATGAGGTGCCCGTGCACTGCAATTAGAGAGGAGCGCCTGCTCGCCACAACTAGAGAAAAGCCCACACAGCAATGAAGACCCAGTGCAGCCAAAATAAATAAATAACTAAATAAAAATTTAAAAAGAGATTCAAGACGGGGACCCCCACTTGCCTGAGCCAAAGACCAGTAATTCAGTTGGTCCTCAGGAAAGTCTGGTATTAGTTTCTTCTGGCTTTCATAGCAAAGTACCCACAAACCATAAGGCTTAAAACTCTCACAGCTCTGGGACCCAAAGTCTGAAACCAAGGTGTAAGCAGGGCCTCACTCCCTTCAGAGGCTCTAGTGCGGAATCATTCTTGCCTTTCCAGCTTGGTGGCCCCAAGGGGTAGGTGCCCCTTGGCTTATGACAGCGTAACTCTAATCTGCCCTCTGTCTTCACATGGCTTTCTCCTCTGTCCCTGGGCTCCACCTCCTCTTATAAGGACACCCCTTATTGGATTGAGTGCCCACCTTAAATCGAAAATATTTCATCTAGAGATCCTTAATTACATTCGCAAAGACTTTCTTGTGAGGCTGTATTCTGAGGTTCCAAGTGGATATGAATTTTAAAGAGACAACACTAATCAACCCACTGTAGGAGCCCGGGAATGAAAAATCACAGAAAACCTGTGAAATCACTCTCCTTCTGCCTCCCGTCCCTGCTTTTTCATCTGTGTCTTAGTCAACTGTTTACTTCTGCCTCTCCTTCCTCATGGGAAGTTATGGCCACCCCTCAGCCATAAAAAATGTGCATAACAACACAAAAAACTGAGAAGCTATAGGTCCTGATTCCACGTTCCTCGGAGAGCGATTCTTCCTGGCTGAGGTTGGATCCTGGGTCCCCTCCAGGCTGACAAATGTTGACCTGAGGAATAGAGCCAAAGCCACATCAATGCTGTGGAGCAAAGGCCATTAATTTCTGGGTTGGCTTATGGACTGAAGGGACATTCAGTGTCTAATAAATAAAGAATTGATTAAATTATAGCCCAGCCATAGGAAGGAAGACCGTATGACTATCCAAAATTGTATTTTAGAATAAAGGCTAATGGCAAGATAATGCGCTGATAATTAGGTGAGAAAAACAAGTTATGAAACAGTACATGTATAATATTGTACCCATGTAGTTAATAAACATATACAGACACACACACATAGAAATGAGGACAGAAGAATGTAAACTGAGTATTTATAAAACTGTCACTAGGCGGTAGATTATACGTGGATTTTTTCCTTTTTTTCCCCCACAATTTACTGTTAAATTGTTTATTTACTAATATGTCTAAAGAAGGATTTCTAACAAAAAAAAAGGAAAGAATTATTAATAGTGGAACTTACAAAATAAGGGAAAGTTTGGAGTAATAAGCCTGGGGCTATCTATTGGGATATTTACCTAACACACAAAGATTCCTCTTTTTATGGACTTTAGCTGCCACCATTACTATAAACTCTGGCTCTAAAGGAGTAGCAGGATTCTCCAGCTTGGACCAGGAATGCAGGACAAGTCAGTCTGCAGAGAGGAGAGATGATAATGGGGCTGATGTCAGAACAGGGACAGAAATGAAAACAGGATCTGGGCCGCACTTCAGTCTGAATTAAACTCTCCCCAAGATCTGTTGACATTTCTGCTCTTGGGTTTGTTCTGATGCTTCTTTGTATTTATAGTAAATGTCTTTTTGTATTTAAACTAGATGCGTTGATTTCTGTTGCTGGCAAAGAGTTTTGACCAATACAAGATCTTTCTGAATCATAACCCACAAGTGACCATGGCCTTATACACTCAGTTCTCAGAAGAATTCAGTGAGTAAAGGCTTCAGATATGAGATCTGGTCTCTTGGATAAGGTTATGCCCTTGGGTGCTGAAGGTCCAAGCAGATGAGTAAGAGAAAAGTAATAAAATACAAGAGGTTGATGCGAAGGAAGGGACTGAGCAGGAGGCAGATCAAGGAGAGAGGCCGGGGAGGGTGAGAAGGAAGCCACGTGATGAGAGTTCTAGAGTCTAGGATGCAGAAGGCCCCCCATCGCTGACCTTTGGTGATCAATTCACAGTCAGCTTGCCTTTTATGAAAGGTGGATGAGTACCGAAATTAGTTGAGTTGAACTTTGTGGCTTTCAAGTCGGCCCGCATACCATCCAACTCCTGGGTATCCAAGTTCCTTCCACTGGTCACAGCAACCATCTGAACCATACTGGGTCTCTGGGAGAGATTGTTATTTCTTAACACCACTCTCAGTACAATGAAAAACTTCAGACTGGGCAGCTGTGGGCCACCTGATGCAAAGAGCTGACTCATTGGAAAAGACCCTGATGCTGGGAAAGATTGAAGGCAAGAGGAGAAAGGGAAGATGGAGGATGAGGGTTGGATGCCATCACTGACTCAGTGGACAAGAGTCTGAGCAAACTCTGGGAGATGGTGATGGACAGGGAAGCTGGTGTGCTGCAGTCCATGGGGTCGCAAAAAGTTGGACATTACTTAGCAGCTGAACAACGACAAATTCTAGTTTAAAGGATACAAAAGAGACAAGATAATTAAATATAGCACATGATCCTGGACTGAAACCTGAACCAGAAAAAAAATTATTTTGCTGCGAAGGACATTATTAGGGTAAAATTTATCAACTAGATAATGTTATCTGAATGATGGGGGCAAAAGGACACAATAACCACCTCTTAGTTCAGAAAGAAAATGATATGTGTATGCACACATATATCTGTATATCTGTACCTATACATCTGTGTATCCATCCGTGCAGAGAGAATGCCACAGCAAACGTGATCAAGGCAAACTATTAACATTTGGGGAATCTGGGTGAAGCTGTCATGGGAATTTTTTGTTCTATTTCAACTTTTTTCTAAGTCTGGAATTACTTAAAAATAAAAATAAATACCACTCAACTCCCTTAGGACCAAGCTGTTATGGCCCATTTTCCCAATAGCTGATAAAATGTCATTTTGTGCCAGCAAAGTGTCAGTTTTGACTTTCTCCTGAAGTTTACTCCATTCCTTTCCCAGGTTCCTCTTGCAGCTGCTTGGCATTTGTCAGCCCTGCCCTTGTCCCAGGCTGTGAATGACCCAGTGGGTCTCCCCTCGGTGCCCATCAGGAAGCCCGGTGTGGTCCCGGCATCTTCCAGGCCCCGTGGTGACCTGGGGCTGCCCTGGGCAGCTGGATGGGAGGAGGAACTCTGCTTCCAGCCACCTAGGACCTGAGTATAACAGTGAAGGGAGGAGATGAGAGAGAAGTGGGGGGAACAGCTTAGCTTTTCCTTCCTTTCCAGGAATGTCTTTAAGAGCTTTTCCTCCTCATCATTACTATCAGATACATATTCTCTTGGGTTTCCTGGCACTTCAAAATAATTCATCGTTCTCTACTAGAATTTACCATATCCCCTGCCCCTTACACAGGGCTTCCGTGGTGGTTCAATGATAAAGAATCTGCCTACAATGCAGGAGACACAGGAGACTCAGGTTCAACCCCTGGTCAGGAAAATCCCCTGAAGAAGGAAATGGCACCCCACTCCAGTATTCTTGCCTGGAAAATCCCATGAACAGAGGAGCCTGGTGGGGTACAGTCCATAGGGTCACAAGAGTCAGACACAATTTAGCTACTAAACCATCACTTCCCCCTATGCATGCGTGTGTACACACACACACACACACACACATACAGAATGGCTCCCTACACACGACTTCTCTGGGAGCCCATCTCAGCCTTATGTGACTTAGCACCCAAACTTTGTATCTTTATTGTTGCTCCTCTGGGGAATCATGAAAAGTGAAAGAAAGAAAAAGCGTTAGTCACTCAATCATGTCTAACTCTTGTGACCCCCACCCCGCCAGACTCCTCTGTCCATGGAATTCTCCAGACAAGAATACTGGGGTGGGTTGACTCTTTCAGCAAATCCCTCACCTCCAGCAAGAGAGAAGGAAACTAACCAGCAACACTTCAATGTACATCTGGGTACAGTCACGTCAGGCCACTTAGCAGGGCTCCAGGTGTGAGCAGAACAATGGGGGTTTTCCTGGAAATTATGAGTACCCAGTGTAAGGAACCTGTGTCTGGTTCCGTCAGACACGTCGTAAAACCTTGGAACTTATGAGCTGGTGGTAAATGTCTTCTACAGTGAGCTGCCTCTCCTTAGGATTTTCAATAGGGCATTCATTGAAGGCCAGAAAAATACATTGATGTCCCTGAAGGGAAATAAATGGAACACTTCAGACATGATGCCAGGTGGCATGGTCATCATGCTGCTGTTCTACATGGACTGATTTGGGCAGTGATGTGGAGCCACCAGGAGCCTGCCCTCAGATACCCATGATGGGATCTTCAGCGAGTCACCGTCTGGACGAGGTTTGAGTGCAGATGGAATTGGGAGGCACCGAAGGGAACTGGAGGGCTGGTGGAGTTGGGGAACCAGCTAAGTCATGAGGCAAAGCCTATGGCTGGTGGTGGCTTGGTCAATAACAGCCGTGAGAGGCTCACATACCACATGCGTCTACATTAGAAAGTAGACAAAGACACCAAGGGGCCAGAGATGACACAGGAAATTTATGAGGACTGTTGTTTTGAAGGGATCTTTCAAGAAAATGCTTTTCTTTGAGATGCTGAGCTCACTTAGAGCTGTGAGTGTATACCTAGCAGGGTCCTCTGCCCTGAGGATGGGTGGGGGTTAGCGGTGGTGACGGACTTCCCACTTGGAGGAAGCTAACTGCAATGGACTTGGGTGAAGAAATGCCAGGAGAGAACTGGGTTCCTCCTAAGGAGTAGCAGTGTGTGATGGACGGACGATGAATGTGACATGACTTAGTGCGATGTGCTCTCAGATCATGGTCCAGATCGTTTCTTGATTTGTGTTGCTATGGTTCTCCATCCTGGACATTCATCACAGGTTGTTTCAGAGCCTGACTCAGAAAACTGGGGTGGGCCTCTTAACCACTGGACATCATAGAATCCTATCTCGTGGCGATGGAAGAAGATGCTTGCAGAGACTAGGATGAAGTCTCACTTTGAAACCTTGTTTTAAAATGCCTGGGGAATGACAGGTCATCTCATCTCGGCAAAACTGGAAAACTGCTAACGTATCTGGCTAGTGAACTTGATTTTGTTCTCAAAGTTTGGGACCAAGGTTTTCCTGGTAAGCATCTTGGTTATCTGCAAAGAGAAGTTAAACTTTTATCCAAACTGCAATAATATCAATATCAAAAGAATATCATGAAAGTAGGGGACAAAGTGAGTTTAACTTAAAAATACTTCACAGTGTTCAGATAATCTGTTGTGTGTCTTCTCATGTCACCCTCACCGTGATCTTTAGCAAATGTGTACTGTCTTTCAGTGCATATTTCTGAATGCCTCATAGGCTTTCTAACTTGGGAGAAGATGGGGGAACAGACAGACATGGTCTCTGCTCTCACAAATTTAGCCTGTCCTAAAGAAGAAGAGAGGCTTCCCAGGTGGCGCCAGTGGTAAAGAACCTGCCTGCCAGTGCAGGAGATGTAAGAGACCTAGGCTCAGTCTCTGGGTCAGGAAGATCCCCTGGAGGAGGGCTTGGCAACCCACCCCAGTATTCTTGCGTGGAGAATCCCATGGACAGAGGAGCCTGGCGGGCTACAGTCCATAGGGTCACAGAGACAGACACAAATGAAGCAACTTAGCACAAAGAAAAGACAATAGTTATAAATGCTGATTAATTTCAAGGTAGAATAGCCATATCTTTCTTCAGTTTTACTGATGGAAAAATGGAGGCTTACATAACATTTCTTTGTCACACAAAAGTAAGTTCAGGAGAAAATTTGCAGTGTAAAAATAACTAATATTATAGGAATTTATTAAATCTAGGCAATTTTTTCCACCTCTAGTGTTTTTGGTTTGTTTTTGTTGTATTACTAATTTCTGATAACATATCAAGAGTTCTTGCTTCCATTACATACAGTTGCAATGGCACTAAACCTACAGAAGGCATGACTAAATATAACATCACAGATCTGTATTTTTCTACAATATGTTGAACATCCCCAAAGCATCCTTATAAAGAAGATTCACAGGAGTAAGACTGCTTTACTCCTTTCTGACTAGTAGGTGCCTAGAATGATGCCTGACACATTATTGTTCAATCACTGAGTCAAGTCTGAATCTTTATGACCCCATGGACTGCAGCACACCAGGCTCCTCTGTCCTCCACTATCTCCTAGAGTTTGCTCAAATTCATGTCCATTGAGTTGGTGATTCTATCTAACCATTTCAACCTCTGCCACCCGCTTCTCCTTTTGCCTTCAATCGTTCCCAGGATCAGGGTCTTTTCTAATGAGTCGGCTCCTCACATCAGGTGGCCAAAGTATTGGAGTGTCAGCTTCAGCATCAGTCCTTCCAGTGAATATTCAGGGTTGATTTCCTTTAGGATTGATTGACTGGTTTGATCTGTTACAGTCCAAGGAACTCTCATGAGTCTTTTCCAGCACAACAATTCAAAAGCATCAATTCTTCAGCACTCAGCCTTCTTTATGATCCACCTGTCACATTCATACATGACTACTGGAAAAACCATACCTTTGACTGTGCGGACCTTTGTCGGCAAAGTGATATCTCTGTCTGACACACAGTTGCTAGATAAAATGTTGAATAAATGAATGACTGATCTCACTCTCGTTTTAAGGAAAGAAAGCCCTGTGTTTTTCTTCTTTCTTCATATTGAACATGATCTTAAATTCTGTGAACTGCCCTGATTATTCACTTGAACCCACACAATGTATAAAAACTAATGTCAAGGTGAAATAGTCTTAATCTTATATATAAAATTTTCAATTAGCCAAGCTAATTAAGAAGGGCTGATTTCCAAATAATTCCAGAAGTTAATAGGACCAGAACTGTTATAATAGAATATTCCCAAAGATCTTTCCCAAAAGGGATGGTCTAGTTGAGAATGAGTCCAATTGTGTATAAACAAACTTGAACTTACCTCGAAGCATGTTTCAACATGCCTGTTGACTGTGTTTTTAATATGGACTTCATTTGCATTTGCAATATAGAGTTGATATTTTCTGGGATGACAGAATTATAATTTTTGAACTTTTTTCACTGTGAGTGAAAAGGCAGCAGCCTGGATTTCCCTGGTGATCCAGATTCCATGCTTTCACTGCAGAAGGCACAGGTCCAATCCCTGGTTGGATGAACTAATGTCCAGCATGATGCATGGCCAAAAACAGAGGGGGAGGGAAAAAAAGGAAAGAAAGGCAGGAGCCACACAAAGAGGGGCATGAGAGACGAAGAGTCCCAAAAGGGGTCAGGCAAAACCAGTCCAGATAGAAGGTAACTAAGGAGGTTTCGTGGCCTTTCTGAGGAGTCTATGCATGACAGTGTTGCACAGCATTCTGTGATGAATGTTTGAGCGTGTGCAGGGAGACCTAAATTATCACTGCCTGGCTTTGGGCCACCTGGTGGTATGTTCCTCCTCAACGATACCTTAGCTCATGCTGTATGGTTGACTCACTTGGAAATCCAGAAAAAGGATGGGATCAGTTCTCAGGCATAGAATGATTGGCCAAACCTTGCAGCATTGGACTGCAGTTAGTTCCACTCCTGGCTCCCTCTTCTACATTGCGACTTAAGACATTTGATGGTACTGAAGCATCATGTTGTCTGTTCTTTGTAAATCCAAGAATTAGTTCCACCATCAGAAGGGACTGCTTGATGAAAGATGGGTCAGGGTCATTCAAAATGACAGGCTGTATTTAGCAGAATAATCTTGTTTTCTTCTTTTATTTATGGCCCAATAAACTGAATGTTCATGGGAAAGAATTTTTAGGCACCCTAGTATTTGTCTTTGGAATGTATTTTTCTACATATGGGAGCACACAGCATCTGCATGATGGATGGTAGACAAATTATTTTACTACAATTCTTCATTACAAATAGGAGAAAACTGGAGGGCAGAGAGCTTAAGTAACTTATTCAAGGTAATCTGATTAGTTAGTAGCCATAGCTAAAACCTGGGACTCAAGGTTCCCTGTATCTCACAGATGATTTCATAAGTATATGCAGACATTCCAAATCAGATTCCTCTCTCTCTCCCAAGCTCATTCTTGATTTGAGTGTCATTTTTTTTTTTTTTTCCTGGAACTAATTACAAATTTACAGTTTAGGCACCAAGCCAAGCCCAGCTATTACTGCTTCGGGCTCTATCAGGGTAAATGTAAGCAGAGATGTTCTGAGTCTTCTGTGAAGACTCTTCAAGGGTCACATTGCAGATGTGTGCTCCTGGGCATCTGTGCACGTGTATTACTCATATGCACGTGTGTGGATGGGGGCGGGACATCCTCTAACTTTGACAAGATTGGTTCCTTCTTTGCCTACTCACCTATGGGTAAGACTTTGTTTAAAAAAACAACAGAAACGTCTGTGGGTCAGGTGTTCCTATCACATGTATCAGCATAACCCATAGACACCTTCTCTTGAATCCCAGAAGAAAATATTCTATTTTAATTCTAAATTATTCTTTATGATATAGGGTATATATTACCGAGACTTCTGTAACTCTGGGCTTTTTAGTTCACAGAATCCATTACATTCCGTAGTGGTGAGTTTTTATTTGTTCATTCACTTACTTGTGCGTTGAATGATCAACAAGGCTAACAGACATTTTATGTACAGATTCATTTCATCATTTATGTGTTGCTGAAAATCCAGACTTTACAACCGAGTGATATGTTGATGCAGAGAATTTATTAGTTGAGGCTCTAAGCCTGGATCTTTCAGAAAGAGCACGTCAGATAAAGCCACATCAGGATATTACTTTTGATAGTAAATGTAGAAACTGGACCATCCCTCTGCCCATCTGTAGACCTGGATTGTGAACATTCTGCCTCCATCCTCCCACACCCCCAACACACTTTTTGCCCTGAAAGCACGTCCTGACTTGGCAGAATAGAAAATGTGGAAAGTGTTAGGATTGAAGCTGCACATTCAGATAAAAATGCCTTGGTGTGTCTAGTTTATTCTTTGGTAAATAATATACCTGAAGGTATCTGAAAATTTTCTCTTTTTCATAAGCATATGGTTTTGTTGTCTCTGGTGGCTCAGATGGTAAAGAATTCGCCTGCAATGTGGGAGACCTGGGTTCCATCCCTGGGTCAGGAAGATCCCCTGGAGGAGGGCATGGCAGCCCACTCCAGTATTCTGGCCTGGAGAATCCCACAGACAGAGGAGCCTGGACTACAGTCCATGGGGTCGCAAAGAGTCGGATACTACTGAGCGACTAAACACGCAAGGCAAACAACCATGGGAGAGGTGGGCCAGAGGTCTTATTAGATGATTTGCTGTAACAGGATAGACTAACTCTTTCCTAAGAGTTCATGTGCCCGTGAAAGTAGTGGAAGCTGAGGCGGGAGAGGGATGCAACTGAGGAGGGAGGCCAAACAGAACTGGATGACATGCGTGAGAGATGCTGAAGACAACCTAAGCAATGTTATGCCTTAAATAGAGACACAAAGAACTAAAATTTGGAATCTGAAGCCATTTCATTCCTGACTTGTTTATGTGCAAATAACCCAGTAAAATGTACAGGCTTCGTAAAGGCAAAGATTGTGTCTTACCAGTTTCTGCATGTCTAGTGCTTAATATGGGCTTCCCTGGTGGCTCAACAGTAAAGAATCTGCCTGCAAGTTGGGAGGCACAGGAGGTACGGCTTTGATCCCTGGGTCAGGAAGATCCCCTGGAGGAGGGCATGGCATCTCACTCCAGTATTCTTGCCTGGAGAATCCCATGGACAGAGGAGCATGGTGGGCTACAGTCCATAGGGTCCCAAAGAGTTGGACACAACCGAAGTGACTTAGCATGCATGTAGTGCTTAATATAGAACTGAGCACATTGTTATCACTCCTTAAATGTTTATTGTTTTTAAGTAAATGAATGAATTAATGCTTAATGCGCACATATATATTTTCTTCTACCGGAGAAAAAGATTTGTCTTTTTTTTTTCAGGTTGATGCATTCCATGGTGTCGCATATGAAATGAGATGCCCTTTTAATCCACTATGCATGACACTGACCATTCTGAACAAAGAAATTATCCTTCTCTGAATTCCGATGCTCTTAGAAATTGAGATAAATATTTAACCATCCTACTCTGCCCTCGTGGATCTGTGTGGAATCCTTGAGCCAGCTAATCGAACATTAAATGTCTAAATTAAACTACTCACCTCTCAGTAATGGAGGAGGATAAAGCAAGTATAAAAGAACATTCTTCTTCCTCACCTGTTAACATAAAGCAAAACAAGAATCTGCAAGAATATTTTGAGATAGCAAGTATATGAAGAGCTTTGACATATATACACATACACATATTATGAACCTTTGACATTTGTAAAACTACAAACTCAGAAAGTTGTATCAGAAACTCTTTAAAAAACAATACCACCACATACCTTTTGCTGTTCTTCTGGGGGAAAAAAAAAATAGGTACAGTATTTCCAAATCCATGGAGTTTCCATTCACAGAAAGAGCTAAGTCAGGAAAGAAAAAGTCAGCCATAGAAAGGCATTATATTAGGTAAATGAACCAAATCAGGGTAGGAGAACACTATTTGCAATTTAACCAGCCAAGTTAAACACGACACGATTAGAGCCAATCTTTGGGGACCAAGTTAGTAGTAATTGTGCCTTATTTAACTTGGCCAATTAAAGGCTGAACTCTTTTCTAAATTGGCTATTTTCAAAGCAATCAAACCTTTGCACTCCGAATTTTTTTTCCAGCTTGCCATTTTTAATTTAGGTATTTGACTGCTTAATGGATGTATGTGTACATGGACCCATACCTAAATATTTGCACATAATACAAAATTAATATGCAGTTGTATTGGGCAGAAGAAATGGTTTCTTATTATAATAGGCTTTTTAAACCAGATTGGGGTCATATGTGTTTTCACATGTCCACTAATTTCCTGCATCTGAAGAAAGGATCTAAGCTGTGAAATACATGGCCTAAGGGAAGGTTCCTAGGAAGTAACTACTATAACCTGGAAATACTCACCTAAAGAACTAGGGTTACAATATCTAGAAAAGGTAGCGAAGAGAACAGAATGTTCGTGTTGTCTACCAACTGTAAGTGCCTCTTTGTTTACTTTGTCACCACGAGTCAGTTAACATTTATTGAATCCTCATTCTGTGCAGAGAACTGCTCTTGACGAGGTGATTCCAACCAAAGCCCCAGAAATTATCCCTGTCTCAAGAAGCATCTACTCTGGGGACTTCTCTGGTGGCCCAGTGGTTATGACTCTGAGCCTTCAATCCTTGGGGTGCAGGTTCAATCTTTAGTTGGGTAACTAAGATGTAACATGTTGCTGGGCATGGCCAAAAAAAGGCATCTACTCTGAAAGAAAAGCCCCAAATTGTGTGGAGGCATAAATACAAAGGACTGATCGTTTGAATCAGCTCTTCACCTTTCTCCACTGGCATTAAAGTATTCAAATACATTAGGGTTAAAACTCAAGAATCAGAAAAAGAGAAGAAAGTAAGTCATCATAGCTCTATGAATTGAGTCTGATGGAGTTAGTAAAAAACATTTTTTTCTGGGGAACTCTGACAGAGTAAGTACCAGGAAGAAGGGTAGGGGGCTTTAAAGTGAAAGGAAATTGCGACCCTATGGACTGTAGCCCACCACACTCCTCTGTCCATGGGGTTCTCCAGGCAAGAATACTGGAGTGGATTGCCATGCCCTCCTCCAGGGGATCTTCCCTATCCAGGGATTGAATCCACATCTCCTGTGGTTCCTACATTGGGCAGATTCTTGACCTCTGAGTCACCAGGGAAGCCCAACAGCAGCTAGTAGGGTAAGCACTGGGCAGAAGGTTAGGGCATTTTAAAATAAAAGGAAATGACTGAAAGCTGTATAGAAAAAAAGACCAGTAGATGCTCTACATTAAAACAAATCTATCTTTCCAGTGCCTTTAGGGATTAAGGACAGATGTGTTTTTACATCAAGTGTGGATCCAAATACATAGACTAGAGTAGACTTTACTTTTCAAGATCTAAGACCATTTTCTGCCTAACAGAATGAGTAGTTGTGTAAGAATTTCAATACCATGTTGCGTGCATTACGGTTAATTTTACAATCAGCTTTTCTGCACACACTCTTCCATTCTTTGTGGAGATGGAAACCTTAACCCTGTCACTTGTTTTGAGCAACAGAAGGAACTGATTACAAAGAATGGTGATCCAAGTGCAAGGTAAAGTTATGGCAGAAGTGAAATGAAAACTCGTCATCTGAGGCCATGTGGTGGGGCTGGGTGGGGTGAGCTAGAAGGAGCCCTGGATCCTTGGCTTCTAGAAAAAAGAAGTCAAGGCTTTCCCTTTAATTTCCTTGGGTTGGGGATGGCGGGGAGAGAACTTCACCCTCCCGAAGGAGGTGTTGCTGTCTTTGGTCACGTTTTGTGATCTTTCATTTGGCTGATGTGGTGGTGAGTGTAATGGCTGTGTTAGAAGATGGGGTTGTCCTGTGTTCAGCTCCTCTGAAGCAATGCCTCTCTTACTATCAATTTCAGATGTTCTTCTTCCCCCCACGGAGTGAACCCCTGACCGGCTTAAGAAAGCCTGAGGCTGAAGACCTAGGCCAGCATTGTTCAAGCTTTGGCTGGGGATCTTGCTTACTTTCTGGCTCTCTGGAAATTTGCCTTGCCCTTTCTTCTCTTTGGAGCGATACAGTGTGAAGGCTTATGTTTGGGGGAAAAGAACAGATGACATCAGGCCTCTCTCTGCTGTGATCCTAGGCAGGGCTCACTGAGACAGGATCTGTCTAGCCACTGAAGTACATTGTAGTTTAGCCCTTGAAATCCCAGTTAAAAACAAAGTGTTGTTTAACTTTGGCATGTCATTTTTCTATGCATGTATTTATTCTGCGGGCCTTGTCGAAGGGTAAGACTACTCAAGGATGAAATCTGCATATTCTAAAAATTTCTGGCCCAAACACTATCAACGTATCCCAGTAGACTATCATAATGATCATCCTTTTGAGGGGAAAAAAAAAAAATGTCCATTGTTTAAGCCAGGCAGTCACCGGAGTTCTTTTACAGCCGTCTGAAATAAGGCAGCCAGGTACCAGGCAACTAGGGTCAGCCCCGCGCCTGCGCCCCAGAGCCTGCTGAAATCCCTGGAACTAGCCAATCCTAAGCCTGTTTACAGGAGGGATCAAACCCGTGCCCGCCCCCCTCTATTGGAAGCGCGGGGTCTTAACCACCGGAGGGACGCCAGGGAAGTCCCCAAGCTGCCTTTTCAATGGCAGTCATCTCTTGATCTGTTGGCCTCAGTACACCTCAATAATAATTAAAACTACATTTTAGAACCAAGAGTTATATGTCAGTGGAAGATTGTAAAAGGCCACCAGGAGAAGAAAACACAAGACACTAAAATCTCAGAAGAGAAGAGAGAATGTAAGCTTGCGGCTGGAGACGTGTGGGACACAGGCCAGGTGGGAGATGCCTGGACGACATGGCCGCCTTGTGTCCACCGCAGTCAGGGAGGGGAAAGACGTTTGAAACATGCAGCTTAGGCTCAGAGGCAAAGTCAGCTTTTATGCTGGTTTTCCTGCTTTCCAGTTTGTTCTGTGTGATTGCCTGTTAAGTGCATTTCTGTCTCCTCACTTTGCAGTCAGAATGCTGGCAGGAGAGTTGGAAGCATATTTGCACTGTACTTCAGATAGCCTGAGATAGCTAGGATAAAGCCAAGGTGGTGGCGGGCTAGAGAGGGGACCCGGAGGAGGGGTGAAGATGCTGCTGATGACGGAAGCTTCCAGCTGTCTGTCACTTCATTACACTCATGCTATTCTCATCTTCTGAAGAATTAAACCTTTGCATGCTCTCTCCTGTTTTATTTTTTTTTAATAAATTATTTATTTTAATTGATTTTTGGCTGTGCTGGGTCTGTGCTCTTGTTGCTTCGAGGGTTTTTCTCTTGTTGCGGCGAGTAGGGGCTCCTCAGTGTGCAGTATGCAGGCTTCTCATCGCTGTGGCTTCTCTTCTTGCAAAGCACAGATGGGCTTAGTAGCTGTGGTGCACGGGCTTAGTTGCTCCTTGGCATGTGGGATCTTTCCAGACCAGGGATCAAACCTGTGTCCCCTGCGTTGGCAGACAGATCCTTATCCACTCCTCTACCAGGGAAGTCCTACTCTCCTATTTTAAACACTCAAATTTCCACCACTACAATGTTGGGTGTATAAATGCATTCATGACTGACTTGGAACCTACCTTTCTGGCACTTTCACCCAGCGGAGCTTATTGAATCTTCAGTGTCATAGAATTTCTCACCACTTCTTGAAAAGACCATGCTTTTATAACCAGCAGAGCGCTAACTCAAGACCGACAGGAAAATGGGAAAGTAATCCTTTATTAAGAGGGACAAAACCCTGCTTACTAGAAAGGCAAGGTTCTCTGATAACACCGTGATTGGAAAACATGGTTTCCTTTCAGGATTGAATCTGTCCTCCCTTTCATCACAAATAAGCTGACGGATGGCTTAAATACTCAGGGGCACTTGAGAGAGAGAAGGATGTGGCCAGACCTGCAGGGCAGACATCAGATCCCCTGCAGTAGCCAGCCGCCTGGGCACAGCTAGTGGCCTTCTCTACCTCCTCGCTGGCACAGTGGGGAAGAGGGAGCTAGGAAGATGGCCAGGCTGCCTAAACTGTTTGTGACCAGGAGGCTGAATGTGCGAGAGGAGTTAGGAAATTCCTACATGTCTCTTCTAGCCCAGTCACACTGCCCAGGGCTAAGGCCTGGCTCAGGGAATATCAAGTTCTGATTCTTCACATTCAGGAGGCATTTGTATGTATGGTTCTCTCCCTCCAGGCCAAGGCTTGGAGGGGCAAAAGTAAAATGGAGCAGGACCTTTATGGGCAAGTCCTTTCCCTCCACGTCCTCTGCCTGCCTTTTGTCTGTGCAAAAACCTTAGCTAAAGAATAAGTTTAAGCAGAGAAGTGAGAACAGGCAGAAACAAAGGAAAACAGTCAGAGGAGACCAAACAGTAATAGTTTAGTCATTAAGCACAGTCAAGGGGACATTTAGCTCTTTCCCAAGGGCTATAGATAATACCTAAGCCATATCTTGTGGGCTGTCTCATGGATACTGAAACCCCCACCCGGTGAGAAGCTAACTACACGATGACTAGATGGTAGCCATGGCATATGTCACAATTCCAAGAACTAGCCTCTAGGAAATGGGAACAAACTGACCCTGGAACCAAAGACTAACAGTGCTTAATCAAGATGATGCTGGTCAGACCACTGATGACTAATTCCAAGATGACTGTCAGAACTGACTGTGCTGTTTCTGCATGTAGCCCCTTCCTCAGACTATAAAAGCTCTTGCCCACTAATTGCAGGGTTGGGGGGAGAGAATCAGCCTTTGGACAGATGTCTGCCCTCCCTCCCTGGTTGCCAGTATCCAAAATAAAGCAAACTTTCTTTTCCACCAAACTGGCCTCTTTATTGGCTTTTGAGCAGTGAGCAGCTGGACCCCGCTTTCATTTATAAAAGTCCTCTGAAACATGACAAGAAAGAATGCAAAGTTTCTCCATTATCTTTAATAAGTGGACTCTATTTTTTTTTAATCCACTCTCCCCATTGGCCTCTTTCAGGGTGGGAACCACATTAGCCATCAATGCTTAACACAGCAGGTGGTGAGCAATAATAAATTTCCCTTTAGTGAATCATAAACAAATGAAGAAATGAGTGATGAATGAATCCCAGGCAGTGGGGAGAGAATGTACCTATACAGACTTCTATATTTTTATCATAAAGGCCAAAAAATAAGCCGTAACCATAAAGATTTCACATACACAATGTGGGTAAATTCTCAAAACAATCTTGAGAGGGGGAATGATCCCCATGTTTTCTTATGAGAAAACTGAGGATCAGAGAGACCGTGTCAACCACCTAAGTGCTCATGCCTGTCTTGTCCCTAGTAAGTGACGACGGGGGTTGAGGCTCCAAGTCTTCCGGGTCCAAGTCGTCGATACCAGAGCCGTCTAGTTAGTCTCGGGGACAGACTCATCAGTGAAGATGAGAAGAGAGCTTTCAGGGAAAGAACGGGAGTGTGGTCATCAGATTTTACTGTGCTGAAGAGTGAATGATGGTTCAGCTGAAGGAGGAAAAAGACAGAACAGGCTCCATCTTGAAAGCAGGACTCCACCTTGGGCGGGACTGTGGACTTTGAGCTCTATGCCCAGTATTTATGGAAACGACATACCAACTGGAAAACCAGACCACTACCAGCTGCCCCCCCACCCGCCCGATGGACGAGCCCCAGGGCTCGTATCTACACTCTCCATTGCCTGAAAGAATACACTAATTATCTGTGTAACCAAATAGAATCATAAATTCTATTATGCTTGTTGGGGTATGACCACAGGCCTATTGATAATTGTCCACTGTTAACTACCTAGGCTTAAGGCATGTGAATCACGGGTTAACTTTGATTGTATCTTTCTTTTCCTTTGTTCAGACTAGTTTCAGAGAATTTGGGGAGGTGGGTTTGGACATGTACACATGGGGTATAAAAGATTTACACAAATGCTGGCTGGGGTCCTTGGCTAAGAGGAGACTCTGCCTTGGGCCCGCTGGTGTAATAAACTGCACTCCACTATCTGCATTGTCCTTCTGAGTGAGTTTGTTTCCCAGAACGCGTGGCTACAACACAATAATCAAAGATCTAAGCAATGTCTACAAGTCAGTAAGGAAAAGACAACTCAAAAAATGAGCGGAGAAGATGGGAAGATGTAATTCAAAATAAAGACTCTCAACCTTTCTATCAGGGAAATGGAAATTAGAGGGATGAGATGTTCTTACACTCAATATTGGTGAAAAACTTGAGAAGTTTGATAATTTCAAGGGTTGGTAAGAATATGAGGTAATGAAATGGGTACCATCTCATCTCATAAGAATGAAATACTCCTGATGGGAGTATAATGTTGTGTAGCCAGAGACCGTTGGCAGTTTCTGCTAAAAATTTAAAATGCATGTTCTCCAGGCTTCCCTGGCAGTCAGGTGGTTAAGACTTCACCTTTGAAGGCAGGAGGTGTGGGCTTGATCCCTGGTTGGGGAGTTAAGATCCTTCATGCTTTGTGGCCAAAAAACCCAAAATATAAAACAGAAACAATGTTGTAATAAGTTCAATGAAGATTTTAAAAATGGTCCATGGTAAACAATAAATAAATAAATAAAATGCATATTCTCTATGGCCCAGCCATGGTCTAGAAGGTAGATTCTGTGTATCTCAGGGGATCGACCAGCCTCATTCAGTATCAGGGAAAGTATGATAACTTCTGTTTGAGTTTGACTGTACACCATCCTTTTAAATGTCTTGTTGAGAGTCTGTGTTTGAGGAAGGTGCTGTGGAGCACAGCCTAGATGCCCTTTCTAGCTGGTTCCCCAGCTGGCAGGAAGAGTGACTGCCAAAGACTCATGGCTGAGCAACACCTAGGGGATTGCCCTTGGCCCAGGGGAGCTGCCTTGCCCAACCTGGGCAACCTGTGTCCGGTGACTGGTCAATGTGGGGGTAGAGAGCCCAGCCCCTTGCCTCAGTTCTAGGCAGCACTGAGTGGCCATCCAACCCTGAACTTCAGGGACCCGCTGAGCCCTTGCTGGCAATTGCATGGAGCTCACCTCCTCTCCCCACTAACATCCAAGTGTGCACAGCTCAGAGCCTGGGTGTCTGTTTCCTGGGGAGCTGGCCTAAGGAGGTTCTATAAGGCACAGGTGTACAACTGCACACGCATATCATTTACTAATATTTAAATGCACGTATATTTTAGCATATGCTCAAAGACATGCTTTACCAACAGGGTTGGTGTGTCCACTTAATATTCTTATGGTGGCGTCCTCACTCCCCTGCCCAGTCCCTCAGAAGTAACCTTTTTTGTAAATAGGGTGATTGTGGATGTGATTAGTTAAGATGAGGTCATACCCCAATCCAACATGATTGGTGGTCTTATAAAAGTGTAGACACAGAGACACACACGGGGGAGGCCACGTGGAGTCTAGGAGAGGCCTGGGAAAGGTCTTTCCTGGCACTGTCAGAGGAAACACGGCCAACAACTTCATCTTGGACTTCTAACCTCCAGGGACAATAAGGTTCAGTTTTTTAAGCCACTCAGTTTCTGGTTTTGTTGTTGTTGTTATAGCAGCCCCTATGAATGAATACAGGGCCTGAGAGAAACAGCCCCACATATGCACAGGGATGTATTCTTTGCAAATTCATAGTAGTGAAGCAAAAAAAAAATAGTCTAAACAGTGTAAAGGTTTATCAGTAAGTCCTCACAAATAAAATAAGGTAATGCCCTTATCAGTAAATCTTCACGAATAAAATATAGCATATTCAAGCTATGGATATTTAACCTCACTGTAAAAGCATCTGGTAGGTTTCATTGCCGGAGAAGGCAATGGCATCCCACTCCAGTACTCTTGCCTGGAAAATCCCATGGACGGAGGAGCCTGGTGGGCTGCAGTCCATGGGGTCGCTAAGAGTCAGACACGACTGAGCGACTTCACTTTCACTTTTCACTTTCATGCATTGGAGAAAGAAATGGCAACCCACTCCAGTGTTCTTGCCTGGAGAATCCCAGGGATGGGGGAGCCTGGTGAGTTGCCATCTATGGGGTCGCACAGAGTTGGACACGACTGAAGCGACTTAGCAGCAGCAGCAGGTTTCATTGCATAAAACCATCAGTAACTATCTGAGTTAACAAAGGGAGAAGCTGAATAACATGTGCAGAACAAAACCATTTAACTTATGTTTTAGAAATGCGAAGGAATACTCTATCCGTTGAGACATTTCTCTATGGATATGAACACACAGAACAATGACCACAGGGATAGACTCTAAACTTTTGACATTTTTTTGCCTCTGGGGGTGGCTAAAGGGATTTTTCATCAGTAATAGTTAACTTTTAATAAGAGAATATATTCATAAATTTTCTTTGTAATTAAAAATTAATAAAAACAAAAAATCATTGAGGGAATGTAATATGGCATCCTAGAGCAGAAACAGGACATTAGGTAGAAACTAAGGAAATCTGAATAAACTATGAGCTTGAGTTAATAATAATGTCTCTGTATTGGTTCATCAATTATAATAAATGCACCATAGTAATGTAAGGTGTTAGTACTAGGAGAAACCGTGGGCAGAGAATGCTATGGAAACAGTAGTCTCTGTTCACTTTTTCTGTAAAATCTAAAACATAAGGTCAATTCTAAAAAAAACTCACTGGAGAAGACTCTTAAGAGTCCCTTGGACTTCAAGGAGATCAAACCAGTCCATCCTAAAGGAAATCAACCCTGAATATTCATTGGAAGGACTGAGGCTGAAGCTGAAGCTCCAATACTTTGGCCACCTGATGTGAAGAGCCAACTCACTGAGAAAGATCCTGATGCTGGGAAAGATGGAAGGCAGGAGGAGAAGTGGGCAGGAGAGGATGAAATGGTTGGATGGCATCATTGACTCAATGGACCTGAATTTGAGCAAACTCTGGGAGACAGTGAAGGACAGGAAGTCTGGCATGCTGCAGTCCATGGGGTCAAAAAGTCAGACCCGACTTAATGATCGAACAGTAACAACAACCAGTCTAAGGTGTTAGTACCAGGGGAAGCTGTGGGCAGAGGGTGCTACGGAAACTTAGTACTCTCTGTTCACTTTTCTGTAAAATCTAAAATCTAAGGTCAGTTCTAGGGGGGGGAAAAACTCATCGAGGGCACTTGGGTTTTCTCATGTGGATTTCCAATCCCCACCTCTAGATATTCTAATTCAGCAGGTCTGTTAGGGGAAGCACACTGACTGAAACCGCCCGCCCTGGCCAGGCGCCATAGTAACCATTTGCATGAGTTGTTTTATGACAGGAGATCCTGATAAGGAACACAGAACTAATAAGCCTCCACCAACAGGAAGAGTTGGGGAAAGGGCTAAAGCAGACACCGCATGTCCATCCGTTTCCCAGAAGCCCTCTCGCTAGCATCCCATCCTGGCTGAGCGATGCGTGCACCACCAGGAAAGACTCTGAATTAGGATGATTGGCCAAAGACCACCTGGAAACTAATCCCATCACCATAAAACCCGAGACTGCGAGCCATGCGGCAGAGCAGTTCTCCTCGGTTCCCTTACCCTCCTGCTCTCCACCCGGGTGCCCTTTCCCAATAAAATCTCTTGCTTTGGCAGCACATGTGTCTCCTCAGACAATTCATTTCCGAGCGTTAGACAAGAGCCCAGTTTCGGGCCCTGGAAGGGATCCCTCTTCCTGAAACAGGTCCGGGGGGGATGTCGGGTAATTTCCTTCTTATTATCCTGAAGGGGTTCTGATCCTTTGAGTTACCGTGGACAAGAAAAAAAAAAATTAAAGAAAATCCAGCCACCATATGCATTGAGTTAACAAAGCTGGTGCCTGAAGTCTTTTCATGGTTTGGATTGAGGAGTTATAAAGGCGGAGTGGTGGTGTGGCCCGCGTGTCCACTCTGGGTGGCCTTTTCCCGGCCAGGAGACTGCCCTCCACGTGGGATGCCCACACACAAGGAGCTGCCTCTGCTTTCCCATCACAGGGCTCGGCACATGGCTAGTTCTTTGGCTTTTAACTGTATTTTGAGAATAATGTTATGAATAATTGATCCTCCCAATTAAAATGTTTTTCTTCCAGTTAAAATTTTTATGCGTGACCTGAAAAGATGGCCTATTTAGCCCGCCTCCACCTCTCCACTCAGCCACTCAATTTACTGTTCGGAGTTCTTGTTCTCTTAAGACTCTACACAAACACACTCACAACTGCTCTCATAACAGATGGTCGGTGTGCGTTACGTGGCCTCCCCCTTTTGGTAAGCAAGGGTGTTTGGCACCACGATGAACATGTTATTACTCACTCCTTCACTCAGTCATTTATCCTACCAGCAGAGACACTATTGGGTACTCAGCATCCCTCTAGATGCTGGTAAGACAGCTGAGAAAAAGATGACAAGTTTGTCCTTAATGAAACAGGTGATTGTTAGTTGAACTGAATTGTCCCTCCCTCAGTCGCTACAGTCTGATCAATGAAGTCACAGTAAAACTGATAAATTATTTCAACTGGAAAATAAGACACCTCCATGACAATGTTTAACACAGACGGACTCAATTACAAGAGTAGATATTTTAGATATTCCTCAAAACATTACATCTTGAAGATTTCAGCCGTTGTGAATACCAGCACTAACCATCCTGTTTCTGAGTTGGGTTAGTGCTGTCAGAACCTCATCACTGGCTTCGAGGATGGCCCAGCTGGACTCGGGGTCCCCCAGGCCACAGAGTGCCTCGTGGCACCGTTACCTCCCATCACCATATGTATGGCTTTGGAGACCTCCAGCATCCTTTGGGGAAAATACACTGAATACACAGGGGCCTTTGCCTTTAAAGCACTTAGAATAAAAGGAGAAAAAAAAAACCCACAAAACTCCCATCACGTGCATTTTCATTCGTCATGCCCTTAAAACCAGAGGAAGTTGATAAACCAGGAAGAAAGCCAGAAAACTAAGGGAGGATGAAGCGAATTAGAATACGCAGGCAAGGAGATCATCACAGATGCGGGATGCAGTTGGAGTCTATGTGAACCTTCCAGAAGCCTGGGTTTGGGAAGGAGAGGAGGGGAGGAAGAACAGGAGGAGGAAGGCAGACTAGGGGCACAGGGGCTGGCGTGGAAAGGGTGAAAGAGGAACCGGAGTAGCAGAGGGGAGGGGGTGATGGTTAGTGCGTTTTGAGCACTGCTGTCATGTGGCCGGTAATGTACACACATCTCTCATTTAATCTGAGCAACAGGCATTGAGATAGAACACCAAAGGCTGAATTTCCCAGTGCAGGCTCTGCCCTACATAAGGCAAAGAGGACAGCGGCTTAGTCCTCTTTCCCTGGGGGCTACAGCACCTGTCGGCACCTGTGGGCAGGAGCTCTGTGGTCCAAAGGGTCAGCTCCAGCCGGGTGTCTACCAGGGACTTGTGGTCACGTCTGTGTGGGGACAGTGCCTGGCCTTGTATCTTCCCAAAGAGAAGCTAGCCTCAGCTAGTCTATACAGTGAACCTTGTGCTCCCTCGTGGGTGGACTAGCTAGAGAAAGATATCCCTTCCTTGGGGTCTGTGACTTGGACCCCAGGCAGGAAACAGGGCTCGAGGTACACAAGGGAGCTGCCTGGGTCCAGGCATGCATCTGGGTGGAGGGGCAGCTCGTATTCCCCCCACAAAGTAGAGAGTAAACCGTGTCAGGCAGCGCCGTCCTCTTTTAATATCGAGCATTGAATTATTCAAAAGCGCTTTGATAGGGGAGCTGGTTTTCCTCACTCCTATTAATCAAATGGCCAAAGCATAAATTGGCTTTCAAAAGGTAGTTAGAAATGAATTTTATCCTTTAAAAAGGAAGAAGAAGAAGAAAAAAAAAAAGATGAAGTGCCATCCACAAATCTTCACAATGGAATACCCAGGAAAGATAGACAGTCGTAATAAATAGTAAAACCTTTGTATTGATAACATGCCTGTCTGCGAGGGGTTCAAAGCCTCTTCCTGCGTTTTTAAATGTACTCACGCCTCTCAACCTGTGTGTGAGATACGGCGCGCAGGTATTATCATTCCCATTATTATAAGAACCGATTCAGAAAGACGGAACGCCTGGTATACGCTAATATAATACATCAGCATCTGAGAAAGATTAGATCTCAGCTGCCCGATGGCCATTCTGTGGTCATATACAAGATTGTATAGCTGGAAATGACACGAAGTGGCAGAGCGGCAGTTAGGGTTTAAGACAAGCAAATGAGCATTTTGGATGGCCATGCTTAGCAGCTGAGATGAATGATGCTTCATTTACTATTATTAATAAACATCCCCCTGCCCGCAATCCCAGAGGCAGACTTGACTGCCCAGCCTGGGCTGGGGCTGACTGGCTTCCAGCGAAGCAGGAGGAGCAGCACTCAGAGCCTCCAGCGGAAGCACATGACAAGCTGCTTCCCCATTAATAACAATACTTCTTTCACTGGGAGTAGACTGTCTTGGGGGAACTGTGCTAAGCCCTTCATCTTTCAAAATTCTCATGAGAACCTTGTGAGCAAAGTCTCATTGTCCACGTGGCACACAGATGTTAAAGGGCCCATCTGAGCCCATGCCGCTGCTTCAAGGGCAAAGCTGAGACTTGAACTCAGAGGCGCCTCTGACTCAAAAGACATGGGTCTGAAGTACTCTGCTGAGCTCTGTCTAACCAAAGCATGTCCCTAAAACGTAAACACCGATTCTTCTCCGAATCCTTGCAAATGCTAACCTGTGCGTGCGCGCTCAGTCGTGTTCCAACTCTTTGCAACCCCGTGAACTGTAGCCTACCAGGCTCCTCTGTCCATGGGATTCTCTAGGCAAGAATACTGGAGTGGGTTGCCATTTCCTTCTCCAGGGGATCTTCCTGACCCAGGGATGGAATCTGCGTCTCCTGCGTCTCCTGCACTGCAGGTGGATTCTTTACTGCTGAGCCACCTGGGGAGGTTGGGTGAAGCCCACACAAATTGGCAAGGCCATCTGCTCTCCTCAGTCTACCCACTCACGCGGGAGATATGCTCACAGACACAAACCGGAATAATATTTTACCAGCCCTCTGGGCATCCCTGAGCCCAGTCAAGTTGACAGCTACTATTAACCATCACATCAGGTTAGGTCTCAGCCAAAATTTTTGGAAAAATCGACAAGATTCGACTACATAACATTAGAGTGCATCTCAGGCAATAAAGGCAGTTAGTGTTCTGTGAAACAGCCGTTTCAAATGTGCCTGTGTGTGTGAGTAGATGCACATACTCCTAGGTCATCAAGAAAAGCCCGAGAAGCACTGATTCTGGGTCCCTTCTGCCCCTCAGCTTCCTTGAGCTTCCCTTCTCCCCTCTCACAGCCACTTCAAAAAAACCCCTGCATCTTGGAACACACCCTGATGTGTGGTTTTGGAGACATGTTTGCTAAAGATTGGCAGCAAAAGCTGGAAATCTTCATTTCGGCTCCATGTGCCTCCCGGGTTTTCGTTGATTTCATTTTTTGAATTACATGTGGACTTCACGCTGCAGGAGGAGCTGGTGGCAGGATCTCTGTGAGCCGATGTTGGTGACCCCAACCTGAGTCCACCAGCAGGTCTGGGGTGTGGGGTGCAGTCAAGAAGGAGCTGCTGCTGCGTTGCTTCAGTCGTGTCCGACTCTGTGTGACCCCATAGACAGCAGCCCACCAGACTTCCTATCCCTGGGATTCTCCAGGCAAGAACACTGGAGTGGGCTGCCATTTCCTTCTCCAATGCATGAAAGTGAAAAGTGAAAGTGAAGTCGCTCAGTCGTGTCTGACTGTAGCGACCCCATGGACTGCAGCCTACCAGGCTCCTCCTTCCATGGGATTCTCCAGGCAATAGTACTGCAGTGGGGTGCCATTACCTTCTCCCAAGAAGGAGCAGGAGACACTAAATAATTAATAATTCAATGATGGAGGCTTGGAGCAAGCTTGGAACTTTCAAAAGTGGAAGAGAACTTTTAAACCTCTAAACCAAGGCCATCAGGGGCACCAGCTTTGTTGAGTGAATTTATATCTGAGCTAAGCCGGCTGAGAGCAAGAAACACATGGAGAATGTGATTCAAAGGTGTGTAGAGGGTGCCCCAAGGCTTTCTCCCCATTATAGTCTGGCAAGTTTACCGGTACATGGGGACCTTTGGGGACCTGGACTGAAGTACAGACAGAAGTAGAAGGTCCCACTGGGAGAAGGGAGGCCAAGTCCAGACACAGGCAGGTGTGTAAGACGATACTCCTACCCACCGATCCTGTTTTCAGAGTCCCCGAGCTGGCAGCAGGGAAAGAAATGAGAGAACAGCAATGTCGGGCAGGGGCTGAGATGGGGGAACAGCGAGGCTGGGTGTCCTGCTTCCCTCCCTCTGCCTTCATCAGCTCGAGCTGCCCTAAGGAAAAATCGTGAACTGTGTGGCTTAAATCTTAAACAACAGATATTTATTGTCTCATAGATCTGGAGCTGGGGATCTGAGATCAGGGGGCCAGTGTGGTCAGGGTCTGGTAAAAGTTCACTTCCTGGCTTGCAGCTGGCTGCCCACTCCCCAGGGGACCCACAGGGCAGACAGAGAGAGTGCTCCGGTGTCTCTGCTTGTAAGGCCATCAGTTCAATCAGATCTAAGCACCATGCGCATGGCCTCCTAGCCTTTATTCCTTCCACGAAGGCCATAGCTCCAAATAGTCACCCCGTGTTAGGGCTTCAACAAGTGAACTCAGCATGGGGTGGGGATACAGTTCAGTCCTGGGGCCTCCCAGGTGGCATTAGTGGTAAAGAATCTGCCTGCCAATGCGGGAGACGCAAGAGACATGGGTTCGATCCCTGGGTCAGGAAGATCCCCTGGAGAAGGAACTGGCAATCTGCTCCAGTATTCTTGCTTGGAAAATCCCATGGATGGAGAAGCCTGGTGGGGTTACAGTCCGTGGGGTCGCAGAGTCGGACACAACTGAATGACTGAGCGCAGCACTCTGCACAGCACAGTCCAGCCCAGAGCACTCCCATTTCAGCACGTACCCTGACCCTACACTGACCCTTCCTTCACATAGCCAAGACTAGAGGAGCCCTGCCAGCTGAAGGCAGGTATGATCTGTGGGCAGAAAGTAGTTACAGAAGTCAGAGCACCCCCACCTGCGGGGAAAGAGGCTCAGCCTGGCATGCTAAGGAGACTTACCTGATTCTTGTGAGCTTCCAGCTGGTCTCCCATCCAACCAGCCATCCTTTTGTTTTCCCCGTAACGAAGGTGGAAAATTCAAATAAAAACCCCCTCACATCACCCAGATCTCCAGAGGGTACCATTAATAGGGGTCTTTCGGTCTCTAACTCACATGTTTCATGAATGCTTGCATTTTTAGCCAATGTGTTGAATGGCTTTGTAATTAAAAAAAGTAACAGTTTATAAAAACAGCACAAAAAACACTTTATAAAAACACACAGTAACAGCACAAGCGACTCACTGAGTAAATATGCAAGGGTGATGAAAGCCCTTGGCTCGCGTTCTATAAAGTGCCATGAAAGGGTGGGATTTGCAGAAAGAACTGCCTCTGAGGGGCTCTTTTCCAGTCCACTACATGATTTCAGAGGGGAGAGTGAAAAGATCGTTTCTCTATGCAAAAAGAAAGTCAAGGAAACAAGTTAGCTTCATGCGTACAGGTAGTGATGCATCCCACTGCATCTAGAGGGGATGGGAACCACGCTAGAAACTTCTAGAAGCTTCACAACTCCCGGAAATTCCTGTCACCTGATTAGGTTGGGAGCTACCTGCACCTGATTCCCTTCCCCACTCAGGGTGGTTGAAATCCATGCCTGCTCTCAACCGTGTCCTGAGTATAAAGAAAGCATCCTTTCTGTTTCAGACGCTGGGGTAGCAACTGCAGGCTGCAATGGCGAAAGGGCTTTATTAGAGCGCTAAGTGTGGGGAGCGGCAGCCGCTGGGCCCCGGCTTTATTAAACCGTAGCTCTTCCCCGCTGGCACCTTGTTATTGCCAGGGCTATTGTGAGGCTGAATGAGGAGCACGAGAGGCTAAGGGGAGAGTTTTAAAAAGGAAAGATGAGCCTGGACACAGGAGGGGGTGCTTCTGCTTATCAATGCACAGGAAAGCTTAGGACGAACAGTCGTGTAGAATGTTCACATGATGGAGAGGAACTGGGTCTTGCTTGGCTGCATCCCACACTTGAGCCCCAAGACTGGAAATGGGGTTCCCTTGTGAGCTCCCTTGTGTGGCTTTAAGGGACCACCTTCCCGCACTGTTTCTCTGTCTGGAGCTGTGCATCCTCCCAGCAAGGATGCCATCAGCATCCAGGCAGCCCACTGGTTCCAGAGACGGTATCCTGCCGGAGGAAGCACTCCACTTTGCTGCTGTGGAGTCCCTACCTCACGGCAGAGGCGAGGGCTCACCCAGGGTGCCAACCCCAAGAGGGGAAGAGCTCTGTGATCCCTGAGAAGAACGCAGAAGGGTTTTGCTCACAGTCCTGTGCTCTCTGCTTCTCATTTCTTCTGGTCAGTGTGTCCCGAGGAGCCTGTGCAACTGTGGACGGTGCAGGTCTGTCTGGTCTCAGCCACACAGAGCCGCCCTGGGCCCCGTCTGTGGATGGGTCACCCCGCACTTGCCAGCCTCAGTGCAGAGAGCCTCGTCCCCACGCAGCATCACCGGTGACAACCCCAAGCCTTCCCTGTCTGGAGAGAGGTCTCTGCAGCCTTAGGTGCCTGGACCGTTCGTTTCCTACTCTCTGCCCATCTTTGTGCCTTTTCCTCCTATGTCTCTTCCATTTTTCTATACAAAGAGAGCCCTCCAGTGGTCCTTGCGTTGCAGCCCGTATCAGCCCCTTAGGGCATGTGTATAAGGAGGCTCCCCTTGAATTAGGGGAAACATGAGCATTCGCTGTGTAACCTTGGATAAGTCCTTTCATCTCTCCAGGTACCACAACCATGAGATGAGAGAGTTGAGCCCACTGACATCTAAGATTCTTTCCAGCCTTAAGAACTCTGGCTGTGCGCCTGCAGGGACCCCGGGACCCCGCCCCTGCACCTTTTCTGTAGGAGCCACTGTGAGAAGTCCTGCTGTGGCTGCTCTGTTGAAAGTGGGGGTTTTATCCCCCAGCTGCTCAGAGAAGAGCATTAAATGCCCTTGCTCCCACTTTTCAGTTATTGTATTACTGTCTGCTTCACTTTTCAGATCTATTAATATTTGCTTTATACATTTAGGTGCTCTTATGTTGGGTGCATTGGAGAAGGAAATGGCAACCCACTACAGTATTCTTGCCTGGAAAATCCCATGAACAGAGGAGCCTGGCGGGCTACAGTCCATGGAGTCACAAAAGAGTCAGACACAACTTAGCGACTAAACAACCACAGCAGCAATGTTGGATGCATGCGTGCGTGCATGCGTGTGTGTGTGTGTGTGTGCACGTGCTAAGTTGCTTCAGTCGTGTCTGGCTCTTTGGGACCCCATGGACTGTACCCTGCCAGGCTCCTCTGTCCATAGAATTCTCCAGGCAAGAATACTGGAGTAGATTGCCATGTCCTCCTCTAGAGGATCTTCCTGGCCAGGGATTGAACCTGCATCTTCTCTGGCTCCTGCATTGCAGGCAGATTCTTTACTACTGAGCTACCGGGGAAGCCCGTTGGGTGCATAAATATTCACAAATATTTATATCCTCTTGTTGGATTGACTTCTTTATCACTCTGTAATGGTCTGGGCTTAACATCTACTTTGGCTGATTCGCCTGGCTGTCCTCGCTTTTTCATTTTCATTTTTATGAAAATGTCAATGACCCTCAGAGTAATTATTGATAGACATGTACTAGTTGCCATTGTGGTCATCGTTTTGGGGTTGCTTTGTAATTCCCTCATTCCTTTCCTCTTCTCTTGCTCTCTGTTTGTGATTGAGGACGTTCTGTAGTGGTTTTCTTATATTCCTTTCTCCTTTTGTGTATCTACTATAAGTTTTGCTTTGTTGTTGGTTACCATGAAGCTTACATAAAACACCTTATGTTTATTACAGTCTCTTTTAGGCTGATGATAACCTAACTTCAAATGCATATTAAAACTCTACATTTTTACCCTTCCCTCCCAATTTTATGTTTTTGATGTCATAATTCATAACACATTATCATAGTTATTTTAAATAAATAACCATTGTGTAACCATTAACAAATTATTGTACAGTTGTTTTTAATAATTTTGTCTTTTAACCTTCATACTAGATTTATAAGTGATTTAGCCACCACCGTTACAACATGAGAGTATTCCAAATTTAACCATATTTTTTTTACCAGTGGGATTTATACTTTCATATGTTTTCCTGATACTAATTAGCATCCACCTGTTTCAGCTTGAAGACTCCCCGTTAACATTTTAAGTAAGACCAATCTAGTGGTGCTGAACTATTTCTTTGTTAACTATTTTGTGAGTCTCATGGACACAAAGCCTCACTGACTTTCAGAGCAAGGTTCTTTGGGGGCCCATCCCTCAAGTGGGTTTCCCTGGTAGCTCAGATCATAAAGAATTTGCCTGCAATGCAGGAGACCCAGGTTCAATTCCCTGAGTTGGGAAGATGCCCTGGAAGAAGAATGGCAACCCACTCCAGTATTCTTGCCTGGAGAATCCCATGCACGGAAGAGCCTGGGGGGCTACCGTCCATGGGGTCACAAAGAGTTGGACACGACTGAAGTGACTTAGCACCCACACCTTCAAGTGGGAGTCTCCAAACTGGGGGCGCTGGATGTTGGGTCTTTTGCTCCTTGGAAAGAGTTTGGAGTTGTGAGTCCCCTCACTCCCATGGATTGTATGCTGCTGTGCCAAAGGTGGGGTTTAAGGCAAGAGTGTGTCTGAGCCTTTCCACCTGTTTTGATGTGGGGATTTTCTCATTCACCTCATGTGTAGGGGTCACTCAGCTGTATCTGGGTTTCCTCACTGGGAATTTTCCATGTGTAGCTATAGATTCGGTGTGTCCACGGGAGGAGATGAGACCTGGGGCCTCCTGTGTCATCACCTTGCACTGGAATTCCATTTCATACTTTGTTAAGCTGAGAGTGAGTCTAGGTCTCTGGATGTGCTTTGTAAACTGAAAGGCCCAGCAGAGGCGGGAACATGGAGACATCACGGTTTCTCGAATAAAGTGTGTGGATTTCCGTGTCCTGTCTCATCGTCCCTGAGTGTGTTCATCAGAGTGCCTGGCTTCTGCCCACTCGCCTCCCCTCTCTGGTCGGCCCTCGCCGCGCCTCCCCTCTCTGCCGCTAAGTCCTCCCTCTGCTCTGTTTCTAAATGTTGTGTTTTTGTTTTTTTTCAAACCCACGTTCCCAAACAGGGGAATGATTTAAGCAGTTACAGAAGGCGGCAACTTGGGGGTGTGGGAGAGATGGGTTGAGCTGGGGCTGGTGGCTTGGGCATGCCTCTGGTTGCACTGGGAAAGGGAGCTGAGCTGCTTGGGGTTTGCCCCAGGGGCCCGCCTGCGGAGCAGGGCCCCACATTGCAGTCTTTCCCCTGATCCTCTTCTGGCTCGGGGCCCTAGAGGAGACATGGGACCATGAGAGCCTGGGGAAGGAGTCTCTCCTGGATCAGGACTGAACAGGGCTGTGCCTGGAGCCAGACATGCCCCCTACGACCGGAGCCACCCCTGGAACCCCAGGGCCTTATCTCAGCTTCCTTGAGATTGGTGGTGAATAAGGTGTATGTTCTGAGACCTAGGCAGATGGAGCCCTTGAAACCACAAGTGAAATCATGACAAAAGTGAGAGGGAAAAGGAAATGAGCAGAAGGAAGGGAAAGAACGCCAAGCGCAGAAGCTGGGAGGAGAGGGGCGGTTCATGTTAAAGAAGCCTGAGAACAGACGGGTGTGACTTGCTTTGGTGTGGGGGTGTATCCCCTGTTTGTCAGAATGTGATGCTGTCAGACAGCGTGCTTCTAGGAACACCCGTCTTTTAAACCCAACAGGACATGTGTTTCCACAGTGTCTTTTTCTCTCCTAGTCTCAGTGATTATTCATGGAGCTCCTAGTGGGTGCCAGATACAGTGCCAAGCAGTTGATATTATCAGAGTAAACCTTCAAAAGGTTAGTCACTCAGTCATGTCTGACTCTTTGCGATCCCATGGACTGTATGTAGCTCACCAGGCTCCTCTGTCCTTAAAATTGTCCAGGCAAGAATACTGGAGTGGGTTGCCGTTTCCTTCTCCAAAACCTTCATAAAACCTTGTGAGATAGACACTTTTATCCCATTTTAAAGGTGAGAAAAACGAAGTTCAGAAAAGGTAATTGTCTTGGGCAGGCAGCGGGGACAGCTGGAGTTGGAGACTCTTTTTCCGGATTTCTTGATCCTTCTGCTTAAGTGTGTTGTCCCTCTTTCTTTGCTCTCTTTCCCTGCTAATTGGCAAAAGGTCATGATGATCATCACTTTCTCTTTTTTTTAAGGATTCTTTAAAATTGTGTGTGTTCATTTGGCTGCGCTGGGTCTTCAGTCCCATGGGATCTTCGATCTTCCTTGAGGCATGCAGGATCTTTGGTTGTGGCTTGGGAGCTCTTAATTATATCATGTGGAATCTAGTTCTCTGACCAGAGGTTGAACCTGGGCCCCCTGCATTGGGAGCACAGAGTCTTAGCCACTGGCCATCACTGTCTTTCTTAAACTAATAAGATTTGCAAGTGCACACTCAAAGTTTGTTCATTCAGTAAAGACTTAATTGAATTCCTACTGTGTGCCAAGCAACATGGCTTCCCTTGTGGCTCAGTAGTAAAGAATCTGCCTGCCAAGCAGAAGTCACGAGTTTGATCCCTGGGTGGAGAAGATCCCCTGGAGAAGAAAATGGCAACCCACTCCAGTATTCTTGCCTGGGAAATCCCATGGACAGAGGAGCCTGGTGGACTACAGTCCAGGGGGTCGCAAAGAGTGGACACGACTGAGCAACTGAGAATGCATGCATGCCAAGCATCACACCAGCATGAAGACACGTGAGCCACACAAGGACCCCAGGAAAAGCCCTTCTCCCCAGGTAATGTCTTCTCCTGATGTACTGCATCGCTGCTCCTAGTAGGGCTTCAGGATGTAATCTGAACAAGTGCAGGCCAGGAAATTTAGAGCTGAAATTCCTTTCCTATATCATCAGAATCATGTGGGTTTCTTAGAAAAATAACCTATAGATGAAATATAGATTCTTTGGTGGCTGGAAACCTGGGTCATGGCACTAGCCTCACTATGCCCAGGCAAGCTGTGTGACTCCCTAGGCCTCAGTTTCCCCAGGGCTTGGACCACATGATTACCATGTGCTTCTCAGCTCTAACATATCATCAATTTAACCAAGTTCTCCACTTCAATCCGCTGTCCAGGTGAATGAATCCTGAGGCCCATTTTGAAAATGTGAGCTGTTGGCAAGTTTTTCTTATCCCTAAGCCTTAGGTTCTCCTGGTGACATACGACTTCATCAGTTGGTTTCGTTTCTGCACCTCTGAGTCATTTGTCATTTGCAGAAGCTTTATCTTTGTCATGGTTACCAATGTTCACTTCCGTAAGAGAGAGGCACATACCCCAAATCTAGAAGCTATATGCTTTCCTCAGAAAACAGCCTACAAGTCAAGAAATTGCTAATGGAATCCTTCTTTCAATGTAGCCGAACCACTTACATTATTATAAAGAGAGAATAAAAAGTAGAGGCACCATTTTTTTGTTTGCCTGATCTGCATTTTTATGTAATCAGATTATTTTCACGTGAGATGCAAGAACAGAATTTAAAAGTCTCCTCTAGTTGGTACAGTTTGTTTAAGACAGGAGCCAGACACAATTTCTTTTTTTTCCCTAGAAACTTTAAAAAATGCATTTCTCTTTTCCTGGTGATTTGCTGACTATGAATGGTGATACGTTCTATGCCAACTGTATATGTCATATAGACATAATCCTTCACCAGTCCTTCCAGAACAGCTATTGCTGTGCCCGTGTTTTGGATGGGGACACTGGCGTTCAGGGAGGGTATGTCATCTATGCAAATTCCTTTGGATGAGGAGTAGGAGATGTAGGGTTCAAGTTCGGTTCAGTGGAAGCCCAAATGGTTACACTTTCTCTTCGTGGAAGGGAGAGTATCCATACACAGTCACTGCCTGGGAGCCAGAGAAATGTGGACAAAAATCCAGATGGTTTAAAACACAACCAGAAATTAGCAAGAGAAAGTGGCTTCTGTACGGCCTTCTCCACAAAATAAGAAGGAAGAGTAGGCTAATCTCAGCCCAGTACACCTTTATATGAATTATAAATGTTTGAATTACTAATGTATGAATTAGTAAAAGTATGAATTAGTAAAACCCCTTCCTGGCTCCCAGGTGGCTCAGATGGTAAAGAATCTGCCTGCAACTGGGGAGACCTGGGTTCCATCCCTGGGTCAGGAAGATCTCCCAGAGAAGGGAATGGCTACCTACTCCAGTATTCTTGCCTGGAGAATCCCATGGACACAGTCCATAGGGTTGCAGAGAGTCAGACAAGACTAAGCGCCTAACACTTCCACTTTCATTTCTTCCTGGAGGCGGGTACCCCCACATGCCAGTGGCTTGTTGCATGCAGGGGGATGACCTCCCATCCCTCGTATAGGGAACCCTGGCCTAGGGGACACGTCAGACATCACTACCCTACGGATGGAGAAGAGGAGGTACCAGTAAGTAGAGAGGGGCCAAGGGTAACCAACCAGGAGGGTCTCGGGATGTTGGAATGGCTGGAGACTAGAAAAAGATGGCCGTATTTATTTCATGATCTCCAAACATTTATACTTCTCAGTCTTTCTTTTACTTTGCAAATAGTTTAGTGGGCAGAGGGAAACTCTTCTTATGGTTGAAGAGGTTTAGCTTCATTTCCAGATGCCAAGTCAGTTACAGTGTGACCACGCTTCCCAGAAATGTTCAGGCTAAAAGCCAGGGCAGAAGTAGCACATGCTTCTTCTTGTTACTAAATTGTCCCAAAGAAAGTTCAAGGAGTCTTAGAGGCATTCCCTTCTGATAACTAGGTCTGATAGTGTGTGCCTATGACTGTCTGCTCTGTCTTGGTTTCTCCTTCTCCTCTGCTTTCTTTAGCTCATCTACGTCTCTGCACAGTCTGTGATGTTTGGGCTTTAATTAATAATAGTAATAATAAATAATAACAATACAAAGATGGAGATGGAGGAGGCTGAGGAGGAAGGAAAAAAATCACACAGACTAAGATAATCTAGTGTGAAAATGTTAGTTGCTCAGTTGTGTCTGACTCTTTGCGACCCCATGGACTGTAGCCCCCCAGGGACCTCTGTCCATGGGATTCTCCAGGCAAACAAGTACTGGAGTGAGTTGCCATTTTCTCCTCCAGGGGATCTTCCTGACCCAGGGATCGAACCGTGTCTCTTATGTCTACCTGTATTGGCAAGTGGACTCTTTACCTACCACTTGTGCCACCTGGGAAGCCCCTTGACTCTAATAGGTATTTCATAAGTGTTTCAGGAGTAGGTGAATTAAGTTATACATTGGCAAAAGTACCTGAATCTTGTTGCAAATTGAGGGAAAACTGTGAGAATGTGTGTGTGTGTATGTATGTGTATGTGTGTGTGTGTGTGTGTGTGTGTGTGTGTGCAGTGAAGGGATGGTGGGGAGAGGCCGCAGAAGGGGAGAGTTATGGAATCTGAGAGGAAGTGGGTGCATCCGTCTGCTCGAGGAGCACTGCCTGTAAATCAGAGGGAGAAAATCATTGGTAACTTTTGCCATCAAATTGGGATGTGGGGAAAACCTCAAAGTCACTCAGTGAGAAGGGTGGCTGAGATGGGGGCCTAGCTCTGTCCACTGCAAGAAAAACCCAGCCCCCAGTTTTGGAGGGAGGTCATCAATTTATTCCCTCCCTTCCCTGCTAGCAAAGGCTCTTGCCTACTTCTCTGGGTCCAAGAATGTCAGAGAAATAACCTGGGCCAGGGGTGGTAGGTAGGAACATGGGGATATGAAAGCCTTCTTTCTCCATCTTCCAGCTTTCCTTACCATTAAGTTGTGGATTGAGAGTGGTTTTAAAAATTCATATAACAATTAAAATAAGATACTTTTAAAAAGCAAATGCCAGCATATGGAGTATTGGTGTATTGGCGCTCTCTCTCTCTGCCATCTCCTCCCTTCTCTTCTTCTCTCCCCTCCCTATGCCCCTATGAATATCATGGATTCCTTTTCTTCCAGTTCATCTGTGGTCCGAGTGAGCTGTTTGTGACGAAGCTGGAGCCCTTATTCCGGAATTCATACCTCGGGTGCTGCAGGGCAGAGGTCCCCAGCCTGTTTGGCACCAGGGGCTGGTTTCATGGAAGACCATCTTTCCATGAACTGGTGAGGCTGGGGATGGTTTTGGGGTGATGTCATAGCTCAGTTGGTAAAGAATCTGCTTGCAATGCAGGAGACCTGGGTTTGAGTCCTGGGTCGGGAAGATCCCCTGGAGAAGGAAATGGCAACCCACTCCAGTATTCTTGCCTGGAGAATCCCATGGACAGAGGAGCCTGGCGGGCTCCAGTCCATAGGGTCGAAAGAGTTGGACACGCCTTAGTGACTAAAGAGAGAGAGAAGGACAGTGCATTTATTGTGTGCTTTATTTCTATTATTATCACATCAACTCCACCTCAGATCATCAGGCATTAGATCCTGGAGGCTGGGGACCCTGCTGTAGGGCACGCCCAGCAAGTGGATTAATTGGTCCCTTAAACCCATCTGTCATGACGGAGGCTTAATTGGAAGGTGAACTTCTCAAAAGGAGACTTCAGATGGAAGGAGCGGTGGGAAGAGGTGCCCAGGGACCAGCACCCCAGATAGTGAAGGCAGGCGGTGTGGGCCTCTCCCTTCGGGAAGGAAGCAGCAGGCCCTCAGGGGTGACCCAGTGCCAGACCAGAGGGGAGAAGAGGTCTGCCCCTGGGCATCTGGGACAGGACAGCAGCTCGAGGGACTGTGCCTGGCCATGCTGGTGGAAGGGATGGAGGTGAACCATCCGCAGGAGGGCTCTGAGAGGGACGGCGTACACGGGAATAAAATGAGCATCACCGTGTGAATTTCCACGGACTTCGAGATCACTCTCCAGACGCCCTTCAATAATAGCTTTGGGGAAAAGAAACAGAGAACCAGGTCCTGCCACCTCTCTCATTACACTCACGGCCCTTCCTGTCACTTTTGGAAAAACAAGCAAATTAGGTTTGCCAACAAATTCCATTAAATTAGACACATTTCATTTTTGCGAAGCTGAAAATTCAAAAATTGGTTTTGGATCCACAAGCCAAGATCCTATAAGCCAAGGGCAAGATCATCTTCTTACAAAAGCCTGATGTTCCCATCCTTGGTGTTTCTCTTCTAGGAGACGGTATGACAATTCTAAGCCACTCTGTTAAACTTTCTTTCCGTAGAAAGTTTATTCATCTACCAAAGTACTCAACTCGTTCTCCAGGGAATTAAGGCCAGAGGAGGACAGGAAAGGTGAGTGTGTGTTGGATTTATCACACCCATATCTACGCGTGTGGCGGCCGTGTTCTCCCCTCCAGCATGGGTGTACCTTGCTGACTGCGTCCTGCTCATATTTATGGGGACCTGGTCACGCGGGAGGCAGTCAGTGATCAGTATACAGAAAGCGCAACAGTTCTAGGGCAATTACAGGGCTTCTGACACAACACGACATACACATGCTAAATCTCTCCCGGTGTTTTGAGTGGCTTCGAACATTTTTTAATACTGCTACTCAGAGCTGTTTCTTCATATAAGCACAGAATTATAATATCCTGCCTCCTGATTTGCTGTACAGTAAAATTTCCTTAATTGGGCCCAGCATTTTGGAATTTGTATTAATTAAGGCACGTGATCTTCCTGGGTAAGAAGTTTGAATGAAGGGTTGTAATTTAGAAATCTGTAAGTTTATGAGTCCACACTTCTTACACAATGTTTGTACAAATGAAACCCTAGATTCATTTACCTAATTTTCCTTATTAGTACCCCATTCATTTCTGAGTTTATAGCAAAAAAGAAGAAAGAAATACTGTAACGTAATTATTAGTATTTCTTTAAACAAATCCTAGAGGAAGAATGTTTTTTAAAAATTAATTCAAATGAGGCTCACACTCTCCCATTTCTCAAAATAATAAGATATTTTACTCTATTTAATTCCAGTTCCTCGGCAGCTCTCTTTATCCATGTGAGAGGAAAGTTAGCGAAGCCTTGGGGAGGAGACGTGATGGTTCAGAATGACAAAGCTGAAGTTCCATGTTTCTAGGGGCTGTTTGGTAGATGCCAGTTCTTCCTCTGGACCTACTATGGCCAAAAGTCACGTCACCTTTGCTACTGACTACAGCTTCCCCTTGATCATTACATGTGTTCATTTCCTGGCCTGGTTTTCCTGCAGCAACCAAAAAAAAGTGGGATTGTCACCTTCCTTCTCCCACAGCTTGAGTCTGGACACATTTTGATGAGGCTGTATCTAAGGGGGTGGGTATGGGTGTAAGGAGATGTCGTAAAGGAAAGCCTCTCCCACCACCACAATCTCCCCATTGGCTCACCTCCTCTGGGAAGCCTTCCT
This sequence comes from Bos indicus x Bos taurus, assembly GCF_003369695.1. Classification (NCBI taxonomy): domain Eukaryota; kingdom Metazoa; phylum Chordata; class Mammalia; order Artiodactyla; family Bovidae; genus Bos; species Bos indicus x Bos taurus. The sequence continues at coordinate 43,459,934 of NC_040098.1, read as the reverse complement.
GGGACCCTTACCAGGCCTGGATGAGTTGTTTTTTCTCTCTTGGTGCACTCTGGAGCAACATGCAAAGAATAGGAGTTGTAGAGCCTCACAGCCCAAGCTGGAATCCCAGGGCTGAGAAACCTGTATACAGGTCAGGAAGCAGCATTAGAACTGGACATGGAACAACAGACTGGTTCCAAATAGGAAAAGGAGTTCGTCAAGGCTGTATATTGTCACCCTGCTTATTTAACTTATATGCAGAGTACATCATGAGAAACGCTGGGCTGGAAGAAGCACAAGCTGGAATCAAGATTGCCAGGAGAAATATCAATAACCTCAGATATGCAGATGACACCACCCTTATGGCAGAAAGTGAAGAAGAACTAAAGAGCCTCTTGATGAAAGTGAAAGAAGAGAGTGAAAAAGTTGGCTTAAAACTCAGCATTCAAAAAGCTAAGATCATGGCATCTGATCCCATCACTTCATGGGAAATAAGTGGGGAAACAGTGGAAACAGTCAGACTTTATTTTTTGGGGCTCCAAAATCACTGCAGATGGTGATTGCAGCCATGAAATTAAAAAACGCTTGCTTCTTGGAAGGAAAGCTATGACCAACCTAGATAGCATATTAAGAAACAGAGACATTACTTTACCAACAAAGGTCCATCTAGCCAAGGCTATGGTTTTTTCAATAGTCATGTATGGATGTGAGGGTTGGACTATAAAGAAAGCTGAGCACCAAAGAATTGATGTTTTTCAACTGTGGTGTTGGAGAAGACTCTTGAGAGTCCCTTGATTGCAAGGAGATCCAACCAGTCCATCCTAAAGGAGATCAGTCCTGGGTGTTCATTGGAGGGACTGATGTTGAAGCTGAAACTCCAGTTCTTTGGCCACCTGATGCGGAGAGCTGACTCATTTGAAAAAACCCTGATGCTGAGAAAGATTGAGAGCAGGAGGAGAAGGGGACTACAGAGGATGAGATGGTTGGATGGCATCACTGACACAATGGACATGGGTTAGGGTGGACTCCAGGAGTTGGTGATGGACAGGGAGGCCTGGCATGCTGCAGTTCATGGGGTCACAGAGTCAGACAGGACTGAGTGACTGAACTGAACTGAACTGAGCCTTAGGCAAAGTCTCTAAGTCTCTTTCGGTCTCTTTCCTTAAACAAAGGGGATAATGAAATTTACTGGAGGGTTTTGTTCTTGTTTTTTAGATGCTTAGTCATCTTCGACTCTTTGCCACTCCATGGACTATAGGTCACCAGGCTCCTCTGACCATGGGATTCTCCAGGCAAGAACACTGGAGTGGATTGCCACTTCCCTCTCCCAGGGATCTTCCCAACCCAAGGATTGAACCCACATCACTTGTATCTCTCGCATTGCAGGTGGATTCTTTACCACTGCATCACCTGGGAAGCCCTATCAGAGAGTAGTGGGAGGATTAGAGATAATTTGCTCTAACATACATAGTACCAGAATAGATAATACTCAGAAATGGTAACTTTTTATTTTGACAACACTTCCCACACTATTCTCTAATCATGTTTACCTATCTGGCATCTCCACAGGACTGTGAGCTTTTCTAGAGGATATTTCTCTATCCCTAGATGCTGGGACAAAATCTTGCATGGAGGAGATATTATATGAATGTATTTTGGATGAGTGAATCAATGAGTCCATGAGAATGCCTGGATACATCTTGAATAGCCTGATTTGGTTCATCCATCGTGGAGCAAACTTATTTCTTGAAACACATTGATAAAGAATCTGCCTGCCAATGCAGGAGATGCAAGAGACGAGGGTTCAATTCCTGGGTCAGGAAGATCCCTGGGATTAGGAAATGGCAACTTGCTCCAGTATTCTTGTCTGAAAAATTCCATGGGCAGAGGAGCCTGGCAGGCTACAATCCATAAGATCACCAAGAGTCAGACACAACTGAGCGACTGAGCATACACACACACATATTTGAAATGAGACTATTTATTCTAAACAATGAGGAAATCAGTAAAAAGGAAAAGAACAAAGTAAAGAAATTGGATTCAATATTTTGGTTTTTAAAATAGAGCATGCCTATGAATCATTATAAAACTCAGTATATGAAATCAGAAGGTAACTGGCCATGTCACAGGCTAGAATGTGCACATTTTGTGCTTTCAAATGATGGGTGTAAAATGAAAAACTGGAACAGGGCAGGTTTTTTCCTCCACCTCAACCCCCAGCACCTCTCATTTATCAGCAGGATGATCACTATTCTCCTTCTAGGTACCACTCATGGGGAGCATCGAGACCTTACAGAAACTTGCAGAATGAACAATTGTTGGCATCTCCTTGGGAAGAAGAGAAAAAAGCCAAAGCTTTGATAGATTTTAAACTGTAGCCCTCCTGGGATGCCCCAAATGGCTCATAAATACAGCTAGTAGAATATTGCCTATGTGTATTTTCCACTTACACTCACCTTTGAGTTCTGCTCTGGCCCCTTGAGAATCAATACACACAATAACAGAATTGCTGATGTATTAATCTTTTCTGCTGATCTAAGCACTTTTTTTTTTTTCCTACCAAAGTGGGAATACGGCTGGGGGAGGAAGTGAAATCTAGACCATTCTGAAAGTAATGGGGGGAAAATTTAATTTCCAGACTTCAGGAAATACAGTATTTCTCTTTTTCTAACCTCATGAGGCATCCTGATGGACTGCCCTGGCTGGCCCAGAGCCATGGTCTTCAGTTTAAGCCAAAGGTCTTCAGATTATCACAACCATCCTGTATCTTTGTTTTGTGACCTTCTTAAGACAAAGCCAACCCTCCAGGTCACATCTGGGCCAGAAGTCCCTTCAGAACACTAAGCTTCTTTCTCCAGAGCTGTCACCTCTGCCCAAAGCATTTCATGACCACTCTGTAGCCTCGCGTGGCAGTTTTTGGGGTCGTGAGGACTTTCATTTGTGAATATATTTCATCAGGGGGAACTGGTGGTGAACATCCACAGGTGGGGAAGGAAGGAAAAAGATTTCTGCTGGAGATGAGTCTGAGAAGGAGAACCCCGTAACCTAAATTCTCAGCATAAAGTGAGTAGTGTCTACTGTGCTAAGAGGCGTCGAGGAAGAAACAAGGGCGAGGGGAACTGGTTCTGTTGTGGCCTTGATTCTCTGCTGCAGCTTCTCTTAGAGATGAAGAGACTGACAACCACTGGAGGGGGGGCAGGGAATCAACTCCTTTATTTATTTTTGTTTTGCTTTTGTTTCTCTTCCTGCCCCTTAGGACACTGGTAAGATTCTGATCCAAAAGATACACAGATGAAAGGTATACAGCTTCCTCCACCTCAGGATGAGGCATGAAGTCAAAGGGCAGGGGGCAGGGAGCGTGGTTTAAGGGTAAGAGAGTGCTGGGCTTAAGTGGCAGAACCTTTGCTTCTTGGGTAAATTGCTTCACCCTTAGGATCTGGGATCCTCCTCTCAAAAATGGCAACAATACTATCAGCTTCTGCCATGTAGGGAAGGGTGGATATCTTTTCCCTCTGACTTTCTAGGGTCTTGGTTAGGATCCCTGTAACATCAACAACCGGAGAAGGCGATGGCACCCTACTCCAGTACTCTTGCCTGGAAAATCCCATGTATGGAGGAGCCTGGTAGGCTGCAGTCCATGGGGTGGTGAAGAGTCGGACACGACTAAGCCACTTCCTTTTCACTTTTCACTTTCATGCATTGGAGAAGGAAATGGCAACCCACTCCAGTGTTCTTGCCTGGAGAATCCCAGGGACGGGGGAGCCTGATGGGCTGCCGTCTATGGGGTCGCACAGAGTCGGACGTGACTGAAGCGACTTAGCAGCAACAGCAGCAACATCAACAACTCATGTTTATTCAATGTAAGTTTTACACCACAGAGGGGCCTTCACCAGAAAATGAAGACTGGAAGAAACTGCTGAACCTGGGTGCTTTATGCTAAGCTTGATTAAGAGCGGACAGAGTTAGGATGAAGGGTACAGGGTGAGTCTAGTGGATGGGTGGAGACTTGGCCAAGCCTAGGTGTCCCTCTCTGTGTTCCGTTGTCTTAGGAAACAAGGATGCTTCTCTCCAGGTTAGAGAGGGCACTTCTCACACGAGGGCTTTACAACCTACTTCAGGGGAGAATCAGAAAGCCCCTCCTGCAAGTGCTGCTTCCCAAATCCTTAAAGTATTCAGTATGCCAAGGTACCATATTTTGGGGAACCTGGTCACCAAGTTGTAAGGATCAAGCAAGATAATGAAAAGCTGTGGACTCTGTTTTGTTCTATGACAACCCTGGGGGAATCCATGGTGTGAGTCCCATCGGGGAGGCAGGATTCCGGCCCCACGGGAAAACTGAGCCTTTCACTCTTCTGGGGACAGCAGCAAAGTCCCTTCTGGAGGCTGCATCAGGGGCCCAGAGTCTGAGAATGGTGAGGTCCTGGCCAGAGTGACCCTGTGACAAAATCCAGGCTGTGTCCCCACTGCTCAGCCTTCCTTGATTCCTGCTCATTTTCAGAGCTCAGTTTTCTAGCCTTCCATTCTGACACTGTTTCAATACTTTTCTGCTCAGAATTAATCAGCTTGTGTCTCTTTCCTTGAATCCAGGAATGCTGGCCATTACAAACTTGAAGTGTATGATACAGCCAGGGCACACAGTCGGGTGCTCTGCAAAGCAGACTCTCAGTACCTGGTACCTATTGCTATAATTACCTTAATGGCATATTACTATACTTGGCATTCCAAGATTTCATATTTGATACTTCATCTATTCAGATGTCCATGATGTGTCATATTTTGCTGGGGTACCAATTTAAATTGGGGAGAATACATGTTAGATTATTCCTTGTTTGATTTTTTATTATGGGGAATATATGTCATCTATAATTCTCAAAAATAATAAATATATTTCCGTTTAAAAAGACACATGACTGATTTGAGTTATATAGACTCATAAGCAACAGAGCTTTGGAGATTTATTAACCTCAGATTAACAACGAGTAGGCCTAGATTATAAGAGAGAGAAATGTATTCTGTAATTATTCTTTAGAATGGCATCCCATGGAAGGGCAGGGTCTTCTGGTCAGATTTATCAGCTCTAAGGAAACTTCAGTGGTTAAAGAAAGAAAGTCTAAGAAAATAAAGTTTAATATTCAGAATTAAGGCCTGGGTTATAATCTGTATTCAACTGATAGTCTGCTAATAGAGATACTTGGTCTATTCTCCAGCTTGAGTCTGCATGGATCAGCACCAGAGCATCTTATCAGTCAGCCAAGTCCTTGCTATTCAGAGAATGGTCCCCAGATCAGTAGCATCAGCATCGCCAAGGAGTTTGTTAGAAATGCAGGCTCTCAGGCCCCATCCACACCTACTGTATCAGAATCTGTATTTCACAACATTCCCTGGTGATTCATAAGCATATTAAAATTTGAGAAGTATTGATAAGTAACTTGGTCATTAACAGCTGGGAGAAATGTCAAAGCTAGTTTCCCCAAACCAGATGGGGATACAATTTATAACCCATGTTCAAGTATCAATGATTTACTCTGGAGTTGTTAAGTAAATGAGTACTATATTCTTTAAGGAGGCAACTCAAGGAAATTTCTGTCTTGTCTCCTATAAAATTAGCATATTTTGGTATTTTTTTTCCCCTTCAGATTGAGGCGGTGAGGGGAGTAGAAGCCTCTTTTCTGTTTTATCTGCCTCTGGCTTGAAGTGAGTATGTAAAGGGCAACAGAGAAAGTCATCTTAAATTATTGACATCTCTGAAAAGTGGTGATTTCATCTTCTGTGGTAGGATTGGGTCAGGTCTCATCTTGCTCGAGCAGTTTGTTCAGGACCAGAGGTTCCTGAACTAGAAATAGATAAGTATAATCGGCAGAATGGATTAGATCCTGAGGAAGCCATTATCATGGAGTGTCAGTGAGTAAAATTAACATGTATTTTTAATAAGTCTGTAATTACTTATTCTACAATAGACCATATGGTCTGTTCACTTTCATGGACTCAAACACTTAAGCCTTCAAATGCCGTTTAGTTTTACACACACACACACACACACACACACAACACCTCTTCCCTGCAAAGAAAACAAAAGAATTGCTTTTCAAGCTTCACAACTTTCCTTAAGGAGTAAAAATTCAAATTGCTGTCAAAGCCAGGACTTTTTACACCCGTGTCTAGAAGGCGTAGTGAGGCATCTTTTAATTTGTTGACTCAATAGTCTGAGCTGAGGGCAGCCCGGTTGTGCTAAGTTTTCAGCTGTTGGTATTGATTTCCTTGTTTTTGTGAATTTTTGTGTCAGACCTGGCATTGTTATTTAAATGGATCATTGAGTGTTTTTCGATTAGAATTCCATTAAATTGAGAAACAAAGAACCCTCTGCTATGCTCAAGAGGAAAATGCCTTCATTTCCCCCTCTTCTAGATGCAAGTATTTTTTTAGTCAGGTCTTTTTATGATAGTCTCATGAACATACTTTCAGAGATGCGTGCATTTTATGATTTCACGTGGGTCTTTTTAAAACTGCCGATTAAGCAATACCCCTAAATTTTTTTTTCTCCTCTAAAAGGCTGCAGGAAGTCTCATCTTGCTATCATTGCCTTAGAAGGGGTCCACAAAAAATTGCTATCTTGCAACACATTCTGAGGAATGGGGTAATAAATGCCGGCCTTTAGAGGGACAGATCAGACAGTTTAAGATGCTAATGTATTTTGAAAATTCACTAACTGAATTTTTAAAAGTCAAGCTGATCACCAAGGACAATTTCACCTTTTAAATAAATAAGAGATGTAGATTTGGTTGAAGAATGGGATGTGGATTACCCAGCCTGTTTATGGCAGTCCTTGAGCTGGAAATTTAGAACTTCAGTCCTTGAGTTGGAAATATCTGCAATTTGGGAAGACCCATTGCAGAGAAGACTTGGGAGTCTAGGCTCCATTTGCCTTTCTAAAATTTTTAACTCAGTATTTTCAACAATCAAGAAAAGGGGTTCAGGGTCCACAGTGGTAAAGAATCTACCTGCCAATACAGGAGACACAGGTTCGATCCCGGATCCAGGAAGATCCCACGTACCACGGAGCCACTAAGCCTGTGTGCCACAACTATTGAGCCTGTGCTGTAGAGCCCGGGGGTCCAAACTACTGAGGCCATGGCCACAGCTACTGAAGCCCAAGCACCTCCAGCTTGTGCTCCGCAATGGGAGAAGTCACTGCAATGAGAAGCCCGAGGGCCCAAATACAGAGTAGCTCGCACTGGTCACAGCTAGAGAAAAGCCTGCGCAGCAATGAAGACCCAGCATGGCCAAAACTAAATAAATAAATACAAATGATTATTTTTAGAAAGGGGCGTTCAGACTTAGGACTTAGGCTGTCCTGTTGTAATCTCTTCCTTCTCATGGAACTGCATACAATCACTGGGTAGAAAGAGGGGCTAAAGATCCCTGTGCCATGTCGTGTACGGGAAGCCTTGGAACCCTGCATCTTGGGTTTCGTCTCTCTGTCCCCAGCACACGGGCAAGTCCAGGACTCAATGCGTCTGTTATCTGTGGAGCAGCTTGAGAGTCAAAGCTGCAACCTTAGATGAGCGCCTCCCTCTGGGGACCACCTGACTCTAACCGGAGCTTCTACCTAGACACCTCGTTCTTCCTTCACATTTGAGAGAGGGGCTTCAGCAAACCACCAGAGAGCTGGACGCGTATCCTCTGCAGCTGGGAACTCACAGAGGATTTATGCCAGATTCATCCCTGGGGAGAACGTCAGTAAGCCACGGTCACCAGAAGGAGAGCTATATCATGACATTCCCTGCAATGGCAGGGCGAAGTTGCCTATATCCTAGGGACCCGAGATGCAGCCCAGTTTGGTACTGTTGGCCTGGGCTGTTGTAGACAGTATCCTTAAGAGTCAAGAGGAGAGAATGCATGAGACTGCCCTTAAGAAAGTCAACTCGAAACATCTATGGTCCAGAGGTCACGATGCCATCGTACAGCAGTGTCACTCAACTAAGAATGTTATTATCTCTGTTTCCTTTCTTTTCTGCCCCAAAGAGTAGAAACTGAAGCCAGTGAATGGGGAGAAGGTGGACCAGAAAAGGGGAAAATTCAACCACATCCTCTCCTGAAAGAGAGGCAGCACAGTTGCTGGAGAAGGAGGTGCAGTATCTCCATGGGGTTCACGACACGCCACCCCCCGATATGGAGCCTTGGCAGAGTGAATATTTTAAGCTGAAGGGGTTTGAGAAGACAGCAGTAGCAGGAAGGTCACTCTGACTTTTCCCTACCCTTCTCCCATGAAACAGGTCATAAAGCTCTCAGATGAGAAGTGACCTCCCACACCTGGAGGAGAGGAGCATCCTTATCTCTGAAGGCAAAGGGTTTCCTGGCCAAGTCTCCCCCAGTTCACTCCCTTGACCATTTTTTTCCTTCACCTCTTTAACCTGTCTTATTTCTCCACAACTATCTACTGTTCATCAACACTAAGACAGAGGGCTTCCCTGGTAGCTCAGTAGTAAAGAATCCACCTACCAACACAGGGGACACAGGTTCGATCCCCGATCTGGGAAGATTCCACACGCTTATGCCGTGGAGCAACTGAGCCCGTGCGCCAAAAAAAGAAAAACTGAGACATGACTCCGGACTGTTTCTTCAGGTCTTCATTTCCTCACGCAGGCTCTGGGTCACGTGAAACTGAACAGTAAATAAATGTATGTGTCTTTCTCCTGTTGCTTTGTCTTCGTTAGTTTCACCTTCAGACTCAGACAGGGATCCTAAGAGGGTTGAGGAAAACTTTATCCTCTCCTGCAATCTTCCTGTGAATACTGAAGTTGTTTGGTATAGCAGGCTGCACACAATCTGTTACTGAATTAGCTGAGACATGGCTGAGATGTAGAAGGACAGTGTGATTTCTCTTTTGCCCGAGAGTAAATAGTAAAGCTGTGGGATATGGAGTGTCTGCACTTTTATCCTCAGACAAGGCAAAGTTTCCCCACTGGGTGGTTTAAAAGAGCAAGGCTGTCAAAAGTATTACTCCCTTTGAGGACTGTGGGATTGGCTGGATGCAGGCTTGTGTGTGCGTATGTGTGCTCAGTTGCGAAGTCATGTCCGACTCTGCGACCCCATGGACTCTAGCCCTCCAGGCTCCTCTGTGCATGGGATTCTCCAGGCAAGAATCCTGGAGTGTGTTTCCATGCCCTCCTCCAGGGGATCTTTCCAACCCAAAGATTGAACCTGTGTCTCCTGTATTGGCAGGTGGGTTCTGTACCACTGAGCCACCTGGGAAGCACCTCAGAAGCCATATTCAGTTGTGGTTTCGTCTTGGGTCCACGTCAATTTTTAGCAAGGGAAGGATCAGACTTGCACTTTTGAGTGATTTCTCAAAGAGGAATAATAAGAACATTTTAGATTCTTTAATCATATTGTTTAAGATTGCACACTTGAAATTTTTCTCTTTCTCTACGTGGTTGACACATTCACTTTAATGTGGTAGCCAGAGTACGTGCCTGTCATTTGGAAATAAACGCATGTTTGAGAATTCGGGGACAGTTGCTTTAGAAAGGTCGCCCGACTGCAGCAGATGACAGCGAGGAACGCGGACTGGAGGGCGGCAAGGGTGGAGGCTCGGAAACTATGGGAAGCTGTCGTGCCAACTGAAGTAGGAATGGCAAGTGGCACCGAGGGTGGAAGGAAGGGGCTAGGTATGAAGCCGGCGATAATGTCACTGCAGGCTTGCGTGGGTGACTGTTCCATCAGAAGCCTCAGCACCTACAAGCAAGCTGACAGATCAGGAGTATAAAGAGCAGCGATGTCAGAAGATCCAGGCTTCAAGTTCTGGTTTCCTCACTTAATATGTGATTTGGGCCCGTCGTTTACTTTCTGAGCCATAAAAATGGGGCTATTGAAACATGAACTTGCTACCGCCTGGAGCAATTGTGCTGACCCACTGAGATAATGAATAAGAGGTGATTCTGAAAACAGTGAAGCACTCGACACACGATAGATGTTATTTCGTATCTATCATTATTCCATGATAGAAAGATTCCATGGGCACTGTATTTCTGAGCGTGAGTTGTCAGACTCCACCTCTAATTCCAATCAAGGAAGCAGACTACCCTGGTTCTTAGCAAAAGCCAGCATCATGTGTCAAAAAGAGTAATAAATGGCTCAGGAGACCTGGATCTGCCCTTTCCTCCCTGCAAAGGGCCAAAACTCAGCTTCCTTATCTGTGAATGCTGCAGAACGGCCCTCTCTTGCCTCTCTCTCCACTGACTCCAGAGGGAGTCAACGAGCACACCCTGAGCTGAGGAACTCACCTGGGCTCTGCCCTTTCCACGACTTCCCCGGCTCACCTCTAACAAGTCACCTTCTCCCTCTGCGAAGTGGGCAAACCATTTGTATGACCTTTCAGTTATGACATATCACCATTGTATTAAAGATGGATCCTGAAATGAGATGAAATAGAGAGCGCATTAGTGACGACCGAGAGTTAATTTTTCTCTGTTCTGCCTGGTTTGGTGGGGAGGAGGGGATAAATAGGTTGAAAGGGGGAATAAAAACTTTACCACTAACATTATCCACACATTAACCAAGCCATGGAAAATGGAAGAAGCTGTGAAGATTTTCTCAATATGCAGAGCCACCAGGCAATCAGTGACAATAAAATTGTGAATTCAGCACTTCCATGCTGGGTTTTAATTTTCTGGCACTGGCGTGCCCATTATTTAAGCATGCATTTGGGTTGGTGCCAGCCTGCCCGTCTTCCCCACAGCAAGGGAGGGGTCCCGAGAAGCCTCCCACATCACACACCGGTGGGTTCAGGGCTCCCGTAAACCCGCTGCTCTTGAAGGTTCAGGAAAGGGAGGTGGCACAACAGATCTTGTAAATGACAAAGGGAAGCTGGGGAAGAACTGATGAAAAATGAAGAGCATGGAAAAGGAGGGAGGAACCGGAAGAAACATGAAATAGAATTAAGGGAGGAAGGCGAGAAGGTCATGACTGTCAGTGTTGTTTCTTGGATGGCACGAAAGGGGAAAATTGGGTGTCAGAATAAGGTACGAGAAGAGAATGGAAGATGTTGATGTACAAGGATTGTGTGCTCCAGATCCCTTTCGCTTCCCTGGTCAAGGATGCAGTCAGGAGACACCCCCAGCTGCAGAAACGTTGCACCTGCCACCGTGTTGTTCCTGAGCCTCTTCCTGGCAGCTCTCAACCAGGGGTGAGGGTCTGGGGTTTTTGCCCAACGTGAACCCTGCCCCAGAGTGCCCTGCTGGGCGGGGGCTAAGGCTTTCTCAGAGCTGCCTTTACATGGAGACTCTTCCTACCCAATCTCCCTTCCTTCCCCTTCATGGTGGTTTATTTTATATGTCAGCTTGGCTGGACTATAGACCCCAGTTATGTTAGCGCACTAATCTCAGTGGTGCCGTGAAGGTACTTGGTACATGTGGCTAACAATCTCTAATGAGCTGATTTTAAGTGAAAGAGATGGCTTTCTGCAACATGGTTCGGGCCTCATCCAATTGGTTGAGCACCTTCAGAAAAAGTAAATTAATAAAACTGAGGTTTCCTTGAAAAGAAGGAATTCTACTTCAAGGCTGCAGAATCAATTCCTCCTAGAGTTTCCCGCTTGCCAGCCTGTCCTACAGATCTACAGATTTCAGACTTGTCAGCCTGCCACACCCCAAATCACATGAGTCAATGCCTTAAAAATAAATCTCTTTCTCTCTCTCTCTCTCTCTCTCTATATATATATATATATATATATGTATAGGAAATATATTATTGTTATTGTTTAGTAGCTAAGTCATGTCCAATTCTTTTGCAACCCCATGGACTGCAGCCTGCCAGGCTCCTCTGTCCATGGGATTTTCCCAGGCAAGAATACTGGAGCGAGTTGCCATTTCCATCTTTGAGGGATCTTACCAACCCAAGGATGGACCCCACATCTCCTGTATTGGCAGGCAGATACTTTACCACTGAGCCACCTGGGAAGCCCAGGGAGATATACATATACAGCTCTTCTTTTGGTTCTGTTTCTCTGGAGAGTCCTGACTCTTCTTTCACACACATCAGATCTGTAATCTATCTGAAGGCTCTTCCTACTTGCTCCTGTCCCCCCTCCTCCCCTTTATCTTTTGAGCTGTGACCCAGATAAATCTCTTGCACTCTAACTCCATCAGGCCCTCTACTTCCTGAAGAAGCCACCACTCAAGTTCTGTGGCTTCATTTACACTTTCCAGACTGTGTCCTCATTTTTATTTTAGAAAAGCTGGGCATGATTAGACACAGGATCTTATAACACTTGAGTAGGAGGAAAAGAAATTGAAGAAACACAGTGAAAATGGAGAAATGAAAGGAAAGTCAAAGGCCAAGAGAATCCTGGGGTCATAGCTAGGAGAAGCATAAAGGAAACTGCCTTTCCAAAAAAAATGTGTCAATGTCAGATTTGGATGTTTTATTAAATAAAGTATCTCCCAAGGGCTTTTTGCAAACAGTGGATTGGGAAGACACCAGGCAGGAAAGCAGAGGAACAAACAAGCTTACTGGAGAATCCATGGAAAATGTATATTTCTCCTTTGCAGATTGCCATCTCTTAAATTACCTTACTTAAGAACACACACAAAAACAGTATTCATAGCATCTGCTTCAATTTTCTCCCCAACTTTTATGATTCCTCTGCCTGGCTTCTTAACAAAAATTGAGTCTGAATTGTAGAAACGTCTGTTATTTCACAGTTGATTTTTACCCCCCTCGGTTGCTTTACTTGTGGTTTATATAGAGAGTAACCTGGATGGGTGGATTCTGGGGCCATTCCAGGTGATACAGTGATGCAGTGATGAGGTGAAGACAATGTGACCGGATCCGCCTGCTACACGAAGCCAGAAAGGAAACAGCAAGTGCTAATTAAAGCCACTGGACCTGTATCCTGGCACGAAGTTACCTGTGAGCCTCTGGTGCTGGGTTTCTACTTCCGCGTTTGCACTGACTCCCCTAAATCTGCACTCTTTCTATTTCTGTGGTGTCAGTTACAATGTTTTCTCTTTGATTTATAATTTTGTTTGAGTCCTCTCTCTTTTTTCTTGATAAGTCTAGCTAATTCTGTCCATATGGTTTATCTTTTCAAAAAATAAATTATTAGTCTTATTGATCTTTTCTGTTGTTTTCTTTCCTGATTTCATTTATTTCTGCTATGATCTTTATTTTCCCCTTCTTTCTGATAACTTAGGGTTTAGCTTGTTCTTCTTTCTCTAGTCCCTTGAGATATCAAGTTAGGTTGTTTATTTGAGATCTCTCATTTTTCTTAATATACGTGTTAATCACTGTAAACTTCCTTTTTAGAACTGCTTTTGCTATATTCTACACATTCTGGCATGTTATATTTTCACTTTCATTTGTTTCAAGATTTTTTTATTTCTTCTTTGACTCATTGGTTATATAGAAGCATTAAGTTTCCGATGTTTTTCTTGTAACAGTAGAAGCATACTGTAGATAATATTTTGTTAACTTGCTATTTGCACTCGATCACATACTGTGTGAATTATTCCAACATAATATATACATATTTCTCCATAACAGCATTCTTAATTAGTATAACTTATTCTGTCGCATGAATATACCATTGTTTATCCAACCAATCCTCTATTGATGGACATTAAAAGAGTTTCCTAAGGCGCCCCAATTATAAACAAGTCTACACTGATTGTCTTCAGTCATACATCTCTGTCCCTTTGTCCAAACATTTTCCTGATAAATTCCTAGGAAGGAAATTACTAGGTCAATAGGTGTGTGCTGTTTAAAGGGCCATTCGTGCCTATTGATAAACTGCATTTCAGAAAAATACACCAGTAGAGACCAGGGCTATTATTTTAATAGCATATGTTTATCAGCTTATATTAGTTCCATATGTTACTAAAGACCTCTAAATCCTCTATTTCCAAAATTAACTTTGGAAGAAAAATGTTGTTAATCCTGAGATAATAAGAGTAATTAAGAGACAGCTTAATCCTAACCCCTTTGACATTAAAGAAAATTCTCTTTATGGACTCTAAAAAAATTAAGTATATTTCTCTTTGCTGATGAACCAGTCTACAATAAAATGGATATAGCATTACCTAAAAGTAAAGAGATTTAAGAAGCAGATGCTTTTTTAAAGAATATATGTATGTTGTTGGGGTTCAGAACACACTACCTCAAAATGTGGCAACTTGGCATATTGATTATTTTAAGCTGCAGGTCATAGAAACGGCAAAGCTGAAAGGATTTTCTAATCTCCCCCTTATTTTCTGATGCAGGTCTTACACCCTCCCATGGCAGGTGGCCTCTCTATATACCTGGAGGGAAAGAACATCCTTATCTCCAAAGATGGAGGGGCCCCAGAGGAGCCCACGTGAAAAGCTTCTGCTACGTTTCCCTCAGTTTACTCCTCATATCTCATACTCCTTCCTCCTATTACGTTTTCCCTAACTATCCACTCTTCATCAAACCTAGTACAAAACACTCTGGTCTAACCATTTCTTCAGGTCTTCCTCTCCCTCTGAAGGTGCCTGAGTCATGTAAAAGTTATATTTGTATTTTTTTTCTCACTAATCTTTCTTTTGTTAATCTAATTTAGAAGTCCCCAGCTGGAGAATCTAGGAGAGAAGAAGAAAAAAATTTTTTTCCCTCCATTACATGTATATAAGGGCTTCTCTGGTATCTCAGCTGGTAGAGAATCCCAGTTCAATTCCTGGGTCTGGAAGATCTGCTGGAGAAGGGACAGGTTACCCACTCCAGTATTCTTGATATTCCCTGGTGGTTCAGATGGTAAAGAACCCACCTGCAATGCAGGAGACCTGGGTTTGATCCCTGATTTGGGAAGATTCCCTGGAGAAGGGAATGGCTACCCACTCCAGTATTCTGGCCTGGAGAATCCCATGGACTGTACAGTCCATGGGGTCACACAGAGTCAGACACAACTGAGTGACTTTCACTTTATGTGTATAAACAGAGTTGATGATGTGGCTTAATGTTTGAGCACTGGCAGACTGGATGAAGATATACAGAGAGAGAACAACTAGGTATCCAGTTTTTGGAATCCAGACATTCAATACTTTTTTAGTAGAGACAGATTTTCCACAGTCATCAGTATTATAGCTTTCCGTCATTTCAGATCCTAGAAACTCTGCAGCCAGACTTGAGGTAAGTTCAGGATAGCAGGCAAGCACTCACAGGAGTTGAAACTAATGCATTTCTTAACAGCTAGACATCATTAACACCAAACATCCCAGCTTCCACTGGCCAGTTTGCACTGGCCGCTGTAAACACACACCCACGTGGCTAACAGCAAGAATCACCTTGACTTTGTCTCGAAAGTCACAAAAGGGATTCTGTTAATGACTCAGCACTTTCAATCAGTCATAGACTAAGGCTCGATACATGTTTGTTGCATTGAATTGCTCAGTGTTAATTGTCTTGTCCTTAGGTGTTGTTCACTTTCTAAACATAAATGGGATTGACAGATTGAAATTTTTATTCGTGGGTCCCTAACAAGATAGGAAGCAAGGGAAGCTGGGTGAGAAGTGTGCTTAGGTGCCAACTTTATTAACGTCCATCAGGGGGTCAGAGGGGTGGAGGGGAAAAGAGATCGGTGCTCCTGAGTGCTCGTTTAGCATAGCATCTGGACTGTGGTCCTGTGATCTCAACCCTGTCTGCCCTCCGCTGACGGCAACCACACACGATTCCTGTGAGTCGGCACACACATGAATTTCATTCAAGGCAGCATTAACCTGGAGGTGAAGTCACTTCTGCCCCCACGATGCCGACTTCTGAACTGTCATCACACACCTTTTACAATCCGAACCACCAACGTGCCAATTAAAAGCCAGGTTTGCAGGGGGACAATAGAATTGAACGTGGGTTTCATTCTTTTCCAGTGGAACAAAAGCAATGGCTTTGCTCCTTGAGCTCCGGGGACAATGAGCCTTTCTTGAATGGTCCCTGCCACCGCACACTTCCCAAGTACAATCACTGGCTAGGTAGGTAACAAAAGGGGAGCAAATGGTAATGAATCAGAATTTGCAGAGTCGAGCTGCTGCGGGGCGAGGGCTGGCTCCAAAGAACAGCAGAGCGACCCGTTCTATTTGTATCACTTGTTAACCAAAATCGTCAGTGACTTTTGGAACAATTACCGCCTCCCTGACACCAAACCCTATATAACGTAATAACTCTTGAGCCTTCCCCCGTCTGCATTATTAATCACGTTCACGGCGCCTTCCTTAGCAGGTTACGATGTTAGCTGACTCCCCGACGCTCCGTAACAAACAAATTGAAGAGGCTCGCTCCGCTCCAAGTCTATTCATCCAGTCTATTCACCCGCCCTAAATGCTTTTCCACTTCCAATTGGCATTCCGGCCATGTTGCACATATATATATATATATATATATATATATATATATATATTTTTTTTTTAAAGCCATCTTACAGGTCAATAATGTTAAACTCTTACCCGTGACAATAATTTCCTCTTGTCCACTGTGTACACACAGAGAGGCGCACACACAGAGCGTGTGTATGTGTGAGCACGGGCACTGAGCCCTTTGGTCTCTCTCTGCATCACGGGGCCTCTCTTCCTATTGTGTCTCAGCCTTTTACTGGCAGTCGCTTTCTCCTGCAAAGAGAGATTACAAATACAATCCTAGAATTGCAAATAGAATGGTGGATGCCTTTTGTTCAGCTTCCTGTCCAAGTTGTTACAACCTTTGTCATGGTAATGAGCCATCAGAATTTCATAGCCTGAATATTCTCTCCACTCCTCATTCCTGTGTATGGAGGGCCTATCTGTGGGTGAGTTTATGGTCTCCTTTCCTGGATAAAGACGACTGTAAAAGTTGACCGGCTTTAAGAGGACCGAGGGTTCTAAGTGGAAGGGAATGCTTGTCAACTGCAAATTGCCACTTGCCATGGGCACTTGCCATCCACCTCTACAAGGGTTAAATCATGTGTTGCTGCAGCTGCTGGCCTTCGCCACCCGCTGAAAGGAGTTCAGGGTGGAGAGCAGAAATAAGGCACTCTGGGCTGGGGTTGGGGCACGGGGACGGGGACTGTCAGGGCAGGTCTTCAGATAGTTAGATATTTTCAGGAGCTGATTTTATGAGCCCAATTCTTGTATCTCCTCATATCTAGCAAAGCACTAAAATCCTTCATGGTGATGACTGCCATGACTAATGAAAGCTTCACAAGACTAGTAGAAGACTTATGGAAAAATAAGTGCTTGACTGCATGTATGCCCTTTCACCAAAATCACACATTTACTGATCTTGACCCCTGCCTCTTCTCAGAGCTCTCTGAGGTGCTATCTCCCAGGATACAGTCCTCGCTTTGCCCCAGATGAAACTTAACTTGCAACTGTCACCTTGCGCAGTTTTTTAAATGTCAACATGGGTTACTAATGTTTTTGAAGGGGTCACACTGCCACACATATCAACTCAGGGAAGCCCCATGTGGAGATCTGAAGATTAAGATCCGCACTTGCCAAGTTTTCCACTGGGTCTCGAATGAGGTGGAGGGGTGTGGCATGCTTAGATGAATTTCCCCCAATTGTAACAGAGCAGTTTTCATCATTGGTTCAAGGGATGTGTGTGGAGTGCCTGCTCTGTGCCAGGCACAGATGTATCAGGGGAGAACAGACATGGCAGGCCAAGAGAACAAGGGCACACATGAATTTGTATTTATACCCAGCGCACAGCGCAAAGAAACACAAAATTGAATTCATCTCTATGTATTACTGTTATGTGACTCTCAGATCAAACTTCACCAATGAGAGCCCATTTATAACAGCCAGTATGCTAATTAGTAAGTCACAAGTTCACCAATGAAGACTCATTTCTGACCCTGACCATGCTCTTTCAAAAACTGTCCGATATTGCTCAAGATAACAGAAGTGCCTTTGTAGTAACTGGACTTCCCAATGAAAACTCTGACTGCCCTCCCCTAAGAGGTAAATTCCTTTTAGCGTAACTCCTACACTTTGGTTGTGAATTAAGCGAACACATACATGATATTCCATTATCTATGCTAAAGCACTTTAAAGCAAATTACAGACCTCGGAACAGTTTACAAGATGATCCGATCTATATTTGATTTCTGACATGTATGAATAATTTATTTCACCAGTGTTTCATCAAAATTGTGCCCTGTTAATTAGATGGAGGGTTTTTGTGACAAAGCACAAACTGTTGGGGTGGGTGGTCCTGTGAGGTTGTAGAACATAAAAGGGCTTTTTATCCCCCCAGCAGATGGGGTCCCCCAAGGATAAAAGAGACTCAAGAGCCACTTAAATGGGCCTCGGGCTGTTTGTGATTGAAGCTAAGTGCTAGCTGTGATTAAATTTATGTAAAGTATCCAGCACAGTGCCTGGCACTAGCCGCTCCTTGATAGCTGTGAGATGTTTTTCCTCTGGAGTTGGGCATGCATAGTTAGAAAATCACTGCACTGAGCTACCTGAAACCACCTCCAGGTAGGTGTGACTCTTAGTTCAGCGACTCATCCTGAGTTTGTATTGAGAAATCATGGATGGAGCTAAAAATAGAACCCAGAATCTGTGTTCAATTTTCAGTCAATACTTCCTCTCTCTGGGATGCCTGCCCTCCACCAGTGCCTTTGCCAAGAGAGAACAAGAGTCTCAAAGAAACCCAAGTGCTCTGGTAGTTTTTAAACGATCAGTTCTTGCCTCCTCTGCAAATATATTTTGCTCTTATATTTGCAATTTCAAAGCAGCTGAACACAGAGGCTTTTCTCCCTCCCTCCCCTCCTCCCTGCCTTTTAGTCCGGTCACCTCCAGTAGCAGGTTGGGGATTGGGCACGGTGGGAAGGAAAGAAAAAATAATTTTCCCTCTGCTCTTCTGAGCTCTTAGCTGAGACTTCTGTAATAAAAGATTAACAAGAGAAAAACAAGAAGTTTATCAACATGGGCGATACCAGGGGGAAATGAGTAACTCAAAGAGGTGGCTTAGAATTCAGGCTTAAATATCATCTTAACAGGCAAATGGCAGAGGAGATGCAGGTGTCTTAGAGGAAAGTCAGTGGTATTTAGGAGAGACAAATGGGCCCGTAGAAGAATAGACAGGAGGAACGACTGTGACACAATCTGTCTGGATGCGGTACCAGGTGTCACTAGTGGTAAAGGAGCTGCCTGCCAACGCAGGAGATGTAAGGGACGCGGGTTCCATCCCTGGATTGGGAAGATCCCCTAGAGGAGGGCATGGCAACGCACTCTAGTATTCTTGCCTGGAGAATCCCGTGGACAGAGGAGCCTGGTGGGCTACGGTCTATAGGGTCGCAAAGTGCTGGACATGACTGAAGTGACTTAGCACGCAACGGTGTCAACTTCTAGTCTTGCCCCCTGCAATAAGGACCAGTCTCTCCTGGCTGATCAAACTCCCGGGGAAGGTGGGCAGAGGACTTAAACGATAGAGTTCGTTTTGGAGGGTTTGTTTTATACAGGTAAGGGGAGTTGAGAGAAAGCCTCTACCTACATTTGCTGTTTCTCAAAATTGTCAACGTGCTAAAGTGCCGTATTTGGGGGTGTCATGTCCCAAACCCCTGCAATCATATCCTGGAGTGGCATATTCTTCTACCCTTCAAAAGAAAAGAAAAAAAAAAGTGCCAACTGCTTTATCTCCTGTCTGTGGGGCACAAAGTTGGCAGGAGGTGGGGGGTATTGAAGGAGGAGCACAGACTCATCTGATGCTAAAATAGTCAGTTGTAATTTGAGAAAAGTCTGAAATCCGGCTGGCATAGTACTGTTTTTGTCTCTTCAACTGTGCTGTGCTGTGCTGTACTCAGTCACACCCGACTCTTGTGATCCCGTGGACTGTAGCCCACCAGGCTCCCCTATCCGTGAGATTTCCCCAGCAAGAATACTGGAGTGGGGTGCCATTTCCTCTTCCAGGGGATGTTGTATCCTTAACTGCAGAGGAGGAAAAAGTATTCCTTGAGCCTCTTAGGGTGCCTGATTGGGTCTGAACACTAAATTGACAAAGATTAACAGGAGATACACATACAAATGTATTTAATGTAAACTGTAAACATCACAGGAGTTTCATAACGAAATGGAGATGACCTGAAGAAAGTGAGATTTGGGTGTGTCTGTCCCAGATTTGATGAAGAGGGCAGTCACGAAGGAATACCTAGGGCCAAGGGTGTGAGGTCAGGGGAGTAAACCGGGGGACGTATCGCCAGGCCTGTGCACTCCGATCCTTCTTGGCATTCCTTTGTCTTTGGAGCCAGGCATGCTCCTCTCCTCCTGGTCCAGGGAGGGCAGCTCTCACAGGAGGGCTTTTTGACTTGTTTCAGGGAGGGCAACCAGAGGAAAGGTCAGTGTGACCTTCCTGCATCTTCCGTTTTCTCAAACTCCTTTAGCTTAACACATTTGACGTGCCAGATGTTTCTTTCTGAGATAGCAGGTCCTACACTCCATCCTTGCCCTTACTCAACCAGATGATTAAGAGATCTCCGGACTCTGCTTTCTGTAACCACAGTCTCCTGAATTATCAAGACGAGAACCATGGGGGGAATGGACCTTGCATCTGCAAATACTGTTATCCCACAAGGTCAAGGCCCGCACTGCTCTCCACCAGCTGCAACACCCGCAGCTGACATTTCCTCACGCTTTGCCTTGGTCCGAGGCCCAAAAATGTTAGGAGTAGCCTTGCCCCTTCTCCCCATCCCGGCTGCTCCTTCCCTTCCCAGCTCCCCTCCCTGCCAAAGGGAAACTCCTCTGTTTTGCTCAGAAGTTTCTCAAAAGCTACAGTGCGAATCACCCTAATTGTTTGCTAGATGAACAATGATCACTCTAACCTCCTAATTAACATTGTTAAAATCTGCTAACAAAGGACATTGAACAATATCTTAATTAGGAAGGATTTCCAATTTGTGAGATGGAGCATGTTAGACAAACAGGGCACAAGTCTCCCTTTGTTCCTGGGCTCGGCAGCCGGGGAGATTACTTGATACGACACAACACGGCCGGCGTCTGCCGTTTGTCATTCTATATCCTTTACACATTTGCGCCGCGTAATTAGTGCCGTGCCTAATTTTACCTGTGTTATTGTTTGCACTGTAATTTGGAGAAAATAGAGTGGGTGATGCCGGGTGATGGAGACTGGGGCAGGCATCTGGTTCTGCCTTGAAACGACTGCAGCTTTAAACACCTCTGGAAGAAGACCCTGGTTAACAAACACACCAAACTTTTCGGGGCTTCCAGTCGTGGATAGTGGGGTACAAGGTGAAGGGCCTTTTGGAGTCACTCCCAATAAATATGTGGGTGACAAACTATCTTGGTTTCCCTTCCTTTTCCAAGCTCTTACGGCTTGTTTTAAAAGCTCCTATTAGCTATCACTTAATTATTAAAAAGTGTCTACTCTGTTTTCATAAATTATCTATGTGTCAGAGATATTGGCATGTGAGAGAGAGTCATGGGGATGAGGGAAGATTCTAAAGCCAATTATCCCAGCTGGGAAGGTTTTAGAATCTAATGGGACCCTTGAATTATTCTGTACTAGAAATTAAAGGGTGTGTGTGTGTGTGTGTGTGTGTGTGTTTGGTTAGTTTCGTTGGGTGCTGGGGGTGGGAGGAGCTAGGGTTAGGAACTCTAATGATTCCTATTTTTTATGCTCATCTGTTTGCAAGAACATCCTTACTGTTGAATCCTTTCCCAGGTATCTTAACTTCTTTATTCTGGAGATCTGGAGACAGGAAAAATGCTTGGAAGAAATTACTAACACCAAGTGTCATTTGAAATTACCATTTATATAAACTAAATCATCTAAAGTAAATGAGAAAACATAAGAAAAAGGCTTAATAGCATGTCTGGCACATAGTTAATATTCAATAAATTGTAGCTGCAATAAACTATGCCATATTATAAAGCTGTATATTCTCTATGATGGCATCTTGGGTGTACTGCATAGTCGATGGTGCAATATATAATAGATAATAAATTGCATATAATATGTAATCTAATCAAATGTTCAGAGGCTATTTCTAGACTCTGGTCTAAGTCCTTGAATGGTCTCTTCTATGGAGACATCAGGGAAGAGACCAGAGGTGCAACTTCCTCCTTCCAACATGTCAGAAAAAACCTCCAAGGATTGTCCAATAAGAAAGGAACCAAAATATAATAGAGCAAAAACACAAAACTTTACAATTAAATAACTGTGGTCTGAGGCCATTTGAAAAGTTGCTGGCCTTGAATTGGCATCTGCTGCTTCTCTCTTTTCCTCACTCTCCCCACACCCAACAAAAACCTCCAAAAATCAAAACTAAACACCCAGTGCATGCCATGCTTACACCCTTAACTAGGGAAGGGAGAACTGTACTGATAAGGTACTGTAGAGAGGTTCCTGGTAGAGATAAGAAGCTTGGTGAGTGGTACTTTCGCCACAAAATTTCCTAGCTTCCTTGGTGACTCAGATGGTGAAGAATCATGCCTGCAATGAGGGAGACCTGGGTTTGATCCCTTGGGTCAGGAAGATCCCCTGGAGAAGGAAATGGCAACCCACTCCTGTATTCGTACCTGGAGAATTCCATATTATGACACTTTCCTCATAAAAATTTTTTTAAAGAAAAATACTACTCCTAGCCTCATCCTTTCCATCGGCATTTCTATAACTTCTATACACACACACACACACACACACACACAGACAGACAAATGTCAGGGGAAAAAAGCCCTTTCTACTACCCTGTATGTTCTGTTTATAGAAGCCTGCAAATTAAATTGACAAAAGGCAGATTAGCAAGAGAAAAGACAGATTTTGATTTATATAGATACATGAGAGTTCACAGAAAAAAAAAAAATGTGATTCAAAGGAGGTTGTTGGAATTTGGGGCTTACATGTCACTGTGCCTTGTGGCTCAGCTGGTAAGGAATCTGCCTGCAATATGGGAAAGCTGGGTTCAATCCCTGGGTCAGGAAGACCCCCTGGAGAAGGGATAGGCTGCCCACTCCAGTATTCTGGTCTGGAGAATTCCTTGGACTGTGTAATCTATGGGGTCACAAAGAGTCGGACACGACTGAGCAACCTTCACTTTCACTGTCACGTTTTCGTAAGGGAGGAAGAAGAGCACTTACGAGAAGACAAATGACTTTTAGGGGAAATAAATGGGCCCTTAAGAGAATAGGTGAGAGTTATGATGGTTTTCTGACAATGCCCGACTGGGTGTGGTGCTGGCCAGAGGTCTCTGAGAGGAAGCGGTAACGCTGGCTCCCAGGGAGGGGATACAGCAGCTCATTTATTTGGAGGAGACTCTGTTTTTTGGCAGATAAGGGATTCAGGACCTCAGCTGAATTTAGCTCAAAATAATTCTTATGCCAAAGCAGCATATTGGGGGTTGCCATGTCTCCTTCAACAACACACATCAAATTACTGTTGGGCCATATATAGGTAACATCCCTAGTGGCTCAGTTCGTGAAAAAATCCGCCTGCAATGAGGGAGATTGGGGTTTGATTCCTGAGCTGGGAAGATCCTCTGGAGAGGGGAAAGTCTACTCACTCCAGTATTTTGGCCTGGAGAATTCCTTGGACTGTATAGTCAATGGGGTCGGGGTTGCAAACAGTAGAACATGACTGAGCGACTTTCACTTTCAAGAGTTGGAAGAGATCTTAGAAATCATCACTGCCTTACTTTATAAATTAAGAGAAGGGAGGCTCCCATTGGAAAAGAAACTGCCTGATTTCCTCATGTTCGAGGGGAGAAAAGGATGAAACCTTTGGAGCCTGATCCCCAGGGTCTTCTGTCCCTGAAGGCAACAGCTAAACACAGTTCTCATTTCAAAGAGAGAGCAGGAAAAAAAAAGATGTAGGAAAAAGAAGAAAGATCTCTTGTTCATCAAGCTTTGTCAGTTTCTGCTCATTTGTGAAAGGGTGGGAAAACCAAGATGATAGCAGTTCTCCTGTAGAGGGTGAGGGAGAAAAGGGGTGAGATGGAAAAAAAGAGATTATTTAAATTGACATGCTCTCTCGTGATTGCTTGCAAAAACAATCACTTTTTGATGATACAGCAGCCTTAACAGGAGAAGTAATTTATAGACACCATTTCAAAGCTAGGATGGGGGTGGAAATTCTACAAAATCTAGCAGCATAGAAATGCAGAAGGAAATATTGCTTAGGAGAAAAAAATAAAACAATAAACTTCTCCTGCGCTTTCTATGTTGAAAAGGTTTGACTGTAAATCCTGATTTTGACATTCATCCCAGATCCATTTTAGAGGCAGCCCACAGACTCAACAGGGTGAGAGAAACCACTAAATCATAATTAGCTCATAAAAGCCAAGCCTGTTTCTCTGAATGCCTGAGAACTGGTGTCGCTTCTCAAAATATCATAAATCTATTGTGTTCTGTCCTGTTTTACTTAACAGCCAATTAATGTTACTGTTTAAAAGAATTAAAGCCATAGCTTGGATGAGGGTGTGTGTTGGGGGGAATCAGAGGTCTTTAAACTTTGACTAGCACCCAGATACTGTTTGCAGATCGGCCCTCATTACAAAACAGCTCATTAAAAGCCTCGGCCACAGAACAGTCCTGCTGCGATACACATCGGTTGTATATGATCTTGTTCTTATTAGCATACCAGAAAGGAAAACATTTTTCAACACTATCTCGAGTCAGTTTTATTTTTTTTTTATTTTTATTTTTTTTTTTCGAGTCAGTTTTAATATCTTACAGGCTGACAGCGGACATGATGGCAGGAGGCCTTGCTCCTCTCTAGGAAGTCCTCCTGCGAGAGAAGCTTTGGGTCACCCACGAGGCCAGCACAATTAGCAGGGGCTTTAGGATGAGTCAGAACCAGACAGACAGGCAGCCCCAAAGGGTCCTGATGCCATTGGTGACTCTGGATCCCAACACAGTTTGTGACTACACCGCATGTTTTCACACAAAGACAGTAAAGTCCTCATTTGTTCTCTGAGGTCTCACTAGGTCATTCCATCAGTTGTCACCCTAAATTCACAGCACAGATGGAGGCAGCTGGTTGTGGGCATTCCTTGGCACTGTAGGAGAACCAGCATGAACAGAAGCTAAGTTGGGAGCATTCAGATCCCAGCCTCAGTTCCTCGATCTGGAAAATGCAGATACCAGTAACTACCCATGTGCAAAAATATTCTAAAATGACTCAGACTCTCACTTTTGTCGTATACGGATCCCTCTATACTATTGTGAGATGTGGCCCGTGTGATATTCAAAACAGGTAACAGCCAGTAAGGCATGGGTACTGGGATGGATGTCCAGCCCATTGGAATGTGGTGTGGTCCTTAGACTAGATGACAACGGGATATAACCAGTGTGGCAGGACCCCTGTGGACGGGAAAAAATCCATCAATCTCTTTATCCTTGAATAATCTTGAAGGTGACTGCTATATGCTGAACATTTGCGTGTCCCCCTCAAATTCATATGTTGAAGTCCTAACCCCCAGCATGTTGGTATTAGGAGGTGGGAGCTTCCCTGGTGGCTCTGATGGTGAAGAACCTGCCTGCAATGCAGGAGACCTGGGTTTCATTCCTGGGTCAGGAAGATCCCCTGGGGAAGGAAATGGCTAACCATTCCAGTATTCTTGCCTGGAGAATTCCATGGACAGAGGAGGCTGGTGGGCTATGGTCCATAGAGTCACAAAGAGTTGGACATGATTGAGCCACTAATGCACACACACACACACCTTTGCAAAGTGATTTGGTTATGAGTGTGGAACCCCAAGGAATGGGATGAGTGACCTTATAAAAGAAGCCCCAGGGAGTAACCTCACCTCTTCTGCCATGCGAGGACACAGTGAAAAGACAGCTGTCTACGAACTGGGAGTGAAAGTTGCTCAGTCGTGTCTGACTCTTTGCAATCCCATAGGCTGTAGCCCACCAGACTCCTCTGTCTATGGAATTCTCCAGGCAAGAATACTGGAGTGGGTTGCCATTTCCTTCTCCAGGGGATCTTCCCGACCCAGGGATCAAATCCAATCCAGGGATTGAACCCAGGTCCCTTGCAATGCCAGCAGATTCTTTACCATCTGAGCCACCAGGGGAGCCCATGAACTGGGAAGTGGGCTTTTATCAGACACCAAGCCTGCTGGTGTCATGATCTTGGGCTTTCCAGGCCTCAGAACAGTGAGAAATAACAGTCTGTCATTTATAAGTCACAGTCTATGGTAGTTTGTGATAGCAGCCTGAGTGGGTTAAGACAGTGAGAAGAAGATAAAAAGGAGGAAGGAAAGGAAGAAGAAAGACAGTGAAGAGTATTTATGTCAATGGAGAGAGTTTCAATAATGATGATATTGAAGGCTAGGGTAGCTTGGGAGATGTTATAGCTTGATTCTATGTGTATTATCAGTTCATCTTTTTTTTTCAAAATTACATTTCTTGCATGTCTACCTCCCCCAGCAGCCACCATTATCATTTTATTAATACTATATATTTCTTCGCATGATGTATTCTGGGCATAGTTTTGTCACAGTGTCTCACCTTTATTTACAAATTTTATTACAAATAAGGCCACGTCTAGATTGCCATGATCAGAGTTGGAACTTTGAATTTGAGACTTCAAGCAAAATTTTGCTAGGAACTGATGTCATCTCTTTTTTCTTTCCTTCTCTCTCTTGCTTTTCTAACCTCACTCTGTTTCCTCCAGCTAATTATCAGTTAATATGAGTGAATTACTTGTTGATCGTTTCCCTTGCTATGGCCAGGTCTTAGGCCTTTTCCTGTGTAATTAATAGAAAAAAAGCAGGAATTATTCAGAGCCTCTGGCTCTTCCCACCTGTACAAGACAGCTGCTGTGCTGCTCTTTCAGTCCTTCGTTTGCAGAATCGGGAGGTAGGGCAGAACTGAGAGGAGCCAAGATCAGCTGGAGTGAAGCCCGTTGGAGACGTCAGCGTTTCCGGTGGAATAGAATCCAGTAAGAGGTAAGAAAAGGAGTAGGGGGAGCAGGGCGCCGGGACTGTGCAGTTACGTGGACCTGAGATGTTTGAGGAGTTTGGAAAAGAGAGAAGAGATGTGGACTGCGGGTGGGGCACAGGCAGTGGGCGAGAAAGTTTCAAAGGATGTTTGCATAGTGCTAGAGATGAAATGCCATTTGGAGGGAGAAAAGTTTCAAATAGCCTTTAAATAAGGTTCAATAATTGTGGTACATGGGCTTAACTGCTCCGAGGCATGTGGGATCTTCTTGGATCAAATAGCCTTTAAATAAATTTTAGTTGCCACCGTTCTTCCTTATTTCAGTAGCTTACTTAAAAGAATGTTTGTAACTATAGTTGTTTCATTCAATAGTCATGATGTACATGCCATCTTGTTGCTCTTTTCATCTCTTCCATTTCATACTGATGACCAGTGAAATAATTGCTCAAATCAGTTCTTGAAATACCAGTCTTTAAAAATCCATAGAAAATTGCTGTAATTAACCAGCAATTGAGCAGTGTACACGTCTCTTATGCCCTGTCCATAGGTCAACATGGAGGAATGTGCTAAGTTGCTCCAATTGTGTCTGACTCTTTGCAACCCCATGGATTGTAGCCCACCAGGCTGCTCTGTCCACAGGATTTTCCAGGCAAGAGTACTGGAGTGGGTTGCCATTTCCTACTCCAGGGGATCTTCTTGACCCAGGAATCGAACCTGCATCTCCTATGTCTCCTGCACTGGCAGGCGAGTTCTTTACCACTAGCGCCACCTGGGAAGACCCATGACTTCCCCAAGTCAATTGGTAAAAGCTGACGTTTTCTCAGCTTGAATAATAACTGGGACACAGCTGCTCTCAACAGCAGACTCGTGACAGAAAATCAGTCAAAGCAGGCTGATTCAACAACTCACGCTCAAAGGGCCCTGCACTGCCTCCTGGGTGTCTCATACTTCTAGAAGCGTGAAGACAGAGGCATGTCTATATCCTCAAAGACTCCTGTGAAATGAGGAGTGCTGGAAGAAATGTGTGGGGATCGGGGCCGCAGTCAGAGAAACGGAGCTTGGCTGCAAATTAAACAGCCGGTCTGCTGAGACCTGAGTCACCACCAGACACTGCAAATTATTAATACCCACTCCTGCTAAATCCTTGGAATTTGCAAGACAGTGTCTCACTGGCTGAAGCTGAGTTTTCCAGCTGATGACTTTACCCAGACTGAGAAAGGTAGGAACAACAAGAGAATTAGTCAAGGTCTGTCCTGGGGAGACAGTCTCAGCAGCTCATTTCCTTCTTCCTGAAAGTGAACTGGTCACTGGACCACAAGTCATCCAAGGATCTCAAAGCACTGGGCAGGCTAGTGAGTCGGAGTTTTATTGTGGAGTTGGCTTTTTTGCTTGCTTTCATAATTAACAATTTGTAAATATGCCTTTCTGAAATCTTGGATTTCACTTTCTAATTAAGCCGATGACTTGGAGTTAATTAAACAAAAATCTTCCACTCAGTCACAAGTAACGCTTTCATTCCATAGGATTCCAATACATCTTCTGGGTCCCTTAAAACTGAAGTGAATAATCACTGTATTTCTGAATCTTTTTTTTTCCATTACAAATATCCACACCACTGGGCCCTGGGGTTGTAAAGTTAGCTACAGATAGAATATAGCAACATTATACCTGGGGTCCGAAAAAAGGGAACTTGAGAGATGGACGAGTGGACAGTCGGGCTCTCCTGATGTGGGTGCTCTCGTGGTATTAAGAGTTAAGCTAGTGACTCCTATGAGCATATCTCTGTCACTTTTCATGTGAGTATATGTCTTATCACAACCCCCTCCAGGGAGACGTGTCTGCATCCTTTCCCCAACTGTATATACCCCACTCCACCAGCTTCAGATGCCTTCTCTGATAAGAAAGGGGGAAAAGGTGACATGGGGGAAGGGTGTGTGATAGCCATTTGTGTTATCTATCTAACTTGTGTTCTCAAACTCTGTCATGTTTCAGACCTTTATGACAGCATATTAAGAGATAAGAACATTAGATGCATAAGTTTCTACAGAAAGGGTTTTGCCTTATTCCCAGTGCTCATCCATAGACTTCAACCATGGGACTATCAGGCCTCTGGGACTCTCTGATTGACAGTAGGAAGGCAGGGTGGGGTACAGAGAGCACTCACGGCTGGGACAGCGTGCAGAGCAGGAGGGTATCCTGAGTGGCCATCTTAGCACACAGGTGGAAAGTGGTGCCCCAGTTTTCTCCTTCCCACCTCTATGCCCTGTTGGTGAATTACCTTTAGCTTCTGCCATACGGTGATGCTTGATATTTTCTGAAATAATAGCAGAGACCCTGAGTCATCAGCTACCATTTCCTCCCTGGACAGGGCACTCCACGGGCACTGCCTCTGGTCCTTATAGCTCAGCGCAGCCTGGGGAACCTCAACGTTGTCCTACAGACTCCACCACCTAGAACCTCCTGTGGTCTCTCAAAAGGTCCACTCTTATTCTGTCCTCCTGTGAATGAGAAAGGGACTGCGTCTCAGTCGAGAGACCCTTTATGCTCCAGGACAACGGTTAGCTTCTTTTGTTCTTTCTTCTCCAGAGTGAATAATTCTATTAACATTTACTCATGAACTTCTTCACAAACTTTCCTGTCATCATTTTTTGCCTCCTTCTGTGCTTAGAAAATTGGGCTAATGGTTCTCGAGGCCCTGTCTAAAACACAATGATCTCATTTTTGCTATATATTTCTGATTAGTATAGCATGTCTAAGTAGCTTCTAATTCACCTTTAGAGCTGAATTGAAAATTGTATTAACATGGTCATTTGATACATAACTGTGTTAATTTAATCTACATTTCTACCCCCATAGCTAATGTTTTTCTAGCTATAAAATCATAGTTAGAAAAATTAAAAGATCTAATAAGCCGGTTCTCAAACCTTTGACCACTAAAATTGAGAAACACACCAAGTTCTGAAAAACATCCAGGCTTCTTCGTCTTTGTGTATATTCTTTCTTTCTCTGCAGGGTGTTATAGAAAAACAAAACAAAAATATTGGATTGGAGCCCTTAAACCAATGCTTTTGTCTTTATGAACTCAGCTGAGTCATTTAAACCTTCTGTGTCCCCATTTCCTCATTTATAAAATAATAGGAATATATATATATAATTTGATTATATCAAGTGGGATTTCCAAAGTTCTTCTTCTTTTTTTGCCATGGAACCCTTTCTTAAAAGAAATCTTTAAGTAGAAGCACAATGCGTATGCACAGAGGAGCCTGGTGGGCCACACTCCATGGGGTCACAAAAGTCAGATATAACCAAACTGCTAAATGATCATCACCACCACAATGCATATAACAGACAAAAGCAGAGCTCTCTGGTTGAAGCAGGGATGATGGGACCCTCAAGACTCACCCACTTAACGCCCCCCCCCCGACCCAACTTTCACCTATTTCCACCTCATTTTCACAGTGTATGGTTTCATATACAAGCATAGCTTGGGTATGAGTGAGCAATTACATTCATAGTACACGTCTCGATAGGAATGCATGTAAGTGTGTGAGCTTATGTGTGGTTCCGTGAGTAGACTGAAGAACTCCAAATTTCCCCCACCCGCCTTCTATCTGGGACTAGGAGTGAGATCTAAGGTTGCAAACTCACTGGTCACCAGCCTGACACGCTATGGCAGCCTCATGCCCATTACCCCCAAGGATTCCTGGCATCTGCTCTCCTGGGAGGGACAATAGATGGTCTCCTTTGTGCTCTAGGAGCTTCCCTGATAGCTCAGTTGGTAAAGGATCCACCTGCAATGCAGGAGACCCCGGTTGGATCCCTGGGTTGGGAAAATCCCCCTGGAGAAGGGCTAGACTTACCCACTCCAGTATTCTTGGGCTTTCCTGGTGGCTCAGCTGGTAAAGGATCCGCCTGCAATGTGGGAGACCTGGGTTCGATCCCTGGGTTGGAGAAGGGAAAGGCTACCCACTCCAGTATTCTGGCATGGAGAATTCCCTGAACTGTATAAACCATGGGGTCGCAGAGTCCGACATGTCTGAACGACTTTCACTTAGCGTTCTAGGAGATGTAGCCGCCCCTCCCCTGCCGCTCAAGGAGAGGACCAGAGGCCTCCTCTCCCACCGGACGCCAGAACTTCCGCTGCTGACCATCAGAGCCGCTGCTCCACCAGACGCAATGATCTCTTTGTGGTTGTCGATTCCACACCACCCATTGCTGTTCCGAAGCGCAGGTGGGGCGCAGATGGATGTGTCTATGCCAACAGCGCCCCGAGGAGGCCATGCTACTGTGTCTCCCTCTCTCCGGTGCCGCTGCAACCTCAAGGGGAGAGCTCTTACCCGACAGACACCTTGCAGCGTGGCGGGAAGAATGCCGCCTTCAGTTTAGAAACAGAGCCACTCAGGCCTTGAGGTTTTAAAATATTCCAAGAAAAACCTCTTTCAGTTTTTATTTACACTCTTTCCCGTTTGCCACCCCTTTACAGGACTCAAGCAGGTGGGTGTTGAAGCCGGGGACGCATCTACGTGACAGAGATCGCACGCCCTCAGAACTGCTCCTCCCCAGAATGATGAAAACTTAAAAAAACCAAAAACAAAAAACTAAGTTAAATTCATGTGCCTGGCTTATTTCTCCCTTAATGCTCTCCCAGGAGGCCTCCCAGATAACCCTGCAGATAATCCTCAGTTCTCCAGATGTGTCCCAGGGTGTCGGAGCTCCAGCTGAGCCATTCTGGGCTCTTCCTGAGACCCTTTATACACACACACGTGTGAATGAATCAGTGTGTGGTTACAGAATAAATCAAGAGCAGCTCATCGTCAAGATAACCCCACAGCTAGGGGATTGGGATCTTCCCCTCAAAGTTTTTATTTCCAAACGCATATGGACACTCTGTGATAGGGAGGTATTAACTGGTCGATGAGGCAACAGGATCCTTCAGGAAGTACCATGAGGTGCTGTGATTGGCACCCAGAGATCGTGGGAGAAAAGAAATTGCAAAGGTATTAATAGGGGAAGGTAGGTATTGTTTAGCTGGGATCAAACTGGGAACCTTCAGAAGAATCGTGCTATGCTTAAGAGGAAGGGGCTTCAGATCTGGGCAGAAGTCTTACTTCACTAGCAGTGATACTGCTTTGGTTTTTTGGCAGCCAGTTTCAGAAATAACACAAAGCCTATGAGTAAGAACTCTGTTTAGTATTTCCCAAAAAGCGCTGTGCACAACCGCCTGGATTATGAGATTCGCTAGAAACAGACACATGTACGACCCTGATGCTGGGAAAGGCTGAAGATAGAAGGAGACAGGGGCAGCAGAGGATGAGATAGTTAGATAGCATCATCCACTCAATGGACATGAATTTGAGCAAACTCCCAGAGACAGAGGAGAACAGAGGAGCCAGGCATGCTACAGTCCATGAGGTCACAACGAGTTGGGACGATTTATCAACTGAACAACAGGGAACAGGTTTGGAGACCTCCACATCCTCTGTCTTAGAGGGTCACGATATATTCTGGCCACACTCCACAGTAGAGAAAATATTAAGTAGAGAAACTTACAACTTTTTACAATTCATTGTGTTTAAATATGTTGACAATAGAACTCAAAAACTCTAACACAATATCTTCAGAAATAATGTTTTATGGAGTGCGTTTTGAGAAAGTTAGCTTAGAACAGGGGTCAGGAAACTTTTCCTATAAAAAAATCAAATAGGAAGACCTTTCCGGTTAATGGCCATGCGGTCCGTGGCAATGACTGAGCTATAACATGAAGACAGCTGTAAACAACACATAAACCAGCCCGCGTGGCTGAGCTCCAAGTAAACTTCGGTTTGCGGATACTGATATTTAAATTTCATGTCATTTTCACACGTCACAAAATATTATCTTTCTTTCGGCTTTTCCGAGCCTCTTAAAAAAATGAAAACAAAACCCAACTTAACTCAAGGGCTGTACAAAAACACGTGGTGGGCTGCATTTGACCTCCAGGTTGTAGTTTCCTGACCCTGGAGCTTGGAAGCAGCATCCGCCAATAAAAGAAGTGAGCATTTGTGCAGATACCAGAACCAGAGTCCACAGAGCAGACACCCTGTCTATTCACCGCCCCATTCAACCTCCAGCGCTCTGTTTCCCACTTAGGACTGTGCTGAACCATATGGTGCGTGCTCATGAATATTTACTGAATGACGGGATAGCCATCAATTCCATTTAACTGTCAGTAGCATGGGCAGAAGTTAGTTTGAACTGGTCCTGATCGCTGGATATGTCAGCGTAGGAGGCAAGGAACCCATGACTCTGATGTGTTCAGTGCCAACAAGAATTCCACACTTTTCTGAATAGCCTTTGGTTGTAGAGAAATGGCAATCCACTCCAGTACTATTGCCTGGAAAATCCCATGGACAGAGGAGCCTGGTGGGCTACAGTCTATGGGGTAGCAAAGAGTCGGACACGACTGAGTGACTTCACTTTCACGTTCTTTCAAAGACTGTTGCAGCCACCTAGGGTACAAATAATGAGCAGATTGACTGGCTGGAGTAACAGTAAATGCATTAGAAAACTCGCCTTGTCTTTGCAAGATAGGAATTTATAGTCAGTGGCAACCATCTGGATCAGAACATGTACCTGTTTCTAGATACTTCTTTTACCCACAGTTGACTTTTTACTTGTTTCCTAGAAAGGCTCTGTTTCGGTGTCCCCGTGGCATGCGTTTGTCTCCATCAGTCTCACCTAAGTTCATTGTCACCAGCCTGCTTTTTGGGCTTACTCTCAAGTTAGTGTCTTTCTGGGACTGTCTTGTCCTTCAGAAGTTTCCGCTGGTAACATGGAATCATCCCTGGATGACAAACCTTCGGCCTGGCTGCAGACTCACCTCCTCATTGACATCTTTCCTGACAAGTGCAGTCCTCCTTCCTCTGAACATATGGGTTCATCCATCCATCCATCCATCCATTCATTCGTTCAAAAGATGCTTACTGAGAAGATGCTTACCCTCACACTGCTATGGCCTGGAGGGGGAAAATCACCTCCTTTCAAAGAGCTCACAATTTAATAGAAGAGCAAGTACCACAGACAATAAGGACAAGTTCGTTAACACTGGGAACCTCTCCCCCAGCTCCTGACCACACACTCTGGTACCTTCGGTTCCCTTTTCTGGGGCTGATGACAGCCTCCGACCGGTGGGATTTGGTGGTGAGGCTTCAGAATTAAGACTACATTGGTTTAGTATCTTTCTCTCTGTTGTCTGGGACAAATGATTTTACCCTCCTGAGCCTTAGTTTTTGCATCTGTAAAATGGGAAAATGAATACCTTTTGCTCTCATGAGGATTGCAAGAGAGAATGTGAAGAGCCAGGCACCAACAAGCACACCACGGTGGTAACTAGTGTTATTATGTTTCTGCTGCAGGGACAGCCTTCAGGGCCATGCTCACTCCCAGCCGCTGCCTTCGTGGGCCCCACGCCCAGGACGTCCCTGTGTTCTGCAGAGAGAATGGGCTTGATTAGCAATGGTAACTCCCACCAGGCTTTCAGGCTTGACTTTCCATAGATCTACTAAACACCTTGCCATTCCTCCATCTGTTTCTCATCTCCATATATTGTGGTTCCAGATTACAGATCTCTTCTGCCCTTGAAGAATACAGCGCCTGTGTTTTTGTTTCTCGTTCTCTTTGCTATTTTGGTCAATTCTGAAAAGACAGAGGCCAGGGATATCATTGCTCTGTCATCAAAGAACCTGGTTATCTTTTCAGATACATCGAAAAGCACAACCCAGAACAGGTTATCTTAGAAATCAAAAGTAAAAGCCGAGTTCTCCCCCTTCCTCCCTGCCTCTCCCCAATGTAATAAAGGCACAATAGCTCCTTATTCTGTTTCCCCACCATCAGCACATTCCTCCCGTGGGTCCCTCAGGCCCTGCTCACAGATGAAGCAGTCAAGGCTGGAGCTTGACTGACTGGAAGGAAGGGGGGATGGAATCAAGGGAGGAGAGCTTTACCACAAACCAGCTGCTCTTCCGAGGTTGATTTCCATTTTGGAAAATAGCAGAAGCAATTACCGTGGCTCATTAGAAGGCCTAACACACTGGCTGCAAACCTATATTTGGAAAACCGTATTCACTGAGCTCCCGAGTGGCGAGAGGGTGTGAGCGGGTGGCAGGGAGAGGAAATGACAGACAGGGGCCGGCCATGTGGTGACTCGAATCTGCAAACAGGTGATCTGATTGAACTGTGCGAGGAAGGAGAGACGGATAGAGCCAGGACACCAGTCTACATGGACCTGTGTCTTGATGCTCTGACGCTTGGAAAACTCCAGCCTGTTAGAAACCTGAAAACTGAGACTCTCACAGAGAAGCCCTTCTTTCCAAGTAAGGGCGTCGAGTCTCTTTCATGAGTCCTTCTGAGAAGGCCCAGCTACCACCTCGAATGCTCAGGGAGCAGGGGTGGGCTTCCATTGTCACCCCTGAATTTGCCATCCAATTACATCAGGGCCGTGGGCCTCTGGAACAACCTTCCATTCTTATCTCCCTGCTGCTTTCTGACCAGCAAGCGTCCACAACACAGGCTGCTAACTCCTGTCTTATATTTGCTCATAACTAAAGGAAGGGTTCTGGG
The DNA here is from genome assembly GCF_003369695.1 of Bos indicus x Bos taurus. NCBI lineage: Eukaryota > Metazoa > Chordata > Mammalia > Artiodactyla > Bovidae > Bos > Bos indicus x Bos taurus. The sequence continues at coordinate 43,424,475 of NC_040098.1, read as the reverse complement.
GCAGGAAGGACATATTTTGGGCAAGAAAAGGTATGGTTCAGGAAGCTTGTCGGGTGGGACTACCCCAGAGAGAACTTGAAGGAAAAAATCACCTCTGCTCTCTACGGCTGGATGAGGGTACCTGGAGCCCTCCATCCCAGGAATATATCTTATATAAATTGTGCGATGGAACTATTTCATTTGTACTTAATCCTCAGTGTTTTTATGGTTATTTATCATTTACAAAGTACTTGATATTTTGCCAGAGCTGTCAAGAGCTGCTTCCTGCTTTAAAAAAATAGAGAGAGGAGTTCCCCTTCAGCAAAGCAGAAGTGGGGAGAATGGTCTTCGTCCAGCATTTGTATTTATAGGCAACGGACAGGAGCCAGCCACCTTGGGATTCCACAGCCTTGCTAATTTGTATTAACCTCCCCTGTCCTGTTGATGACCCCGGGATTTATCATAAAATATATCATTTAAAATCCAGGTACCTATTATTGTTTCTATTTTGCTGCTGCTGCTAAGTCGCTTCAGTCATGTCCAACTCTGTGTGACCCCATAGACGGCAGCCCAACAGGCTTCACCGTCCCTGGGATTCTCCAGGCAAGAATACTGGAGTGGGTTGCCATTTCCGTCTCCAATGCGTGAAAGTGAAAAGTGAAAGTGAAGTCGCTCAGTCGTGTCCGACTCTTAGCGACCCCATGGACTGCAGCCTACCAGGCTCCTCCATCCATGGGATTTTCCAGTCAAGAGTACTGGAGTGGGGTGCCATTGCCTTCTCTGTGTTTCTATTTTACAGAGGAATAAAATGAAGTTCAAGAAAATATTATGACTTGCCCAGGGCCACCCATCTACATGGGGCTTCTCTGGTGGCTCAGTGGTTAAAAATCCACCTGCCAATGCGGGAGATACAGGTTGAAAAAGCTGTACAATTGCTTCTGATGTGCTCCCCTGGTAAGGAAGCTCTGAGCACTAGTTTTAAGGCAGTTTTTCCCCAGAGGGGCTCCTGATACTGGATAGTGATTAGACAAATCAATCAAACCCTTTCTGGAGGAAGTCTGACTTCAAAACTCACAGAGACCTGATGATGCTGGAGAGCCCGGAACAGGGGCCCTGGAGCAGAGGACGAGGGCTACTTGATCTGAGCAGAAGTGAGCAGACAGATGCTGTGTCGTCAGGGCCACTATCAGGTCGTAGAGCTCTGTTTCTTCAGTTGCCCAGTTGTGTCTGACTCTTTGGGACCCCATGGACTGTAGCCCACTAGGCTCCTCTATCCATGGCATTCTCCGGGCAAGAATATGGAGTGGGTTGCCATGTCCTTCTCCAGCATAAAAGCTCTGACTGGACCCCAAATAGTGAGAGCCATGCTCCATATTCCAGGGGAACTTCTAGAAGAGTGGCCTGAGCCCTTGGTTGCTGGTGTATCGCTTATAAATGCCCACTCATTGAGGCAACCCCACTGTGTCTCTACTACTTGCCAATTGCAAGGACTCAATGTAGAAAAATAGCTCGATAGATTCACTGAATACTCGTGAAGCATTTATTTTACAATGAGAAGATAAATGGGATCAAGAACGAACATACTCCTCACTAAAGAAGTGGTGAATTAGACAGCCTGTGCTCCTCTTTGCGTGGAGCTGGTGTCCTCGCCAGCTAATCGAACAGCCATGAAGAAATCATGAGATGGTCTCAGATGAGACTGAGTGCTGTGTTCGAGGATGATGGGAGAGAGGAGCACTTGGGTTACTTGGCTGGGGCAGATGTCAATAATGATGGGCATTTTTCTAGATCGCACATATGTGCATTAATGTATTTGTTTTTCTCTTTCTTACTTCACTCTGTATGACAGACTCTAGGTTCATCCACGTCTCTATAAATGACCTAATTTCGTTCCTTTTTATGGTTGACTAATATTGCATTGTATATGTGGACACAGGGGAGGGATTGGGGGAGGGTGGGCTGAACTGGGAGATTAGGATTGACATATATATACTGCTGCTGCTACTGCTGCTGCTAAGTCACGTCAGTCATGTCCGACTCTGTGCGACCCCATAGACGGCAGCCCACCAGGCTCCCCCGTTCCTGGGATTCTCCAGGCAAGAACCCTGGAGTGGGTTGCCATTTCCTTCTCCAATACATGAAAGTGAAAAGTGAAAGTGAAGTCTCTCAGCCGTGTCTGACTCTTAGCCACCCCATGGACTGCAGCCCACCAGGCTCCTCTATCCATGGGATTTCCCAGGCAAGAGTACTGGAGTGGGTTGTCATTGCCTTCTCCCTATATATGTACTACCATGTATAAAATAGATAGCTAGTGGAGACCAGTTGTATAGCACAGGAGAGTCAGCTCGGTGCTCTGTGATGACCTAGAGAGGTGGGATGGAGGTGCAAGGTAGGAGATTCAAGAGGCGGATGTGTTCAAGAGCTGTATGTGGATACAGACAGCTGGTTCACTTCATTGTAAGCAGAAACTAACACAACGTTGGAAAGCAGTTATATTCCAAGTTAAAAAAAAATATGTATATATATGTGGGCAGCCCTTTGTTCTTTTCATCACTTGGGGCCGGTTTCTTTCCTACCTGGAGAGGTTGGAGGACCACAGCAAAGGGTGGAGGGCCAGGCACGTTTTGCAAATTATGAGGGACTCCTGGAGGCAGAAGCATCCCATTGCCACCGTCTGACAGCTGTCTGAATATCTATCTTCCCCAGAGACTGGAGGGGAGAGGAGTGAGAGAGACAGAGGGAGCACGAGGAGGGGAAGGTGATCCTCCTCAAATCCATTAGCAACAGATGTAAGGCTTGCTCCCAAATTTAAAGAACCGTCCGCTAAGGGCAGGTTTCCTTAGAGCCGTGTTTAGACGCTCATGATCTTCAGCTGCTTAGAGTTCCTTTCCCCTTCTCCCCCTCCTGGTCCCCAGGTCTCTCTCCTCCCTCAACCTCGCTGCCTCCCCCAGCCCCTCCTCCTTTCTTGCCTCTCCCCCTCACACCATGTTCCCATTATTGTCAGTAGAACGAGCTGCATGCATGCCAAATCAGGTCACTCACAAATATAGAACAGACGTCTGTCACTACAGACTTACCACGATGACTAAGGCATGGCCCTTCTGTCTGTGAAACATGTGCCCATTAGTTACATGGGATCACAGCCCGCGAAGCCTCTTAACCCTATACCTTAGCTTCCTGGAGGGGAGCGTTCCTCCAATACACATCCGTTGGAATGTCTTGGAGTGATTTATTGTGGTGGCTTGTCTAAAGCCAAGACAAAGTCAGCCTTTCCATTTAATCCCTACCCCTCCTCCAGCATACACACAAAGCCATTTTCTGGAGTTGAGGGTTTAACTGTAAATATTTGTTCTGGCTGAAACCTGCTACAGGATATTTACCTAAAATGAGATAACTAACAACACTCCATTAAAGAAAATAAGCATGAACGGAGGCGACTTTTCAAGAAAAATTGCTAACCAAACATTAAACTCTATTTACGGTTTTCAGAATTCTCTTTTGGATGTTTTAAATTCATCATGCACTTTTACCTTGTAAAAACCAGGTCAATTTTCCATCCAATCTGATATTAAAATACACCTGGTGACAACTGAGAGAAAGAAAAAGTGAGAAGGAAATAATAGTAATTTTTTAAAAAAGGATAAGGGATTCCCAGGTGGCTCAGTGGTAAAGAATCCACCTTCCAGGGCAGGAAACATGGGTTCGATCCCTCGATTGGAAATTTCCCTTGGAAAAGGAAATGGCAACCTACTCCACGATTCTTGTTTGGAAAATCCCGTGGACAGAAGAGCCTGGTGGCCTGCACTCCATGGGGTCGCAAAGAATTGGACATGATTGAATAACTAGCACACAGGCAAAAAGGATAAAATTAATTTTTGAAATATCTATCTTTAAAATGGTCTTGTTTACAAGTGGTTTAGTCCATGTTAAAGCATAGGGCCGACCTGAGTTTTACAGATAACTAAAGCAAAGTCAAAAGTTACATATGTATGAATGAGGAAATTGGTAACGAAGAATATAATTTAATACTGAACACAAATTCCAAAAAGCTAGAGTCTTTATTTTAATTTCTGCAGAACAGTCCGGAGTAATTTTAAAAGACTTCTGAAACCTAAGGAGAAAAACGTAAATAAAAGCACAAACTACTTAACCATATAACTTGTTTCTATTTTGATCATTAGGCTAGGTCTATTTTCATTGAGAATTTTTGTTTTTAAAAAAATTAAGGCAGGTGAAACCACAAATGTTAAAATGAGAAAATCAGACCTGTATTAACTGCCCCCAAGTAACTATAATACCCAATTGACCCCCATTGTAAATGCCAGTTAATTATTAAAACATCAGTATTGTTATCACCTTTGTTAGTATTTTGTTCATTTCTTTGATCATTAGTTTTCTGGTTCAACCATCTTACATGGTTGTAATAGAAATTCATTATCATGTGATGGCTGTCGGGCTGCCTATGGGAAATGACTCGATAGTCTCGCAAACACTGAATCATGCAGAAAATTAACACTCATTTTCATGCACATTTCCTTGCATGTTGATGACCTAGAAACACATGCTTACACTCCATATTTTTCCTTGTTGCTCTTGATGTGTCTCTTCTCTGGTAGGAATGGAACAATATGGGCTTCCTCCAGGGAACAAAACAACACCTAACTCTGTGACATGGAAGGGCGAGAGGAGCAGATGGATGTAAACTGTACTGAGAGGAGACTGGCAGAATGCACGCAGAGGGGAAGTGCAGCTACCTGGCGTCGCACCTGGGCACTGCCAACCACCTTAGCAGTTGGGCTGCCTGAGAAATGGGAAGGCGTGGGCCAGGAGGAGAGTGGGAGCCAACCATGGCTTGCAGAGCACTCCCTCGAGAGAGGATGTTCTAGGGAGCTCGCTCCTGGGGCCACGGAGTCCAGAAGCTCAGTCTTTACCCCACTCTCACCACACAGAAGAGGGGAATGACTTACACGGACGCCATTTCTTCATCACATACCTCCTGGCTTATCACAGTCTTTCCTCCTTCGGTGGACAAGAAGACCAACTAAACCAGTCTTTTATTCAGTGGACATCATCTTTTTCGTCTCTAGAGTGAGGCCAGGGACAACCACTTTGCACGGTGAGTGGACTTCCTCAGCAGTGCCGCACCGAAGAACTTTCTGCCGTGACAGAAGTGTCCCACTGCCCTAGGTAGACACGAGGTAGCATGTGGCTGTTGAACACTTGAAACGGGCTACCTGAACTGAGGAGCTAAGTTTTTAATTTTGTATGATTTTAATTCATTTAAAGTTAAGTGTAAGTTCAATTCAACTTGCACTTTCCATAATAAAAATTGCGATTGTTCCAAGATTAAAACTTTGGTCCTTAACTCCCCCTCTTTCCTTCTATTATAACTTTAAAATCTTCTCATTGAGAATCTACTAATTGTGAAGCTTGGCTCTAGGTACCATGTGAGACTAAGCCAGTAAGATCCATGCCCTTTGCTCCCATGTTATCTTCTCTGTGAAAATTTTCTTCAGAACTTTCTCACATGACCATCTCTTCCTTTGGTTTCCCATCGCTCCTTATTTGCTTCACTCATCTGGCTTTTATTTCATACTATCTTGGTTGGGAATTCCCTGAAACAATATCCCAAATCTTGATTGAAAACAGGATCTGGACTGGGCAGAACAATCTCCACCTCCAAGTTTGATTTTGTCACCCATCTGTATTTAATCTTTCATTTAAAAGTAAGTTTCAACAATTATATCAGCCTTGTAATTGATCAGAAAATTGTGACAGTCTTATCAATTACACCACCTTATACTAATATAAATATATTTTGGAGTTATGCAAAACATCAGTTAATATTTGGAAATGTTGCAAGATGACAGGGAAAATGAAATAAAAATCCACTTCTGAGCATGTTAGCACAAGACAAATATTTTAGGCATTTACTTTTATCTAACTGATTTCAATGAACATGTATTGACGGATCCCAATATGCAAAACACAGTTGTATTATACTTGCCAATGCAGGAGACATAAGAGATGCAGGTTTGACCCCTGAGTTGGGAAGATCCTCTGGAGGAAGGCATGGCAACCTACTCTAGTATTCTTGCCTGGAGAATCCCATGGACAGAGGAGCCTGGTGGGGTACAGTCCATGGGGTCGCACAGAGTCGGACACGACTGAAGCAACTCAGCATGTGCGTACACACATGTTTTTCCCCTCCAGCCTATACCATGCCACTTCAAATTGGGTGGGGGGTGGGATATAAATTGGCCTTGCTGGGAGTTCCCTGGCAGGCCAGGGGTTAAGACACTGTACCTCCACTGCAGAAGGCACAGGCTCAATTCCTGTCTGGGGAACTAAGATCCCACATGCCTCACTATTTGGCCAAAAAATGGGGGGGAAAAAAGAGGAAAAAAACAAAATTGGCCCTACTGCCTCCCTTCTGCCTATGTCAGCAATCAGTCAAAATAGTGCTCATCTCTGGATATCTGTGTTTTAAATGGATATAAGTGGGAGCTGGGGAGAATACTTTCACATAAAATCTGAGTAAATGTCAGTGGAAACCTCTCTGAGCTCTCTGTGTCCTGTCCTCCAGACTCTTTCTCTGTGATACAAAGTGCTCACAGAAGACATCAGAGTTGTAACAGAAATTCGAGCCTGACCTGATGTACTAGGTCCTCAAATGTTGACCTCTCCCGGGCAAATAAGTAGCGTGGGACGGAATTTGGGTAAGAAAACTACAGAGGAGCCATGAGTAAACCAGTAGATCTTCGGAATCAAACAACTTAGCATAGAATGAATACCAGGCATTTCCTGGGGAAGGACAGAAATGTCATTCTGCCTATCGGCTCATCTTAGGACCATATCAAATTTAAAATAGCCTCATACCTTTCTGTGGTAAAGAATCTGCCTGCAAGGCAGAGGACCCGGCTACAATCCCCGGGTCAGGAAGATCCCCTGGAGGAGGGAATGGCAACTCGCTCCAGTATTATTGCCTGGAGAATTCCGTGGACAGAGGAGCCTGGTGGGCTACAGTCTGTGGGGTCACAAAGAGTCAGACACAACTGGGCGACTAACGCTTTTCACTTTCACCCCTTTCTGCATCATAGTGGAGACACATCACACTCACATTCAACTTATATGCACTCAAACACATTTTCAGAAAAGCCAACAGTTCCAGAAACCACAGCTCTCACTTAACATGGCCGTTAAAGCCAACTACTTCATCAGAGATGTATTTCAATAATGAAAAAAACGAAACAAAACTGGCTCTATTGGCTCCATTGAAAGATGGTGTGATATATGCAAAGCTTACACACTGTTCTCCACGGGCAATTTAACAGCTCTTTTTCGGTGGAAAAAGAACTGATGTCTCAGTGCCCCCAGGGCTTCTATAGGCAGCTGGGGAATCAGACTAGTGGCTCTCAGAGTCTGCTCTTCCAGACCATCAGAGGATGAGGGCACCAGGAAGGCTAGGTCTCTATGGAAACCACCTTCCCCTTCCTTTCTATCCTGCACACTCCTCCTTCTTCCCTCTTTTCCACTTCTCTTATCAGACAGCTTTCCTCACTTCACAAGATGAGGCAGTAGGGGTGAGGCAGTGAAGGTTTCATTGATGGGGAAAGTTGGTACCGTGCACTTTGGGTGGGGTCTCTCAACCCAGATAAACCATGTGGATCCCTCAGGGCTCCTAAGCCCCAGGGCAATACAGTAGCTGCATCCGGCTAGGCACCATCACAGCTTGAAGGTTTCCTAAGCATGAGAGACCTTGGGTCATCCTCACTATAAATTCAAGTTTGGATTATTTCTAGGCAGGTCACCATGGAGACTATTTTTATCTATGCCAAACAGTAGCCCTTCTTCCAGCTGAATGATTACCAGGTTTTTAAGAGGATAGAAGTTATATTTATTTTCACTGTTGTGCAGAATTAGGGAAGAAATATGTAATTAGGAAAAAAAAAATCCATATCTCCTGAAAGAAAATGGGAGGCAAGAGGGAACTCATGGTACGATGGCAAGTTGCTAATCCATCAAGGGAGTGTTGTGATTGCTCCAGAAAAACGAGGCCACCAGGAAAACCTTTGCTTAGAAACTAAATTAAGAATAAGGTCCCCATTGTTTGTCTTACGGTGGCCAGAGTTCATGAGTGTCTTGCTTTGTCCCCAGGGGCTCTGTTTCTCCACTCTAGGCCAGCTCTGATGAAGAGGAAGCCATATATCTTCTAAGAATATTTCTGTCTTGTGCTTAACTCAGTAACAATCACAGAGGGAAATGAGGTTATGTGAACTTCCCATGGATATCTGGATGGGAGTGACTCAGTTGATACAAAGGATTCCCTGTGAAATATATCCAAGTAAATGGAGTGGAGTTATTCTTGTGATTCCCCTAGGTTTCACCAGCTCAGCTGTCCTCAGAGATGGTGACTCCATAACTATATGCAGATGGCCAAACCACATGGTAGGAGATGCCCCCACACAAAACAAAGCCGTGCAAAAACCTTCCACTGCAAATGGGTTAGATGTGGAATATTTTAATGATGGAGTCATTTCTGATGCAAATAGCTTCCTCATTGTTCCATTTTCCAAATAAAAGATTATTCTTGTTGCTAGTTAGTGTGTTAGTTTCAAAACCTCTTATCTTTGAAACCTTCCAGAGCAGAAAATTGATAGCAATGAGGAAAATCAACTCTGAGGCAAACTAGTTTATGGACTCACTCAGAATTTAGCAAATGTGGAAATTAGCACATGTAAAAAAGATATCTAGCCATTTAATCCTAGAAACAAAATTCTAACACTCAACCCATACACACACAAACACACACGCACACTTACACACATGCTCTTAGATTTCTACTTTTCAGGAAGTGTTCATTATAGCCCCATCAGAACTATAGGAAACCTGGGGAAAAGCAGGTCATTTCCCTATGCAAGGGATTAGACTAGCATACACATTCCCATTTTAGGACCTCGCAAAGAATCAGTTTTGATCTCCTCTCTGAAATATGAGTGAAACTGGAGTGTCTAAGTGGCAAAGTAGAACCACAGTGGGGATAAATTGGAGGGAGAACAAATGTCTTTGGCATTGATCAGTAGCTTCTATCTACCTTTGGAATTGCCTGAGACACAGAATGCTTGCCTCCCCTCTCTTATCCAGTCAGTTACCATAGTTTCTGTTAATAAACAAAATAAATAAATTAATTAATAATAATAGTAATTAATATTATCTCTTCACTCTAATTTTTTGTTCATCCCTCAGAGTGCTGAGCCAGTATCCTTTAAAATAGTAGTTATTCAATAAATATTTCATGGATGAATGGATTTTTCTCATTCACTTGAGGCTTCAAATACTTGTCCAGCTCTATCTCTCCACAGATATTGGGGTGCAGGAAATTTAGAAATGCCACTATGGTAATTACTACAGGAATTATTTCTCCTATTTCCTTAACAGCCTTGGCATTATATGCTAGAGTGGGTTACTGAGACCTGAAATTACTTATCACTAAACAATGTGAAATGGGATCAAATACAAATGGGAGGAAGAGAAGACTTTAATATCTAGATCCACTGTGACATCACAGAAACGCTTAAGCATCTTCCTCTTTCACCGTTTCAGGAACAGTAGCCAGTAAGTGTGGCGATAACTCAGATGCAAAAGGAAAGAAAAAGCCCACTGGAAGCTTTAGACAGAGAAATGCTCCTCTGACTCTGACACAACTCTCTTAAGAGCCTCTGCCCCCTCCTTTAAGAAAGCCACCCGTTTCTGTTTTCATCAATAACCTCTATCACCAGGTCCTATGTTACGAACATAAATTATGGATAAAGAATCGGTAACAGAAGTTCCATAGTTTCTCTGGATCAGGTAAAATGAAAGGAAACTGTATTCCTTGATAGAAATGTTCCCTCCTAACAAAAGTAAAGGTAGAAAGAAAAAAATTTGCCTTGATGCCTGTCCCTCTTGTACTTCCTACTTCCTCACCTTGGAAGCAAACTATTGAAAATGTTCACAGAAAGAAGATTCTGCTCAGCCTTTGGGAGAGTACAGCACCGGATTTATATTCTGCAATGCCCTGAGTTGGCAGTACCAGTAAATATATTGCAAACAAAACCATTCCGGGAGAGAATAGTAGTCCCAGCCATCGAGAAATGAGGCTAGGGCACCACATGGCACTCATCCGAATCACCATACTTGAGCGTACTGGAGGGTGGAGGGTGTTCCAGGCTTGGAAGAAACTAAACTCATCTGACCTGCATGTGGTTTTCTGCTTGACCAAAATGAGACAGTAGCAAATGTCCAATTACACATGGAACAGACTTCAGAGCATTTCAGCGAAACTCAAGTACAGTGACATTGAGGCACCATTATATCAGCTTTGCAAAGTCAGGTCCTTTGGAAAAGCCAGATCTTGTGTAATATTCACATAACACACATATGTCCAAAATCAGCTCTGGGGACTTGCTCACGGTCTTCTCAGATGTTCCCAGTTCTCTGTTTTGACTCCTAGAACCACTTCATCCCTTTCAACATATGACAACCCACCAAAGAAGAATCTCATGGCCTTCTTACGTCTTTCCCTTTTTTTCTGATGAAAGATTCATTGTCGTTACTGAGTTTTCTTTTCTCCCACACAAGGTGGTACCCAGTATTCACTGTTCTGGACAAATTATGTTGTAAAGTGCTTCTACAAGTGTATTCAGATGATGGGTAATGTGGGGGTTCTTGAACCACTGATGGGAGACTTGGGTCTGGTAATCCAGAGACTGTGAGGGTTGTGCCTTTGGTCTTCGCTGTGTGAAGAAGCTATGCAGTCAGAAAGCAGAATGAATCTTTTGGGGCCACTGGACCCAGATGACACCACCCTTGTGGCAGAAAGTGAAGAGGAACTAAAAAGCCTCTTGATGAAAGTGAAAGAGGAGAGTGAAAAAGTTGGCTTAAAGCTCAACATTCAGAAAACAAAGATCATGGCATGCGGTTCCACCACTTCATGGGAAGTAGATGGGGAAACAGTGGAAACAGTGTCAGACTTTATTTTTTGGGGCTCCAAAATCACTGCAGATGGTGACTGCAGCCATGAAATTAAAAGATGCTTACTCCTTGGGAGGAAGGTTATGACCAACCTAGATAGCATATTCAAAAGCAGAGACATTACTTTGCCAACAAAGGTCTGTCTAGTCAAGGCTATGGTTTTTCCTGTGGTCATGTATGGATGTGAGAGTTGGACTGTGAAGAAGGCTGAGCGCCGAAGAATTGATGCTTTTGAACTGTGGTGTTGGAGAAGACTCTTGAAAGTCCCTTGGACTGCAAGGAGATCCAACCAGTCCATTCTGAAGGAGATCAGCCCTGGGATTTCTTTGGAAGGAAAGATGCTAAAGCTGAAACTCCAGTACTTTGGCCACCTCATGCGAAGAGTTGACTCACTGGAAAAGACTCTGATGCTGGGAGGGATTGGGGGCAGGAGGAGAAGGGGACGACAGAGGATGAGATGGCTGGATGGCATCACTGACCGGATGCACATGAGTTTGGGTGAACTCTGGGAGTTGGTGATGGACAGGGAGGCCTGGCGTGCTGCGATTCATGGGGTTGCAAAGAGTCAGACACGACTGAGTGACTGAACTGAACTGGACCCAGATATGATCATGAAACATAACTAAGAAGACCCTCATAAGGTACAGAAGTAGAAGAAAGAGGTTTGAATGTGCCAGGAAGGAGCTTAACCCTCAGTGTTGATGGCAAGGAGAGTGGCTTTAACAGGAAGTGGATGCCTTCCATTGTATTCTTAGTCTTTTGGGTCAAGCTGGTATAGATCAGGGGTCAACAAGCCTGGGGTCACTGGAGCCAAATGTCCCCTTGTCTGTTTTTATATGTCTATGAGTCGAGAATGATTTTTACATTTTTAAATTGTTGGGGGAAAAAATCAAAAGAAGAATAATATTTTGTGACATGAAAATGATATCAAATTTACATTTTAGTGTCCATAAGTAGTTGCATTGGAACAAAATCACACTGTATTGACAAAGTATGATTTTGCACTACACAATCAGAGCTGAGTAGTTGCAATAGAGACCATATGCCCAGCAAAGGAAAAAAAAAACAACCTTACAAAAAGTTTTCTGACCCCTGATAAAGCTCATTCTGAAGTTCAACCTTGTTCCTTAAATAGATATCTGATGTCTTGACCAACTCACTTGACCAACACTGACTATTAGTCAGGCAAACACGAAACCACAAGATACTGCTTCACGCCTACCACTTTGTGGAGGTGCCACCCGGCTTCCCCGGTGGTGCTGGTGGTGAAGAACCTGCCTGCCAAGGCAGGAGACACGAGAGATGGGGCTTCGATCCTTTGTTCAGGAAGATCCCCTGGAGGAGGGCATGGCAACGCACTCCAATATTCATGCCTGGAGAATCCCCATGGACAGAGGAGACTGGTGGGCTACGGTTCACAGTGTCACAAAGAGCTGGACACAACTGAAGCGACTTAGCACACACGCACGCACTTTGTAAAGAAGTTTTAAGTCTGATAACACACTGTGCTGTGAGGGGCAGAGTACTGTATCCACAACGAGGGTTCCAGCAGCTCGATGGCAGCCCCCTGACAGAGGATCAGATATTGGCTCTTGTAAGTCAGGCTGGTGAGCATAAGAAAGGCAAAGGGGCATATGAGTGGAGCCCCAACAGGGTCTGCTTAGCAGCCCTGTCCAGAAGTTACAAAAAGAACAGCCAATGAACCCAAAGAGAAGGCAATAATTAAAATCAATTCAAATGTATGAATAGGTAAAGCCACAAAATTAGAGATTGGTTCATTAAAATACTAGTAACATTTTAAAATTACTGTTAAAACATCAAAAATAAGCAATATGAGGGGTTTAAAAATAGGACACTATTATAGATCCCACAGACATGAGATCATTAAGAGGAAAAATAGAGATTAAAGAGACAGCAAGTAGCAATTCCGCTTCCCAGGTGGCTCAGTGGTAAAGAATCTGCCTGCAATGCAGGAGCCTCAGGTTCAACCTTTGGGTCAGGAAGATCCCCTGGAGAAAGAAATGGCAACCCACTCCAGTATTCTTGCTTGGGAAATGTCATGGACAGAGGAGGCTGGCGGGCTACAATCCATGGTTCACAAAGAGTCAGATATGATTTTAGTGACTAAATGACAAGCAGCAATTCCATCCCTAGGTATATAGTCATCAGAACTGAAAACAAGTTCTTGAACATAATACATGTATATGCATGTTTGTAGTGGTGATATTCACAAAAGCCAAAAGGTAGGAGCAACCCAAATTTCCATCAGTGATTCAAAGGACAAGTTGTGGTAGTCCATACAGCAGAATATTCTTCAACCAGAAAAAGGAATAAAATACTAATCCATGCTACAACATGGATGAACCTTGAAAGCATTATGCTAAGGGAAAGAAGTCAGACAAAAAAAAAAACATATACTGCATGATTTCATTTATATGAAATATTCAGAAATTGGTAAAACCATGGAGACAGAAAGTAAGTTGTTGCTTGCAAGGGCTCAGGAGGAGCAAGAAGGATGGGGAGTTACTGTTTAAGGGGTTCAGGGTTTTCTTTGGAGGAGGAGATAAAAATATTTTGGAACTTGATAGACATGTGATTGTACAGCCTGTGAAATTATGAGATGACACTGAAGTGTTCATTTTGAAATGGTTAATTTTACTTCAATTATTAAAAAAAGAGAGGATGAAACAGGAGTAGAACCACCTGGCGGTATATAAGTATGGAGCACAGACCATGTGCCAGATTGACAGTCGCCTGACTATCAATTGTCAAAACCCTGACAATTTTTAATATTTCAATGATCTCAGCAAATGTTTCCAGCTGTTCCCGTAAGGCTGTTGCTGTTGTTCAGTCGCTAAGTCGTGTCTGACTCTTTGCAACCCCATGGGCTGCAGCATGCCAGGCTTCCCTGTTCTTTACCATCTCCCAGAATTTGCTCAAACTCATGTCAGTTGAGTCAGTGATGCCATCCAACCATCTCATCCTCTGTCATTACTAATAATGTTCATTTTTACAGAGGAGAAGGGAGTTCACGGGAAAGAATCTGGTCATTTCCCTGTCTTTGTGTCAATTTGCACTTTGCAGAGTTGGTCCAGAATATCTCTTTTGAGAAACAGAACCCAGAAATGTAGATAAGCTTACTTAAAGACTTGGAGATGTATCAGCTAAAGGAAGTGGGCCAGGGTGGAGTGAGGTGCTCTGACATTCCAAATATAGCCCGTGCTTGGCCACTTAGGAAGATGGATTCGTTGCTAGCAACAAGTACTTAGCACGTGTGTGATTTGGCATGTCTTGAGCTGTGAAGTAGATGCAATGCAGGCAAAAAATTGATGATGTTACAGGGAGGGGCTGTGTGGGGTGCTAATTGCCATCTGCAATGCCTGGAGGAGGTGGGGAGAGGAGTGAAGAATCTCTTTCTTTTTAATAGATTTTCAAGATGGGAAAATCATATTTCAACCCCCAAGCATTTGGGAACAATTGTACATAAGATAGAAACTATACCTAACATGAAGCTGGGAAAACTGGAACTTTTGCAGATTCTTGGATGTCAGAAGAAAAAGATAAGAGCATTTCAATTGCCAATGGTCCCCTTACTCCTTCCAGCCTCTTATATGGAACCCCAGAAAGACAGCAAAAAGAAGAATAGCAAGTACTGATGGCTGTGGGATTTCTAATAATCACCTAGGGTGACTTCTATGATCCCTGGAAAAGTATGCAAAAGATACGCGGTGAGATGGTAGCAGAGAAGTGAAGGAAGTCAAAATCTCAACCCTATAGGCATGTCACGAAGCTAAACCTTTGGCCTGGTTTAGAATTTACATTAGAAGGTACATTAGCAAAATCTCTGAGACTCATGTATGTTATTCCCTATAATTATACCTGTAGAAGTAGGTTAATATTTAATCTTTATTTTAGTCTTGCCAAGGAGAAAATTACATTACAAATGTTAAAGTGCAAATTAGCATAGAATCATAGGTCCAAAAGTTGAAGACTTTTGACTAAGTCCTGCCTGGAAGAAATCAGACTATTGAAAGGAGAGGGAGAAGAGGAAGAAGGATTAAAATAAAACTAAAAGTAGAGAAACTTAGACTCACACTTCCTTTCTTAAACCCTAAAACCCTGAGTTTTTATTATCCTCCATTCATCAAATTGATCAGCACTCGATCTGTTGATTTAAACTCTGCATTCAAGTCCTTTCTGCCACTTTCCTGTCTTCATTAAACCTGGGCTATTTCCTTTCCTTTTTCTTTCTAAGTATGTTTTTTTTCTTGTGGTAAAATATACATAACGTGAAATTTACCATTTTAACTATCTTCAAGTGTACAGTTCAGTGGCATTAAGTGTGTTAAGTGTATGTTGTATACAACCATCACCACAATGGTGAGAGTGGAATAGAACTTTAAGGATGAGTTTTCTGAATTGGTTCTGGGAATTGACTCTCTAGTCTGATTATATTTGGAATAAGTCACTCATCTGAAACCCTAATTATTTATACACTTCTATGAATGTACAACATACTTCATTACAATTTTTAAGTAAAAAAAAAAAAAAAAAAGCTACTGATTTCTAAGTTACATGCAGAAACGGTCAAAATGCCAGTCATCTCCCCCTTCTGCTACACCGCTTTCTCTCTCCTACAGGAAGTGATTAGAGTCTAGTTTGCTGATGGTTCTGAGAGGTATTCAGGCACCAGCCCAGAGTGAATAGCTGCAGCGTCTCAGCCCTTCTTTCTGGAACATCCCTGAAGGACAGTGGTGAAGGGGAATCCTCTCAGTGGGCAGAAGAGTGAGAGGTGCCCCTGGGTTGTTTTATTTGCTTAGAAGGAGAAATGACCACATGTGTGATTGTATGATTATATCCTGATTCATGGGCGGTGGCCAATAGTTTGGCTGGATGAGCATGGACTTGGAAAGAACATGATGGGAAAATTGGGTGATAAGGAGATTTGGGGAAGAGGTATGTGGATGGGTATCTTTGATAGGGCAAAAAATGTGTGTCAAGGTCCAAGAATTCTAAAGGTATCTTTCACAGACAGAAAAAGTATTGCACATGTTGATCTACTTTAAAAGGAGAACTTAAAACAAGCCAGTCCTGGAGGCAGAGGAGAAAAGGCAGGTGACGGCTCAGAGGCAAACGGCCCAGGGCTGGCTCAGATGGTATTCGATCGCTTTCGGAGTCGCTCAGTCATGTCTGATTCTTTGTGACCCCATGGACTGTAGCCCACTAGGCTCCTCTGTTTATGGGATTCTCCAGGCAAGAATACTGGAGTGGGTTGCTGTTTCCTACTCTAGGAGATTCTTCCGACCCAACTATCAAACCCTGCCAATCTCTTGAAATTGGCAGGAGGGTTCTTTATCTCTAGCGCCACCTGGGAAGTCCGTTCCCCTCGGTAGGAGACACTGAGTGAGATTGCTTCCCGTCTGTTTTTGTTGTCATTCTCACAGCTGTTCTTTCAGTTTTTTATCTGAAAGAATTGCCCCAATACAGGGAAGATGTGGGGGTAGAAACCTATATTGACATTGTAGATCTTGAAAAAGTGCTCCAGAGTCCTAAGTGGGTGGACTGGACTCAGTTTGGGGCCAGATCATTGGGGAAGGGAACATCCTGCATCCTTCCTTCTCAAATTAGAGTCCAATGCTACCATCTGGGCCAACAAATCTATTTTTAGGAAAGAGGCTCCCTTCTCTCCTTAACAACCCATTTCCTCTAAACTGTATGCTGGGCACCGTCTCAGATCACCAGGCCACGCAGACCTCCCCACTAACTCCCCCACCCTAGCCGCTCCTCCACACAGAGGCCCCTGGAGGTTAAAAGAGTTCATTTTTAAATGAAAGGGCCACTGGAAAAAGCTTTTATTCTCATATGGGAAAAGCCTCATAAAGCATTTACTTCTCTTGATTAGCGTTCACAACCCAGGATGCTTCCTCTGGCCAATTTGCTGTTGATCTTATAAAACAGATCTCTCTTCTTGATCTGATTTCCCCCCGCCCTGTGCATTTGTTCTACTTAAACCTTTCAGCACATTTGTTAACTTGAGTGACACCGAAAAAACCCGCCACCCCATTAACGTGGAGTCATGCAGTCCATGGGATGTGCCTCATTCATTTCATCGGGGCTGCTTGGTTCCTTCCCAGATGTTCCCTTTCAGCACATACAACCATTGTTTTTTAAAACTTGGGATAATTATAGCTCTGTAAACCTAGAGGACAAGATTGGTTGGCTCCAGCCAGCTCCTCACTCCTTATGTAATAGCTTCATTGTTTAGTAATTGCCTTATTCATGGAGCAAAGGGATCCATGTCAGCCAAGACATCTATTCAGAACACTTTCCCTGTGCTGGATAAACAGGAGCTGGAGCGGTCCTACCCAGAGAACCAAAACCTCTGTGAGATACTTGCTCCTTTTCTCTACTCAAATGCAACCCTCCTTCAGAAATGGCTTCACCTTTTCTTTAGTAACAAATCAGCCCCCAGGTGGGTCTCTGCCTCTGCTGGTAAATCCTGAATGAGTGGGGTGGCCCACGTGGATGATGAGGAAATGCTGGACCGCTGAGCAATGAGATGAAGGGTGTGGGGCGAGACACAGCACGGGGCAATGGTCTATACCTGCTGTCCCTGCTGGGGAGCAAGAAAGTTTCCTCTGTCCTTCTAAGTTATCCTTCTGGTCTAAGAATTAAATTGACATGAGACAGATGAACAGGAGAAAAATCAAACAAAAATTTAATAACGCTTATCCATGGATGAAGGACATGTACACTAGAAGAACTGATGCTGAAGCTGAAGCTCCAATGCTCTGGCCACCTGATGTGAAGAACTGACTCATTGGAAAAGACCCTGATGCTGGGAAAGACTGAAGGCAGGAGGAGAAGGGGATGACAGAGGATGAGATGGTTGGATGGCATCACCAACTCGATGGACTTGAGTTTGAGCAAGCTCCGGAAGTTGGTGATGGACAGGGAAGCCTGGCGCGCCCCAGTCCATGGGGTCACAAAGAGTTGGACACGACTGAGCGACTGAACTGAACTGAAACATGGGTGAGGGGCTTCCCAGGTGGCGTTAATGGTAAAGAACCTACTTCCCAATGCAAGAGACATAAGAGATGTGGGTTTGATCCCTGGGTTGGGAAGATCTTCTGGAGGAGGGCATGACAACCCACTCCAGTAGTCTTGCCTGGAGAATCTCATGGACAGGTGACTGGTGGGCTACAGTCTATATAGGGTAGCAAAGAGCTGGACATGACCGAAGCGACTTAGCACTCATGCATACATGGGTGAAACCCAGGTATGTCATTTGCCAAAATGGACAAAACCCTCAAATACCATCTTCAGCTAAAATAAAAAAGGAATGTTGAAGGTAGTGGTTTGGGACTTCAAAGGGAAGGCAGTCAATCGACATGGAGGCGGATGAGTAAACGGTGGGTAAATAAGTATTGGGCCAGGCAGAGATGATGGGACATGCAGTGAACTCTGACCTTTATATCTTGATATCTAGGCTCTGCCTAGACATCCCCCACCAGACCCAGCCTGTATTCTCTGATGACATCTTTGGGGATAGCTCTGTTCCGGGTATGTGCCCTCTGTCTGAATTCTCTTAGGTGATAAGGGGCAAGGTCAAAGTTTCTTCCTGAGACTTTTGGGCCTTGGTTGTTTTCAGCTTGAAGTAATCCACACGCCAAAGAGACATTTTGGGGTGATGAGTTTTGCTGCCCTACATTCCGAAAGATAAGCGAAAGGAGAGATAAAAGTGCTAAGTTATTTTCTGGAAGAATCCAGAATGATTTCTGGGAGCTCTCCTGGGGACTCTGGGGTGGAGGAGCTGCACAGTGGCAGGAAGAGGTAAAGAGCTTTCAGACTTTGTGGAGGGTCTTCACCAGCAAGTCTAGACCTCCGTTTCCCAGCCTAGAGGATCCCACTGGCTATTGATCGTATGTGCTGCCGTGGAGCACATGCCCCAGGGAAAGCGGCCCCCGCCCCTCTGGTGTTTCAGAGATTCCCTGGGAAATCTACTTAGAGGGTAAAGCCCTTGAGCCACAGAGAACCAGTGTCCTCTAACGTTCCTGGTGGGCCCAAGAGCCCGGGGCGGAACCTCAGGAAATGGCAAAGCTCCCCAGTACACAAGCCACATTTCCACCTCCTCAGCCCTCTCCCTGTCCTGATCCTACAGCCCCAGGAGAGCAAACAGTGGAGAACAAGAGAAAAAAACAGAGGGAGCTTTAAAACCTAACAACAAAGAATGATGCAGAACAGCCACTGAGGCTGTCTTAATATGGACTCAGAAGGAACAGAGATGCTATGACCCATCCTTGAGAATCAATGTGCTCATGATTGAGTATTAGCAACATGTATGCACATATACATATATATGTATGTATATGTATGGGCTTCCTTGGTGGCTCAGGTGGTAAAGAATTTAAGTACATTATATATATATATATATATAGCAACATGATTTGGGCATTTCACTCTAAAATTAATTTAGAGTGAAAATATTTGAAATCTTATCTGAACTTCCCTTATCTGACCAAAGCAGAGCCTTCTGAAAAATACAGCTGCCACCAACCCACCTCCAAGGGGTTCCCTGCAAATTCTAGGAAGGAGACAGGCGGACCATTCCCAGCAGCATCAAGGAAAACCCAAAAGAAGTGGGTGTAGTGAAGCCCAGTTTTCCCAGTGAAGCCCCCCGCCCTTTTAAGCTGATATATAAGCCTTTACCTCTGAGTACTGAGAAAGTTACTCATTACCGAGAGTTCCCCAGCCACACGCAAATAAACCTTGTCTTTTGTCCTGTTCGGCTGTCTATCATCAGTTAATTTGCAGGTCCTGACCATTCAACCTAAGTGGGTGGAAGAAGAGTTTTTTCCCAAGAGTTTTAATGTGCACACACACACACACACACACACACACACACATTCTGTTGGCAGACTGCAGGCGCTTTCAGATCTTAAAGCATTCTGACTCCCTGTTTCACAATGCCGCACGGTCACCCCCACCCTGACACACACGTTGTACACTTACCACTAGAAGCGGCTCTCCTCCCATCAGGCTCTGCTTCTGTCCGGCGGCGTCAGCTGTGTTCCTTCTGGTCCGCTGGGCACTGATACCTCCAACCACAGCTGAGGCCCCCGGCCTTCAGGACACCAGAGTCGTCAGCGAGCCTCCTGTTGTTGACAGGAACTGGGGGGAGCAGGGAAGTCCTCTCTTCCTTGTGTGATTTTCTGTGAGACCCCTTATTTTCAAGCACACAGTTTTAATTGTTTTGCTTTGTTTTCTTCCCTTTCAAATCCTGCCTTCTCCCCATGGGGCTTATACCTGTGTCTGACGTGACCCAGAGAGTTCCCGTTCCCCATTAGGAACCTCCAGCTCCTGCAGGCACCAGTCCTCGGGGCACTGAGAACACCGCCTGGCACCAGGCCCACGTCCACAGTCATGGATCCACACATCTAAAATCCAGAAGTCCCCAAAAACAGAGAGATTGTTTATAACCACCTTGGTGGCCACATGTGAAGTGATACAAGGCTACATTTATCCCCCTAGTGTGGATATTCATGTACTATTTTGCTGATACAGGACTGGAAATATTGATGTGTTTGATCCCAGGGGTTGCCTCTGACCTCTTTGGGATGTTATCAGACATTTGGTTTATGCACCACATTTATGCCTTACTGAAATCGGAAATGTTCTGAATTCTGAAATCTGTCTGTCTTCCAGAGCTTCAGATACGTGACTGTGGCCTTCAAATGTTGCAGTACGTGTGCTGATTGAGTCCGACCCGCTCCCCACTCCTCACACCTGGGTCTACTTGCAGGTCAAGTTCTCCATCTCTCGACTCTACAATAGCAACTGTCCCCAGGCTTCACACAGACTCCGTGTGACCGGTGGGGATGGCCCACACAAGGCCCGAAGCTGGGCCCTCACTGCACGTGGGAGTTTATGACACAAAACTCATCCTTAGCATCAAGTTAAGAAAAAATAATAGACAAAATGTTGTCAGATCTCAGCAGACACTTGGTTCCAGCTTAGTTAATGGGAAAAAACTTAACAATGTTGAAAAAAATTTTTTTTAATCTTCCTAGTAGTCAGTTGGGTTTCCTGGTTGCTCAGTGGTAAAATAAATTTGCCTGCCAGTACAGGAGATGTGGGTTTGATCTCTGGGTTGGGGAGATCCCCTAGAGAAAGAAATGGCAACTCACTCCAGTATTCTTACCTGGGAAATCCCATGGACAGAGGAGCCTGGAGGGCTATAGTCCATGGGGTTGCAGAAGATTCGGACATGACTGAGTGACTGAACAACAAGTAGTCCATTACACAGAGCTGAGTGCATGAAAACTGATGCTCCAGCCATGCTGGATTAGTCTGATGGGCGTTTTAAAATCATTTTTGTTATTTCACTCCCCGTCCGTTTCCCCTTCCCTTTCTGCACTGCCCAAGGTCTGGACTCTGCCCTCCTGGTGTTCCAAATGGACATGCTTGGATTCATCAAACCTCATTCAAGGACCTGTGTCTACCTTTATATTTGTATTCAGGATTTCTACTCCTTCAGAAGGCGCCTTCCCCCAGATTGATAAGGTCCAGACTCCACAAAATAAGGATGCTCTCTGGGGAGCTGACAGGCATTCCTGGCCCCAACCTGAGGACCAGCGGGGGGCCCCTGCCATCTTGAGGTTTTCACCTTCTTCCTGTGGATCATACACAGGGCAGACCTTCCTCATGCTGGTAACGATGGCTTCTCACTACAGGACTTCAATATTTTATGTTAAAATGCTTCCTCCCTCTCAGAAGTCAGAGGCCAGAGAAAATAAATGACTTAAAGGCAGCTCTGTCTCTCAGTTAGGCATTTTTGCCTTCATTTATAAATGAGAAAGATGATGCTCAAAGCGCTGAATGAGTCATTTATCTAGGATCACAGAGCTGGTTAGAAACCTGGTCAGAATTTGAACCCAGGTCCTCAACGTCTTAACTGCTGTTTCTTGTTGTTCTGTCACTCAGTCATGTCCAACTCTTTGTGATCCCATGGCAGCACGCCAGGCTTCCCTGTTCTTCATTATCTCCCAGAGTTTGCTGAAACTCATGTCCATTGAGTTGGTGATGCCATCCAACCATCTTATCCTCTGTCTCCCCCTTTTCCTCCTGCCCTCAGTCCTTCCCAGCATCAGAGTCTTTTCCAGTGACTCTTTCACTTTTTCTCATGAGGTGGCCAAAGTATTGGAGTTTCAGCTTCCGCATCAGTCCTTCCAATAATGAATATTCAGGGTTGATTTCCTTTAGGATTGACTGGTTTGGTCCTTGCAGTCCAGGCAAATCTCGAGAGTCTTCCCCAGCTGTTTCTTACTTTATCCCATATTCCTAATCCACCAGAGGCATTCATTTGAAGAAAGAAAGAAAGCGGATCTTTCTGGTCAGAGCTGGCTTCCAAGGCAAGGTGGTGCTAGTGGTTAAGAATCTGCCTCTATTGCAGGAGACCTAGGAGATGAGTGTTCGATCCCTGGAGATTCTCTTCCTGGACAATCTTCCTTCTCCAGGAAGATTCCCTGGAGAAGGAAGTGGCAACCCACTCCAGTATTCTTGCCTGGAGATTCCCATGGACAGAGGACCCTGGCGGGCTACAGTCCATGGGGTCACAAAGAGTCAGACATGACTGAAGCGACTTAGTATGGTCAGAGCTAGTCAAGAAGCACATTGGCTTTTGAGTAGCCAAGATCTCGTGTTCTCAGCATTTTCAGTAAAGACATAAGTTTTGAGGCTGTGTCCTCTCCTTTCATTTTTTTACATGAATGGGTGTTTCAGTAGGAATGGGATTCCTACATTTCAGATGTTAATGTGCCTACCCCATTTAATAATGTTTTGGCTTAATTTTTAAAGAGTGCTGAAGATGTTTGGTAGGGTTGTTGTAAAAAGGACTGCAAACAGGTGACTTAAACAACAGAAACTTGTTGAATTCATGGTTCTGGAAGTTAGAATTCTGACATGGAAGTGCTGCTGGGGCCAAGCTCCCTCTGCAGGCCCGAGGGAAAAAGCTGTCCCTGCCTCTCTCTTAGCTTCTAGTAGTTTCTTGGATTGTGACAGCATAGTTCCAATCTTTTTTTTTTCTCTTTTAATTCATACTTCTTTCCAATTTCCTCAGTTTTCCCCCACAGTCCTTTATTTTTTCCAGTATCCCATCCAGGATACATGGTATTCAGTTGTCATGACTCCCTAGGTGCCTCTTGGCTATGACAGTTTCTTAGACTTTCCGTGTTGTTTTTGCTGTTTGTTTGTTTGTTTTTAATTTTTTGGCCACACCATGCAGAATGTGGGATTTGAGTTCCCTGACCAGGGGTTGAACCCAGGCCCCTATATTGGAAGTGTGGAGTCTTAGCCAGTAGACCAGCAGGGAAGTCCCCAATCTTCACATGATGTTCTCTAGTGTGCATGTGTGTTTATGTTCAAATCACCCCTTTTTACAAGGACACAAGTTATATTGGATTAGGGGAACCCTCTACTGCAGCATGACTTCATCTTTTCTAACTGTGTCTGCAATGATCCTATTTCCACATACGGTCATGTTCTGAGAGTAGGGCTTTGACATGTGAATTCTGGGGGACACATTTTAACCCATAATGACCTATCCTCTGGCCCCCTAAAATTTTTGTCTTTCTCACATGCAGATCGCATTCATCTCATCCCAACAGCCCTGAGAGTCTTCAATTATTCCAACATCAACTCTAAGTCCTAAATCTCATCTAAATAAGGTATGGGTGAGAGAGTAAGATTTACCCAGGGCAAAATTCCTTTCCACCTGGGAACCTGTGAAACCTACCTGCTTCCAAAACACAACAGTGGGACAGTCAAAGCACAGACCTTTCCATTCCAAAAGGGAGAAATCAGAAGGAAAAAGGGGCATGGATCCTGACACAGTTTGAAACCCAGCAGAGTAAATTCCATTAGATTTTCAGGCCTGAGAATCACCCTCTTCTGCTCAGTGCTTTGTCCTTTGAGCCCACCCACATTAGGAAGGGTAATCTGCTTCACTCAAAGTCTACTAATGTAAACATTAATCACATCTTTAAAAAAAACTGCTTTCCCAGCAACATCTAGACTGGAGTTTTACCAAACATGTGGGCATCATAACCCAGACAAGTTGACACATAAAATTAGCCATCACAGATATTTTTTGAAAAAAGTACTATAATATGTCCAGGATGGAGGAAATTCAGGAAGAGATACTTAGAAAAGTGGAGGAGACTTTCAGGCTGTTAGACCTTGGGGACATACCAATGGGCAGGACCCAGTGGGATCAGCTGAGTGTGTGAAGAGTAGTTTTCATCTGTCCCAGTAGCTTGGATCAGAGAAATGGACAGAAATGGTAGTGTGGAGGAGGGAAGTCAGGGTTGTGGCACAGTGAGAAGACCTAAGGGAGAACAGCTGGTCTGCGGCTGGTATGCTGGCAGAGAATGATGGGCTGAATGTCTGTCACCCCCCTCCAGCCCCTGTATTCATATGCTGCAGCCCTAACCCCCAGTGTGAGGGTATTTGGAGGTGGATCTTTGGCAGGTGAGGTCATGAGGGTGGAGCCTCCATGATGGGATTAGTGCCCTTTACAAAAAGAGTAAGAGCAGGATATCTCTGAGAACTGAATCTGCCCCACCCCCACTTTCTTTTGAACTTACATACTCTAGAACTCTGAGAAATCAATGTCTGTTGTTTAAACCACTCAGGCTTTGATTTTTTTTTTTTCTTAATAATTGTTATGTATTTATTTTTGGCTGTGCTGGGTCTTCATTGCTGTGTGGACTTTTCTCTAGTTGCGGCGAGGAGGGGCTACTCTAGTTGCCGTGCACAGGCTTCTCGTTATGATAGCTTCTTTTGTTGCAGAGCACAGGCTCTAGGGCGCGTGGGCTTCAGTAGTTGGGGCACATGGGTTCAGTAGTTGAGGATCCCAGGCTCTAGAGCACAGGCTCAGGAGTTGTGGTACACAGCTCTGTGGCATGGGGGATCTTCCTGGATCAGGGATCAAACTCTTGTCTCCTGCATTGGCAGGCGGATTCTTTACCACTGAGCCACCGGAGAAGCCCAGTCTTTGACGTTTTATCACAGCAGCAGGAGCTAAGACACAGAGGAAGCCACTCATGGCCTCTCGAGTGCCTCCCCAGGGCAGTATTTTATCATATTGTTCTTATCTCCCTGTATCCCCACAAGACCTCAGCTTCCATGGGTTGGTCTTATGAGAGGCTGTCTCTTTAGCAACCAGCACAGGACCTGGTGTCCTGTAGGTGCTTAAGGAAGAGCTATTGAATGAAGATGTCAGTGGACTCTACCCAACTTTTTAAAACACAGCGGTGGCAATGACATTTTGTAAGAGTGGAAAGAGATGCATGCAATTTAGTTGGTGGGGTGCAGGAAACCTATCTTGAAGCTGTATTTGCCAGGCAAGCACACTGCTTTTCCCTCAAAGGTGTGGTTGTTTGAATTGGCTTGGAGAAGGCTGATGGCTGAAAAGAGAAAGGTGTTAAAACCCTCCCAGCCACCCCTTGGCGCCTACAAAAGCCTGGTGGTTGTGTGAGCCTGCGTTAAGATAAAGTGACTTTTTCAGGAGACCAGTCTGCAAGTGCTTTTCTGTTCCTAGTCTGTAACTAGAGATCTTAATCTCCACACAGAGCAGAGGTTCATGTCTAGACACTCTTCAGTCTAAAGAGCGTGGAGGGAGAAGGAAGGAAGGAACACTTTTTGAAGGGGTCAGAGAATGGAGGTAGAGCTCATGGTC
The DNA here is from genome assembly GCF_003369695.1 of Bos indicus x Bos taurus. NCBI lineage: Eukaryota > Metazoa > Chordata > Mammalia > Artiodactyla > Bovidae > Bos > Bos indicus x Bos taurus. Next base: position 43,398,746 of record NC_040098.1, on the reverse strand, counting down.
CCAAGGAGAAATGCCTGCGCCCTGGGTGGGGCAGCACTCACCCACTTAATTCTTGGAGCTCTCAGACTGTTCGTCTGTCATGGGCCTGTCTACTTTCTGCAAAGGAGGGCGGCATGGAAGTGGGCAGCTGGATTTATGATGATATTTCCATGTCAGGCTGCTCGGCACCCACACATTACACATCTTACGTGACCTTTGATTCCCCTGTGTTGCTAATGTCATTCGGGGCCTCCTTCCTTTGAAGAAGACTTGGGAGAGGACCAAAGGGCAATCGGTGCCTCTAGCTTCCCACTGACAGCGAGGCAGCTCCAAACTGGGACCCCTGATTTCCATTTCAAAACTGCGTTCAATTTAGTTGATTTAAAGGACTTGACTTTGCTCTGTGAAATGACTGTGGCCGGCGAGCTCCGCCCGTGGCTCTTTGAAAGACATAAACACGCTCCCTGCGGGGACTGATGGAGCTGTGCCACCCATTGTTTATCTAAAAACAGCGTTTTATTATTGTCGCTCAATTAGTCCAGACAGCGGACACAAATGACTCTCCACGGCTCCATGCCTGCCCTGCGCACCACATATAAATGCCAAAGACGGCTCTAATAGCTGGCTAATAAAATCAAAATGTGCCTGTATTGACTCCGCGATTACTCAGATCGTCACCCTTTCTTCTGAAATCTCTTCTTAATCTAATTATGCACAATATTTTCACTTTAGTAAAAGAACATTAAACTGAGTAATCAACAATTCTGTTCTCAATTTATTTATAAGCAGCCAACCAAGGGTCTTCTGAACGTAAACTTCGGAAGGGAGTTTATTTTCTATAAACAAATGAGCATATTTTTCCCCCTCAAGGTCAAAATATTATTGCCTGTGTAGGGTTTTTCCTATAAACTTTTTTTTTTCTAAAAGTTGCACAATCTGTCATTTCAGAGACACCCACGAAAAGCCACTCCTAATCACTTGCAGAAGATAAGTTTGGCCTGTTTATACTCACTGCTGTGAAAATGCTATTATACGCAAATGTTTCGTGTGTTTTGCAAACATATTCTCTCACACACACATACTCATCGCAGAGGCAGTGTCTGAAGTAGCAAAGGTCTTTTGAAAAAGACAGAAAAAGGAATGCATTGAGCCCCTTAACATTTCCCATTTTTCAAATCCGTCTTAGAAGCACGGGAGACCGATGCTTAAAAATCACATGTGCCATTGATTGCGTCTGAATACCACTCTGTGAATGGAAAGATGCCTGCTGTCTGCCTCGGGCCTCTAGTTGATGACCGAGCAGGCTGAGGGTCAGAGAAGGAAGGAGATTGAAGGAAGGTGAGCAACCACATTAGTGACAAGCGGATGGCTGGGACCGAAGCGTGCCAATCACATCCCTGGACTGGTGTGTGACTGAGGCACAAAATCCAAGAGCTGGGGTAGTGAGGCTTCGTCCTTCTAGCGGGGGTCATCAGGAGACGCTGCAGGTAAGGATAGGTGTTGAGTCCAGCTGCTTCGCAGTGGCCTCCCCGCCCCTCAAATCCTTCTACGTGTATCCTTTCCCCCCAGACGTACACACGCGCACACTTCGGTAACAGAACATTTGTAAAGCTTTCGTTTGAGTTTCAGGTTGGAACACCTCCAGGCCAAACATAAAGAAAATCTCCAGGCTGGCGCTCTGCTCCCTCAGGGCCCCTGCCAGGCTCCCTCTGGTTCCTGCCATGGATGGGGAACCAGCATTACCTCACGTCTCAAAACTCCGTCTCTGGGCAGGCTCGCTCTTGCCCCTCTGTGCTCCCTCTTCGGGGTGAGAAGAAGGCGGATGCGGGGGGTACAGGGTGGGGGGTGGTGATGTTGGCACAGTGGAGGGATTCCTCTTTCCACCCTGAGAAATGACACTGTTGGAGGCAGAAGGCCAAGGTGAAGGAGGCTCCCAAACGGTTCCAACGGCAGAGGTTGGAGGCGGTGGGGTTGGGAGTTCGGGCTCTGCCCTCCTGAGCGGGCTTCGTGCTCGTTCCATTGGACGAGCCTCCACCGTTTCATGGGAAGAACAGGAAGCCTGAGGTCATCACCAGAACAGGGCCTACCTTTGGTGCCCAGCAAATGCCTCTGCCGCTTACCCAGCACTGACCTTGGGCACATGTCATGGCTCCTTCTATCTCGGCCTCTTTATCTACAAATATTTCCAACGATTCCTAGCCTTGCCTTCTGGCCATGTGGGACACGCTGAAAAGCACACAGTGTCCCCGCAATGAAGTTCCTCGTCGGAATGGCGGGAAGTGCCAAGGAGAAGGAAGGGGTGCCCGGCGTCCGATTACGGAGTGAGAGAATGAGTGTTTTGGCAGGAACACAGTGTTATCCCATCAGGTATAAGCTGTGACTCAGGGCTCATCTGCCCTGTGCACGCCTTTAAGAGAGAATACAGTTTTTATAATGCCACAGTCTTCCACATCGGTGTCAGCTGGCCGCTTTCCCTTCGCTGTCTGTCTGCCCTCACGGGGTGAACCGCCACTCCATCTGGAAGCAGTTGCCAGTGAGCTGCTCGGTTGAGGGATGGGCTTCCTGTGTTTCCACAGCCCATTTCAACGGTATCAAACTGGGGCTTGAAAAGCTTTTCCTCAGGAAGCCACACGAATGACCCACCAGACAAGTCTATCGTCCTGGAGCGATTCACCCTGAATTTTTAAGCTCTCACCCCTCTTTTAGGTCTGTCTCCTTTTGCCTTCTGAAACCGCAAGGCAGTTAGAGATTCTAATCTCTCAACCCAAGTCACTTTGTCATCGCAGTCAGATGTCACCTGGGGTCACCATCGCCCATCTGTGGTGGAAAGTTCCAAGGAGCTGCAGTTGCTTTTGTGATCTGCCGGTTGACGTGGAGAACACGCCCTGAAACCCAACAGGAAGGTGGTTTTCTGAGGCGGGTTAAAAATATATTTACATTTGTTTATATCCGAGAGATTATTTTTAGTCTGAGGCAGAGGCCTGACAAGGATCTGGAGGCCTGCGACAGTGTGGCTTAACCAGCGGGATTTGCACTCGCACAAAGCCAGGAGTTTGGCTGTTTCTGCCCCTGGGTGGTAGCCTCACGTCCCTGACTCCCTACCGGTCTCCCAAAGACTTCAGGATCAGGTAAAACGGATCCCAGAGCTGCCTTTGCAGCTAATTTCTGTTTCTCTGCAGGCTGGCAGGCCGCCTCGAGGCAGGCCACAGTTGAGAAGCCAAGGGCTGTGTTTCAGGCTCCTCCTTGAGGTTTAGGGACAAGGGATGTGCCTTCAGAAGTCTCTGTGCAAAGCTGGGCTCTGTTGCTAATGACGGCGACGTATGTGGCTTCCCAGCTCATGCACCACCATCCCACAACGACCCCCACCTCCATGCAGCCAAGCAGGGGCATGGGGACCAGAACAAGCTGAGATGACTGGCACACCCCCCGGGGACCACAGGCTGACAATAACTCTGGGATCGGTGGCAGGGTTGGGGGCACTCACGAATCACCAGTGACCACGTGTGCGCCCCCGCGGATTGCTCCTGCCGGGTTCTCTTGGACCTGCTCTGTGATGACCTGCCAGCCCAGCGCTCTCTGGTCCAGACACGATACAGCCGATACAGACACGATACAGGCAGTGCTCGGCCACACCCCCCAAGGGTTCCCTTCTCGTTTTCCTGCTCCAGCTCCAGGTGTGCCGAGCAGGACCTTTGTCGCTTTGGCAGCAGGTTACCCTCCGGGATCTGGAACTACTTTGCCTGCTTGAGAAAAGTAACGAGAATTTGCATCCTTCCAGGGATGACAGGGAAGCCTGGCGTGCTGCAGTCCATGGGGTCGCAGAGAGTCGGACACGACTGAGCGACTGGACAACAAAGGGGTGACAGCCCTTAACCAGCAGGTGACAGGCGGAAGTAGGATATAAACACTCCGGCTTCTCTGGGTCCTAATCAGGACCATGGTAGGGGCCATGGGGCTGGAGAGAGGGTCAGCCCCTCATCGCTTCCCTCTCTGGGGCTTTGCACCAAGCTACACCCTTACTTAGTATCCTTCTTCTCTGGGCCTGACTCCCCAAACCTTCTGCCGGATTCTCCTGGGGACGTTCCTTAAATGAGTCACTCAGTGTATGCTTGCGGTGAATCTAACCTAAGTAAGAACAACACAAGGCATGCAGGGCAATGCTTGCTCCATGACCCAGGCTGACTTAAAATTCTGCACAAAGTGAGAGCTGCAAGTTGAGTTTTATTTGGGGCAAAATGCGAGTTGCAGCCCAGGAGACAGCACCTCAGATAGCTCTGAGAAACTGCTCCGAAGAGGCAGGTTGCGGCAAGGTTAATATACATGTGATTTGGATGAAGGGGCAATACGGGCAATCTAGCACATATTTTTCCAGAAGGTTTCTACTAGTTTTGTGGAGTCTTTGCTAGTCACAAGGAACAGTCATTGCCCTGAAGGATTTTGGCATTTTTCTAGATATGAGGAGATATAAGAATTGGGCTCATGAAATTGGCTCCTGAAAATATCTATCTGAAGACCTGTCCTACCAGGTTTCTGCCCCCTCAGCACAGAGCGCCTCACTGCTGATCTCCACCCTGAACTCCTCCCATTGAAGGTCAGCAGTTGCAGCAGAAGCTTGTGACTTAATCCCTGGAGAGGTACATGGCAAGTGCTCACGGCAAGTGCCAATTTGTAGTTGACACCCAGAACCAACCCAGTTTCCCCTCAGCTCACATCGTTTGTCATCTCCTTAAAGTTCAGGCTTCTCAGATCAGCCCATAAAGATTCTTCGAGTGAAAGAATCTCTCACGCTGCTGTTGCGCAAGCATAACGGGCAACTGTTTTCCTGTTCCACATGTAAGATCTCGACTCAAAGTCAGCACCAGGGCCCCCGGGGACATTCTACTTCCTAAGTCTTAACTCTGAGTAACATAGGCCTCGGCCAAAGCTTCCAACCACACAGTCACCTCGTGTTTCTCCCTTCCTTGACCCGGCAGAAATGAAAGGCAATGGGGGCCTTGTGTGGCCTTCACTGACTTTGGAAAACTTTTCAAAAATAGTTTCAGTTCCTTTCTTATCATCTCCCCAGAGTCTGATAATTTCTGGAAGGAGGACTATAGGTTCATTGATTCTTGGGGACTCCAGCAGAAAATCAGTCCTGTGGTTCAAGAAAGCTGGACAGAAGCCCCACGTGCTCCCCTGCTGGGAGCCGTCAGCTCCGCCCACCCCCCCCCGCCCCCCCGCGCCCCTCTCCCTCCCACCCCCCACCCCCCGCCCACCACTCACCGGGCCCTTTGAGCCTTGGCATTAACTCCTGCTTCTCCGTGGAGCAGGCAGCCATGAACATTACACAACCAGGGAAGAAAATGGAGCAAACTGGGAGAATGCCAGTTCCTCCAGCTTGTCCTTCCTCCTTTTTATATAAACTCCAAGAGCATCAAGTTTAGGAGAAACACCAATGTCGGTTTCAACATGAATGTACCACTGGGCTTGCTGTGATCACTGTTGGTCTTAACTCGACTTCGGAAGCATCGCGAAAATACCAGCTTGGGCCAGAAGAACTACAGGCAAACACTCCAAACTCCTGTGAGTGATTCTGTCTCGGCGCTCACCACCCATATCAGGGCTTGGGTGTGGGGATGGGGAGCGGGGAAGGAGAGCCAGGAAGAGGGGAGTCAGGCACGCCCTCCCCATCCCCCCAGATCTTGGGCTGAGGTTCACCTGTCAAGGCCTGACAGCCTGATCATGGTGGGCTGGGACCTGGGTAGAGAGGATGATTCCTAGGTGTGTTAAGGGAAGGAGAAGCCCCCTGGGAAGGAGAGAGGTGGCCTGAGGGAGAAGACAGAAGCTGGTGGGGTGGAGGGCAGCAAGAAAATGCACTTTGTGTAGGCACTCATTTATTCAAGTTGGGCCAAGAATGTCCTTCAGGGCCTGGCTTTTCCCCCCAACCCGCAGATCTGAGGGAGGCCCAGGAGGCATGGCCACCCTCAGCAGGACTGTTTGGGTTGGAGAAGCGATTGTCTTGAATGCCAACTCCAGCAAAACTCTTGAGGACTTTGCCAACCCAGGTGTGGCAAACAATGAAATGTTTTTTTTTCCTTTCTTTTCCTTTCTCTTTCCTTTCTTGCCAGAGCGAGGGAATTCTGTGCTTGCCATGGTGTTTTAATTAATTTTTGATGGAAAAAAAGCGGGGGGGGGGCGGGGGCGGGCGGGTAAGGGAGTTAAAATTAAAGCCTGCTATATAAAAGCAAAGCAATTTCTGGAAGGTCATGAGCTGCGGCTGGCAAGTGCGTCCAGGAGAAACAGTGTGCTTGCTGTTTCGGGAGCAAACCGGCAGAGCACGGCCAGGCTGGAGGGGCTCCCTGGGCTGGTTCCGTCAGGGCGTCACACGAGCCTCCCTGAAGCCGACCGAGGAGGCCCAGCTGCAGGAGCAGTGGCCCATCCATAGCCCGAGGGCCTGTTCTCTGGTCTTTGCTCCTCAGCGCTTCCACAGGAAGGAGGTGGAAGGGTGAGGAGGGAGGAGGCTCTTTCCTCATCACCCAGCACAGCACTCGGCATGCCATAGCACGGGCTTGTGGAGGATAGCCGAGCTCCCCAAAGCTGTCCTAGTCTCTAAAACTTTTCACTGAAGAGGTTCAAGCAAGATCCAGGGGAAAACCATATAGGGATCTCCTTAATATCTCTCTATCATAAACTGTACAAATTAGATACGCCATTAAGATTTGTGAGAAAGGTGAGAAAAGAAGAGTTTCTTTAAGTGAACAATCCATAATGTATTTCTCCACGTTAGGGACAGAAAACCAGTTTGGTGTAGTGGAAAAGAACAGATGTGGGCCCTGGGTCCAGGCTGCCTGGGTCAGTGGCCTTGCTCTGACATTTTGGGCAAGTTACACCTCATTTATAAATTGATCATGTCAACAGGACTTATCTCACAGGATTGTTGTGACAATTAAATGAGTTGACATATACACTGCCCATACAACAATGCCTGGTACATGGTAAATGCTATTTAAGTATTCTTCTTATTTATTGCTTTGGGTCAGTCATCGCACTAGGAACGTTACATAGCTTGTTTTGTGTTTCACATACAACGTCTCTATCAAATAAACACAATTTATTTTATAATTGAAAAAACTGAATCTAAGCAAGATGCAGTCATTTGCGCATCTGGCGATTGTTGGACACTTGTATTTGAGCCTAGATCTGTCTGACTCCAAAGTCTGTGCTTTTTCTAAATTCCACTCAAGGTGACATGTGTGGATCCTTCCCTCCTTGCTGTCCTGTCAGCCTTCTCTCAACCACCAAAGCTTAGAAAAACAGGGCACTGAGGTTAGCTTCTCCCCAGACTCCGACAGAGGAGCAGTTGTATCTCCGTCAGAGAAAATTCTGAGCCCCAGTAACGGTTCTAGCTGCAGTGGAGTACTTAGAGGAAATGAATTTAGGAAGTCTCAATTAGAGACCTCTCAAGATTTCAAGGATTAGATGAGAAAAATATGAAGCAGTTGAATAATCATTCTGCTCTGATTGGGGAGGCCAAATTCCCTTTACGTAATGAAGATGATAGTTCCAGGGCTCAGGAATAGAGTTCTCAGCTACTGCATATTAAAAACAATAGAGCTTCAAAAATATCCAATCAACCTAGCCCAGCTCTAGGGGAACTTAAGTCTGAGCCACTGGGTATAGACAGCCATGTGTCCTGTGAGTAAAACCACATCCCATGAGATGTAACCGTGGAGACTGGCAGGAGAAAAGGGAGACCAAAGTGGGACTGTTGCTAGAGACCAGAATTGCATTATAGTTCTTCTGACTTGACCTCGTGCTGTCCTCTCGACCTGATAATTCTGAGATGAACCTCTCTGGTTGTATCTAGAAACTATTCCTTCTGTACAATGGTCACTAGCTCAGATGACGTATTTTTTTAACTTTTTATTTTCTATTGGGGTATATCTGATTAACAGTGTTATGATAATTTCAGGTGAACAGCAAAGGGACTCTGCCAAACATATACATGTATCCATTCTCCCCTAAATTCCTCTCCATCCAGGCTGCAACATTGAGCAGAGTTCCCTGTGCTGTACAGTAGGTCCTTGTTTGTTATCCATTTTAAATATAGCAGTGTGTACACGTCCATCCCAAACTGCCTATCTCTTACCCCCATCCTGATGACCTTTAAAGTTTAACACATTGAAGCCATCTGGGCCTTCGTGTGGACATTTCCAAGTGCTGTTTCTATGTACAGCTGTTTTGCAATCTCACCTAAGAATCTGTACAGCTGGTATGTCTTGCCCTATTTTTGGGATTGAAACAGCTAGTTGGAAGAAAAATAGTTTTTTTTCTTTAATTTCAATAGACTTTTAAGACTTTCCTAATGAAGTATTGCATACATACAGAAAAGCACATAGATCACTAAGTTTGTACCTCAATGAACTTTCACAAAATGAACATATCTGTTCAACAACCAGAACATTATCAGCATCTAAGAAATCCCTGGCAAATTTCCATCAATTATTACTACTTCCCTCCGAAGGTGCCCACTCCTGAGTTGTAACACCACAGGTCAGTTTTATTTGCGTTGAGGCCACAACTGAGTAGAACTGTACTTTACATATTCTTTCTGGTCTGGCTACTTGGCATTATATTTGAAAGCTTTTCATGTATACATATAATAGGAGTTCATTTATTTTCATTGCTGTATAATATTCCATTTTACAATATATTTATTCATTCTGTTGTCCATTTAATGGACATTTGGGTTGGTTACAGTTTGAGACTATTATGAATAGTTCTTTCCTGACTTATAAGTGAGGAAGGGGACCCCATTGGTGACTGCTGAGTATAGGCACAGTCAGACATGCCTGGGTATGACTTGGGGCCTCTGACCATCAAGAGATTCCTTAAAGGGAAGTTATCTCCCCACTGGTTTGTCAATTCTTGAAATGCTTTTGATCAAGACAAAGATTTTCAAAGAAATATCTCTGAGAGAGGAGACCTCTGGAGAGGAAAACAAGCAAAAGCAAAAAGAATGTGAGGAGAAACCACTGCGGGTGGGCCCTGGTACCTGGGTGGAAGTGGAATTCCAAAAGAGATGGAGCAGGATGAGGGGAAAGCCTGGAGGCAGATGCAGAGTGAAGCTGGTAGTGCTCCCGTGGGAATTCACCTCCAAATCATCCATCTCACGGAAAAGATGAATTAGGACTCTGCTTTGAAGGTCTTTAGAGAAAAAGTCACACTCAAGGGACAAGGAAGTGTTGCCATTTTTCTTAGAGTCTGAGAGCAATGAAGATAAATGGGCAGAACACCAATGACTGTCAAAATTCAAGCTCCTCCTTCCCTGGTAAAATGCTCCTGATGGGCAAATACCATCGGATCAGCGACTATTTCTAGCACCCTCTGGGTTGGGCCAAGGGAATATGTGTAGAATCGGGATTTGTCACTCTGAGCCACAGCAATTAAGAAGACAGAGCTTTCTCCACCCTCAATTTTTCTTTCCCTGGCTGGATACTAAGCACATCTAATTCCTATGAGACTGCAAAGCTATGAGATGTCAGCCTCTCCATCCTTGACTTACCTCATTGAGGAAGTTGGTGCCCGCCTGGCACATCTGCATTGGACTGTTCTGTGAATGAGACATAGACTCCTGCTGTAAGTCACTGAAGGTTGGGTTTATTTGTTACAGCAGCTAGTGTTACCCTCACCAATGCAGTTGGCTTCTGAAATAACTCACAGTATCCACAGAAAGGGGAAAAAAAGAACAATGTCATTATATTACTGCCATTTGATTTGATAGAAGATAAAAAATGAGAAGGGAGGTGAACTCAAAAGAACTTTCCTCAAACTTTCTTAAGTCATTGGAGAATATTCACTGTTAGTATAAAAATAGGACAATGATAATGTCAACACATAATATCTGAGCCTAATAGATTTACACTCCCCCAATTTGCATTTTAATTTCCTGGAATTGGCTCATGACACATTCTTATGTGGGCTTCAACATTTAGCAACAAATAAGAGTCCCTTTTCTCTTGGCACTTCTTATTCCTCCCTCCCCCTCACCCCAGTCCTCCCCGCTGCTTTCTTCTTCCCACAAAGCTCATTTTTGGCAAAACAATTTTCATAAACCACACATTTTAATGAATTAAGCGTAGCCCCACAGTCACACTCGCCTTCTCCCAGAGTCCCCTGGCTGACACACGCCTCCAGCTATGGGAATTCTCCCTTACCCCTCTAGGAAAGAAAAAACATGCATTAAAAATTGTGTCTATAAGTAGACAAGCTATGCAGAATTCGATGGCTCTTCTACTTTTACTTTTTGGAAAATGCAAGAAGGAAGATGATTTTCAAACATTGTATGTCTTCTGAGAAACTAAAAAATCCAGCGCTCTTTTGCTTTTGGCAGTAGCAGAACTGGTTACGATCATAAATCCGCCAATTCCCCCTTTATCCTTTTCAGGGGGAGCTTCACGGACTGGCTGCTGTCTTGTCAGAGAAGAAAGTTCAGATGTTTGACAACAGGGAAATTTTAAAGAATTCCAAAGAAGAAAAGGACCTTATAAGTCACAGTTTCCAACCTTCTTATTTTAATAGCGAAGTTCATGTAGGTGGTTTAACTTGTCCAAAGTCATCCCATCAGCTGACGGCTTTTGGGCAGTTCAGCTACAGTTGACCTTTATAGTTCACGTCACATGGAGTTTCAGGCACGTGACCTTCCTGGGTCATCGTGTCAGACAGCTGACACTGATAGAACCACTTCTCTTGACAGATTAGGGGTCAGGTGAGCGCTAAGAACGCCAGGTCTTAGGAGCTAGCCCATCACTGAATCCATATCCTCAAATCCAACAACCTTTCTTTGTTCTTTGGGGGTGGGGGGGGTGGGTGCCGACTACACATTAGCTGCTTGACTAGACAAAGACGTGACCCCTGCCCCCCAAAAGCACACAGTTCCCCGAGGGCAGATGAATAAACAGACAATCCCAACGTGGTATGATGAGTGCTTCTAGCAGGCAATCGCTTCCACAGCAAGGGTGGCTTTTCCCAGGAAGAACACAGCAATAGGGCAGCAGTGCCTCGCTGAATCATTCAGTGAGGAGGCACCAGCAGCTCTGCCTCCCAACTCAGGAACATCTTACCCAGCCTCCTCCCACCCACCATCCCCGCCTGTGGGTTTGGAACCGAGAAAGACTTTGGGAACTAAAGATCATGGGCTAATAGGATGCTAAAAGGGAAGCCACCCTCACCACCCACCACCAGAGGTAGTTCGTGTTATTCCTGAGCCCTGCACTTTGTTTCGTGACTCCAGCTCCTGCCACTTTGCTGGGTTTGAAAGTGTTGCTTATCCAGAGAGCTCCGAGATTGCTTTTGGCAAAGGACTCGAGGCAGGCAGTTCCAACCCTCCTTGCTGTCTCTCTCTTGTTGCCAAAATATAAGACTCTTGGTTTTATGGGAAATGCGTGTGGATTCTCCTTCCAATGATAACCTGAGACGGCAGTTAAAATGAAGTAGGAGAGGAAGACTGGGAATCAAGAGAACTAGGATTTGGCTCTGAACTACTTGTTAAAATCATCTCTTAGGTTTCTAACAATTCTGGCTCCACATACACTCAAAACGTTACTTCATTTTAGAGAATGAGTCCATATTACACACCAGTCATCTTAATAGGGAATGGGATAAAATGATGGAAACCCCAACCCTAACAAGTGGATTCCCTAGAGGGTTAAGCAGTTGAGGTGTGGGATCCCAAAGCTGTGCATGGACGTCTGTGAGGCTCAGAAGAATGGTATCATGTACCTTCTGATTCACTAAAGAGAACCAGAGTAGGCCACCCCAAAATATGTCCCTTTGGCATATGGTTTTGAGAAGCAGCAGCAGCAGGAAGGGCTCCCCACACACCCCTCTTTCTATCTGAAAGTAGGGCCCAGATTTTCCATGAGAAAGGTGCTCATCCTTCACCAGGAAGAGGTGAATATTCTTGCACCCAAGAAGGGAAGTTGATACGGAGATGAATCTGAAAGAAACCTACTAGGATTACCTTTATCTTCCATTAGGCTCCCCGTACATTTCCTAGTCACTTCCCCATAATTCACTGCTCCTAGGCCAAACCCTTTCTCTTCTGTCTTGTCACATCTCCGCAATGTATCTTTCTTTGAGGAAATGGCATATAAGCTCTCAGACCTGTCTACTTCTTTGGATTTTCCTTTCTATGAAGGCTCCCGTGTCATGTAAAAATATTAACATCAAATAAAAGTGTTGTTTTTCTCCTGTTAATATGTCTTTTGTTGGTTTAATTCTCAGACTGTGTCAGAACTTAAGAGGGTAGAAAAAAAGTCTTTCTTCCTCTATACCACTTTTTCTCTTCCTTGAGAGGCTGGCCTACAGGGACCACAACAAAAAAACTCTCATAAGCTTCCATCAATGGAGAGCACTTCAGGAGATCAGAGGGAGAGAGAGGGGGTTCAAGGACGTTTATTTCCCTCTCTGGAAAGTGAAAGTGAAGTTGTGTCTGACTCTTTGTGACCCCATGGACTGTAGCCTACCAGATTCCTCCATCTGTGGGATTTTGCAGGCAAGAATACCAGAGTGGGTTGCCATTTCCTTCTCCAGGAGATCTTCCCGACCCAGGGATTGAACCCAGGTCTCCCGCATTGTAGGCAGACACTTTACCGTCTGAGCCACAAGGGAAGCTAGGGCTTCCCTTCCCTCTCTGGAAGGATGGCTCAGTTGAAAGCCACTGCTCATCCTCAACAGACCTACCCACTAGCTCACCTTCTCCCTGGGGACAGCTCCACTGCCGCTGGCCCTAGATTTCTACACCAGTTCTTATGGTTGCACTCAACTCCACCCACTAGTTTATAATTAGTCCCTTGTCGATAAACTCTCCTTTAGTCTAGACTGATCAGAGGGTCCATCCGTTTCCTGCTGGGACACTGGCTAATATAGACATGGAGGCCACTTTTGAGATGTGTGTACCTCGGAGGTCGATGAGGGAATAGCGAGATGAAGAGAAGGAAGGGGCAGGACACAAAAGTGGGAAAGTTATCCCAGAGGAAAACAAAGCCAAGTCTTGGAAAGTATCTTGTAGGTAAGGAACTTCCAACTAAGGAGATGATGAGAGGGAGAGATCATTTCAGAGAACAGGTAAGGTAATTCAACAAAGGTAATCATCAAAACCAATGTAAACTCAACCCAAAACAATCATAAAATTTCTTTGCTCATTCAACAAATACTTTTTGAGTGCTTGTGTTGTGCCAATTTTTTTATTCCTTATGTGGACAGCTGTCATGAAGCTGAGAGAAAGGGCTTATACTATTAAAATAAGTCATGCTTTCTTCCTTTTTTTCTTTGTATTCTTCATCATCTTTCTAGCCTTCTTTCCCTCCAGCTTTCTTTCCCCAGTATGTACATAGCTTCCACTTCCAGAAGGAAAAACATCCCAAAAGTCAGATTTTAAAGACAGGATGAAAAAACTTGCCTGAATTATTGATTCATAGCTTTATAATGCACCCAGGATAGTAAGGACATTTATAGATTTCATGAGCTGTTTAATATCTATTTGTGGAGCACCGCCATGTGCAGTCATCTTGGACTCATTATGTTTCTTTGGCTGCCCAATGAGTCATAATGAGCCTCTGAAAATGTTAAATAATGGCTTAGAACTAGAGGGAATGAAGTAACAGGCAAAGTCAGATATAAAAGTATTATTACACACAGTCTGTAAGAGTGATCAAGACAAGAAGGGGATACAGGGCTTATTATTACACATGTGCACACAAACTTTAAAAAGAGCTTGCAGTAAAGTTGGGGGGGTAGGTGGGGAGCCCTATGAACAAGATCCTTACAAGTTATGGGTTGCAGATCTATTTTCCATTAATATTCAAGCAAGAGGGGGCAGGGAGCTCAAATTATGGAGAAGAAATAGAAAAGCCAATGGAGACCCTTTTGAGAAGATGGAGCCCTATACTGAGAGGATAAAAGAGACTTTATACTCCAGCACTTAAAATGAAGAGGAAGAGATCATTCCTAAACAGGGCATAAGAAATAGCTACACTTCTCTCCCTATTAACCTCTGGGCCTCCAAAGAAAGCCAGCTGAAGCAAAGCAGGACAAAAAAATTCTATTTGAACACAATGAAAAGTATCTTCTGTAATGAGAGCCATATTTTGGAAAAGTATTAATGTAATTTTCCCTTTGATTTTGCAAGTATAGGTCTTTCTTCCTAATTGGTTCCAGGGTCATCTGTCCAGAGGTCTGTGGGTATGTTACATACAGTATGCAAAGAGAAAGAAAGAGCTGATATTGAGGCTTTTGATATTCAAAATCTAAAAAAAAAAAGTTTTTTGAAGCAAGACAATAGCAAAAAGACCATTTTTTCCCTCAGATCCATGGGAATTCCTTTATCTCCTCCTTTGACCTGCTAAGCACCAACCAGAAGCACCCAGAATCTCAGTGTTCTCCTGCAGATAGAAAAGTTATTCCCCTGGAGATACAACCTGCTTGTTGCTCCAGGGGAGGAGGAGATGCCTCAGTGGAGCACAGATGAGTCCTCCCCTTCCTGTCCAGGAGATGATGAGTGGATAAAGGCAGTTGGGGGAGGGCCTGATTTAGGAGCATCCCAAAGGAATTGATGCTGACACCAAGGGCCAGAGCACTGAGACAACACAGAAGAGCCCAGCATTGTTAGGAGGATGGGGTGGAGTTCGAGCCGAGGTCTACATTGCACTTCTGGGAGATGAGGTCAGACTGTTTATGGTAGTGAGAGATGGAACAAACCAACAGGAAATAGTTCAGTTCAGGTCAGTTGCTCAGTCATGTTCAACTCTTTGCGACCCCATGGACTGTAGCAGGGCAGGCCTCCCTGTCCATCACCAACTCCCGGAGTTCACTCAAACTCATGTCCATTGCATCACTGATGCCATCCAACCATCTCATCCTCTGTCGTCCCCTTCTCCTCCTGCCTTCAATCTTTCCCAGCATCAGGGTCTTTTCAAATGAGTCAGTTCTTTGCATCAGGTGGCCAAAGTATTGGAGTTTCAGTTTCAGCATCAGTCCTTCCAATGACTATTCGGGACTGATTTCCTTTAGGATGGACTGGTAGGATCTCGTTGCAGTCCAAGGAACTCTCAACAGTCTTCTCCAACACCACAGTTCAAAAGCATCGATTCTTTGGTACTCAGCTTTCTTTATAGGCCAACTCTCACATCCATACATGACCACTGGAAAAACCATAGCTTTGACTAGATGGGCCTTTGTTGGCAAAGGAAATAGTTAGGCCATGTTTAAAAATAGAATCTGACCTAAAATCTGCCCAGAAGGCCAACTCCTTATCTACGATAATCAGCCTAGGCAGGCAGCCTAATACAAGTCAGTCTTGTGGGAAGGAAGCCAGACTGCTATCCCTAGTGAGACTCCAGGAAGCTGAACAATAACTTCTATAATAATCAGCCCCAAATGGCCAGTACTTGATTAATAACTGACATCTTTCCTAACCTTTGTCCCCACCTCCATCTTAGGGCCAATCAGAAAAAATCAAATGCACACACCCCCCAATCAATCACATAGGATGCTCTGCCTGTCTCCAGCTTCCCCACAACAGATCAAATCAGGGCACACGTTTCCTGCCTTCCCTTTTCCCACTGTCAAGCTTTCCTACTCCTCTGCCTGCCCTAGAGTCTGCCAAAATGCAAGTGATGGTGCTGACTCCCTTGATCCATACCAAGCTCAAAATAAATAGCCTTTGCTTTTCTCATCAGGTTGGTCTTCATTTATTTGCATAGTACAGAAGCTTATCTTGAAGCAAGTTGGTCTAATCTAGAGGCCCTATGGCAGGGTAATTTGGTCAGAATGTTTCTGTCTCCCTGAAATTCATACTGGTTTCCCTGGTGGCTCTGAAGTAAAGAATTCACCTACCAATGCGGAAGATGTGGGTTCGATCTTTGGGTTGGGAAGATCCCCTGGAGAAAGAAATGGCAACCCACTCCAGTATTATTCTTGCCTGGAAAATCCCATGAGCAGAGGGGCTTGGCAGGCTACAGTCCATGGGGTTGCAAAGAGTGAGACGCTGAGCAACTAACACACACACACACTTAAATGACTACACTGTTGACTTTGTTGTTATGTCCCCAATAGTTGACTCATCCAGAAGAGCAGAATAGGTAGATGCAAAACATTGAAACCGTATTTTCTCTGTATGCTTCAATTGTAGTATAAGCAAAATGTTCAAATACAACAGAATAAAAAACTAACAACATATTTTTCCATTCTTGTGCTAAACGGTTCTGGGATAAAGCATAATTTCCTGGTTTTGAGCTGAATAATGCTGGAACCAGGCAAAAATTACTAAATTATCAATAAATACTTGCTTCTGGCACATTAGACAGTGTAACTACTAAAATAGCGAGCATATTAGTTCTGTAGCCAGCACCTTTACTGAATTCATTGATTAGTTCTAGTAGTTTTTTGGTGGAGACTTGAGGGTTTCCTATAAATAGTATCATGTCATCTATAAATAGTAACAGTTTTACTTTCTCCCTTCCAAGCTGGATGCCTTTTATTTCTTTTTCTTGTATGGTTGCTGTGACTAGAACTTCCAATACTATATGAAATAGAAGTGGTAGAGTGGGCATCCTTGTCTTGTTACTGATTTTAAAGAAAAAGCTTTCACCGTTCCATTATTGAATATGATGCTACCTGTGGTTTGTCATAAATGGCCTTTATCAGGTTGAGATAAGTTCCTTTTATGTCAGCTTTGTGGAGAGTTTTCATCAGGAATGGTGTTGAATTTTGTCAGATGCTCTTTCTGCATCTATGTGGAGATGATCATACATAGCGAATATAGGTAATATTTTATAATAATTTTAAATGGAGTATAATCTATAAAAATATGGAATTACAATGTTGTACATGTGAAACTAACATAACATTGCACATGAACTAAACTTTAAATACATAAATAACATTCAAATAAAATGGCTAACTTATCAAGACTACCAGTCTCTTCATCAAAGCTCACTTTTAGATACTCACATCTGTGCCTACCAACCCATAGCTACTGTGCATTGAAATTCTGCCTAATCCCAACTAGTTCCCTGCCTTGCAAAACCCACCGTAAAGCTACTCAGTGCAAGCCTAAGTAATCTACCCCTAGTAACCTTCCCCTGACTTCTCCCTTCTGAGATGCTTCTAGATTCTGTCAAGGTGAAATTCCCCCTCATTGCAATAAGGCAAAATAACCTCTCTTTTCTCCACCAGCACTTTTTCCTTCTGGCAGTCTTTTAGGATAAGCCATAGCCGATGCTTTTTGGTATTGTATGGCCCGGCCGTGGAATCCTAGGGAAAAAGAGCCATGAAACTTGCACACGGCAACAGGAAACAGATGAACTCCTTCTGAGCAAAAGTGCCTGCAACTCAGGAGGTCGAAGACCAAAAGTCTACACAGGAGAAACTATAAACACAGCCCGTCGTGGCAAATGCAGGGGCGGTCTCTGTACGTGGCAGAAACTAATCACCCACTTTTATTTTCCATTATTTCCTGCACACAGAAAGAGCAAGAGTTGAATTAAAGAAGGGTATAAAAAGGAACATAGCAAACACCTACATAAATGTAAGCATAGATACAACAGGTAATAGGGAGCACACAAGTTAAAGGGCTCGTTTTTCACCCTTTTCATTCTTTTTATTCAAGTGACTCAGTACGTTAGAAAAAAAGTACAGAGGGAGGAGGAAGAAGAGAAAAAGAAGGTGGCCCCAGTTTTCCTGAGGCCCTTTAGCTGAGATAACTCCACACTCTCCTTTCCAAGCCTGCACAAAGAGAGGCTAAAAGGATAGGCCTGAGACTTCCCTGCCAGTCCAGTGCTTAAGAAGTGGCCTTGCAATGCAGGGGACACCCGTTTGATTCCTGGTTGGGGAACTAAAAATCCCACGCGCCACGGCACCCTCACGCCACAATTCCTGAGTCTGATGAGCCAAAACGAGAGATCCCACATGAGACAAAGAAGATCCTTCGAGCCACATCCAAGACCCCACACAGCCAAATGGATTAATTAATTTCAAAAAAGAGAGGGGCCTCTATGGACAATGGAAGAAACCCAAAGAGCACATGGATCCAGTGCTCCCAGGCTTCACAGGTTCCCTTTGCACACGCGCTCGGTCCTTACTCATGGCTCCAGGGCCTGCCTGTGGTGCCTCAGTTGTGGAAGGGGGCTCAGAGTTGGACTTCTTGTTTTCCACACAAACCTTCAGCCTATGTCTGGACACCTGTAATGAATTATGCATTTTTTTTTTTTGTCGTTACATCACTAAGTCATGTCCAACTCAGCGATCCCACGGACTGCAGCATGCCTCCTGTCCATGGAGCCCATGATGCCATCCAACCATCTCATCCTCTGTTGCCCCGTCTCCTTCTGCCCTCAGTCTTTCCCAGCATCAAGCTCTTTTCCAACGAGTCAGCTCTTCACATCAGATGGCGAAAGTATTGGAGCTTCAGCATCAGTCCTTCCCCAGGTCTACAGATCTCCTCCGTGTCACCACCAATCCTGAATGCTTTATTCCCTCTGCCAGTCTGTCCAGTGAGAACTGCAGAGAACTGGCTTCTATATTCAGCTTCCAGATGCATGGCTGTGGAGTCTTGGAAGTAGCCAGAGCTCTCTCAGCTCCACCTCAGTTGAGCTGTCATCTCGCCACTGCTGGCTCTGATCACACCTCCCTGATTTCTTGGACCATGACTGCCCCATGTCAGGCCTCTGGAAGGACCTCAGGCTGCACAGTAGCAGGTCCACCTCGCTTGCTCTCTGCCCCATGCCCACCCACCTGGCAGCCCAGAGCTGCCAAACTTCCTGGTGTGACCCGGCAGAAAGGCCCTGGATTCCTTATGCTGGCAGACACAGTGCTGGTTCTGTTTCTCTCCTTCTATTGCCTCCTTCTAGGCCAGTCCCCAAACATCTGTCCTCCAAACATCCCTTTGCCTAAATGAGTGAGTCCTTCAACCTTGTACGTCTCCTTACGTCACCACTGCAATACCATCTTGTTACAGACAAATTGCTTGAAAGAAATAAGATTGTCTAACTTCGGGCGGGGGGAGAAACTTGATGGAAAGATAAATATTTAAATACTTAATGGTGAGAAAATATTGCACTTTTGTGTAACTCCATAGAGCTGAAACTATCGGTGGAAATTATAAGAAGGAAACTCTTAGCTAAAATAAAGGAGACTTTCCTAACAGTGATGTGAAAATGAACAACCCACTTGTAGAATTTTTAAATTTGGGTGCAGATTATTTGGATGTATTCTTTTTGTGAGGGTTGCCCAGGTGGCTTAATGGAAAAGAATCTGCCTACCAATGCAGGAGATGCAGGAGACGCAGGTTCGATCCCTGAGTCGGGAAGATCCCCTGGAGAAAGGAATGGCACCTTGGTCCAGTATTTTCCAGGTATTCTTGCCTGGAAAATTCCATGGACAGAGGAGCCTAGCAGGCTACATACAGTCCATGGGGTCACGAAGAGTTGGACACAACTGAGCATGGTAACTTGTAACTTGTATCGAGCAATGCACTTAGGTCTTAGCACTCATCCGTATGTATGGTATGTCTCAGATACAAGTCACTGAAAATGAGCGGGTCCATCCCTTCACTGTTTGAGCCCAAATGACACTTCACTGGAGCCATCATGGGAGAGTCACACCCAGGACGGAAAGCTGGACAGCATCTCAGTTTTCTCAGACTCTACAATTCTGTTTTCTGGTTCTTCCTTAGATAGGGAACTAGCAGAGTGTGCAGGCTCCTGCCAACAAAATCAGCCCTTGAGAAACCACAGCAGCAAGAGGGAAAGCTGGGTTCTGAGCAGTGAGAATGATAATGACCGCACAGAACCTTGAGTCACTGGCCTGTCTTCAATCAGTGTGAATGTGGGATGTGGGGCTGAGGAAGGTGGCTGGAAGGGACAGTGAGAGAAGAGGATGGAAGAAAGCTTTGAAAATTCTGCTCTGGTCTCCCTGCCTCCACCACACCTCCCAGGAGCCTGAGGACAATTCCTGACCACCCATCCCACACAGAAATTGGCTGCAGGGTACTGGTGCCTATTGTCTAAGGTCTCTGGGGTGTTGGGGCGGGGCTACTATTTGAGCAGAAGAAACCCTGGTGGGGGGTAGTAGAATTAAGGCTACATAGCTGCCCTCAGGCTTGCCCCCCCAACACCCCCATCCCCCCCAGGCTGGTGAGCAATCCTTGGAGATGGCCCCCTTCCAGTGCACTCCCTGGAAGGGCTTAGAGTTCAACCGAACCACAGAGGTTTCTGGTGGAATGATGACCGGTGGTCCTGGGATGACCAGGGCTATCCCCGAGGGCTCATGACCTCTCCCCTTAAGCTCACCTAGGCAGGACTTTGACCGTCCCCAAAGCACAGCACTAGAAAATAGAAGCTGGTATTCCCAGGGGCACCGTGAGCTCATCTGACCACAACTAGACCCCTGAGGAGTTCTGATGCTGAAAAAACTGGTATTTGTACAACAAATAGCATCTGATACCAAAGTATTAAAGGGCTAGGATTTCAACTGATCATGAAAAACCTAAGACCTCCCACATACCTACGGGTTGAAGACAAGTTTCTGTCACCCAGTGATAACTCCAGGTTCTGTGCAGTCATTATCATTCTTACCACTCAGAATCCATTTTATATTATCAATAAAATATGGTGAAAAAATTGTGAAGGAAAATAAGGAAATCGAAGCACTACATATGAGAACACTATAGGTTTGGTGATCCTGTTATTCTAAATGTTCTATACAGGCTATTCATTTACTTCTCACAACATGGGCTGGGTACTATTATTAAGGCCATTTTACAGATGAGAAAATAGAGGCACGAATTGGTTAACTGGTCGACAATTACAGGCAGAGCTGGGATTTGAACCCAAGCAGAGTCTAGCTTGTATCACTGAGCTCACTCTCAGGCTGGATGAAGGAGCCCAATGGAAGGGGAAGTGGTGGACAGAGGGCAGTTAAGGAGTGAACCCAGGGGGTGGAGTATTAGATTAAGGAGCCCTTCCTGAAAGCATAGAATGGATAAGGAATAGAAGCTACAATAGGAAATATAAGACACATATAGAGGCTGAAGTCAGAGTGTCAACATTCAGACCTGGAAAGTGGAAAAGAGGCAGAAAATAGAATTCTATAATATCTATGTTGTTGTTTAACTGCTAAGTCGTGTCCAACTCTTCGTGACCCCATGGACTGTAACCTGCCAGGCTCCTCTGTCCATGGGATTTTCCAGGCAAGAATACTGGAGTGGGTTGCCATTTCCTTCTCCTGGGGATCTTCTTGACCCAGGGGTCCAATCTCTGTCTCCTACATTGCTAGGTGGATTCTTTACCACTGAGCCACCAGAGAAGCCTAATACCAAACTGCTTAAGGGAGTTCCTAACACCTCCGCTGACTGAATTTCAGTGCCTGCACTCTCTACCTGTCCTGTGGTGGGGGGTTTATCAATAAAATCCTGAGCCCTGAAGTCACCAGCCCAGTGGCTTTCATTTAGGGGGTCTCCTTGTCCAAGTCCAACACCCAGAGTCGGTACCAAGAGAGAAGCAGGGTGGAAAAAGCAGAGCCACGTGAAGGAGGCAGAGGTCACCTCTCCCCGAGATAGCTGGCTAAATGCACACACGGACTGCAGCCCACGAGCCAATCCCGCCTGCCGCCTCTTGTTCTGAACCATCTTTTATTGGGGCCAGAGATACACGCCCATTCGTTTACCAATTGTCTGCAGCCAGTTTTGCCCTACGACCACGGAGTAGTTGGGACAGAGACCGCATGGCCCACAAAGAGAACAAATTATTTACTACCTGGCCCTTTACAGAAAAAGTTTGCTGACCCCTGCCCTAAGTTGGAGAAGGCAATGGCACCCCACCCCAGTACTCTTGCCTGGAAAATCCCATGGACGGAAGAGCCTGGTGGGTCTCGAAGAGTCGGACACTACTGAGCGACTTCACTTTCACGTTTCACTTTCCTGCATTGGAGAAGGCAATGGCACCCCACTCCAGTACTCTTGCCTGGAAAATCCCATGGACGGAGGAGCCTGAAGGGCTGCAGTCCATGGGGTCGCCGAGGGTCGGACACGACTGAGCGACTTCCCTTTCACTTTTCACTTTCATGCATTGGAGAAGGAAATGGCAACCCACTCCAGTGTTCTTGCCTGGAGAATCCCAGGGCCGGCGGAGCCTGGTGGGCTGCCGTCTATGGGGTCGCACAGAGTCGGACACGACTGACGCGACTTAGCAGCAGCAGCAGCCCTAAGTTAATGTTTCTCAGTCAAAATGTGGCCGGCCATTTTAACCCTTGCTTGTCGCCATCCCTCCATCTGTCCTCAGAGGACTCTTCCACTCACTCCCTCTGTTTCACCCCCATCCTCCACCCACGGCCACCATGTGGCTCACTAACTGGGATTCATCCATCACCTGGGGGCTCCCGGTGGAACGTTCAGTGCCTTTGTCGGCATCTGAGCAATGAGAAGGGTGGTTTCTATTCCCCTGTGAGGTGCCGTGTGTGTGTGTGTGTGTGTGTGTGTGAAAGTCGCTCAGTCATGTCTGATTCTGCAATCCCATAAACTGTAGCCCGACAGGCTTCTCTATCCATGGAATTCTCCAGGCAAGAACACTGGGGTGAGTGGCCATTCCCTTCTCCAAGGGATCTTTCTGACCCAAGGATCGAACCTAGGTTTCCTGCATTGCAGGCAAATTCCTTATCATCTGAGCCGTGTCCGACTGTGCGACCCCATAGACGGCAGCCCACCAGGCTCCCCCGTCTCTGGGATTCTCCAGGCAAGAACACTGGAGTGGGCTGCCATTCCCTTCTCCAGTGCAGTAAAGTAAAAAGCGAAAGTGAAGTCGCTCAGTCGTGTCCACCTCTGCAAGGTGTTGCCCATCTGTAAATCCAGCCTCCTTGATGGTGGGTGAAGGGAAAGGGGAAAAGCCGTGAACAAGAAGGGGGGCAGTTCCCTCAGCCATAACGTCACTCAATTTATACAAAGAAGAGAGGGAACTTGACTTACTGCTCAAGGGGGAAACAAAAATACAGCAGAATCTGGGGCTGGGAGAGAAAGAAGGGGCTCTCTGGCTGATCTGTTGGCCTTGCCTGGACTCCATCCCCCTGCCGAGATAACATTTCACTGCCTGAGAGGAGCAGGCAGCTCCCCAACTGCAGGGGCTCATCACTTGGCTGGCTGTTCGGCTTTGCTGACACACTTTCTTTCTTCTCAAGTTAGATGAGCTCACAAATCACCTCACACTTATTTGCAAAGTCCATATGTGCGATACAGGCGAGACGGTCGGCCTGAGCACAGGAGAAAGGGGTGAAGAGAAGGAAGCGATGGAGGGGCAGGGATGTCTGGCCAGACGCAGACGGAGTCTTCCTCAAATCAGGCCACGGTTTATAGAAGGAGTTAAAATTAAACCAAGGACTCATTTCCAAGCTCTCTGACATCGGAAAGGCTCCCTCCGCCACCCTTGGAATGCAGTGCAATGAACAGCAGAGAGCACGTGACATCACATCCAGAGAAGCATGAATCATGGAATCACATTGAGGGAGAAGCAATGAATTCCAGACGCTATAGAACTAGGCTGGAGGTGGATGCATACTCTCTCTCTCTCTCTTTTTTTTAAACATCTTTTTTAAAAAACAATTTCATTTATTTATTGGGCTTCCCAGGTGGCTCGGTGGTAAAGAAAATCTGTCTGCCATTGCAGGAGGTGCAAGAGATTGCGGGTGTCAGGAAGATCCCCTGGAGAAGGAAATGGCAACTTACTCCAGTATTCTTGCCTGAAGAAGCCCATGGACAGAGCAGCCTGGTGGGATCCAGGCTCCCCTGGGTCTTCCCCATGTGTCCATAGGGTCACAAAAAGTCAGATGCGACTGAGTACACACACACATATTCATTTATTATTTAGTTTTGGCTGTGCTGGGTCTTTGTTGCCATGCGGGCTTTTTCCTAGTTGCAGAGAGGGGGCTAGTCTCTAGCTGTGGTGAGCAGGCTTCTCACTGAGGTGGCTTCTCTTGTTTCAGAGCACAGGCTCTAGGGTGTGTGGGCTTCCACAGTTGTGCCCGTGGGCTCAGTTGTTGTGGCTCATGGGCTCCAGAACGTAGGCTCAACAGCTGTGGTGCATGGGCTTAGTCGCTCCATGGATGTGGGATCTTCCCGGATCAGGGATCCAACACGTCTCTCCTGCACTGGCAGGCGGATTCTTTACCACTGAGCCACCAGGGAAGCCCTCTCTCTGACTGTTGCCTCTAAGTTCTCCCAGTGGTTTTGCCTGTCCTGCCACATTTTTATCCAGGGAAAGTCACATCCCCTGAGAGCTACCACATGTGGGTTTGGCTGGTAGAATACGGCTCCAAGCCCTTCCTCCACCCTCCAGCACGCTGTTACCCTGTAACACTGCCTTCGTGACTCTTCAGTGTGACCTCGAAGGAACCGCTAGTTTACAGAAGGGAAAAGGAGAATTTCAGAGACTCGCTTCAGGTCCCCAAGCAAGCAAACTGCCAAGAGATGTTGCACGACTGGTTTTCTGGGAGCTTTCCGCCACATCACGGCTACCTGCGGACCTTCTCTGCCTTCTGTGCATCTCCCTGTGTTTGGGACATTAAACAGCAACCAGAATGGCTGTTCCCTGAGGGCCAGGATGCAGTCATGCTCCTCTGTGCTTCCCTGTACTCCAGCACACTCCCTCTGCCTCACACCAGGCACTCAGTACATTCATGTTCCAAGGTCTTACATCTGCCTGTTTGTTAGCTACTTGACTTGTTTCCTTAGTCATCCTTAAAGGACTGAGTTGTGGTTTTCCTTTAACACGAGGTCAAGCCAGTAACCTCATCCTCTGCCTCCTCGAGATTTAAGTGAAAATAAAATCCTGAGGTTAAGTGGAACCCACCCAATCCACCAAGCATCGATCCCTCTATAGCTTCCCTGCTGTCAAAAATGTCTCCTTTCCTGCCTGGGCATTGCTGCCTTCATTGTTGACATGCTACCTCACTCAGCATCTCCATCTGGTAGTCAGATTCCCTCCTCCCTGCTTGAATTCTATATCTACGTGTTTAAATAAGCCAGAAAACACTCACTGCGCCAGCTCCAAATTAGTTCTTCCTTTCATGCCTTTTCTGCTTCCTGGCTCCATGCCAGACTCTCCCTCCATTAGAATCAGGAAGTGGAGCTCAGAGTCATATGTCTTCACCTAGTTAGCACCTCTCTTCTGGGACGGTTTCTCTTAGGGTGGCTCCCGCACATGCCAGGCTCTGCTCCTAGTGATTCCCAAGTCGTTAGTGTCCTGCGCGGGGGCGGGCAGTGTGAGTCTGAGCTCTGACTTTCAGCATGTGGGAGGTGGGTTGGGGGGAGGGTGCATGTGTTGTCACACGAGATGTTCTGTCTCAGTGATGGAAGGAAACAGTTTCTTGGCCTTGCGTCCAGGATGTGCTTTAAGGAAGCCAAGAAGGATTGCTCATATCTCGAGAAGAGCTATATTTGAAACCTTTATACGGATAACAAAAGCTTGCCACTCCATCTTGTCCACCTCTCTAGCTCTTGTTTTAATTTTAATTTTTTATCCTGAGCTTCATCAAGGTACCTAGAATTCAATCACCCCAAGTCAGGGTTCCATAGAAGTCATGAGCCAGTCTTGGGAAGCTGCCTCAGCTTCATTTTTTCCCTCCATCCCCCATACCATCCTGCATGGCTCTTATCACTCTGGTGGGGATCACTGACTTCCCTGTCTCTCCCTCCTTCCCTGTCTCCTCTGTTCACACAGAGCTGGGCTTGTAATAGAAGGTCAGCAAAAGTCAGTTGAGTGGATAAACAAATGAATGAAAGTTTTGTGACATCCAGATTTTTTCCTCAGACTTTGAAAAAGGATCACAGAAGCAGAAATGACCCAGGGAAATCATCTACACGACTGTTGGATTATTTTTTAGATTTTAAAATACACTGCTTTTGCAGTCCTCCTGTTTCAGCTTCCTGTTACTTTGTATCCACTGCCTCCCATCATTTCTTATGAGCCTGCAGTTGATTGGAGTCAGTGGGAAGTTCTTCAGTGACTAAGTGCCCTAGCTGAGGTTACTCATGAGTCTGTGCCCACCTGGAAGCTGGGCGGGGACATCCTAGCTGTCTTCTGACCTCTTTCTCCATGGGGTCACTCATCACAGTGATTGTGTCCAGCAGCCTGGGAGGTGGATCCAAGAGGAATCTTTCCAGAGAAGAAGCCCCAGTGTACACGTGCTGATCAAGTCTTGGCATCATCACACTTGTTGCTGTTCCGTTGGCCAAAGCAATGCACATGGCCAAGTCCAGAGTCAACATGGGAGGGCCCACACGAGGGCCTGTCACAGTCTAACACCACACCTCCCGTTCTTCCTAAATATGTTTTTGTCTCATATACTGGTGGTTCAAATGTGCTGTGTAGTTGAGTTAACCTTGAATTGATCAACAACATGTACTGAATACTGACTAGAGGCCAAATACCCTGGAAAGTGAAAGAGGACGTGTTAGTTGCTCAGTCGTGTCTCTCTTTGTGACCCCATGGACTGTAGCCTGCCAGGCTCCTCTGTCCAGGGGACCTTCCTAACCCAAGGATCAAACTTGGGGTCTCCCGCATTGTAGGCAGACTCTTTACCATCTGAGCTACCATGGAAGCAAGTGCCCTGGAGTGACAGGAAATAAGATTCTGGCCTCAAGGACTATATATTTAATTTGGGAACCTATAAAGATACATCTTTGAAAGGATTTTAAACTTCCCATTGGTGTTATTTATGCACATCATAAATATATTATTCACTAGAGCCACTGAAGTAAGCACAGTGAAAAAATTAATTATCAGAGTTACTGTGTGATCCGGATTGACATCTTTGTTTCCGTGTGAGAAGGCTGTTGTCTGTTGATGCCAATTCTAAGTACGAGGACTCCAATAATTCTCCTAGAGAAAAATTGCCCCATGAATAAAACATAATTGTAGCTCTTTGTCATGATTATCACAATCCATACAGTTGTTTTGTTTAGCATTTAGCTTGCTCTTAACCACTCATCTCAGTGATCATCCAAAGCTGTCCTGAGGGAGGCGAGTGAAAGACAGTATCAATGAAGGCAGGTTTTACACAGTTCGGTCCTTAACCAGCAGTACTTTGGAAGCAGTTAGAAACGAAGATTCTCAGGCCCCACTCAGATCTACTGAATTGGAAACTCTGGAGGTGGAGTCTAGCAATCTGTGTTTTAACATCCCTCCGTAATTGTGATGGATACTAAGGTCTAAGAATTACTGCCATAAGGACCACAGTGTTCAGTTCAGTTCAGTCACTCAGTTGGGCTGTGGTTTCTAATGTCGCTATACATTGAGGGGCTTCCCAGGTAGCACAGTGGTAAAGAATCTGCCTGCCAATGCAGGAGGCAAAAGAGATGAAGGTTCAACCCCTAGGCGGGGAAGATCCCCTGGAGAAGGAAATGGCAACCCATTCCAGTATTCTTGCCTGAACAATCCCAATGGACAGAGAAGCCTGGCAGCTATAGTCCATGGCCTATAAAGTCCACTCTTTTTGTCCAAAGAGTCAGACACAACTGAGTGAGCACACACGTATGCATGCTGTTTCCCCAAAGTTCCTAGATTGAAATCTAATCCCCAGCATCATGGTCTTCGGAGATGAGGCCTCTGGGAGGTGATTAGATCAGGAGGGTGGAACTCTCCTAATTCCATTAGCGCCCTTTTAAAAGAGACCTCAGAGAGCTCCCTTGTCCCTCCCACCACGTGAGGTCACAGTGATAAGATGGCCATCCACGGAAAGAAGCAGGTTTTCACCAGATTCCAAACCCACCAGCGCCTTGGGCATCCTGGCTTCTAGAGCCGTGAGAAGTCTGTGGCACTCTGTTTTAGCAGCCAAAACAAACTAGGACAGGTGACTTAGCTGGGGCAGAAAATTCTAATTACAGGATGACTGCTCACTTGCTTGCCCTCTGGTTACTGTTGCAGCATCTACCCTAACGAGCAATGAGGGATGAAATGTAATGCTTTCCATAAAATTATCCAATTTTTCAGAGGTTAGAAAATCCTCCAGAGAATTTCTATGGTGTGGGTTTAGCATGTTATTTGTACTAATTTAGATATACCAATCAGAAACTTCTTTTTATTCCTCTTCTATAGAAATTTCATACAGATGCTCAGAATTTCAAGTTTAAGTAACTGCTGGAGGAACTCTTTGGTGGAATGCCTACTTTCACTCTTTTTTTTTTTTCTTACTACAATCCAGGCAACACTGGTAGATGAGAAATCTGAAAATCAGGTCAGAAAGAAAGTAATCATACTTCCTTGAAAAAAAGTTTATTCTCAGACCCAAGATGAATATTATAAAGAATTTCATCACTCCAGAATTGTCAAGCCATCTGGCAAAAGAGCTGACTGATACAATTTCTATTTCATTGACCAGATCTTCATTTCCACTTCCTTTTTTCCTTATAATTGCAAATATTTTCCAGTTAAATCTTTGGAGTTGGCAGTGGTGGTGTGGGTGGTTCATCACTAAAACACTGTTGATTTTTTTCTTTTTAAAACTAAGTGGAGGAAAATTAGAATTATGAATTAAAAGTTTTACACATTCATATTTTTGATCCAACAATAGCAATCTAGGAATTTATACCAATGAAATAAATTAAGAATGTGTGCAAAAAATAGCCATAAAGTATCCATTTCATCATCATTTATAATAGGAAAAAAACTGAGAACAACCTAAATATTCCACAATAGAAGATTATTTAAAAAAATATTAATATAATTAAGCATACACAGAACTAGAAACTACAGCCATTAAAATGGTAATTGATAAGGATTATAGAAGAATATTAACTGACAAGGAAATATATTTAGGATATATCATTAATAGGAAGAAGCAGATTTTAAAATAGTGTGTACAGCTACTTTGCACCCATTAGGATGGCTATTATAAATTATATATATATGGCAGGAAATAATTATTGATGAGAATGTGGAAAAACTAGAACCCTAATGTATCACTAATGGGAATACACGATAATACAGCCACTGTAGAAAATACTTTGACAGTTCCTCAAAAAGCTGAAGAGAATTATCATGTGATCCAGCAATTCCACACCTAGATATTCAATTCCAAAGACTTGAAAACAGGATTGAAATTGATACTGTGTGCCAATGTTCATAGCAACATTATTCACAATAGCCCAAAGGTGGAGACAACCCAAGTGTCCATCGCCAGACAAGCACAATGTGGTGTGTTATTCAGCCATAGGACAAATGGAATTCTGATACGTGCTACCACACGGGTGAACCTCAAAAACACTACGCAAGATGAAATAAGCCAGAC
Organism: Bos indicus x Bos taurus; assembly: GCF_003369695.1. NCBI lineage: Eukaryota > Metazoa > Chordata > Mammalia > Artiodactyla > Bovidae > Bos > Bos indicus x Bos taurus. The sequence goes on along the minus strand of NC_040098.1, from coordinate 43,369,454 downwards.
ACAAATGACAAGAAGTATTCTATGGTTCCATTTATATGATGAATAAGCAAATTTACAGAAGCAGAAAGTAGAACGTGGTTATCCGGGCTGGGAGGAGGAGGTTGGGAGAAAGAGTTATTGATTAATGGGTAGAGAGCTTCTGTTTGGGATGATGAAGAAGTTCAGAAATTAAATAGTGGTGATAGTTACACAACATCCTGAATATTCTTAATATCATTGAATTGTAATCTTAAAAATGGTTAAAATGATCCAGAAGCGACTTAGCAGCAGCAGCAGCATACCATAAAGACAGGGAAGCCTGGCGTGCTGCAGTCCATGGGGTCGCAAAGAGTCAGACACGACTGAGCAACTGAACAACAACAATACTATGAGAAAAAAGGAGAAAAGGAGATGCTAGAGAGGGTGAAATGGGTGGAGGGGTTAACAAATTTAGTTATAAAAGGAATATGTCATGGGGATATAATGTACAGCAGAGTGACTATAGTTAATAATACTGTATTTGCATATTTGAAAGTAGCTAGGAGGGTAGATAATTCTCATCATAAGGGAAAAAAATTGTAATTAAGAGTGGTGACAGATGCTAACTGGACTTATTGTGGAGATTATTTTACAGTATATACTAGTATCAAATCATTACATTGTACACATTAAACTAATTTAATGTTATGTCAATAATACCTTAAGAAAAGAAAAAGAAAAAAAGCAGTTAAAAAATAAAAAAGAAAAGATTGTATGTACAATATAATATTTTCTACAAATATGTGGTACACATATATATTTTTGGATTTAAGATGTCATCATTGGTAGGAAACTACTTTAACTGAATAACAGCCTTTTAGGAAAAAAGGTAACACTGCCATAGATTCAGTCTGATTTCAGAGATACCAAATTTTGAAAAACTTGGGCCTTAGAAATTAGGAAATGAATACGTAAGCATGGAAAACAGTCTGAAAGATACTCACAGCTAGTATTTTCGGTGATGGAATTATTTTGGTGATGGTATTCTTCATTATTCTATTTTTCTTATGTATGTATTTAAAATTTTTTCTATATACAGTACTATTTTTGTAATAGCAATTTTTTAAACTAATTAAAAAATGCTTTTTCTAGAATGATTTTTTTGTTCTTTTTGGAATCCTACAACACACACTCCCATTCTGAAGATAATGAGAGAGAATTAAAATCGATGTGAAAAGACTTTTCTCCTTTCCATCAGGATATGGGAACTTGCCTTCACTAACTCTTTTTTTGCTTCATCCAGCCTCCCGGTGCCTGGCATCCACATCAGTATTTACACACTTCATCATTCCTCAGGTGATTTATTTTCCTTGGTCCATTTTGCCCAGTGACTAAGTTTCGAAGCACGGAAGTTGACAAGATTTGTCGCTGATATCAATCTTCATGAAGTTTACCGGTGAGAGCTCAGAAAATGGCGGTTCTGAGGAAGCCATGCAGTGGGAGCAGGAGGAATATTGGGCGATGAGAAAAGCCGTGCTTCTTTTTTTTGAAAACAGTGTTCGTCGCCCTTGCTCAGATCCTTGATTTACCTAGGTTTACATTCTCTGTGACGCTTTTTGTTTTTTTTTTTTTTAACAGAAATGAGCAAAATCTCCCACTCTGCTCCCCAGCTGCTATCACCAAGAGATGAAGAAGGGACGATCCTCAAGGTCCCTTCACCATCCCCGGGGCCTGAATCCCAGCGACTGACCTCTGATGTGCAGCCAGCCGCTCACAGAGAGCTGGGGCCCTGTTGAGAAAGCCTCATGCTATGGGTCTCCTGAAACTGAAGACACATGGACGGCAGCAGGAAGTTGATTGTGTCTTGTTCTGCGTGTGTGTGATGAGCAAGGGCTCTAGGAAGAGGCCAAGTCCCTGACTCCCCTGCTTGCTAACTGTGTGTTCTTTGACAGAACTGCACTCTGCCTCTGTTTCCTCACCAGCAACATGGGGAATAGTTTCTACCTGTTTTATCAGTCTGGGTTCTTATAACAAAACACCATAGGGTGGGTGGCTTAAACAACAGACACCTATTTCTCACAGTTCTGGAGGCTGGAAGTCTAATATCAGGGGGCCAACATGGTCGGGGTCTGGGGACACCCTCTTGCTGGTTTGTATACAGCTGCCTTCTAACTGTGTCTTCTCATGGTAGAGAGCAGAGAAAGAGAGAAGAAGCAAGAAGCTCTCTTAACTCTATTCTTATAAGGGCACTAATTCTATCCTGAGGGCTCCACCCTTATAACTTAATTACGTCCAAAGACCTCACTCCCTCACATTATCCCATTAGGAGTCAGGGTTTCAAAATATGAGTTTTGGTGGGAACACAAATATTCAATCTATAACACTACCTCATGCAGTTGTTATATAATTAGGTAAGTTATTACATTTCAATACAGTCGTTAAGTAATCATGTAAGTTAATACATTTAAAGTACATAGAATAGAACAAGGGCTTCCCTGGTGGCTCAGCGGTAAAGCATCTGCCTGCAACGCAGGAGACACAGGAGACATGGGTTCAAGCCCTGGGTCGGGCAGATCCCCAGAGGAGGAAATGGCAACCCACTCCAGTATTCTTGCGTGGAAAATGCTATGGACAGAGGAGCCTGGCAGGCTACAGACATGGGGTCACAAAGAGTCAGACACAACTGAACACATACACATACGAAAAGAAAACCAAAAAGGAGATGAAGGCGATGGCACTCCACTCCAGTACTCTTGCGCGGAAAATCCCATGGACGGAGGGGCCTGGTGGGCTGCAGTCCATGGGGTCGCTAGGAGTCAGACACGACTAAGCGACTTCACTTTCACTTTTCACTTTCAGGCATTGGAGAAGGAAATGGCAACCCACTCCAATGTTCTTGCCTGGAAAATCCCAGGGACAGCAGAGCCTGGTGGGCTGCCGTCTATGGGGTCGCACAGAGTCAGACATGACTGAAATGACTTAGCAGCAGCAGCAGCAGCAGCAGAACCTAGAGCATAGGCACACACCCCAAAGGTTACTTCTGTTATGGCCTCACGTGGCATGAGATCTTCTCCAACCAGGGATTGACCTTGTGCCCTCTGCACTGGGAGTTGAGTTTTAACCACTGGACCACCAGGGAAGTTCAAAGATTAGATTCGATATTATAACCTGGAACAGGTTCCTATGAAAGCTGGAAATTCTCCCGGTGACGTCTGTTTCTTCTTCAACCAGGAAGATCTGTGACGGGCGAGATAGCTCCTTCTCACTGCTCATTTGTACCACAAAGAAATGGTGCTTCTAAGCTGGCCTTCATGCTATAATTCTTTAGTGTTGGTTGACAGCCTCGAGCAATGAGGCTAGGCAAACGGATGCTAGGGACCAAAATGAGAGCAAAGACTTGCCTAGAGTGCAGCCAAGGGAGGCGGAGCAGGGCAGCTTCAATGAGCTGCAAACAGCAACTGGGTTTAAAGTTCTCAGCCACTGTCTCAGATTAGCTTCATCTTACATGCAGAAGAACATGTAATAAATAGGTGGGTCATATCAAGCTTTTTAGCCATTCTGCCAAGCATGAAAATTATTTCCATAAGCAAAATACCCGAATTAGCTTTTGGACTGTTTTTTTTTTATTGAATGAATTTGTAGAAAGTAAACATTTCCACGGACTTACTACCTAGATAAAGATATAGAACATTACTAGGATCTGAGAACCTTCTAATAACTGCTGGTTATTAACCACCTCCCTCCTAAGGTGACCATTCTGACTTGAATCATCATAGATCAGTTTTTCTTATTTTGGACTTTATATAAAAGATATCATATATAAGTATGCTTGAAATGGAAGAGCTGAGATCAGAACCTGATCTTAAATTAGATAACACACTTACGTGTGCCCCATAGTATACAAAATGATCAATTGATGCTAGTTTTCTTTTCTTCTAAATCTAGATCTGGGGCAGGGGTACTGAATGAAGATGCGGGGCCTGATGATTTTCTTTGTGGATAGTCTGGCTATTCTAACTGACCTGAGACATTGGGATGTGCAAGCCAGAGATAATAGGATAAAAAGAAGGAGCCACACTGGCCATTAGAGGACAATAACCCTAGAAGAGCATGGGAACAAGTGACGTAACTGGCAAAAAACAAAAGTGTGCCACTGCCAACAACCGGAAGTACCTCCAAATATGTCTCCCTCCCTTCCTTCCTTTCTCTTAGAATCCCCCATACACTGGCTCCCCAGCACCCATGAACCCACTGACTTCCTATGGTTCTTCAGCAGCTCTGGACTGAATAGATGAGCTTTGTTCTGGAGACTCAGTTCTGAGCCACCAACTCCGTTAAGTGTCTGTCTGCCTCAGGCATCTCTCTGAAGTCCTTAGTCTCTCAACTCAACCAAGAGGCGCCCTTCCCTCAGCTCAGCTTCTAGAACACTGCTGGCTCAGGCTCTAAAGGGGTGAATGTGCCAAACACACGGTTTCCAAAACTTGCCTTCCAGCCAGTGTGAAGACCAGATGAGAAATGAGCTGTGTCCTGATTTCAGCTACAGGCTCAACACAATCACAAAAGTCGTCTTCCTTTGCTCCAATCCCACCCTCAGAACATTCCACACCTTTGAGAGAATAGTGAGTTGAGCAAGTTTTCCATTCTGAGGGTGAAACATTCCTTGCTCCAGGGGAGAATGCATAGATTTTGCTTTAAGACTTCGGTCCCAAAGCTACAGAACTGGATTGTCTAGGAGGCTGTGTTATTGTTGTTGCTCAGTTGCTAAGTCCTGTCCGACTGTCTGAGACCCATGGACTGCAGTACTCCAGGCTTCCCTGTCCTTCACTGTCTCCTGGAGTTTCTTAAATTGGTGTTTATTGAGTCAGTGACGCTATCTAACCATCTCATCCTCTGCCGCCCTCTTCTCCTTTTGCCTTCAATCTTTCCCAGCATCAGGGTCTTTTCCAAGAGTCAGCTCTTCATATTAAGTGGCCAAATTATTGGAGGACATGGGTCCATGGATCGAGAGACAGGGGCAGGGAGACAGAGAAAGAGACTCTGAAACTGAGTAGTTGGACCTGTAGAAAAGACATCATCCCCATCCCACTATTGGAAAGCAGCTAGTCCTCTGGTGGGGATGGCTGTGGATTTCTGGGAACTGGCTCTTGGAGCCCAGCTCCAGGTGAGGGTCCTCCAACACTGAGTTTGGCTTCGGCGGCCACTCTGCAACCTGCCCAGAGCACACCCAGGTGCCCAACAGGTGGCAGAGGGCCAACACTAAAGAGCACATCAAGGAGCCCCAAGGGTGAACTGGTAGGGATGGTCATTTTTATAGACTAAGGATCATGCCACTGTCCCACTTTGGTGGTATCACATAAGTCTCTCAATTGATAACAATAATCATCAACGTTATGATCAAACTGACACCTTCTGAACATTTGATATGAAGCATTGCTCTAAGCACTTGTACATGTAAGTGTAAGATTCATTTAATCTTCTACAACAGCCTTCCATTAAGAAGAGAGGTACTAATAGTCCCATTTTACTAATGGGGAGACTGAGGCACAGAATGGTTAGTAACCTGCCAAGATCAGCCAGTGACTGAGTGATGGAACCAGAGCCCCGTAGGCCAGTATTAGCCAGTCCTGGACTTTCCTCCAACTAATGGTGGGAGTGTGGAGCCCCCATGTAATTTGATTTTAAAAAAGAACAAACTTCTATGCTTCCCATTCCCAGATCTTAGACTGAAGTTTTTACCGTCTGTGCCAACCAGACCTGATGAGAGGTTGGGGCTTTATTTGTAAAAGTGAAGTGAGTTTGAATGCAGCTATCATGATGATCAGATCAGATCAGTCGATCAGTCGTGTCCGACTCTTTGCGACCCCATGAATCGCAGCACGCCAGGCCTCCCTGTCCATCACCAACTCCCAGAGTTCACCCAAACTCATGTGCATCTGGTCGGTGATGCCATCCAGCCATCTCATCCTCTGTCATCCCCTTCTCCTCCTGCCCCCAATCCCTCCCAGCATCAGAGTCTTTTCCAATGAGTCAACCCTTCGCATGAGGTGGCCAAAGTACTGGAGTTTCAGCTTTAGCATCTTTCCTTCCCAAGAAATCCCAGGGCTGATCTTCAGAATGGATTGGTTGGATCTCCTTGCAGTCCAAGGGACTCTCAAGAGTCTTCTCCAGCACCACAGTTCAAAAGCATCAGTTCTTCGGCGCTCAGCCTTCTTCACAGTCCAACTCTCACATCCATACATGACCACAGGAAAAACCATAGCCTTCACTAGATGAACCTTTGTTGGCAAAGTAATGTCTCTGCTTTTGAATATGCTATCTAGGTTGGTCATAACTTTCCTTCCCAGGACTAAGCGTCTTTTAATTTCATGGCTGCAGTCACCATCTGTAGTGATTTTGGAGCCCAAAAATATAAAGTCTGACACTGTTTCCACTGTTTCCCCATCTATTTCCCATGAAGTGGTGGGACCGGATGCCATGATCTTTGTTTTCTGAATGTTGAGCTTTAAGCCAACTTTTTCACTCTCTTTCACTTTCATCAAGAGGCTTTTGAGTTCCTCTTCACTTTCTGCCATAAGGGTGGTGTCATCTGTATATCTGAGGTTATTGATATTTCTCCTGGCAATCTTGATTCCAGCTTGTGTTTCTTCCAGTTCAGCGTTTCTCATGATATACTCTGCATATAAGTTAAATAAACAGGGTGACAATATACAGCCTTGACGAACTCCTTTTCCTATTTGGAACCAGTCTGTTGTTCCATGTCCAGTTCTAACTGTTGCTTCCTGACCTGAATACAGATTTCTCAAGAGGCAGATCAGGTGGTCTGGTATTCCCATCTCTTTCAGAATTTTCCACAGTTTATTGTGATCCACACAGTCAAAGGCTTTGGCATAGTCAATAAAGCAGAAATAGATGTTTTTCTGGAACTCTCTTGCTTTTTTGATGATCCAGCGGCTGTTGGCAATTTGATCTCTGTTTCCTCTGCCTTTTCTAAAACCAGCTTGAACATCAGGAAGTTCACGGTTCACATATTGCTGAAGCCTGGCTTGGAGAATTTTGAGCATTACTTTACTAGCGTGTGAGATGAGTGCAATTGTGTGGTAGTTTGAGCATTCTTTGGCATTGCCTTTCTTTGGGATTGGAATGAAAACTGACCTTTTCCAGTCCTGTGGCCACTGCTGACTTTTCCAAATTTGCTGGCATATTGAGTGCAGCACTTTCACAGCATCATCTTTCAGGATTTGGAATAGCTCAACTGGAATTCCATCACCTCCACTAGCTTTGTTCGTAGTGATGCTTTCTAGGGCCCACTTGACTTCACATTCCAGGATGTCTGGCTCTAGGTCAGTGATCACACCATCGTGATTATCTGGGTCAGATGATAGGACTGTTCAAACTCAGAAGTGTCTATGGAAAAAAAAAAACAAAAAACCTCCAAATTCCCCTTCTCTGAAAGGTATTGAGGAAGGAGGAGGCAGAAAAAATGTTTTCATTAGTCTGAACAGTCTTCAAGAGAATTCCATGGGGAAAAAAAATGAAACCCCAAACCAAACAATAACAAACATCAAAAACGCTGAATTTTTTTTTCCACTTTGAATTTCTCCTTATGGATGGACACAAATTCAACTAGTTTGCAACTTAATTTAAAACTTAAGCAAGAACTTCAATATAACTGGCAGATTTTCAACTGAATATCTATTATTTCTATAATTATACTGTCCAAGGCAAATTTCCCCAAATATTTTTATCAGCATTTTTAAGGGGCAGAGAATCAGGTGGATAATAGTTCAAACTGAATGCAATTAGCAATTACAAAGTGAATGAAAAACTTGGGTTCTTAAGTTCTACAAGCTTAATCTAAGAGGAGGTGCCAGAAAAACACACAGCTAAGGGCTTAACAGGATGTCCCAAAACAAAGCATTGTTGTGCAAAACTACATCCCCTCGAATGAATGATAGCTACTATTGTCATAATTTATTGAGAACTATGTGTCAGCACCTAGGTACTTTACACATGCTATGGTGTTTAATCTTCACTGTCAGATGAGGAAATTGAGACCAGAGAGGTTAGGTGACTTGCCCACAACCCCACAGCTAGCAAATGACACAACCAAGTCTCAAAGTCAAATCTGTCTGATCCCATCAGCCTTGCTCCTTACCACTTTTAAAGACACACAGAGCAGTGGACTCTTAGACCACGAGTAGACCTGGTAACATACAAGTCCTCAACAGAGATCAATTTAAGGTCAGTTCAGCTGGGAGGACCCTGTGCAGATGTCAAGGTAAAGGGGCACATGTAAAAACTTAAAAAATTAAATGCTGTCATTAGCAGTAACCCCCCTCCCCACACACAAAACCACTTAAATTTTAAAAATAACAACAATAAAGAAAAACCCAATAGGGAAGGATGAGGGCATGTTGACCCCTATTTCAACTTCCCTGGTTTCTTCCTCCCAACTCATGTAGGGAATAGACAGATAATAACGGGAGGGCACAGGCACTTAATCAGAGATTTTACAAACCACTAAATCAAAAGAGACTGTGAAATCCCCGCCCGGGGAAGCTAACAGTGAGATTAAGTGGATTAGCCTACTGTACAGGAATCCGGGGAACGCGGCTGCATGTGCTTTTATTGTGGATCACTCAGCAGTAACATTATGGTTTTACATCTCCCAGAACCATATGGCCATGTGCCCTTCTGCAAACCAGGGAGGAAGAGCAGCGCTGGCCGGCCGCTGTCCCTGCCCCATGCTGGTCGACTTCAGGAGGGGAAGATGCTGACATTTTATGGATGGTTTGTGCAAGGACCACATTGGGAATGAGAAGGAGGCCAGGCTAATCACACCCAAAATTTCTGTGATCAGAGCCTGGTTCCTGACTGCTGAGGGAGAAAAAAACAAATAAATAGAGCAGCTGGAATTAGGAGTTCTGGCATCATCTTTGCAAAGAAAATGGGAGAAGGCCTTTTGACAGCACGGTTCCCAAACTTCGGAGGAAACTGCTACCTGCTGATGGTGAGACGTGTCCTTTCTGAGCAGCTTTCCTTTTGGCGTTAACTGCTCCAGCAGCAGCACGTGGAATTAACTGGAAAAGCACACAACTTGCTTGTTTCCAGAGATCTCACCCAAACTCGGAAAACCTAGAGCACTGGATAGATATGTGTACAAATGATGACCTGCCAGAGTTAACAGTTGACATCAACAGCCTACAATAAATAATTAATACAGCCCTAGGAGGTATAAAGCCAGTGATATGGTATCTCTCCCTTGGCTCTAAGTGGAACTCCAGATAACCTACTTTGAACAGTAATGTGTTCACAGTATGTGGGAATTAACTGCTCAATATAATAAGTACTATTGAATTTCCCATCTCCATGCAGATAAAGGGTAACTGCCACCAAAAACATAGTAATAACAGTAACTGAGTGATGGGGGGGGGGGTTAGCAAAGAAGAACCCCATTTTTTATTACCACCTTAAAATGTTATAGGTTAAAATAATCTTAAAGGGTTTAAAAAACAGCAATTAAATCTTCCATGTCTGTTTTCCAAGACTGCAGCTGAGAAAACGAGGGCCTAAGAGCCATCCGGCGCTAGCCTTGTTAATAACGCTCTGTGAAAAATCTCATTAATTCAGTCTGGCTCTTCAGATCAGCCGCTAAATCCTTGTATTGTCAGTCATCCCCTGGCCTTTTCAGGATTTCCATAGCCTAACTAGCAGTATCTCCATGGAAACCAAGCAGTCCTGCTTTGCACATCCCGGAACTTTTTGTTCCTGACAAAGCTTGACAAATCACATGCAGCATGGAGAGTTTAACACAGCGAACTAAACCCTGACCCACACTTAGAAATGATAAACCCAAGCACACCAGCTTTACTATAAATGATTTCCTTACAAGATACTTAACCAAGCCGGTGAGATGTTGAACCAGACAAGTTTCAAGAACAAGGTACTGGAGAGAGAAAGAGGGGGAAAAATAAAAAAAGGCAAATAAATAAACAGATAAATAAGAAACCCAGGCATGTTCAGCTGTAGGTTTTGTGACCTCATCTTCTGTCTAATTGACTTAAATTGAAAGCAACTAATGGAGAAAAAGAGTGAGAGGGATGCTATTTTGGGGTCATTCCTGAGCCTGAGATGTGGCCTTCCTTTCCCACTCTGAGTCAGAAAGGGAAAACTTAAACCCATGCCCTGGCTTTCCCTAACTCCTGCGGAGGATGGCCTTGGGACTCTAACAGGTCTCCAAGCCTGGCGACCACTTCCTGGCTGTTCAGTGTTGGTTCATTTGAGTGAGGCTCACAGATCTTGGAAAGGTGAAGACACGTGGGTCCTAGAAAGTGAGGCTGGCTTCACTGGGGAGGGAGATGGAATTCTGACACCAGGGTGGCAAAAAGACGAATAGAGGACAGAGTTCTCCAGGATCCTGTCTCCACTGGAAGTCTCAGCATCCCTATTCGTTCCTACTGTTTCCCTGGCAAGGCACCCTTCCCACCCTCCTCCCCTTGGTCATCTGTCCAGGTGATGGAGCCAGGTTGGAGGTCCTCCCCACAGGGAGCACGGACCCCAGAGAAAGGAGAAGAAGGAAGGCATGCTCTTGGGACAGAGCAGCCAGAGGCAGACAAGGACCCCTCAGAGAGTCCACACACACAGTTTTGGCTTTCACTTCTTCACAGAGCCAAAGTGAAGATGGCTGACTTACAAAAGATGTCCTGACTGATGAACTGCCTCCTCAGCTTTGTGGCTCAGCTGGTAAAGAATCCGCCTACAATGCAGGAGACCTGGGTTCGATCCCTGTATTGGGAAGATCCCCTGGAGAAGGGAAAGGCTACCCATTCCAGTATTCTGGCCTTGAGAATTCCATGGAACATACAGTCCATGGGGTTACAAAGAGTCAGACACGACTGAGTGACTCTCACTCCTCAGTCTTTAGACAGGCTCAAGGTCTTCCTCCTGGCCTTGAGACTTGGCAATGTTTTAGAGACGCCACGATACTTGCAGCCTTGGGAACGCCTGGCTTACCGGACCAGACAGGCCCAGACTGACCTCTGTGTTGGCAGCAATGTCTGAGCCGTCATGACCAAGGAATTCGCCAGCATGATGCCATCGGATGTTTACAATAATGGCCAGTTCTGGACACATTGTACATGTTCTAAAGATATTTGCTGGTTAACTGAAATGGTGCCTTAAGATCCTACTTTGATCCTTCAAAGCTACAGTAAATGAGGTCTGGTCTCATCTCAGCCTTCAGTGAACTTTCCTGCATTCCTTGCCTTTGAAAGGTGAGAAGCTGAACAATAATCATACAGTGATAATAGCGATAACAATAATCATGATAATAATAGCAGCTGGCTCCTCTCAAGTTCTTATTCTGTAACACCAGGTATTCTTCTGAGTGTTTCCCATGTAAGAGCTCCTTTAATCCTCACAACTATCATCCAGAAAAGATGCTATTAATATGTCCATATTATTAACTTCATTTTATCCATGAAAATGCTGAGACACAAAGAACTTAACTAACTTGCCCAAGTTCACAGAGCTGGTTAGTGGTAGAACTCGGCTTTGAGTCCAGGCAGACGCATTTTACCTTCTGCTGGCTTGTTATATTATTAATTCTAACTACCCCAGACCAAAATAATCAGCCAATTATAATAGCTAACAACTACAAAGTGCGTGCTGTGTGCGGGTGCCATTCCAACTTTACATGCGTCCTCTCCCTCACCCCTCAGCCAAAGTCACCTAACAAGTAAATGGCAGAGTATGAGTCAGTCACTAGGCGATGTCTGACTCTTTGTGACCCCATGGGCTCTAGCCTGCCAGGCTCCCTCTGTCCACGCAATTCTCTAGGCAAGAATACTGGATCTTACTGACCCAGGTATCGAACATGGGTCTCCTGCAGTGCAGGCAGATTCTTTACCGTCAGAGCCACCAAGGAGGCTAGAACCAGATTCAGACCCAAGCAGCATGGTTTCTAGAAGCTTCTGTCAGCCAGGACCCTCATTTCTGTGATCATTCTTGGAAAGATGCAGAATAATGTTCCATGCAACCATTATTCCAGGTAGATATTCAATTCCTAAATGCCCCTACTCAGGCCACCAGATGACCCTGTATGATTGTATTTTTCTTCCCAAGACCCCTTTCAAAGTGCTTCTGTTCAAGGTTCCCCAAACAAGTTGAGGCCCAGGAGGGAACCAACGAGCAGGACCTCCCCATCCTCTGGTCCTAATGGGTCGCCCCTGAGCAGCAGGCAAGTCCTCTCATCCCCTCCTGGGAAACCTGGGGAAGCACCCACCTTTCTGCTTGCACACAGGACTGTCATGGAGCTCAGCTGAGTCTAGCTCTCGGCATAGATGCTGGGAGATCAGACAGTGCTCACTGGAGAGAGGGACACTGCCAAGGCTCAGGGACCTAAAATTAGACCTACCAGCTGTGTTTTGGTTTTGCAGGCACGTGCATGTCTGTTCCATTCTTGAGCATGCCGGGTGTTGAAATATATATGAAACCTGCTCTCTGAAGTACAGGGAAAGCACGACATTCTTGCACTTTGTCTTTAATTTATTGTTTCTCTTCTGAGGCCCCTAACTCCTTCACTGCCCAGAGAATGACACTTGTTCCTCGGCCACTGTCTTTGATGGGTCAGTGCCTGCAAAGAGAGCATCAACACGCACCTTTAAGAAACCCAGCTAGTCTCTCTGGAGACTGAGCACAGAGCATGTGATTCTGACTCTCAGTCCTGGCTCTCTGCTTCCTGGATCACAGCCTCTTCTGGAAGATATGCCTGCTGAACTTAGCCAGAAGGGCCCATGGCCAAGCCCCAGGTGGGTCAAAGGTTGGTACTTGGCCTGGGAGTGAATAGGGTTCACTGTGGCTGCGAGACATAAGGTAGAGAGGACCGGGGTCCACATCCCATGAGGATGACCCCAGATGAGGGCAAGCCAAGCACTAGGGAAGGTCAAAGGTGGATCTAAGAGAGCAGGCAGGACACCCCAAGTCCATTCAGGCTGCAGTAACAAGAATACCACAGATTAGGTGGCTTATAAACAACAGACATTCATTTCTCACAGTTCTGGAGAGTGGGAAGTTCAAAATCAGGCACTGGCAGACTTGGTGCCTGGGGAGCACCTACTTCCTGGTTCATAGATGGCCGTTTTTTGCTGTGTCCTTGTACAGTGGAAGTAGTGAGGCTGCTCTCTGGAGTCTCTTTCATAAAGCCACTAATCCCACTCAAGAGGGCTCCACCATCATGACCTAATCACCTTCTTAAGCCCCTACTTCTTACCACCATCACCTTAGGGGTTAGGATTCCAACATATGAATTTGGGAAGGACACAAACATTCAGATCATATCAGCCCCCAAAATGAAAGAATAAGCAACAGAGATCTAGCAAGATGGAGCTGGCATTAACAGTTTCATTTTCCTTTCATGAGTAACTAAAAAAAAAAACAAACAAACATGATGGAGCAAAATATCCTGGTATTGATTGCCTCATTTTATACCAACTGAGCACACAGAGAAATGAGATTTTTCCCAGAGGAATTTCATCCACAACAGTGGGCCTTCTATAGCTAGATGGCCCAACATAACTTTCTGTGATGATGGAAATGTTCTGCAGCCACACTAACCAATGAGGGAGCCATTACCTACATGTGGCAATCAAGGGTGTGAGATGTGTCTCGCACGACTAAAGAACTGAATTTTACATTTAACTGTATAAATGTAAATACAAGTGGCCTCCAAGGGCTAAGGTGGAGAAGGAAATGGCAACCCACTCCAGTGTTCTTGCCTGAAGAATCCCAGGGACGGGGGAGCCTGGTGGGCTGCCGTCTATGGGATCGCACAGAGTCGGACACGACTGAAGCAACTTACAGAAGCAGCAGCCAATGGCTAATAGCTTCCATTAAGGCATTGGGAGGAGAAGGAAACTCGGCTAGTGTACACGTGAAACACCCTCAGGTTGGGATCAATGCCAGGGACAACTTCAGGCTTTCCATTTCAACTCCTGCACCCACACAGGGTGGCCCTCAGTCCACCTCAGTTCAGTTCAGCTCAGTTGCTCAGTTGTGTCCTACTCTTTGCAGCCCCATAAATTGCAGCACGCCAGGCCTCCCTGTCCATCACCAACTCCCGGAGTTCACTCAGACTCATGTCCATCAAGTCAGTGATGCCATCCAGCCATCTCATCCTCTGTCGTCCCCTTCTCCCCTTGCCCCCAGTCTCTCTCAGCATCAGAGTCTTTTCCAATGAGTCAACTCTTCGCATGAGGTGGCCAAAGTACTGGAGTTTCAGCTTCAGCATCATTCCCTCCAAAGAAATCCCAGGGCTGATCTCCTTCAGAATGGACTGGTTGGATCTCCTTGCAGTCCAAGAGACTCTCAAAAGTCTTCTCCAACACCACAGTTCAAAAGCATCAATTCTTCGGTGCTCAGCTTTCTTCACAGTCCAGCTCTCACATCCATATGTGACCACTGGAAAAACCATAGCCTTGACTAGATGGACCTTTTTGGCAAAGTAATATCTCTGCTTTTGAATATGCTATCTAGGTTGCTCATAACTTTCCTTCCAAGGAGTAAGCGTCTTAATTTCATGGCTGCAGTCACCATCTGCAGTGATTTTGGAGCCTGGCTTATAGCGCCCTTCCTGGTGCCCTCATGGGAAGATGTGTCCGTTTTCCTTCTAGAATCCTTTTCAGAACATAAGCCCTGACTGTGAGGAGGTCCCTCAATGCCTGAACTGAACTTTACCCATTAAGGGTAAGCCCACTGCCTTTAGGGGAGTCCTTCCTGATGAGCAGTGGTCTCATGTTGGCACCACTCCCAGTCTCCTCTCTCGGACGTCCCCTCCTCAAACCCACCCCCACCACCACCACCACTCCATTTCCAATGTCATCACCTCTCACCTGCATGGCTACAGCCTCCTCTCTCAGTGCTCTCTCTGCTCAGCACTGACCTGTGAGCACAGCTGTCCAGATGACCGCTTTAGAATGTGAATTGGGACCTCTCACTCCGATGCATTAAATCACTCTGGGGCTTCCCCAGAGACATTCTGGCTCTGCTTTCTCTCCATCGATTCTCACCCTGCTCTCCCGGTCACCTCCCCCCAGGCCCTCCCTATTATGTCACCCTGGCACTTAACACTCTTTAAATCCCTGAGGGGAGGGGCCTGTCCCTTGTGGTCAGAGCTGAGGATACAAGACTTAGTACATAGAAGGTACTTAATAAAAACGTATTGAGTGAATGAGTGATGAGTGAACACTGGGTTGGTGCATCAGGCCGTGATAAGTGCATTTATTACTAATGTTTCACTACTACTAATAGTAATAATGTAGTCTACCCCTTCAAAGTACTCAATGTGCATGAAAGACATTTTTACATTGATCTTAAAATTAAAATGAAATATATGTATCTGAAGGGCTGAGCCATAAACCAGGAAAGAGACCATATATCTCAGGCCTGTGACTCCCTCATCCCTAAGACTGTATCTTGGGTTTAGATCTCAAAATATGCCACAGAGCCCTTTCCCAGCTATGATTACAAACAAGTATGGGCCATTTTGGAACTAAGGTCTTCATAAAGAAAAGAGTGTTTAGAGTTTGGGCACCAAGATTTCAAGTGAACTTATTAAAACCTTACACAATTTTTTAAGTAAAATAAAGTGATAAAGATAGCACAATAAATCATAAAGTTATATTTGGTATTTTCAGTCCTTAAATGAGAATATAGTCCAAGCACCATTTTCAAATTCTCATTCACACTTCCTCACTCACTCCAAACCCTTCAAAATCTTTATGTCACTGAGTTCCAATGATGCTATCACCATGAAAGGGGCTTTTGTTCTGTATCTGGCCAAATACTTTGTCTTTTGGATCTTTAGCCTAAAGGTTGTGATGTTCACCAGACAGTTCCTGTCCCTCAGGGCTCACTGTGGTCCCAAAGAGAGTCATCTGTTTGATCAAGGTGGAGAGATCTTTGGGAAGCCTTTAATTAATAAATGCTCGTGATTCCACAGAGCGTTTTCCAAACCCCTCCTTTGAACCTGGAGTTATAAACCTTCTCTTCTGCCCATGATGAACTGGCACTTGGCCACGGAGGAGGAATGCAGACATTTCACCACGCTCTGCCAGCCACCGACCATGGAGGGTCCTTCTGCCCAGTAGACCTCGGGGTCTCATGTGAAGGCCCTGCTTCACCGCCCTCGCCTTCCGTGGTTTTCCCCAGTGCCAATATTATGGGCTAAATTGTGACCCCTTCAAATATGTTCAAGTCCTATGCCCAGTACTTCAGCATGTAATTATATTTGGAAATAGAGTCTTAAGGTAAAATGAGGCCATATGGGTGGGCCTTAATCCTACTTGACTGGTATCCTTATAGGAATAGATTAGAATACAGACACAGAGAGGGAAGACCACGCAAAGATGCAGGGAAAAGACAGTCATCTACAAGTCATGGAGAAAGGCCTCAGCAGAAATCAGCCCTGACCCCAGACTTTTGGCCCCCAGAACTGTGAGGAAATAAATTTCTGTAGCGTAAGCCCCCACATCTGTGGTATTTTGTTTTGGTGACTTCAGCAGATGAATACAAAATACAGGTGACAAAATCCTCTCTCACCCCTGCTTATTACTTACCTGTCTATGCCCTTCCCTGTCCCCAGTTCCCTTTTCTGATTGATTTTATCAAAGACGACCAGAACATTTGAGGATAACCAAATTAAAATCCTGAGATGTGAAAAGGAAAAATACTTGGAAAAATACCCACACCTGCTGGAATTTCCCATAAAGGGGATTTGCTGCTGGAGCAGGGCATGGCCAACCTCAAAGGCCCTACAGGCTCAGCCAAAGTACTTTCTCTAGGAATTTAGCAGAGGTTTCTGGATAAGCCTGGAATGCTGTGAGACTGTGGTGTCTGTTTGTTAGAGTGTCCTGAGGGTAGGGAAAGCCATGAGGAGGAGGCTTTGTACATGGGCATCTGTGGAAAGGGGGCTTCCCTGGTGGCTCAGTGGCAAAGAATCGGAGTGCCATTGCAGGAGACATGGGTTTGATCCCTGAGTCAGGGAGATCCCCTGAGAAGGAAGTAGCAACTGCTCCAGCATTCTTGCCTGGGAAATCCCATGGACAGAGGAGTCTGGTGGGCCACAGTCCTTGGGGTCACAGTCAGATGCGACTGAGCAACTAAATAACAACAATCTGTGGAAAGAGGGGGAAATACGGGAGGAGCAGACTGAGTCTGACACCAGACTTATCTGAACTCCTGAAGAGAGGGGTCTGGAGGCAGGGGGACGTCTCCCTGAGGGACTCGACTTCAGAGCCCCCGTGACAGCGTGGCGGGCAGAACCTTACCTTGGCCACACGTGACTTTACAGCCGTGAGGAATCTGGGGGACATTACCCAGGCAAGGAATCTGGGACAACTGTCCCCAGGTCCATAGGAGAGGCTGTGAGGGACAGGCAGGTGTAGCCAGGGAGCCTGGAGGTATCGGGGGCACAATGTACCTGAAAAATCCCAGGTGCTGCTGGTGGGACCACAGCCCCACACAGGCGTGAGTGAAACCAGAGGAAACTGGACCCCAAGTTTCAGCTCATGCTGAGCTTACAGGTGATGTTAGTTTATGAATTAGGATGTTCCAACATCACTCTCCCCAGAGAAGGCGATGGCACCCCACTCCAGTACTCTTGCCTGGAAAATCCCATGGACGGAGGAGCCTGGTAGGCTGCAGTCCATGGGGTTGCTAAGAGTCGGACACGACTGAGCGACTTCAATTTCACTTTTCACTTTCACACGCTGGAGACGGAAATGGCAACCCACTCCAGTGTTCTTGCCTGGAGAATCCCAGGGATGGGGGAGCCTGGTGGGCTGCCGTCTATGGGGTCGCACAGAGTCGGACATGAGTGAAGCGACTTAGCAGCAGCAGCAGCAGCAGCAGCAGCAACGTCACTCTCCCAGGGATATCTTTCAAAGGCTTCCCATAATAGAAATAGGAAGATGTTCATGCCTTAAAGAGATTGCATTTTGATCACTCAAAAAATCAGAGAACCACATCCTGCTTGGGAAATGGAATTTTTCCTTCTGTTTTGCTCAGATTGGTTCTAATGAACCCCAATAGGTGTGAATGAACTTTAAGGGTCCTCCAAGTTTGATTTAAGTGTGTCTGACCATGGACAAACTTCCACATATGGACCTCAAAATAGGCTTTCCCTGAGGCCATAATGTCCCCTTCATAGCTTCACTCACTTTCCTGCCCAGTGTAGGATCTAGAGTCTACAGCTCCAGGTGTCTCTCACGTCCTTTGACGTCCATCCTTCACCCCCTACCCTTACATGAGTCCTGCTCAGCAGACACAACCCTCAGACCAACTTAACCATCCCTCACTTCTGTGATAAGAAAATTATCTGTGTTTCATCTTCCCATCTTTGACCACCACATCCTACTGTTCTGGCCCATCCCCAGCCTCCACGGAACCTGCTTTGTTCAGAGAAAGTTTGTCAGTGATGAACTTTATATTACAACACCAACAGAATTTTTCCAGGGCACATTTTACTTTCTCTTTCTGAAATATTTGGCGCTATTAGCGATCCATAACCCCGCCCCCATGTCCACTTTTTAAGATATGACGTTCCCCCTTTCTTTAGAATCTTTTTGAAATTTGCCTTCCACAACACTGCTCTCTCGTGCAATGTCCTTCAGACTGTTGCTTCCAGGCAAACCCTGCCTTATCTTTCCACGTTCAATTCAAGTATCCTCTCCTAATGAATTCTTTCTTGATCCTTCCAGGGAAAACGGCCACTTCCTCCTTTCTATCACTTAGCATAGACTTCCTCACAGTCCCCATAATATAGTAATAGTATTGACAGTATCTATAAGCCTCTTAACAGAAATGACTGGAGACTTCTGGCACAATCTAGATGCTCTCAAATGCACGGGAACTGAAACAAGTGTGCCCACGCTAATCAAGACACATCTCAGGGCTGGCTTTCTCCTGTAGGTTACTGATTTGCAGCCACTGATGTAGAATAACATGTGGAAAACCAATTCAGAGCAGATATGGTGTCATTCAAAAGACTGAACCTAGGGATCCAAAAATTCCATTCAGAGTTGCTTTTTCTCTTGTGAGTCCTGTGAGCAGGGGACTCTATTGGGAGGGGGGTGCGGGGGGACTACGCTGGGTCTTTCTCTCAAAGCCCTTGCTGTGAGAGGGCTTTCTCTAGTTGCCCTGAGCAGGGCCTACTCTCCAGCTGTGGTGCTCGGGCTTCTCCTCGTGGTGGCTTCTCTTGCTGCAGAGCACAGGCTCTAGGGCACACAGACTTCAGTAGCTGTGGTGCTTGGGCTTAGTGGCCCTGTGGCATGTAGGAT
Organism: Bos indicus x Bos taurus; assembly: GCF_003369695.1. Lineage (NCBI taxonomy): Eukaryota > Metazoa > Chordata > Mammalia > Artiodactyla > Bovidae > Bos > Bos indicus x Bos taurus. The sequence goes on along the minus strand of NC_040098.1, from coordinate 43,350,162 downwards.
CTTTCTGGGCCAGAGATGGAACCCGTGTCTCCTGCATTAGCAGGGGGACTCTCAACCACTGGACCACCAGGGAAGCCCAAGCAGAGGACTCTAGGGAAGCATTTCCTGAGGTGTGTGCTGTGAAAAAATAATAATAACAATGCTACATACATAAACCAGTGAAATTTTTTAAAAAAAGGTGGTTGCAGTTAACACTTTGCAACACACTGGGTGAGACAAAATAGCAGGGGTGTCCACCTCCGCCATAAGCCATGGCAACCTGACTCTATTTGTCCCCACACCAGTCTGACTTAGACACAAGGTTCGGAACTGAATGAATGACAGTCAAGTTCAGGTTCTGTTTAGAGGTGATTTTCTTCTTTTGGACAAACTTGTCAAAGGAAATGTGTTAGTATCATTCCAGTTTAAACTGGCTCCATGTGAGCATTAGCATGTGCGCATGTGTGTGTGTCTATGTGTGCGTGTGTGTGGGGAATTTGCATGCATGCTAAGTCACTTCAGTTGTGTCCAACTCTTTGCAACTCTACGGACTGTAGCCTGTCAAGCTCCTCTCTCCATGGGATTTTCCAGGCAAGAATACTGAGGTGGGTTGCGATTCCCTTCTCTTGGGGATCTTCCTCACCCAGGGATCGAACCCAGGTCTCTTATGTCTCTTGCATTGGCAGGTAGGTTCTTTACCACTAGCGTCATCTGGGAAGCTTGTGGAATTAGTTTATTGAGGTGAGAAGGGTTTATATTTTACAACTGAATCAAAATTAATGGATAACGAGGACAATAATTTGAGCATATTAAAGCTGAGCGCCAAAGAATTGATGCTTTTGAACTGCGGTGTTGGAGAAGACTCTTGAGAGTCCCTTGGACTGCAAGGAGATTCAACCAGTCCATCCTAAAGGAGACCAGTCCTGGGTGTTCACTGGAAGGACTGATGCTGAAGCTGAAACTCCAATACTTTGGCCACCTCATGTGAAGAGTTGACTCATTGGAAAAGACTCTGATGCTGGGAGGGATTGGGGGCAGGAGGAGAAGGGGATGACAGAGGATGAGATGGCTGGATGGCATCACCGACTCAAGGATATGAGTTTGGGTGAACTCTGGGAGTTGGTGATGGACAGGGAGGCCTGTCCATGTGTGTGCTGCAGCCCATGGGGTCACAAAGAGTCAGACACGACTGAGCGACTGAACTAACTGAACTGAAATCCACACATTTTCATCTTGAGTAGCCTAGTTCTTCCCTGCTCCACAGCTTCCAAACCTGGAGCACAGTTGGGCAGGCATACCAGGTTTCTTCCATGGGAAGGAGATGCTATTCCTGCCTGTGACATCCAGGTGAGGGGCTGTACTGCCCCAGGGAAGGAGGCAGGTGTGGCAGAAAAGTTCTGGACAGCAGTGGAAGGCCTGTCTGACCACCCGGTGGAGCATGGGGAGAGCAGAGGTAGAGGTCCCGGAGCGAACGACCAGGGAGACAAGTCTTACCCCACCGGCTAGTCGGAGCCTGTGGGGAACCTGAACCGGAGGGCCCAGCTCCCGCTCTGTCTTCGGAACTCCACGGGGGCCTCTCCTGGGGAATGAGCCTGGTGAAACAAGAGTCTGCTCCACAACAGGGACAAAGACGGTGTGGTGCTATTAGGGCGGAAGCCTGAGGCTGTGCTCCTGAGCCTTTCTTGGTGCCCCTGTATCATGGAAGGATCCAGAACAAGAAAGGTGGCCACAGGAGCTGCCTGACAAGCTGTCAGGAAGGCTGCTGTCAGCACAGCAAGGTGACCAGTAGTCCCTAGTGCTACAGGGCAGAATGTCCGGGGCAGAGATTGACCAGGAAGGATAAGCTGACCCCAGGGAAGGGTGTGCCGTGCTGGCAGGAGCTAAATAAGCTGAACAAATTATAGAGAACAACTGACCTGCCTGAGCCAAGAGAAGAGACCACAAACATCACTTATAGAAGTCTTCATCAGCAGAGACTAGATCGGATGAGTACCCCCTCCCTACCTGGATCATCAAAGAGACCTGGAGGATGCCAAGGCTGCCACACAGGACCCTCTCCTTGACCACCAAGATCACATTACACCAGACACCAGGGAAAAAAGAGGAGAAGCAGGAAAAGCCCAGATGATATATTAGCTACCTATTCTTGTGTAACAAATGACTCCAAAATTTAGAAGCTTAAAAAACAATCAATCTTTATTATTTCAAGGCTTAAAAACTATAAAATTTTATGACCTCGCAGTTTCTATTTTGAGTCAGGAACTTGAGTATGGTTTAGCTGGATAGTTCAGCCTTTGGGTCCCTCACACAGCTGCAGTCAAGATCAAGATGAGTGACTGTTATCTGGGGACTTCACTGGGGTTGGAGGACCCTTTGCACGATGGCTCACTCACCTGTCTGGAAAGTTCATGTTGGTTGTTGACAGGAAACCACGGTTTCCTGGGCCGCTTGGGCATCTTCATGATATGGCAGCCGGCTGCCCTCCAGAGAGAGAGAGAGATCCAAAACAGCAAGGTGGAAGGGGCCGTGTTTTAAGTGACTTTGCCTCAGAAGTCACACCAGGACTTCCATCATATTCCTACTGGTTACAGAGAACCACGCTGGTGCAGTGTGGAAGGAGGCTACACCAGGGTGTGAACACCAGGAAGTGAGGGTCCTTGGGGACCATCTTGAAGGCTGGCTACCATAGTAAAGAGTTTATCTTTGGAATGAATGACCATGACCATGCTGAATCACCATGAAAAAAAAGTGATTTAACCAGAAGAGACTGTATGGGTCTGAAGTCCATAAGAAGAAACTGCTATACATTTAACAGGGAAACTTCCCATTTTTCCTGATCTACCTCACAGACTTTGCTTTCTTGGTCTCCAAAATCACTGCGGATGGTGACTGTAGCCATTAAATTAAAAAGATACTTGCTCCTTGGAAGAAAAGCTATGACAAACCTAGCCAGCCTATTCAAAAGCAGAGACATCACTTTGCCGATAAAAGTCCGTCTAGCCGAAGCTATCGGGGAAGGCAGTGACACCCCACTCCAGTACTCTTGCCTGGAAAATCCCATGGACGGAGGAGCCTGATAGGCTGCAGTCCATGGGGTTGCTAGGAGTTGGACATGACTGAGCGACTTCACTTTCACTTTTCACTTGCATGCATTGGAGAAGGATATGGCAACCCACTCCAGTGTTCTTGCCTGGATGAACAACCCACTCCAGTGTTCTTGCCCCCATCCAGGGATGGGGGAGCCTGGTGGGCTGCCGTCTCTGGGGTTGCACAGAGTCGGACATGACTGAAGTGACTTAGCAGTAGCAGTCAAAGCTATGGTTTTTCCAGTAGTCATGTACGGATGTAAGAGTTGGGCCATAAAGAAGGCTGAGCACCAAAGAATTGATGCTTTTGAACTGTGGTGCTTGAGAAGACTCTTGAGAGTCCCTTGGACAGCAAGGAGACCAAACCAGTCAATCCTAAAGGAAATCAATCCTGAATATTCCTTGGAAGGACTGATGCTGAAGCTGATGCTCCAATACTTTGGCCACCTGATGCAAAGAGCCGACTCACTGAAAAAGACCCTGAAGCTGGGAAAGATTGAGGGCAGGAGGAGAAGAGGGCAACAGAGCATAACATGGCTGGATGGCATCACCGACTCAATGGACATGAGTTTGAGCAAATTCCAGGACATAGTGAAGGACATGGAAGTCTGGCATGCTGCAGTCCATGGGGTTGAAGAGTTGAACGCAACTTAGCAGCTGAACAACAACCCATAATGATGGGGCTTGAGAAGCAAAGTCGATATCACTTACTTGGAAAATTAAAGGAAAAAATCTTTATTATTTGCCCAGTGCTGAGTTGTGACTGCTGCTGCTGCTGCTAAGTCGCTTCAGTCGTGTCCGACTCTGTGTGACCCCATAGACTGCAGCCCAACAGGCTCCACCATCCCTGGGATTCTCCAGGCAAGAATACTGGAGTGGGTTGCCACTTTCCTCTCCAATGCATGAAAGTGAAAAGTGAAAGTGAATTCGCTCAGTCGTGCCCGACTCTCAGCGACCCCATGGACTGCAGCCTACCAGGCTCCTCCATCCATGGGATTTCCCAGGCAAGAGTACTGGAGTGGGGTGCCATCGCCTTCTAGTTAAGCAAATATCTTGTAGGTGTATACTCAAATTCAGTCCTGTGTTTGATAAATGAGTGTTTCCTCTAGTTCATGGTTTCTTTCCATTCACATCTTTCATGCTTAGTTCTTGATTACTCTTCTTAAAAATGGACAAAGTATTTGATCTTCCCCTTAAGGAGTTTATACTATGGATAAGAAGTGGAAAAAAAGAAAAAGTCTACTTTTGACAAGATGCACCCCGCCCCCACCCTGCCTCCACGCAGAGCAGCACACTCACCGGCAGGACGGGACCCGTGTGAGGGGACAGCCCAGTGAAGCAGGCTCTCTGCAAATCCACGTTCAGGGACTTCAAGCACCAAGAGGAAACATCAAGTTCCTCGTGCTTCCTGACTACAGGTAGCTCAGACTCTTCACACTGGGATCCTGCTCCTCCCTGGGCAAGCCGGCCATGAAAGGGGAGAAACAAGCCACCTCCAGAGAGGTTCCTTTGCTCACAGTCCTACCCCAGTGGCTCTGGAGAAGGAAAAAACCTTCCAGGACACTGGGTCTGGGGAATGTGTTTTTCTGAAACAGGATTCTCCCAACACATCAGAGCCCAGGCTTCAGGATAATTGAAACCCTTGGTATTAACTGAAGAAGGGGATGGAGTGGAGGAGGTGGGGAGCGGAGAACCTTTTCCTGCTATTGCTGGAAAAGCTAAAGCTGTGGTTTTGGAGAAACAAACAGCCCAGTGTTTGGCTTTGGACCTGAGTGGGGAGGGATGGGGGAAACGCTCGGTTCCGTCCACTTTTGGGCTTGGTAGGCGACTGATGGCTCAGCCTGGTGAATCAGGGACGGAATTCCTAAATACTTGTGATTTTAAAATGTGGAGCTTTGCAGCAGGGCACCCAGGGGCCCCTGCATCAAGCGCGTGTTATGAATTTGTCCATCTGCAGATATCATGACTTTCCATGGCAACTGGCACATCCACTGAGATACTCAATAAACAGCGTTCGGTGATGATGGAAAGAAGTTACACAGGTTGGTATGTTTGTTTGTTTTCATGTTCTCATTGCAACACCATAGGGAGAGCAGAGCAGTCTAGTAGACAGAGCGAGAACTAGAAAAAATTCTCATTCAGCATCATTTGCCTCCCAGTGGTAGCTAGTACCGTGTCTTTGGGATATTGGAGAAGGGCATGCAAACCCACTCTAGTATTTGCCTGGAGAATCTCCATGGACAGAGAAGACTGGCAGGCTACCCAGTCCATGGGGTCGAAAAGAGTCGGAAAAGACATGACTGAGTGACTAAGCACAGCACTAAGAACCCCCACAGGCCTGAGAGCTCACATGGAAAGGTATCAAGACAATTGATTTAGAGAAACTTCCAGAAGAATCCTGGGCGGGAGAGTGGATGATCTGGGGTATCTTAGCCTAGAGCTGACTTCCCCAGGGGCTGGGGCGCTGGCCTTGGACTTCAAACACCATATGTAGGATCCTTCCTTCCTCGTGTTCACCAGCTTGACAGCGCTAAGCTTTGTGCCTTATTCCTAAACAAGACTGCTGCCTTAGTTGTCTCATCTGGAAAGTAGATACAAAACTCTGACCTAGGTTATGGGGCTGTAAGATTTTAATAAAAAGATATCTGAAGTAAACAGCGCAGCGCCCGGAGTGAAAACTGCACCTTCTCTCCTTGGCCTAATCTGTAATATGAAGGAAACCTCGCCTCACAAAGTCATGGGGGTTCAACGAAAAACATATAAAAGCACTATTATGTCTGCTATATGGAAGATTTAATAGGCTAAAACTGAGAAATAATAACATTTGCACAATAATAATTATTATTGTGGATTTCCACCTTTATAATTTCAGAAAGGAATTTGAAGCTGTTTGCTCTTATTTCTTCACTCCCGCTGCCCCAATCCCTGCCCTCACTGACATGCCTTTTTTGTAAATTTTTCTGAGTCTTTGAGAGCTTGAGTTACGGACTTCCTTGTCCCAAGGGGAGTCAATAGACTCTCCTGTGCTTCAGGGGCTGCATTTAAAGATAACTGGCAGCTAAACCAGGCTCAGCTAGGGGAATTCCTCTTCATGTTGAACAGGCAGGCTGGACTGCCCCTAAAGATGAATATTGAGAGGCTGGGAAGGGGACGGAGAGCAGAGGGGGAGAGGCAAAATCACCAGCGGTGGCAGACTAGGGCTTCGCTTCGGGGCAACACCTGGCGGGGGGCAAGCCTTTACACAGCTCCAGCTGGGTGGCTCCCCAGGAGAACCAGCCTTCATCTTCATGGCCTGGGGTGCCTTAGGGGTGGTCGCTGTGGTATCGGGGCATTGCCCAATGAATTCGAAGCAGCAGCAACATCACACAGTAGACCAACAGCAATGCAGTGATGCCCATCAACAAAGACACAAGACTCCCTCCTCGTTCCCTGCCCTCCCTTTCAACCCATTTCTACCCCGTCCTGGAACCCTCAGACCATAAGAACAAATAGTCTATAAACTTCCTTCATAAAACAAATCAATCCTTCATGATCGAAGGGCTCTGACATTTCCGGCGGGCATAGAGGTGTGAGGTGGGTGGCATGATTGCTCACTCACTTACATCTCATGAGACAGAAAACAGCATCCCCCATTCATCCTGCTGTTGGTTCTGTTCTCCAAGGTGTTTCAGGTAAACAAGACACAGAGTGCCTTCTCTGGGGCCTGATTTCACGTAACCTCTGGATGGTTAATTCTAAGTTCCAGCTTGACTGGGCTCCTGAGGGCTCAGCTATGTGGCCCAACAATTTTCTGGGTGTTTCTATGAGAATGTTTTGGGGATGAGATTAGATTGCCCCTCCTTGATGTGGGCAAGCCTCGTGCCATCAGCTGAAGGCCTGAAATAGAACAAAAAGGTGGGCCCTCCCCTGAAAAGGCGAGAATGCCTGCCTGCCTTCCAACTGGGACATCAGCTTTTTTCAGCTTCAGACACAAACTGAAGCACTGCCTCTTCCTGGATTTTCAGTCTGCCAGTCTTGAGAATGGAAGCGCACCGCCGGTTCTCTTGGTTTGCAGACCTTTGCACTCACCTTGAACTCCACCATCAGCTCCCCTGGGACTGCAACTTACCAACTCTCTTGGGGCTTGCCTGCCTTCATAATGACACGAGTCATTTTTTTAAACAATAAATCTCTCCTGTTATACAGATGTGTGTATCTATCTACACGTGTTACTGTTGGTGTTTAGTTGCTAAGTAATGTTCTGACCCTTTTCGACCCCGGGGACTGTAGCCCACCAGGCTCCTCTGTCCATGGGACTTCCCAGGCAAGAATCCTGGAGTGGGTTGCCATTGCCTTCTCCAGGGGATCTTCCCAACCCGGGGATCAAACCCTGTCTCCTGCTTGGCAGGTGGATTCTTTACCATTGAGCCACCCAGGAAGTCCCTACATACAGATATAAATACAGACAGATGGCGATCTAGGTGTAGAGACATCGCGCTGGCTCTGTTTCTCTGGAGAACCGTGAGCAACATTTCTCCTTTCACCTACTCCCAAAGCCCATCTGCCTCTTGGTCAAACATTCTCCTTTCTTTCATGAGACTGCACATATTTCAGTAAACGCAACACCGGGAAGCCCTTCAGAGAGTAGCCTGAACTTTAGATCAACTGCTTGAAATTACAACTCCAGCTCCAGGCCTGGGGCTTTTGTGCCAAATTCTTAAAAAAAAAAAAAGATAAATGAGAGCAAGAGAGGGGAAGAAAATAGAACGTGAGGCCTTGATTGATGTGGAACATCTGAAAGCACTCCTGGGTGGGTTATCTTTAGTCCAGAAACTTGTGGTCTCTGTTTGTTTTTGCACTTAACAGATTGCTTCTATTTATACTGGTTTCATTGTCGAAAATCAAAGGGGAAATCCATCCTGAGGAACACAAAAATCACCTCCAAGCTGGACAGTTCATCAAGCGAGCAAGATGAAGTTTCCAGCACTACACACTAGACCAAGTGCTCGGGGCAGGAAAGGGGGCTGATTTCCACAGAAAGAAGCCTCTCCCCTGGAGCCCTCGGGCCTGGGGCGGCATGGAGAGTTTTCTCTGAAGCCTCCGTGGCTGGGTTATTAGGTTTGTCTCGAGCTTGTTGAAAAGTATTTATTAGAGGCCTTTTTGATCCTTCTTCTGTCTGATACTCCATAACTTTTACGACATAGAAATAACCAAAATGAAGAAGCTGAGACAACTCGGAGATTATTCGCCAGTTCTCCCAAGACTGCTGGCCATTTACCCGAAGAGGAGGCAGGATAATTTATGGAAGCGCGACTCGTCTGTAGGAGTGAAATAAGGCCCCGTGCTCTGCGGCAGTCATAATGAACAGAATAAATCCCGTCGTTATGCAGATGTTCCACGAGGGCTGTCAGCGCGTCGGGGAGAATTTACTCCCTGTCTCTGATGCTCGGGACAAACAATTCCACAGGATGGAAAACAAGATGGGAGGAGAAAGCCGAGCCTGGCTCTCTGTCTGCTCTCGGAAGTTTTGCTCTGCGTGTTTTCCCAGCAACAAAAGACAGGGAAACTTCTTTCTCATCCTAGTGTTTTGACCTGGAAACATTTACAGAACCCTGGGAAACAAGCAAACTCTTCACTTAGGATTTTTGAGTTGTTTGTTGTTGTTTTGAGTGACAGGTTGTATGCGACTGTGGGAGTAGCTAAAATAAGACACTGGCTGGTTGCTTTGTAGAAACTGGAGATGATTTCCATTCTGTTCAGCCTGTGTAACGTACTGCCCCCTTTAAAGAAATCCAGAAAAGATGCTCTCCAGAGTCTACCGGTCATCTGTGGCCATCAACGCCTTTGCCAGTCACAGCAAACTCCGCCAGAAGTCTCGGATACCTAACGGTATCCCCAAGGAGCCATCTCCCCTCACTTCTCTGTCTGGTTTTGTTAAAATTTAGACAACGGCTGTGGTTTTTGGACCGTGCCAAGGAATTATATATATTCAGGTCTCCGAGCCACCTACAATTACTTGTCTTGGCTCTGATCTGCACTGTTCTCAGGCCGGTGGTAATTCCACTATAAACCATGTCTCTCTCCTTTTATTGGATTTTATTCGGAGGGAGGGGCTCCTCACCAGGAATTAGTTTCTCATTAGAGGTCTTCGTCAGAAGCACCAGCTTGCTTTGCTAGAGCAACCTTGCAGGGACCAGGAGTGGCTGTGCTCCGGCTACTCGGCCCCGTGGGTTTACCCTGGCAGGTCCGTCAGCCAGGTTCCCTGCCATGTGGGATGCACCTGACTTGTTTCCCAAAGTGTGTGTATTGGCACCTTTCCTTGGCCTCTTTTTTAAAAAAATAATCTCGTCTGAAAAGCAGAAGTGAACATTAATTTCTCTGGGAAACATTCCAGAGAGCGTAAAGGAGAAGATAGCTTGTTTTTCCTTTTCTGGATTTTCAGGAAATCATACCAAAGAGGAAGCAGTTCTCACCAATTGTTCATTACTCAGAAACATGTAATTTACACCGCAACCCTCACTGACAGATGATCCAACGTACATGGGGGTAGGTAAAAAATTCTCTTTTCACATTTCCTAAAAGAAAGAGAATCACACGAGACAAGGGGTGTGCAGTGGGCTTGGGCTGGTGACCCTTTTTTTTAGAAGCCGAATAACTCCAAACCAGCAGCCTTCTTTAACCTGAGACTCTCTCACAGTTTCTGCATAAATTTACTATAAAAACATAAAGCAAAACATAAAAGGAGGATGGCAACAGTAAAGTAGCTATGCCACAAACTCGACAACAATTATCTGTTCTATCTAGGGCACACTTAACTCTCTAATTGCTAATTGTAATTTAAATGAAAACATGTGTTTCTTGTTAAATTCATCAACTCCATTTTTAAGTGCTACTGAGGAGAGCTGTGATTAAGGCTGACTGCACACCTCGGGTTTTTGCCAGCCCGGGGCTCAGGTAGTTATTGGGATGTCATCTCAATTGGAGGCTCTCAATGGTTGGGCTGCTTTCTGAACCAGACAGCTCAGCAGAATGGAGGGCGGGGGCGACTGGGAGGCATCACTCAGCCAGAGTTCTTTTGCACGTCGTCTGCTGCTATCTCCGGGAAGTCCAACTGTTAAGACCCTGAGAAGTTCATCGGGATCCAGCCCTGTCTGGAATCCAGCTTTTTGCCTCCTAAAGGTACTCAGTGGTTGTTGTTCAGTCGCTAAGCTGTGTCCAACGCTAAGTGGTGACCCCATGGACTGCCCTGTCCTCAAAATCTCCTGCGTTTTGCTCAGACTCATATCCACTGAGTTGATGATGCCATAAAATCATCTTATCCTTTGTCTCCCCCTTCTCATCCTGCCTTCAATCTTTCCTAGCATCAGGGTCTTATCCAATGAGTTGGTTTTTTGCATCAAGTGGCCAAAGTATTGGAGCTTCAGCTTCAGTGATTCCAATGAACATTCAGGGCTGATTTCCTTTAGGACTGACTGGTTTGATCTCCTTGCTGTCCAAGGGACTCTCAAGAGTCTTCTCCAGCACCAATTTCAAAGCATCTATTCTTCTCAGAGGAGTTATCAAATTCTGACCAACTGGAGAAACCTCCTTGCAAAAGAGCTTGTTCTCTCTGTAACTGCTGTTCCCACGGATGCCATCCATCCACCACAGGCACAAGAAAAAGAATCAATAACATGATGCTTCTGAAGATTCCGAATGGCAGATACCATGTAAGGACTTCATGCAACGGTCTGATGCCAAGTAGTTGCTCAGCAAACATCATTCTCATCCTCTTACCACATAAGCACAAAGTTGATATGAAGACTTTAAAAGGAAAGAGCTCATTCGTTCAGCTGTGTTTAGGGAAAAGCCAGTCTTAAATCATCGAAGTCTGGAGTAGAGAGAATAGGGTCTAAGTACACTATTGTTATGTTCAATTAGAGACAGTAATTAGAAATGGCTAATTAAATAACATTTTGTTTATTTTCTATTGAGCTAACAAGAATAATCTGTTAATAGTTTATCAATCCTTGTGGGAAAACATTTGTAGAGCATTTGGGAGTCTGTATTTGCCCAGGTTCTCCAGAGAAACAAAACCAATAGGCGATACATATATATATTTATTTATATATGAATTTAAGGAACTGGCCCATGTGACATGGGCTGCTGGTTGCTAAGTTGGAAACAAGGACAAACTGATGGGGTAAGTTCCAGTCTGAGTCCAAAAGCAGAAGAAGACGGGTAGGCTAGTTCAAAGGCAGAGAGAATTCCTCCTTCCTCAGCTTTTTTGTTCCATTCAGGCCTGGATGGAACAAAATGGACTGGATGGGGCTCATCCACAAGAGGGCTTCCCTGGTGGCTCAGATGGTAAATGAAGTCCCTGAGTCGTGTCCAACTCTTTGCGACCCCACAGACTGTAGCCCACCAGGCTCCTCCATCTATGGAATTTTCCAGGCAAGAGTACTGGAGTGAGTTGCCATTTCCTTCTCCAGGGGATCTTCCTGACCCAGGGATCGAACCCAAGTCTCTGAACATTGCAGGCAGACGCTTTACCGTCTGGGCCCCCAGGGACGCCCCTGCAATGCAGGAGATGTGGGTTCAATCCCTGAATCAGGAAGATTCCCCTGGAGAAGGGAATGGCAACCCGCTCCACTATTCTTGCTGGGAAATCCCATGGACAGAGGAGCCTGGCGGGCTACAGTCCATGGGGTCACGAAGAGTTGGACGTGACTGAGCAGCTAGTACTTTCATCCACAATAGGGAGGGTGACCTGCTTTACTCAGTGTACTGATTGAAATGATAACCTCATCCAGAAACACTCCCACAGATGCACACAGAATAGCATTTCATCAAATATTTGGGCATCCCGTGGCCTAGTAGACACACAGAACTCACCTTCACAGGTCTAAAGTTATGGTATACGATATGTGAAGCACTGTCTGCGTGGTATGTCATGGAACATGTATGGATTTGGAGCCAGGTGTATCTACACTAAATCCCTGTTCCTCTGCCTACTCAGTCTGGGTCCCTGGAGAGTCACATGTCTTCACTAAGACTCAGTGACACTATGGCCACTGGAGATGACAAGTATCTGCTCATTGTGTTTGTTGCCTGTGTGGTTCTGGATGCAGACAGCGTGCCCCAGTCCATGGATGAGTCTAGTGCCAGAGCCCCCAGCCCCCAGGCATGTGGGCTCCGGGGAATTAGGATCTGTTTTCTGCTACTGTGACCATGACAGGAGCATTGCTAGCAAAGGACTAGTGACCTGGAGGCCTGGTCCAGTGGGCGGGTCCTCCATCAGCCACTCCCAGTCACGTATTCACTTGCTCTTCTTCACCTGTTAGATTGCTCACGGACCCTGGAGGACTTGGTCAGATCTACCCAGCAAACTCACAGGCTTAGGACACCCCAATTCTTCTTCTCCCTCAGTCTCATCTTGGGGCTTAAGAGACTCTTCTTTGGCTCTGTTCTGATGGAATAGTATTATGGTTGAATGCATGCATGCATACTAAGTTGCTTCAGTCATATCTGACATTGTGGCCCCATGGACTGTATAGCCTGCCAGGGTCCTTGTCCATGGGATTCTCCAGGCAAGAATACTGGAGTGGGTTGCCCAGCCCTCTTCCAGGGGATCTTCCCAACCCAGGGATTGAAACTGCAACTCCTGCGTCTCCTGCTTTGGCAGGCGGGTTTTTTTTTTTTTTTTTTTTATCACTAGCGTCACCTGGGAAGCCCTATGGTTGAGTATTGTCTTTCTAAAATTTGTATGTTGAAATGCTAACTCCTAATACTTTAGAATGTGACTGTTTTTGCAGATAAGAGCTTGCTAAAAGATGATTAGATTAAAATGAGGCATCAGGGGGTGTCCTTTCGAGAAGAGGAAACTCGGACACACAGACAGGCAGCCATCTGCAAGCCAAGAGAAGAGGCCTCAGGAGAAACCAAGCCTGCCCACACCTTGATCTTGGACGTCTAGCCTCCAGAAACCCTGAGAATATAAGTATGTGTTGTTTAAATCACTCAGTCAGTGACAGCCCAGTGTGTGTGTGCTTCCTAAGTCAATTTAGTTGTGTCCGACTCTTTGCGACCCTATGGACCGTAGCTAGCTAGGCTCCATGGTCCATGAGATTCTCCAGACAAGAATACTGGAGTGCGTTGCCATGCCCTTCTCCAGGGGATCTTCCTGACCCAGGGATCAAACCCACATCTCTTATGTCTCCTGCACTGGCAAGTGGGTTCTTTACCACTAATGCCACCTGGGAAGCCCTACGACAGCCCTAGAAAAATAATACGGGACCTTAAAACACTAAAGACCATCCCTGGACAAAACAGTTGTCAGCTCCCCAACCAGAAGCTTGATTGTCCAGAAGTCCTTGTATCATAAGAGCTTGTATCAAAGGATGATGTCCTTCCCTTCAGTGGGACAGGATTAATGATGTGGGTTCTGTTGACAAAAGCTCTGCTCACAGACAAGCAGAAGTGCCTGCCCAGGAACATACTTATAGGTATGTCCTGGTCAAGGATTAAATTTTTTTAACAACAGAATTTGGTCAAGCTGATTATGAACACAGATATAATTCTTACCGATAAACTTCTCAGAGAAGGCAACAGCACCCCACTGCAGTACTCTTGCCTGGAAAATCCCATGGATGGAGGAGCCTGGAAGGCCGCAGTCCATGGGGTCGCTGAGGGTCGGACACGACTGAGCAACTTCACTTTCACTTTTCACTTTCATACATTGGAGAAGAAAACGGCAACCCACTCCAGTGTTCTTGCCTGGAGAATCCCAGGGACGGGGGAGCCTGGTGGGCTGCCGTCTATGGGGTCGCACAGAGTCGGACACGACTGAAGCGACTTAGCATAGCACCAATAAACTTCTGGATGGCTTCCCAGGTGGTGGTAATGGTAAGAAATCCACCTGCCAATGCAGGAGACTTAAGAAACACAGGTTCAATCCTTGGGTCAGGAAGGTCCCCTGGAGAAGGGCATTGCAACCCACTCCAGTGTTCTTGCCTGGAGAACCCCATGGACAGAGGAACCTGGCGGGCTACAGTCCATGGGGTCACACAGAGTCAGAGGCGACTGACACAGCACGGCATGGTGCAAACTTCTGGATAAGTAGAATTTCAGGTGGTGCATTAGTTTCTCAGGGCTGTCATAACAAAGTACACAAACCTGGTGGTTTGCACCACAGAAGTGTTTTATCTTACAGTTCTGGAGGCAAGAAGTCTGTGTCCTGCGTGCCAGCAGGAAGACTGAAGGAAAGTCTTACAGAGTCCAGGTTGACTAGATTGCTCCACTCCAGCAGGAGAAAAGAGGTTTAGCTTCTGGAGAGATTTAAGCAAAGGAGCTTTGGGCTTGGGGATTCAGTTCAGTCACTCAGTCGTGTCCAATTCTTTGCGACCCCCATGAATCGCAGCACACCAGGCCTCCCTGTTCATCACCAACTCCCGGAGTTCACCCAAACTCACATCCGTCGAGTTGGTGACGCCATCCAGCCATCTCATCCTCCGTCCTCCCCTTCTCCTCCTGCCGCCAATCCCTCCAAGCATCAGAGTCTTTTCCAATGAGTCAACTCTTCACATGAGGTGGCCAAAGTACTGGAGTTTCAGCTTTAGCATCATTCCTTCCAAAGAAATCCCAGGACTGATCTCCTTTAGAATGGACTGGTTGGATCTCCTTGCAGTCCAAGGGACTTTCAAGAGTCTTCTCCAACACCACAGTTCAGAAGCATCAATTCTTCAGCACTCAGCTTTCTTCACAGTCCAACTCTCACATCCATACATGACCACAGGAAAAACCATAGCCTTGACTAGACGAACCTTTGTTGGCAAAGTAATGTCTCTGCTTTTGAATATGCTATCTAGGTTGGTCATAACTTTCCTTCCAAGGAGGAAGCGTCTTTTAATTTCATGGCTGCAATCACCACCTGCAGTGATTTTGGAGCCCAAAAAAAATAAAGTCTGACACTGTTTCCACTGTTTCTCCATCTATTTCCCATGAAGTGATGGGACCAGATGCCATGATCTTCGTTTTCTTAATGTTGAGCTTTAAGCCAGCTTTTTCACTCTCCTCTTTCACTTTCATCAAGAGGCTTTTGAGTTCCTCTTCACTTTCTGCCATAAGGGTGGTGTCATCTGCATATCTGAGGTTATTGATATTTCTCCTGGCAATCTTGACTCCAGCTTGTGCTTCTTCCAGCCCAGTGTTTCTCATGATGTACTCTGCATATAAGTTAAACAAGCAGGGTGACAATATACAGCCTTGACGGACTCCTTTTCCTATTTGGAACCAGTCTGTTGTTCCATGTCCAGTTCTAACTGTTGCTTCCTGACCTGCATACAGGTTTCTCAAGAGGCAGGTCAGGTGGTTTGGTATTCCCATCTCTTTCAGAATTTTCCACAGTTTATTGTGATCCACACAGTCAAAGGTTTTGGCATAGTCAATAAAGCAGAAATAGATGTTTTTCTGGAACTCTCTTGCTTTTTCGATGATCCAGTGGATGTTGGCAATTTGATCTCTGGTTCCTCTGCCTTTTCTAAAACCAGCTTGAACATCTGGAAGTTCACAGTTCACATACTGCTGAAGACTGGCTTGGAGAATTTTGAGCATTACTTTACTAGCGTGTGAGATGAGTGCAATTGTGCAGTAGTTTGAGCATTCTTTGGCATTGCCTTTCTTTGTGACTGGAATGAAAATTGACCTTTTCCAGTCCTGTGGCCACTGCTGAGTTTTCCAAATTTGCTGGCATATTGAGTGCAGCACTTTCACAGCATCATCTTTCAGGATTTGAAATAGCTCAACTGGAATTCCATCACCTCCACTAGCTTTGTTCATAGTGATGCTTTCTAAGGCCCATTTGACTTCACATTCCAGGATATCTGGCTCTATGTGAGTGATCACACCATTGTGATTATCTTGGTCATGAAGATCTTTTTTGTACAGTTCTTCTGTGTATTCTTGCCACCTCTTCTTAATATCTTCTGCTTCTGTTAGGTCCATACCATTTCTGTCCTTTATCGAGCCCATCTTTGCATGAAATATTCCCTTAGTATCTCTAATTTTCTTGAAGAGATCTCTAGTCTTTCCCATTCTGTTGTTTTCCTCTATTTCTTTGCATTGATTGCTGAGGAAGGCTTTCTTATCTCTTCTTGCTATTCTTTGGAACTCTGCATTCAGATGCTTATATCTTTCTTTTTCTCCTTTGCTTTTCACTTCTCTTCTTTTCACAGCTATTTCTAAGGCCTCCCCAGACAGCCATTTTGCTTTTTTGCATTTCTTTTCCATGGGGATGGTCTTGATCCCTGTCTCCTGTACAATGTCATGAACCTCCGTTCATAGTTCATCAGGCACTCTATCTATCAGATCTAGTCCCTTAAATCTGTTTCTCACTTCCACTGTATAATCATAAGGGATTTGATTTAGGTCATATCTGAATGGTCTAGTGGTTTTCCCTACTTTCTTCAATTTAAGTCTGAATTTGGCAATAAGGAGTTCATGATCTGAGCCACAGTCAGCTCCCGGTCTTGTTTTTGCTGACTGTATAGAGCTTCTCCATCTTTGGCTTGGGGATAGCAGACACAAAAGAAGGCAGGAGGAGAGGCACAGAAATGCGGAAATTAGAAACCCTAAAAGTTCCAGACGCTTTCAGAAGCCAGTCACCTACAAAGGATCGGGCATTGAGACCACTAGTGGATTTCTGGCCAACAATCAATGCCTCTGAAATTCGGAGAAGAAACTTTCCCAGGACCCTAGTTGAAGAATTAGTAAGGATTTCAAATGGCCACAGCAAAGCCTGAAACCAGGCAGCGAGCCCTGGCGGGCTCACGTGACTGATGGCGTCTCACACCCATGGAGTTGGCCGGGGGCAGCATCAAGTCGCAACAACAGCGAGGCTGCTGAATGTTCCCTTTGATAGAAAGGCTGTCTGAACTGGACGGCATTTTGCATCCGTTCATTAGATAATCTCACTGGGGTCACCTCCATAGGGACAAGAGCTGTATGTATCTGAAACCAAGGCATGCTTTGTCCTTTGACCTGCGTGACCGTAGTGATGGGCTGGGACTGGGCAGGAAGTGAAATGAGAGCAGACACCAGGCTGTCTGCCCTGGCAGCAGCAGCCGCCTGCCTCCCTATTGACCTGCAGGTTTGGGCTGCTGCCTGGCCTTATCAGCTGGTGACATCGGCGTTGCCCCCTCCTTCTGTGAACTCACAAAGTGCTTCTGAGGGCAGTGAGCACCCATTAGCAAAGACTCTGTACCTCCAGATAAACAGCATGCTTGCAAGGAAGCAGAGGCCCTGCTCCCTCAGAGAAAGTATCTTGAGAGCTTTTCCACGTAAAGAAAATAAAGGCAAAAATGAAAGGCCTCCCCCCATACATAATATTTCTGCTACAGAGCATCTTGGTGCTGTTTTGACTGCCCTGGACCATACTGAGGGGCTTCCCTGGTGTCTCAGTGGTAAAGAATCTGACTGCCATGCAGGAGACACAAGAGATGTGGGTTCAGTCCCTGGGTCAGGCAGATTCCCTGGAAGAGAGCATGGCAACCTGTTCTAGTATTCTTGCTTGGAGAATCCCATGGACAGAGGAGCCTGGTGGGCTACAGACCATGGGGACAAAAAAGAATCAGTCATGAGTGAACACTCACACCTGCCACATCAGATTGTACTGACCCTCTCATACAGAAGTTTTCAGATCTAAACAACCTGTAATCCTTGAAGGGATGGAAAACAGAAATCATCACTGCAAGAAACACATATCATCCCTGAAATACACTCAGCTTTGATCTGTCTTTTCATTCAATGGACTTGTATTAAAAATAGAAATGTCAATTTTAAAGAGAGACCAAAGGTAATAAGTAAATAATAGACATTTTGGTCACATTCTAAGTAAATGATGTGACATTGCATCCACTTTAAAATGTTGAGTAATTTTTTTAGCCTTGAAAAATATTTTGGTCAGTGTCCTAGGAAAAAGATCATTTTACTAAGTCATCACATCTCCAAAGTAGGTCCGCTGTGGCTTTTATGTTTGATTGTTTGTTTCTGCTCCAATTCAAAAGGTTCTTGGAAATCCAACATACTGCGTAATTGAAGAGGCAAGAGAAACCGGACCTGAGATCCTATCTGAATAAGCTGACGTTCTTCCAGGATTGAAAGAGCATCTATCATCCTAACACTGCTTCTGTTCCTTCAAAATCTGGCTTGAGTTTTACCTCCTTGGAGATCAGTTCTGAATACACATCCTATACCTTTAGAATGAAATCTTCACCACGTCCAATTTTTTTCTCTTACATTCTCAAACAGGATTATATTTGCTTGTCCTTAATCGTTCTTTAGTTTCTACAAATCTTTGCGTTTTTCTCCCAGTGTACAGGTTATTCATCTATGCTGGAAATCAGTCTCTGAGACTAGCATGGGCCTTCCTAAAGCACCTCAGATAGGACACTGTCCCCAGGGGCTCCAAGCTTCCTGTTGTCCACCTCTCTCACTCTGAATGTTCATGCTAATCATCAAAATAAACTGATCTCCTCCAGGGAAACTGTGATTTAAAATCATGGGAAAATTCTATGCTCAGAGAAATAAATTATGTAAGGATTTTTCCCACAATACCTGAAATCTCATGTAAAAAGGGCACACTTATTCTATGAAATATATTGGATAAATACATTATAAGTCCCAGTGGTTGTTAAATAAGAAAAAATACAATTAGGTTAACAGCTGTGATAAATGGCTTAAACCAAACAATAAAATTCTTAGTAGTTTAAAAGAAGCATGGTAAATGGAAAGAGTAGGTGACTAGGAATCAGAACATTGGCATCTTGAATGGGACATCAGTTTCCTCGTCTTAAATAAGGGGAGTGGCTATGATCTTTATGAACTCTGGGAACATTCCACATTTACCTTTTTTGTAGAAGCTGTTTTTAAGCTTACAGAGGTATCCTATGCCCCTTATAAAAACATACCCTCCCCATTACTCCTCCCCGCCAGGCCCTTTCTGCATAGAGATCTGAGTCCTTGTGGGACCAACCACCTAACTGGCTCCTCATTTCAGAACATCTGGAAAGATGCTTCTTTAATGCAGATTAGGACTTGTGAAGACTTAAAAAAAAATTCAGGTAGAAGAGTAAATTGTTAGTGCCTGGAATGAATTCTCACACCTTCTACTCCCTCTCTCCCCACCTGTGATGGTGATAGGAGTGGAGTCCAAATTTGTCCTGCAATACTAACCCCCCCTTCAGATGTGATGTGGTGTTGAAGTAGTTGAAGGAAGATGGTTTGTATTGCCTTTAGGAATACTCTGGGTTCTTAAGGAGCTAGCCTGGAAATTCTGCCAGTTTGTAGAATATGAGTTTCTTAGTTGCCTCATCTTAAAGGAAGTTACCCTATTGCTTTGTTACTAACCGTCTCAAAAGTCAGTGGCTTACACCAACAATATTTATTTGGTCACACCTCTCCAATCAAGCTAGGATTAGCAGGGCGGTTCTTCTGCTGGTCTCACTAGTATTCATTATGCAAATGCAATCTTTGGCAGCATGGCCAAGGTCAGGCAGTCCAAGACGGTCTCACGCACAGGTCTGCTGTTTCTCAGGGCTGTCAGCCAGGATGTCTCAGTTGTCTTTCATGTTGTCTTCCTAGCAGGGTATCCTGCGTTTCTAACACGGTGCAGCAGTGTTCTAGAATGAATGCTTCCAGTGCATACGCGCTTATCAAATTTTTTCTTGCATTGTGTTCGCTCATGACCCTTGGTCAGAGAAGTGCATTCGGATGGTGGTAATGCATTCTCCTTTTCAGAAGTTAATGTGAACTGGTTTCTGCACTTCTGTCCATTTGCTTTCTCCAGGTAAATCATGACAACCTGAGAATTCTAAGGAAAGTTTATTGGGGTGGAAGGAAAACAAGTTGGGATGCAATAGATAGATACAGAGAGAGGCAGAGAGACCAAAGATCAAAAGAGCATTATTTATGATACTGAAAACTAATGAACAACCCACATGTCCACTGAAAAGACACTTTGTTGTTGTTTTAGTCGCTAAGTCGTGTCTGACTCTATTGCGACCCCTAGACTGTAGCCCACCAGGCTCCTCTGTCCATGGGATTTCCCAGGTTAGAATACTGGAGTGGGTTGCCATTTCCTTCTCCAGGGGATCTTCCCAACCCAGGGACTGAACCCAAGTCTCCTGCACTGGTAGGTAGATTCTTTACCACTGAGCCACCAGGGAAGCCCCCAAAGATCCTAATTAAACAAATAAGGATAGGATACATCTATATTATAAACATATTAAAAATGATGTTATATGTTTTTATCCTTTGAGATAGAAAGATATCTACACTATACTGTTAAAAGGAAAAAAAAAGTTCTATTTAAGAAAAGGAGAAAAAGGTAAAGAAAACAAACCATGAAGAAAAATACATGTACATATAGAAAAATGTCCAGAAAGATATAACCAATATGCTAGCAGTGCTTCCTGTGGGGTGTGACTGTGAACATTCTATATGTTACTTTTCTGTGACTTTTCTGAACTCAGTTTTTTACAGTCATCACGTGTTATAAGTACATCAAGCCACAAAGCAACAACAACTGTACAAATTAAAAATTCAACTCGTGGTCTCAGTACAGCACTTCGGCAGATCACAGTCCACTGACCTGCCTTCCCAGACCTAGTGCCAGGGGAGCAGAGAACACAGGGAGGGTGTGATCGGCTTGCGGAAGTCAAGCAAGATGGCAGCGGGCATTTCACACAGAGGCAGTGAGAGTTCGGGGGAGTTGGAGCTAACCACCCACCCAGGCTGCTTACTCCTCATCTCTGCAGTCAAGAGCCCTTCTGCCTTAGGAAGAACGACACTCATATCTGTGCTGTGATTTGGGCTGTGAACTGTCCCCTCTGCTACTGCTAAGTCACTTCAGTCGTGTCTGACTCTGTGCGACCCCATAGACGGCAGCCCACCAGGCTCCCCCGTCCCTGGGATTCTTCAGGCAAGAACACTGGAGTGGGTTGCCATTTCCTTCTCCAATGCATGAAAGTGAAAAGTGAAAGTGAAGTCACTCAGTCATGTCCGACTCTTAGCGATTCCATGGACTGCAGCCTTCTAGGCTCCTCCATCCATGGGATTTTCCAGGCAAGAGTACTGGAGTGGGGTGCCATTGCCTTCTCCGGCTGTCCCCTCTGGGCAACCGCTAAAACAGTTTAACTAGGAGAGCACGTGCCAAAGACTCAGTTTGGGTTTATAGCTTCAAGAGCAGCAGAGAGTCTGAAACGTCTCTCTATCTGCAAGCTCACCAAGTAGCCTGACTTGCAACAGTTTCCTGGAAGCTGGTTAAGACAGAAGACCCCTGAGTTCGATGAAGAAGTTTACCTCTCACAGTACCACTGGTATCCAGAGAGTTATCATTTTCCTGGCTGGTTCCCTGAGCCTGGTTCCCACAGGATGCTCCGCAGACCGCCAGGTGATGCCAGCTGCATACGTGGGGGGCTGCGCTGCAGGAGAGGAATCCCAACATGAAACCCGAATCTTTTTCAATGGGCTGCAAACCACCCACCATCTACCCTGGAGGGAGACTGTCCTTACTGTACGGGACACATCTGCTCTTTGCTTTGGAATGAGACATGACCCTGTCTTCTGAGGCTGTCCACTGTAAGTCCCCAGTAGGTCCATGTTATGAATAGCCTCCCTTAGAGGAAATATCTGGCAGCACCTAGTGAAGCTGTCATTCAGAATACCCAGAGTAGGTGCTGAACAAGCCATCTAAACACAACCAAACAAAAACATACAACCTTAAGCTTGTTCTTACAACTTCAAACTTGTGCTTTGTAAGTGTCTAGGAACTTTCTTGATTGAAATATAAGGATATTTCATTAATTTTTTTATTTTATCCTTTTAAAGGTGTTTTTTTTTTTTTAATGTGGACTATTTTTAAAGTCTTTATTGAATTTGTTACAATATTGCTTCTGTTTTCTATGGGTTTTTTTCCTCTGATTTTTTCAACTGCAAGGTATGTGGGATCTTACTTCCCCGACCAGGAATCTAACCCGTGCCCCTCTGCACTGGATGGTTAAGTCTTAACCTCTGGACCCCCAGGGAAGTCCCTAAGGATATTTCAGAAATCTTAAAAATAAACATGGTGAGTGTTGGTTGAGGAGGGGCACTGGGAAACATCCTGGGGTGACCAAAGTGAAGTTCTCTGGCTTCACAGGGTGTGGGTTACCGGGCTGCATCGTTCGTGGAAACTCACGCCGTTCTGCCCTGTGCCTTTCACTAGGCGCACATTATGTGTCAATCAAAAACACACACACAGGCAGTGCTCACACTCACAGCTCTCACATGCTCAGGCCTAAGAACTCACCATAGGACATAAAGATCTCGTTTCACATGCTTTTATTTTTCCTCCCTGTTTTACAAACTTAACATCTCCTCCTCCGTCAGGTCACGTGTCACAACGCCTCTGCTGGATTGAATGCGCTGGCGGGTAGTGGTGGAGAAAGACAACTTAGTTACATAAACTGCTTGTTTAAAAAACCCAGCTCAGCACAGTTTCTGGCATCCAGCAAGCGCTCACTGTGTGTTTCCTGAAATGAAAGACTTGAAGGTTAAGAGTAAAATTGGTGAATGGAGGTTGAATGCAAGATGACAAAGCCCTAGGTCCAGTGTGTTTTGGAGTTATTAGTATATTTTCATTACCTCCTGCATTTTAAAGCCATTGTGCCAATTACTCAAAACACTGGAGGTGAATGAATGGGAGCTCTGAGTCTCATCTTCCATCAGGTAAAGTGTGGGTCCTGAGTGGCAGTGAGGGTCCCTCCTCCTTACCTTGATTTGTCCTTTGTTCTAATTATGGAGGGAGGAGGAAGGGACATTAGCAAAGAACAGAGCGGCGGACACTGCAGGTCAGGGTCCCAGATGACAGGCAGAGCAGGGGTAATGGAGTAAGGAGTTAGCACATCCTTCCTCTTTTCTTCTTAGTCTAAACTCCCAGCCACAACAGGCAGTCTGTCCTGTCTCCAACGTGAGGATTGGGGATGGGGGGGCGGAGGTTGTGTCACCAGAAATACACGTCGCTCAAGCAGCCTAGAATTTCAGAGTTTCTAGGTTCAAAATCCAGCATGTTAGCCTTTGTTAACCCCCGAATCAGATAGGGTTAACAGGAATGCCAGACCCTTCAGGGCTTTTCTCTAATATGTCCGCGGGCTCAGGGTCCCTGACAGACCTGCCTCTTTGTCCCTCACCTCCCATTCTCCATGACACTCTGCCTTACAAAGTGTCTTGAGGGATTGTCCCCCACCTCACCATGCTGGGCCAACAGCAGGTGACTGATATTCTTGTCAAGCCTTCCGTCTCCTCATACTCCCAAAGCTGGTCGTCTTCGAGCAGCCATCAAAATACAGACAACAATGCAAAAGTGGCCTGAAAAGTTTCCTTCCCAGGCTCTGGCTGTTTCCAGGCCCAGAGCATAACGTCTTTCATCAGAACAGCTCCGTAGGTTTCCATGCCCTCCTTTCATCAAGTCTGCAAACTGGTCCACATGTCCAGGTGAGGGGCAGGCACCCCATTTCTCCTAGTTATCCTTCTCTCAGTCAACTTGTACAACCTCACGACTCCCCCACTCCTCAAATTCAAAAGGCCCTGAAGTCATCTGGGACCTAGGAGTCTCACCAGGACTCATAGAACACGTGCTCAATTGCAATCACTATTCTGAAAGGAGTTTCTCATCATCCTCGTTTTATAGATGAGCCTTCCATGTGTGCATGCTCAGTGATGTCCGACTCTTTGCAATCCCATGGACTGCAGGCCGCCAGGCTTTTGGGATTTTCCAGGCAAGAATATTGGAGTGACTTGCCATTTCCTGAGGTTAAACGAAAGAATAAAGGTCGTAATGTTTTTAGCATGACAAAAATGGGTTTAGGATTTACTCATGTTTTCGCATGTTTTCATTTTTCTCTTTAGGTCACTTGCGTGTGTGTGCTAAGTCACTTCAGTCCTCTCCGACTCTGTGCAACCCTGTGGACTGCAGCCTGCCAGCTTCCTTTGTCCATGGAATTCTCCAGGCAGGAACACTGGAGTGGGTTGCCATTCCCTCCTTTAGGGGATCTTCCCGACCCAAGGACAGGATCGAATCCCTGCCTCTACATCTCCTGCATTGGCAGGCGGGTTCTTTACCACTAGCGTAACCTTTAGGTTGCTTGTTGGTGTTTAGTCGCTCAGTCGTGTCCAGCTTGTACGACCCTATGGACTTCAGCCCACCAGGCTCCCCGGGTGTCCATGGGGTTTCCCAGGCAAGAACACTGGAGTGGCTTGCCATTCCCTTCTCCATTTGATCACGTAGTAATTTTCAATTGTATGAATATACCATAATTTTTTTATACATTCTTCTGCTGATGGACTTCAGCGTAGTTTGGGATTATGAATAAAGTTGCAGTGAACATTTTTGTGCAAAAGAAACAAAAGTTAAAAATACAGAATCAGGTTTAAGCGCAGGCAGTCTGAAAGAGAGCTTGCGTCTATAGTCATCCTACTGCCCCGTCTCGTGGGAGGAGCCTGAGGCCCAGGGTGTGGGAAGAGGAGAGTGAGCCAGATGCTGAAGTTCAAGGTCATCAGAAGAATGTCTGCAATGCCCACCTCCCCATCACCATCAAAAGAGAGAAGATGGCATGTGGAAGGATGGACAGGGCATTCCCTGGGACACTGTGACATCCACACTCTTGGGAGAATGAAAGGGGCTTAATTCTGCCCAGGCCAGCCTCTAATTGAAAGTATAGCACATAACTGGACAAGGCGGATTAAGTTGATTTATAGCTTGTGCGGTTTGGGCTCTTAAAAGAAGCCAGACACACACACAAAAAGCTTTCCTGAGATGCCTGAGAAGAGCTCTGCCTGGAGACAGGGACTAAGGACTCGCAGGGCATGGACGTGGGTCTCTGGTGTGGAGTGCATCTTCCGTGCTCCCCGCACTTTAGCGTGTCCTCCGTGACAGGGGGCAGAGAAGAGGGAACGGGGAAGGGCCTGGCCCAGCAGCATCCAACGGCTTGTATCTACGAGGATCGCCTCGCCCAGGAGAGAAGTCAGACGACTTGATAAAACTACCTGTCCTCTTCTCCTTCCGTGATGCTCTGCAGATGAAGAAGGCAAAGGACGTTTCAACAAGAGGGAAAGACAGACATGTGCAGGTTTGGAGTGAGACCACGTGTGAAGAATGATGGGGATCTGGTGAGGTTGGTGGGCCCTGACTGATAGGAACCAAGACAGGGAGCTAAGGATGCTCCATTTGTGTGTGTGTGGTGAGAGGTGGGGGGTGTGATCTATTAACCACTTACAAAAAGAAGTAGGCTTTCCAGACTCTGTCCCGATCAAATGAATGGTGTTTGTATGACAGAATCTCTCTGATCCAATTCTACATAATAGTCCTCATGGTGTCCCCAACTCTATGCTACACTAAATAAAACAGCATGCTAACACCAGCTCGTGGAGGCCTGTTCTGAGAAGGTCTCTCGTGTCCTTAGTCTCTCAGTCCTGTCCAATTCTTTGTCACCCCATGGGCTGTAGCCTGCTAGGCTCCTCTGTCCATGGGCATTCTCCAGGCAAGAACAGTGGGGTGGGTTGCCATACCTTCCTCCAGGGGATCTTCCCAACCCAGGGATCAAACTCAGGTCTCCCACACTGCAGGTGGATTCTTTACTATCTGAGCCAGCAGGGAAGGCCTGGTCCTTTGTAAAGCTGATATCTCCTTCAAGTCCTACAAATCCTGAGGTGAAACAACTAAATTGGGCAATAACAGGTGCATTTTTAGGCAGAACTACCAAGCTGGAATCAAGATTGCTGGGAGAAATATCAATAACCTCAGATATGCAGATGACACCACCCTTATGGCAGAAAGTGAAGAAGAACTAAAAAGCCTCTTGATGAAGGTGAAAGTAGAGAGTGAAAAAGTTGGCTTAAAGCTCAACATTCAGAAAACGAAGATCATGGCATCTGGTCCCATCACTCCATGGGAAATAGATGGGGAAACAGTGGAAACAGTGTCAGACTTTATTTTTCTGGGCTCCAAAATCACTGCAGATGGTGACTGCAGCCATGAAACTAAAGGACGCTTACTCCTTGGAAGGAAAGTTATGACCAACCTAGACAGCATATTGAAAAGCAGAGACATTACTTTGCCAACAAAGGTCCGTCTAGTCAAGGCTATGGTTTTTCCTGTGGTCATGAATGGATGTGAGAGTTGGACTGTGAAGAAGGCTAAGTGCCGAAGAATTGATGCTTTTGAACTGTGGTGTTGGAGAAGACTCTTGAGAGTCCCTTGGACTGCAAGGAGATCCAACCAGTCCATTCTGAAGGAGATAAGCCCTGGGATTTCTTTAGAAGGAATGATGCTAAAGCTGAAACTCCAGTACTTTGGCCATCTCATGCGAAGAGTTGACTCATTGGAAAAGACTCTGATGCTGGGAGGGATTGGGGGCAGGAGGAGAAGGGGACGACAGAGGATGAGATGGCTGGATGGCATCACTGACTCAATGGACGTGAGTCTGAGTGAAGTCCGGGAGTTGGTGATGGACAGGGAGGCCTGGCGTGCTGCGATTCATGGGGTCGCAAAGAGTTGGACACAACTGAGCGACTGAACTGAAATGAACCAAGATGTACTGTTATGGGCGGCACTGTGTTTCGCTTATTTCTTGTGTCGATGTTCTGACCCCCAGTACCTCAGAATGTGGCCATACTTAGAGAGGTCATTAAGCAGTAGGGGGGCCTTCCTGCTACATGACTGGCATCCAGACAGGAAGGGGTCAGGACACAGAAAGGCACAGGGGAAGGACCACGGGAGAAAATGGCATCTTCAAGCCAGGACAGAGGCCTCGGACCAAAACCAGACTTGCCCACAGCAAGATCCCAGGTGAGCCTTCCAGAACTGTGAGAACACGCCTTTCTGTGCTCTGAATGCCCAGCCCCAGGGTCTTTGGTCCCTGGCCCCGGCGCAAGAACACGGATACCATTTCTCAGCCACGTGTCAGGACCCCACGCGCCCTGCCTTGTGTCGGGCCTGCATTAATAAGTCAACTCCCCTCCACGTTAAAACCATCCCTCCTTCTGTCACTGGAGGAGACAGAGGCAAACAGTGAGCCGCCCTCTTCCCTGTGTCCCTAATCAAAAATAATCAGGAGGAAGTGGAGGGAGGCAGGAAGGAGGCCCAAGGAGACCCTAAGGTAAAGAAGGGGTCCTTTGAAGGACCAGAGCACAAGGCTGGGTGCAGGGCTGAGGGGCCTTTGTGGGGTCTGTGCGTCAAGACGCTGTCCTAAGCATTGCTTGTTTTGCAAGGAGCGCGGGAGACGGAAGAGGCACTATGTCCGCAGACCCTCCTTTCTCATCTCCGGCAGAACAGCATGCAGCCAGGGGGCGGTGGGCTTCTCCGGGTCTCCACAGCCGGCAGCCTGGCCCACTCCCTGCTAGCCCAAAGAGACAGGGAGGCGGAGAGGCGCCCCAGGTGCGCGCAGGCTCCGGAGGGTCAAGGCTCATTCGGGAGGTCACTCCATTTAACGCTTCCCTTCTGCCTTTTCCCCTGGCTTCTCGCTGAAGCCCAGAGAGCTTGCCTGGTTGTGATTTCTGTGTATTTATTTTTCCCCATCGAATCCTGCCTTTCGGCTGGTAGTAGCCTGCCGAACCACCCGCAGCAGCGGGCCGGCCACTACAGAATAATTGGGGACAGAGGCTTCTGCTCCCCAACTTCCGTGGGCTCCTTTTGTGGGCTTTCTCCCTCTCTCCCTGCGGCGGGAGCCCCGACTCTGTGGGATGAGTCTTTAACGTGTATGCATTTGAAAGGAGCAGATGAAAGCCACTTCTCTGAGCCACCTAATTGGAGAGAATTGCGGTTTTAGGGGTGAGGGGCGGGCCTCCTAAGTGAGAGGGAGAGGGGGCGTGGGGGCGGGGCGGAGAGAAGGGCCTGGGCTCTTTTTGATGAAAATGCGGGCCTCCCCACAGTCATTCCTCTTCAGCTGCTGCCTCGCAGATGGACCCTTTAATTGAATTTTCCTTCGGGCCTGGGGGAGGGAGCCATTTCGGGCCAGAAGAGCAATTGAAGTGAATCCCCTGGCTTTGGTTTCTTTTCACTGGGAGCTGGAGGGGCAGGTGGGGTGGTTGTCAGTCTTGGTGTTTTCATCCTAGGCCTGCCATCCTCTTCTTTTCAGTTCACCTGATTTTTTTTTTTTTCTTTTCAGTTCACCTGATTTTTCTTTTCTGTTTCGAAAATCCCCACTCTGGATTATTTTGCCACACTCTGGTGTTTGTCATCAGGGTATGCGTGGAGGAAGATGCATTAGAATGGCACTAGTGGTGAAGAGCCTGCCTGCCAATGCAGGAGATGATCCCCCGGAGGAGGGCATGGCACCCTACTCCAGTATTCCTGCCCGGAGAATCCCATGGACAGAGGAGCCAGGCAGGGTACAGTTCACGGGGTCACACAGACTCGGACACGACTGAAGCGACACCGCATGCCCGTGTGTTTGATGGCTTGGATCCTGCAGCCCTTGGTGGGGTATCTGCCGGCCCTGCTGGGAAGGAGACGGTGTCAAGATCAGTGCCTGCCTCTGAGAGTCCATCCTCCATCAGAGAGAATGCTCTTTTAAAAAAAAAGCCAAAAGAAAAACAAAACAAACAAGTAAATAGAACCAGTTGAAGCCTCATAGAAGCCAGCATGAAGTTCTCCGATGAGTAGCAGAGAGGTTAAATGGGGCGAGAGGCAACCAGGACAAGACCCTGGAGGTCGGTGGCACACAGCCTGGGGATTGGCCGGTAGAAAAAAGTGCACATCTAGAAGGCTGAGCATCCCTCAGTCCAGGGAGTGTGCAGGAGAAGAAAGAGAGGGCCTCCTTCTCTGCCCTTGTGACCACAGTGACGTGTGCCCATGATCAGGATTCTGCCAGGCGGACCGCAGAGGCCAGAGATCTGAGTGTGATTCCAGGGGTCCCGTGAGGAAGCCTGGTGGATGTCGTCCCATCCACAGCTTCAGTGGTCTTCTCAGACCTTCATGAGATGAGCAATTTGGTGGTGGAGAGGAGAGGCAAAAACCATTAGTTCAAAGGAGAAAAACAAAAACAACAACAACAAAAAAATAACTGGTTCCTTTGTGCATCAGGGTTCACTAAGTTTGTCTACACTATTTCTGACTCATTGTTAAAATCTGGAGACACACAGTCAAATATCACATGACCCCTGAGGCTTAGAGGAAGAAAAAGCTACGGAGGCACACGTAGCTCTATTAAGTAGTATTTGATAGTAAGAAAACACATTGAAATTTGGGCAAATAGTACAGAAAGGAAGTGGCATGTGAAGAAGGAGCGCTAACTCCCTCTTTTGGGAGCCCTCCGCAGAGGTAGACACTCTGAGCAAAGTCCGAGCCCACAGACTCTTCTCTCAGCCCTTCGTGAGGGGTGGTGCTTCCGCTGATACCGTGGCCATTCTCTGATACTCGGGGTGGGGGATAGCAGCTGCAGCTCTCGGGGAAGGTGGGCGACCAGAAGTGGGCCTGGCACCGTCCTTCAGGAGAGGAAGAGGATTTGCGTGGGAAGAGAAAGAAGCCTGCTCTGAGTAGTTCACTGGTGGCCGGGGTGTAGAGGTGGTCCCAAGTAGGGAAAGAAAGGGAGGTGGCAAGCCCACCCCGAGGGGAGGACCAAGTCATGTGCGACGGGGGAGTGTTTAGGCAGGTGAAGTAGAACCACTGAGGCAGAGCCTCGCTTGCGTGATAAATTTAGCTATTCTTTAAGAAAATCATAAAATCAAAACAAACCAATGGACTCTTTCAAGTTCCCACTCTGGCCAGTTATTTCCCTGCTGCTGCTGCTGCTGCTAAGTTGCTTTAGTCGTGTCTGACTCCTAACGACCCCGTGGACTGCAGCCCACCAGGCTCCTCCGTCCATGGGATTTGGCAGGCAAGAGTACTGGAGTGGGGCGCCATTGCCTTCTCCAGTTATTTCCCTACTGATTATCTATTCTTGTCATTACCGCCTTCATCATCGCCCTGAATGTTCATGTAAGTACCATGAAGTAGCTGGTATTATCCACTTTGGAGGGAAGGAAACCAGGGTTCAAGCAGTGCAAGTCACCCACTCAAGGTGGCATTAGTGGCAGACGTGGGCAGGACTCCGAGTCACATGCCACCTTCTACAGCCGCCTCCTGCGATGGTAACAGGAAAAGAGGGTTACGACCCCTCCCTCTGGCGGGGTAGGAGTTTTCCAGTCCTCAAAACGAACCTCAGCAAGGCTGACCCGACTGCCATCCTGAGAACCCCCAGGCAGCCCTGGAGAAGACATTCCAACCCACAGTACCAAGCGAACCACACAGGGTGCCCTGGTGTGTGGTGACAACGCCCTCCGAACAGCACGCAGGTCACTATTGTAACAAACAGGCCGCGCCCCGGGCAACCCTCCAAGGCCAGCCTGTCCTAATCTTTCCCTAATCACAGGACCGCTTAAGTGTCTATTCTGCCACCTGCCGTGTTAGGCACTTTGCATTCATTATTCCAATTAATTCTCACACCAGCCCAGGAAAGTAAGAATTACGACTCTTGTTTTACACACTAGGAGATGGCAGCTCTGAGAAGGGGTCGAGCTGTGAGTCAAAAGCCAGTTCTAACCCCAGTGACTGTGCCCTCTTTCTCCTGGGCAGCCCTGAACTTAGAGCTGCACCCCACCTCCACGTCTGCCAGACTCTTGGGAGTTCAGGCTCCATAAACATCTTCCCAATAAACCAGTTCCTGCCACCCACTGTTGGGTTGTCGTCACCTCGCTTGCCTTGTCTTTCAAAAACAAGAAGAAAACCCTTCAATGAATGTATGGGTTCGTAAGGTGTTGCACATGCTGTGGAGATAGCTAGTGTTGGGGCAGCGCTGGATGGCCAGCTTCTGCAGTGGCCTGGCTCCAGTGACCTTGCGGTCACTTCGGGGAGGGAGGATCCAGCTCCTCCCTGCCCCCAGAACCATCTGCCAAGGACTGGCCACTCAGCCATCGTGGAGTAACGCTTCATCAGCCCCTGATTGCTGTGTGCCAGTCACTTGCTAAGAGCCTCCCGTGTCTGGCAGGGTCAAATTTCAAAGCAACTTCTCAGCCTTGGCACCACTGACATTTTGTGTCTGATCTCTGGGTGGGGTTCCATCTCTGGGTCGAGAAGATCCCCTGGAGAAGGAAATGGCAGCCCACTCCTGGATTCTTGTCTGGGAAATCCCATGGACCGGGGGGCCTGGCAGGCTACAGTCCACGGGGCTGCAGAGAGTCTGACATGACTGAGCGACTACCACATTCTTCCCTGTGGGGCAGTCTGGTGCGTTGTAAGACACTCAGCGGCAGCCCTGGCCTCTCACCTCTCGATGCCAGTATCACACCCTTCCCAGTTATGACAACCAGACATCCCCAAATGCATCCTAGGTCACAATACTGCCCACAGTCGAGGACCACTGTGTTCAAGTACAAACTGAGGAGTCTCTAAAAGGATCCGGGGGCATCACGTGACTCTGGTTCAGGCTGGGGCAGAGTCTAAAGGCAAAGTCAGCTTCGACTTAGGTCATCCCGGGTCGTTCTGCCCATCTGCCTGGAGCTCTGGGAAACAGGGTCATGCCTGCAAGCTGACCTTTCAGGGAGCCAACGTGGAACAATGTGAGTCCCACTAATGAAGGACCCAAAACAGAATGAATGGGCCCCAAACCCCCAGACTTTGGGTTTCCTGAGTTGATTTGCTTGGGAACAGCTGGCAACGGTCGTAAAACCCTGGGGGAACCCTTTTCAAATCCTGCCCGGCTGCTAATTAGACGTGCAGACTTGCGAAGTGACAACCTTTCCAAGCTCAGATATTTTGTCTGTGAAATCAGGATAAACGGAAACGGTGCCTCTGTCACATGGGTTCTTGGGAGGATCAAACAGGGTGTTGAATATAAAGCTCTTACTCCCGTCCAGGCACTTAGTAGGCCTCATAAATCAAAATCGCCTTTGCTCCCACCCTTCTTTCCCCGAGACAGAGCTAGGATTTTATTTGGAACCAAACCAGTGGGGGTGCGCCACGATTTCCAACCAGAAGGGCCTGTGTGATGAAAGGGGGGGTTGTGTTTCCTTCCAAGCATGACGCCTGGCCTTGGCATAATCCAGCTCCTTTGTGAATCTTCAAGTCATCTTTCTTTGACCGTGTGCCCAGCCAGGCCTGTTGGATCAGGACTGCTGTCAGAGGCCTCATGAAAAAGGGCGTGGGCCCCTCTGCAGGTGTCCGCTGTCTGATAAGCTTGTCAGCAGAGGCTTTTCCGAGCCTGGCTCATCTGTCAGAGGTACAGGTGTGCCTGGGCTCCGCTTACACTCTTGAGTCAGGGTCATGGTTGCCAGGACTGAGGAGATTTCCCCCCAGGGAATGGAAGCTTTTATCAACCTGAATAATAGCCTGCTGCAGCCTGGAGCCCACAGAGGTCGATGAATAAGCTTCTCTTTCCCCCTACATCTGAAAACCAAGAGCTCAAGCATCCGTGTGGATCATATTGCTGCATTCTCCGGGAAATCGGGTCGACGAGGCTCTTGGTAAAGCTGCAGGTCACAGGGCAAAAAAAAATTAAAAGAAACAAGACAAGGAAGTAGATGTGAGCTACCTGGTAAGCTTCTGTGTGTCTTAGAAGGTATGACTCATTAAACGAAGCCCAGGTTATGGCAGGGCTGGGAGTCTGCTCTTGGATAGCATCTCGTCTGCTTTCTCAGGCAGGCATTTCTCTGAAAATCAACAGAGACAGAGAAAAAGGGATAAATGAAGACGGTGCTCAAATCTGAAAATCTTTCTAATACTTGCAAATTAGAAAAATAATTTTGATGGAATAGCTTTGGGCAAGATGGAACTTGGGGAGTAATTCAGATTTCATTTATTCACTTCCTTGTTCTATCTTTAAGTCAGCAAGGCCCTCTAAGTTGCTGTGCATTTAGCAGCTTGCTTTTGCTGTGGTCTGGGGGTGGAGAGGTGGGGGGGGGGGGTATTAGTTGCCTGAATAAGAGCCTCGGAGGAAGAACCTCAATACCAGCCTGCAGGGCCCAGCAGAGCCCAGACACGTGGGGCACCTTGAGATGTGACACTTGTGAAAACTGCAGGATTGAAACACAGATTCAGCTGGGCTACTGAGGATAAAACTTCTGACAACCATGGAACAAAACCACCCTGATACCACAGAACAATGCCTGTTTGGGGATTCATGTATGGTGAAATCTATCAAAATGTAAAAGGTGGACATAACTTCTGTGTCCCCCAAGAGAACAGTAGGGTCACTCAGGATCCAGCTGTTTTGTTGTTGTATTTCAGTTGCTCAGTCATGTCCGACTCTCTGTGACCCCGTGGACTGCAGCACGCCAGGCTCCCATCTCCTCCTGCCCTCAATCTTTCCCGGCATTGGGGTCTTTTCCAGTGAGTCGGCTCTTTGCATCAGGTGGCCAAAGTATTAGAGCTTCAGCTTCAGCATCAGTCCTTTCAGTGAATAGTCAGGGTTGAATATTATCTAATAATCAACGGCACAGACTCCAGGGTCAGAAGGCTCACGATCTGTGAGAGACTTAGGCTGCTTCCCCATCCTGTGTCTCAGTTTCTGCATCCGTCACAGTGGTCCCTGTGTGAGTTTCCTTGCGCCTTAACAAATGATTACACATTTGCTTACTTAAAACAACAGACACTTATCCTCTCACAGGTCTGGTGGCTAGAAGTCCAAAGTCAGTCTATTAGCAAGTCTGTGATCCTTCTGACGGCTCTAAGCGACGACTCTTCCTTGTCTCTTCCCCAGCTTCTAAGTGTTGGCCAGACACCCTTGGTGCTTCCTGGCTGTAGGCTGTCTCCACTTCTGATCTATTTTTCTAAGGACCGCCTTACAAGGCCCGCCCTAATCGCATATGACCTCGTCTTAACCAACTGCTTCTGCAAAGACTTGATTTCCAAATCAAATCACATTCATAGGTGTCTGAGGGTAGAAGTTCAACATATCTGTTTGGGAGACACAATTCAACTTGCAATAGTACCTCATGGGGTTGGCTTTGAGGATTAAATGAGATAATGTGAAGAGTTTACACCAGTGCCTGGCAAAGAGTAATACAAACTATAAATCATTGGTATTTCTAAATTTATAGCAGGCTTATTAGGGTGGGCATTATTGTCCTTCTTTGACAAAAGAGGAAGCCCTGGCTGGAGGTTAGGGCCAATGGCCTAAGGTTACCTAGTCAGTGAGTATAAGAGCCAGAACACATGAACTTTTTTTAGTCCATTAGGCACATTCATTCTAGAGCAGCTTGATTTCCCATCATGACCTAGTTCCCTCTTACTTTACTTGTAAGACTTGCTTTCTAATCAACACTGAATGTTCATTGGAAGGGCTGATGCTGAAGCTGAAGCTGAAGCTCCAGTACTTTGGCCAAGAGCCTACTCATTGGAAAAGACCCTGAGGCTGGGAAAGATTGAGGACAGGAGCAGAAGGGGATGACAGAGGATGAAATGGTTGGATGGCACCACCAACTCAATGGACATGAGTTTCAGCAAACTCCAGGAGATAGTGAAGGACAGGGAAGCCTGGCATGTTGCAGTCCATGAGGTCACAAAAAGTCGGACATGACTGAGAGATTAAACCACAAGAAATCAGCTGGATCCTGAGTGACCTCACTGCTTTATTGGGGGAAGTGAACTTTAAATAAACTAATCAAAATTTTATTCACTACTTCAGAACCTAAAATTTAGAAGGAATGAGCTAGAATAGTACTGATTCTTACATTACACAGGTCATTAGTCCTTCACCGCTGTAAGTACCATGCTAGGCCTGAGCACCAGGTAACTCAGTGAAGGAAGTACTAGCTCATTTCCATTTTTACAGAATAGAATATGTAGGCAGAGAGAGGCTAAGATGGGAAAGCTGGAAATGTGCCAGAATGGTCCAGAACTTGGACTTGACCCGGGCCGTCCGACTTTAGGCTCCAGAGTCTGTGCTTCTTCGTGTGGTATCCCGTGTGAAATGGATATATTTAAACCTTCTTTGGACATTGTGTGTGCTCAGTCACTTCAGTCGTGTCCAATTCTTTGTGACCCTATGGACTATAACCCACCAAGCTCCAGTGTCCATGGGATTCTCCAGGCAAGAATACTGGAATGGGTTGCCTTGCCCTCCTCCAGGGCATCTTCCTGACCCAGGGATTGAACCCGCATCTCTTACATCTCCTGCATTGGCAAGTGGGCTCTTTACCACTAGCGCCACCTAGGAAGCCCTCTTTGGACATTAGCTTACTTTTAACTTTTTGACATTAGAGACAATACTGCAATAAACAAGCTCAAGCTAAATTTTCATGTGCATCCTGAGTTGTTTTTTTCTTGTAGGAGACGGGCTGTGTCAGAGAGTAGGCATGCTATTAAGGCTTTGGTATATAACGTCAAATTGCAAGAATGAGGGAAGGAGTTCTCAGGAAGAGAAAATGTGATCAAGCAAAAGTATGAAATGGAAAATGGCAACCCCTCCAATCTGAGTGGAATGTAGAGTGCTTGAAGACAGAGACTGAAGCACTGCCTCTAAAGTGGTCTAAAGCCAACTTGCAGAGAGGTTTGAATGTCACACTGTGGAATGTAGACTTTTGCCCAGCAGCACTCCAAAACCAGCCTCAGCTTCTGAATGGGGCAGTGAAATGATCAGATTCTGTCTAAACTAATTTCAAAAATAACTTCCTCTGTCTTCCAAAAGGAGGGTCATTTATCACAATTCAGTGCAGATCGATTGAGGGAGGAGGTTACTAGGAGATAGTAAATACGATATTTTACTTGTTTTTCAACAAAGTACATTCTTGAAATCATCTATTTTGACATATAGAAATTATAGGGAATAATACGAAAAATAATATGATGTATTAATGATATATAGTAATTCTATATCATATACTTTTGTGTGTTAGTCGCTCAGTCATGTCCAACTCTTTGTGACCCCCATGGACTGTAGCCCGCCAGGCTCCTCTGTCCATGGGGATTCTCCAGGCAAGAATACTGAAGTGGGTAGTCATTCACTTCTCCAGGGGATCTTCTGGACCCAGGGATCAAACGCAGGTCTCCAGTTGCAGGTAGATTCTTTACTGTCTGAGACACTAGGGAAACCCCAGGGAAGCCCATATATTTATGTGTAGTCTATGATATAAAATATAATATGTAATATATATAATTATATATTTTGGCATAGTAATCATGTTATAAAGAATAAAGGATAGCCACTCTTCTGACTCTGGAGTTTATCATCCTCATGCATTTTTTATACTTTAACTATGTAAGTCTATATGAGCAATAGATAATGGTTTGTTGAGTATTTTAAAACTTCATAGAAATAGAAATATACTCTGTGAATTTTACTGCAATTTGAGTGTTCATTCAAAATGAATTTGTTTATATTTGCCTTTGTTAATTAATATACGTGGCTCTAGATTTTTTTCCCCACTGTTGTACTACAATATTCCATTGCAAGAATATACCAGGTTTCATGCTTTTTCTCTTCCTGATGGATATTTAGGTTGTTTGAGATTTTTTTCTTTTATAAACAATGTCTGTTTATATGTCTTCTTGCGTACCTGCCAAGTGGACAGCCCTTCTCAATCAGGGTTCCTCCTCTGAACTGCAAGACAGAAGCGGTAATCAGAGTAATTCTTAAGTTCCCATGGCTAGTGTGCAACTAGCACCATTCTAGATTCATAAATGAGAAGTTAATTTCTTTCATACGCCAATGCCTGAGAACATACGTTTAATTCTCTGCAAGTGGTTGAGATGTCTTAGGAGAGGAACTGCTGCTCAGTTTGAACAATTTCAGTTTTATCTGATGGTGCCAAATTGCTCTTCGAAGTGGTTCTACCAGTTTACACTCACACCAACAAAGGAAGAGATGCACTGCTCCATAGCGTTGCCAGCCAATGGTACAGTTGGATTTTTTATATGCTTGTTACTCCTAAAGGAGTGAAACAGTATCTCAGTGTTTTGAACTTGCACTTCCATGATTACTTGTAAGGAAAAGCTTTCTTTTTTATTTTCATGGATCATTTGGGTTTCCTCCTTTGTGAACTTTCTTTTCAAATGTTAATCCATCCATCCATTTCTCAATGAAATTGTCTATCATTTTGTAGACCTTCTTTACATATTCTGATAGTAATCCTTTATGAGTGATACACATCATGGCAAGTATTAATTAAAGTAATCCTTTATGGTGAATTTTAGGAGGTTCTGAGTTCTGCTTTAAGGCTAATACATGGCAGAAAGAGAGGTTTCCCAGAGGGACGGTCAACATGTGGATCACGACTCATTCAGTTCAAATATTGCATATTTTAGATGGATGAGGCTCTGTGGTGGAAGGTCTGGGAACATGAAAATAACCAACAAAGTATTTCTTCATAGTCCCAGAACTGAATTAGAAGTTTCAAGCCTCATTCAATTTTTTTTAAAGACCAGTAAGATAATAAGCTTTCTAGCCTTTTAGCAGTAATACTAGATGCCAGAATAAATGGAGCTATGTCAAAGCTGTGAATGAATATAAATTAGAACTCTAGCATTCTATTCGGATTGGGATGGAGTTCCAGGGATGGACGATGATGGTGGCACAACACGGGGAAAGGGCTTAATCCTCTGAAGTGTACACTTAGAAACGGTTAGGATGCTGCTTTCATGTTATGTGTATTTTACCACAATAAACACTTCAAAAAGAAAGAAGGAAAACAAACAAGACAGAATCTCTGCCTTTAAGGAACCTGCAGTCTTAGAGCACGCAGACAAATAGCCATCTAAATTCTGTTACAACCTCGTCAGCACCATCCTGGTTACCAAAACAGTGCTGCAGGTCTTACCACAGTGATGTCACTGGAGGTTAAAAAGGATAAAAATGCTTCTGCTGGCCATTATCCCATGACTGAAGGAAGAAGAGCTCAGAGGGGAAGGCTTCTCGCCGGGGTGTCGGGTCCCATCTCCCGGGATAGGGGCAGGCGGCCAGTTCAGGGATAGGGGCCGTACCTGGCATCCTCTAGAGCTAATACAGCTGGCGGGACCGAAGGCCTGCTTAAAATTACATGCTCTCAAGAATATACGTGTTCTTTGTTCCCGCGCACCTCTGTAAACAAGGCTTTTTGCTCCTGCCCCGATCAAGCTGCTCCCTGTGACTGTGTCTGTAGAAAGACTGTCACAACAGCACTTGTCAGGAGCTGCAGCGGAGCAGGCCGTGACAGCTGGTGGCACGAGGGGGCCAGCTTTCCTCTCTCTGCCAGGCCTCCCTGAATAATGTGAGGTCTTGTGTACACAAGAATGATGCTATTGATCTGCCAACAGTGCGCCCCAAGCTCTGTGTCAGGTTTGTGTTTTTTTCCTTAAATAGCTGGGGGTTGCATTTACACTGGCCGGCTCACACACTGTCACTTCATTCTCCCTGGGATCCAAGGAGCACATTTGCACTTAGTTATAAGTGCAAAGAGCCCCAGAGTGCTTATTGCGAGGATGCGGGGGCTTGATGGTGGCCCTGTCACACACTAGCTGGGTGGCCCTGGGGAAGTCATTCGGCCTTTCCGAATCTCTTTCCTCACGTGGAAAAGAGGACAATAATACCTGTTCTGTCTCTCTCAGTATATACATCTAAAATTACTTTTTAACGGCTTTGTGTGCTTTAGAGTGTGAAGCAAATATGAGGGATTTAAAAGTATTTGCAAAGATGGAGCAGCTCTGCACTTGACTGTGGAAGGCACCATTCTAAGGGGTCCATCAATTGCATCTTGTGGTTTCTGAGCCCACATACGTGTGGACTGATACACACGGGCACAAAAATCTCTCCTTGGACAGCCGATGCACTCAGTCCTAGTGCGGGAGTTTAAGG
The DNA here is from genome assembly GCF_003369695.1 of Bos indicus x Bos taurus. Classification (NCBI taxonomy): domain Eukaryota; kingdom Metazoa; phylum Chordata; class Mammalia; order Artiodactyla; family Bovidae; genus Bos; species Bos indicus x Bos taurus. The sequence goes on along the minus strand of NC_040098.1, from coordinate 43,311,302 downwards.
AAGACAACTGAGAAGGTGCCTCAAATACATATAATCGTGGACTATTAGATGCAAAAAGCCCTTCCCATCACCAGGGGAATGACGGGGTGGGGTTATATCTGTGACCTCCAAACTTTCTGTTCAGTTAAAGCATTTTTCAGCATGCTTTTTTAGCACATGCATGTGTGTTCATTTATAAACAGTAGACGTGTGCTTGATGATGTTCAGTCGCTCAGTCGTGTACGACACTTTGCGGACCCATGGATGGCAGCACGCCAGGCCTCCTTATCCCCTGTCCCATTAGACATGTACCAGTGAGTGCAGCCATGAAATTAAAAGACACTTACTCCTTGGAAGGAAAGTTATGACCAACCTAGATAGCATATTCAAAAGCAGAGACATTACTTTGCCAACAAAGGTCCGTCTAGTCAAGGCTATGGTTTTTCCTGTGGTCATGTATGGATGTGAGAGTTGGACTGTGAAGAAAGCTGAGTGCCGAAGAATTGATGCTTTTGAACTGTGATGTTTGAGAGTCCCTTGGACTGCAAGGAGATCCAACCAGTCCATTCTGAAGGAGATCACCCCTGGGATTTCTTTGGAGGGAATGATGCTGAAACTGAAACCCCAGTACTTTGGCCACCTCATGCGAAGAGTTGACTCATTGAAAAAGACTCTGATGCTGGGAGGGATTGGGGGCAGGAGGAGAAGGGGACGACAGAGGATGAGATGGCTGGATGGCATCAGTGACTCAATGGACGTGAGTCTGAGTGAACTCCGGGAGTTGGTGATGGACAGGGAGGCCTGGCATGCTGCGATTCATGGGGTCGCAAAGAGCCGGACACGACTGAGCGACTGAACTGAACTGAGCTGATGCTGGTATATAACATGCACTGTAAAAACATAAACACACTAAGAAATTTAGAAAGCTCTAACGTGGTCTTTCTGAAGCACAGAGTGGATCCATCGTGCCCACTCCATGAAAGGGCAGGTCTGTAACTTAGGAGTCCGTGAGACAGAAGAAGAGATGGAGACCCAGAGAGGTGACATGATTTATTCAAAGTCACACAGCGGTCTGAGTGAGACAGCTGCTTGCTGACGACATGCGGGATCCTGGAGTTGACCTTCCATTGCAAACTGAAATTGTCACACTCATCACATTTTGTTCCTAGTTTATTCCTGATGCATTGAGAGGTGTTTTTTTTTTTCCCCCTATCTTAAAGTTCTTTTTGTTTTTCTTTTAATTTCTGGACACAGACCTGAAAGAGTGGGGTATAGATTTCTTTCATGTAACAATGTGAGAAATAATAGAGCGGGATTGTATGTCACAGATGAAAATGCTGTATTTATGCCTCATTGTAATCCATTCATTGCTTTATGGATCCGAAGTCCCCTCGGGAGTGTCACAAATCCACATAATGTTCCCGAGTGCCGGATTTGGCATTTGGATCTCTGATTTAGCTGTCAGATATGTAAAATCACATGTAGCCAGACAACTCCCCAGGGACTCCACAGCTGCAGAGGCTGAAGCACGCCGGTTATCCCAACAAGGTCGGCATTCATTTACGCCTGCATCACACTCCCCCCAGCTGCCCTCTTGCTGCCCCCTCTGACTTTAAGTGGGGCCCAAAGGGCGCGGTGGCACGAGTCTACGAGAGCTCTCTCCTCCAGCCCCACAGGCGTCACTTTCAAAGGAGACGCTTGCCCATAAGAGAGACAACAGCCAACCTAAGATTGCTGGACATCTGAGCTCTGCTTACAACTGACGCGCTCCCTCACCTGCCTTTCAGCATCCCAGACGCCTTCACGTGGTGACTCCCCTCTCAGGACCCCACACAGGCTGTGTAAATAGCTGGGAGGGCGGTTCTCCACCTGGACCAGGTAATGGTCAGCATGCTCTCCCTTGTCTGTGCCATGCTCCACGCTCAGTCGCTTCAGTCGTGTCCTACTCTTTGCGACCGCATGGACTGTAGCCTACCAGGCTCCCCTGTCTATGGGATTCTCCGGGCAAGAATACTGGAGTGGGTTGCCATAGCTTCTTCCAGGGGATCTCCCTGACCCAGGGATCAAACCCATGTCTGTTGTGTCTCCTGCATTGGCAGATGGGTTCTTTACATTAGCGCCACCTAGGAAACCCTACGACGCACCATGCATGTGTGCACACCAAGTCGCTTCAGTCCTGTCCAACTCTTCGCAACCCTATGGGCTGGAGCCCACCAGGCTCCTCTGTCCATGGGATTCTCCAGGCAAGAACACTGGAGTGGGTTGCCAAGCCCTCCTCCAGGGGATCTTCCCCACTCAGGGACCAAACCCGCGTCTCTTATGTCTCTGGCAGGGTTCTAAGTGCCACCCGGGAAACCCAACAGTCCACCATAGCTGACTTTAAACTGACCGGAGTCCTGATTCTGCGTCCTTCCTCTTCCCCTCCTTTTTGTGGGAACTCTGTCTTCTCCCACCCTCAGGCTTCCAGTTCCTCCCTGGAGCTCCAAAGGAAAAGTGGCTCCCCTGAGCCCTCTCATTTACTACACAGTGAAGGAACCCCACCCGCTCTAACATGCTGGGCTCAAACCTGATCTCTGCTCCCCAGAAGGCACTTGGCCGTGGGCAAGTCACTTCTCCTTTCTGAACTTGAGTCTTCATTTGTCAATCAGGGGTAATGCGCCCAAACTCACAGGGCTTTCTGAGACTCTGGGGACCAGGTGTGTGAAGTGCTTGGCACAGAGTGAGATTACTGTTGTTCAGTTGCCAAGTTGTGTCTGACTCTTTGTGACCCCTGGACTGCAGCATGCCAGGCTTCTCTGTCCTCCACTATCTCTCAGAGTTTGCTCCAATTCACGTCCATCCAAGTCAGTGATGCTATCCAGCCATCTCATCCTCTGCCATCCCCTTCTCTTTTTGCCTTCAATCTTTTCCAGCATCAGGGTCTTTTCCAATGAGTCGACTCTGGGATTATAGCAAATATAAATTGGTCTCTGCCCTCAGCTCCTGGCACAAAGCTTCTAAAACCCTTGTTATTTCCTCAGTGATAAGAGCACTGAGACGTCTTTTGTTCTGAGACAAAGCTGGGAGGATCCTGGATGGAGTTAGTCACCAAAACTAGAGATTAGGGAATTTTCACCTCCACCCTCCCACTGTGCTTTGTCCAGAGAGGAAAGAAGGGCTATAAATGGAGTTAATAACCAATCAAGCCTACATGAGGAAGCCTCCATACAATTCCAATCGTATGAGGTTCAGAGAGCTTACAGGTAGGCAAACACACCCACAGCGGGAGGGGGACACACCCCAGCTTCACGGGGACAGAAGCTCCTGCACTCAGGACCCTCCCATGTCTTACCCTCCCCCTGAGTATCTCTTATGGATATTCACCTGTGTCCTTTATCATATCCTTTGATAAACTGTAGATGTAAGTGGGCAATTCCGAGTTCTATGAGCTACTCTAGCAAATTAACCAAACCCAAAGGGGTATGCGGGAACCTCAGCTTCACAGCCAGTTGGTCTAAAGCATGGGGGAAGCCTGGCCTTGTGACTGGCATCTGAAGAGGGATGGGAGCAGAGCTGTGGGACTGAGCCCTAGGCCGAGGGATCTGGCACTACTTCCAGGCAGAGAGGGTTAGAACCGAGTTAAACAGTAGGATGCGAAGAGCCGACTCATTAGAAAAGACCCTGATGCTGGGAAAGACTGAAAGCAGTAGAAGAAGGGGATGGCAGAGGATGAGATGGTTGGATGGCATCACTGACTCAGTGGACAGGAGTTTGAGCAAACTCTTCTCAAGTGATGAGTTGGTGATGGACAGGGAAGCCTGGTGTGCTGCAGTCCATGGAGTCGCAAAGAGTTGGACACGACTGAGCGACTGACAAGAAAATTGCAGGACACCGAGCTGGTATTGCAGAAAACTGCTCGGTATGAGGGGAAGATTTCTATGCATTTGGGGATCAGAAGTGTGAGTGTTTTGCGTGAATTGTAAAGGAGACACAGGAGAAAGACTCATAGGAGGAAAGAAGGTCTTTCTAATACAGCACCCAACAAATCACAGACCTGTCTCCCTCACTCCTGGGTGTCACCTGAGCCAGGTCTTGTCAATTTTAACTGGAGTCAGTTCCTTGAACTAAAGGGAGCAAGCACTAATGATCAGTCCTTCCCCTGGATCTCCACGGGGAGGCCAACACCCTTATTTTATAACCCAAGGCGCTATGTATCTCTCCACCGAGCACTTGCAGAATTTTTTAATTATGTGTTTATTGCTACAATCCTGCAGTTAATATCTGCCTCTTCACTAGCCTGTATATGTTTCATGGGGGCTGGGATCAGGCCTCTTTCTATCATATCCCCAGCTGTGTAATGCAGGAAGGAAGGAAGGGAAGTGGGATGCCAAGTGTTAGCAACCAGTTGTGGGAAGGGGATATTTTTGGATATGGTCTTTCTCAGGACCCAGGGCTCTGGTAATGCTGGGACTTGCAGAGAGAAGGGGTCAAGATCTTTAATTCCCTTCTCCCCTCCTCCATCCTGTTCAGCTCCTAGCCTCACTGCATCTGCATCTCTACTGGTTAAAGATAATCTGTGGGGATATTTGTGAAAACAACGGCGCGCATTTCCAAAGCGCCAGGCATGGGAAGAGTAGGGGCAAGGAAGGCACAACAGCAGCTGAGGCCCTCCACCACCCGTGCTCCGCTGTTCTTGCGAGCAGGAGAAGGAATGGGCTTTGGTCTTCAAGGGTCTAGACAAACTCAGAGGACGTCTCAGATATTTTTTTTTTTCAAACTCTGGATATTACACATAGATAGACCCAATTCACAGATAACAGATACCCTCACAGGCACCCTCCAGAACACAGATAGCAACATTCCACCTGGGTTTCTCTCACTCCTCCAGGGGGCTAGACCTGATATTCGGATTCTCACCCAATCCAGATTGTCAAGCCTATGCCCCTGGCACCACTCTGCAAGCTCAACAACTAGTTGGCTTCTCACAACACTAGCCTTCACAGAGGTTTTGCCAAGTACCATCCTGAAGTCTCTTTAGCCTGAAGCTTCTCAAGGCCAAGTCCAGGCAGAAGAAGGTATGTCATCAGTTGGAACCCACGGCCTATACTAGCTCTTCTAGAACAGTTGATTCTGTTGTAAATGCTTTATGGAGGCAGGTTTTTTCTTTTTAAAGGGCAGGAGAATGAAAAGATTGCCCCAATAAATAACTCACTGGTGTCATAAAAGTAAAAAGAAAAAAAGAAGAAGAAGAATTGCTTATATCTCTAAACCAAGGTTTACAGAAGGCTAAGAATTTCCCCAGTGCACCCTCCTCCTCACAACGCAGCACAATTTTCTAGCATCAGAATCAGAACAGTTACCGGAGTCTGAATAGTCACATCAGCTCCCAGAAGCCAGCCTGCCAATGGACCACACTGCACAGGCACACCACGCTCACTTCTATTTTACATTACAACTTGGGATTTTCACTTGAGGTTTATCTATTAC